>NC_035109.1:92958730-93639819 GCF_002204515.2 Aedes aegypti | reverse complement strand
ATGGATATATCGTGTGGCAGGCATGCGCCCATACTCTGTGCCCAAGGAAGTCAAGACTCTTTCCTTTACGAAAAGATCCGGTAATCGTCATACAAATCTCGAGCTCTACTTCTTTTTTGCAATCGTGCAACACGCCTATCCGTGTAGAGGCGTCACTACTGTACTGTCACAGACAAACAGACGTAACACTCTTGAGAAGCTCATGGTACATGCGTTTAACGATGAATAAGGAGTGTATCGAAAAGTAGTCGCAAACTTTCAAAACAGTCTCAAAAATAATGGGTTGAACCTACAAACAATTTTTTGATCAGAAATGCTTTACAATGTATTTTAAAATGATGATGCGGTGATATTGTTTCAATAAAGTGGCATTTTGCATGATAATTTTGCAAAATACCAACAGATGTCGAGGAAAATCTTGCACACCTCTGAAAAAAATGATATGTTAATAAATGTGTTAAATTTTAAGAAAAAATGGTTTTTGTTTATGCTAATATATTCTGTGTCACAACTCTCATGACATAGTGTAAAAAATATTTTGAAAAATTCATTAACAAGCATTTGAGAGGAAATACAAAAATCGAAAAAAGTCGATTTTCAAGGACCTCGTTTTTTGATTTTTTCTTTCTACACGTTAATGGTAATATCGAACGATTGTAATGAATAAAAAATTGTTTTTTGATTGGAAAAGTTTCTTTGCATATTTATGAAGTAACGTAAGCAAAAAATGTTACTCTATATAATTACCGCTGTATATGACAGAGCTTCAAAAGTTGATTAAACAAAAGTGACTTTCTAAAACCGACCTTGTTCCAATAATTGAGCTTTTTTAGAGCAATAATTTATTTTTTTGAATATCTTTTTACGTGCAGTGTGAAGTAAACATGTTTTCCGATAGAATAAGCTTTTCATCCTATTTTGTTTGATATAAATTTTGTTCAATACAAATCATCGAATCTTCAGAAGACACTTCAAAAATGTAATTTTGTGCAAGATTTTATTTTCCATGCTTTATAAACCTTGTTGTATTTATATTAAGACTGCATATTATTCAATATTTTTTTAGCTGCTTCAATATTTGATGATACGATGAAGATTTGCGTGAAAAAAGCTTTTAAAAACATGAACTATGCTCTGAGATATACCGTTTTGAATGTTTGCGACTACTTTTCGATACACTCCTTATGAATTTCATTTGACCGTCGTGATCGTTCCACCAGAGGCGCTAGTGTTCGACCGCTTTGACTTTTGATAGTGTACACGTTGCTGAATGATGCGAACAAAACTTACAGGCAATTCGTGTAGTAATGTGCGTGTTAGGCAAACGTCAACTAAAAATCCATCATGGCAGACAGTGCTTCGCGCGGTTCTTGCAACATATGGCAGTCCATACGGAAATGCCCGCACCTTGGCCTTAACCCCGGCCATGAGATTCTGCACAACCTGTGAATCAACCGTTTTTTGCATGTGAACCCATACTTTCTTCAGTTCCTCGACTGTCTTCACTACCTTAGGTCGTTTACACACTTAATTTCCGAAATCGTCTTCGGTAAAACGGATTGCCGAGAATCCAACAGCCGAATCTCGGTAAAATATTTGCTGAATCTCGGCAAAACTTTTACCGAATCTCCGAATCTCGGTAACGTTTGCCGAATATCGATAAAAAATTTGGTTTGCCGAGATTCGGTAAAATTTTAACGATATTTCGGTAAAAAGTTTACCGAGATTCGGCAATTTTTTTTACCGAAATCTCAGCTGTTGGATTCTCGGCAATCCGTTTGCTGAGGTCGGTAAAATAATTTAAGTGTGTAAGAAGGTGCTGCTTCATAATCGCCTAGTACTTCTCGATGGAGCGGAGCTCCGGAGTGTTGGAAGGGTTGAACATTTTCGGCACGAAATTGACCTTATTATCCGCATACCACTTCAGCACGTCCTTGGAGTAGTGGCATGAGGCCAAATCCGGCCAGAAGATTGTTGGGACGTTGTGGGCCTTCAGGAGAGGGAGCAGCCGCTTCTGGAGGCACTCTTTCATGTACACTTGTCCGTTCATCGTGTCCTAGGTCACGAAAGGTGCACTCCGCTTCCCGCACGTGCAGATGGCTTGCCAAACCAGGAATTCGCAAATTTGGACCTCTTCTGAGTGCGGACATGCTCCGGAACGCTGAACTTATCCTTGGCCGTGAAAAACAGGTTGCCGGAGATCTGTTTGAAGTCGGCCTTCACATATGTTTCGTTGTCCCTGAAAGTATGGGTTTACATGCAAAAAACGGTTGATTCACAGATTGTGCAGAATCTCATGGCCGGGGTTGAGGCCAAGGTGCGGGCATTTACGTATGGACTGTAAATAAAATACGAGTAAAATGGTAAAATGAAGTTTAATAGTTATTTCTCAATCGCTGAAGTTTTGATGGCAATCGGATGAAAATTCGAATTTTGCGAATCAATTTTGTATGTGGCAATTTCATCGTGAACACTCTTTACTCTATGCCCAAGGCAGTCAAGAATATTTTCATTACGAAAAGATCCTGGACCGACCGGGAATCGAACCCGGAACCCTCAGCATGGTCATGATGAATACCCGCATCTTTACAGCTTCGGCTATGGGGCCCCTATATAACCTGGTAGATTACATAACTGAACTCTATTTAGCGAAAAAAAAAAACACTGCCACAAGGGCAGATTTGAAGTTCTGAGCTCCAGGATAGTTTGGAAAAGCTTTTGAGATTCTCAGAGGTCAATAGATTCCGTTTGAGTTGAAAATATTATTATTTGCAGTGTTGCCAGATCTACGGAAATTTCCGTAGATCTACGGAATTGAGCACTTTCTACGGATCCGTAAGATAATTCTACGGAAAATGTATATTTTCTACAGAAAGCTACGGAAATTCTCATTATTCTACGGTAATTTACGGATTTTTCCAACTGAAATCTACGGAATTGCAATACCGGGGATCTCTCCCCCCGCTTATCACTTTTTGTCTACGGAATGATTTCCAAAGAAATCTGGCATCGCTGATTATTTCTAGCCAAGCAACTACTGCTGTAAATTTCGAGAATTGAGCTTCGGGATAGTCTGAACGACGTAGAATATCCCAGGACATGAAAAGGCATGTGAAGCAGCGTTTTTATTGACATAATAGGTATGTATTACCAAGTACGAACATCAATTGTATTTACAAAAGGCATTTTAAGCTACTTTTATACTAATTATTCTATTTGTCAGACTTCTGCATGTTCAGGATGTTCTAGGTTGCCAAGTAGGACATTAAGGCATAGACCTAAAATTTTTCCCTGACAGGGAAGTATATTTGCAAGGACTTTTCCGAAGACTGTAAATTTTATTCATTGGTTCTTTTTATACAGCCATTTTCCGACTGCGGTCATAAATGACCGTGCCGGCCCCAAAGGGAAAACTTTGATCATTTTAGCGAGAAAAGTTACTGGAACAAGGGTAGACCTGAAGTTCTGAACTCCAGGGTAAATTGGAGGGCCTGGAATATCACCAACGTTCCTTGAAATAGCCAATTGGTCTGTGAGAAGGTTCAGTGAACATGGTAGATTATATAACTTCACTCAGTTTAGAAGGAAATATTACTGGAAAAATAGTAGACCTGAAGTTCTGAAGTCCTGGGGAAATTTTGAAGGATCTGCAATACCTCAATCGTTCCTTGAAACAGCATATTGATCCATGAGAAGGTTCAGTCAACATAGTAGATTATATAACTTCACTCAATTTAGAAATAAAAATTACTGGAACAAGGGAAGACCTGTAGTTCTGAACTCCAGGGTAATTTGGAGGGCCTGGAATACTCCAAACGTTCCTTGAAATATATTTTTGACAGAGCCGTAGCGTGACATCATGGCGCCCTTGGGAAACCGTCATTGGAGCGCCCCCTACTCATAGTTTTATTTTTTGCATTGCACAAGGTTACTTGGAACATGCAACAATTCTTTTCGAAAGTCTTTGGTAACACCTGCAATAATTATCAATCGAAATTCTAAAAAATAGTAATGGATACTTAACTATCAATAAACAATAAGCAATAGCTGGTAAGACTTTTTGGAGAAAACATTTAAAATATTTCTAATATATTTTAGGGGTGAATTGTCTAATAAACTTGAGGCAATCTTAAAGATGTTTCAAATAAATTGTTGATAAAAATTATATTTATATGACCTAAGATGCATTCACAGAAACTACTGGATTTGATAAGCAAACCCATTATTGAAATGTTAGTGAAATGTATATTTTAAAATAAATAAAAGTGGCAGTCGCTGTACTATTTATGTTTTTTTTTTTGCATTTCTAGATTTCTAATACATTTGTTTGAAAAAAAAAAACATTTTTAGTTGATCTTTTCAATTCAATTTACTAGCCATATTTTGTTCACTCTCTCTTTGAAGAATTTCTTTAGCAATTCCTTCAAAAAGCAAGATTTAAAATATGTTTGCCTTGAATCATTTAATAATTTTAAAATGTTTGTCACGGTAGCTCATATCTCAGGATTTCTTTTCTTCCAGGATATACCCAAAAAGATCAAAAGAAAATTTTGCCTAGGTATTTCTTTAGAAGCTTAATTAAAACGGCAACATGAAATAAAATAGAAATTCTTTCAGTAATCAATCAACCCTTTGTTGAAATATTATGAAGAGTTCTACGTGGGTTTATGAGGAATTGTTTCAAACGAGCAATGCTTCTACTTATACCACTTTTAAAAATTTAAACGGTTTTGGCCAGGTTGGAATATTGGTTCAGAGAAATAAAAAAGTATTCCTGTTGTTGCGGATGGAAACCAATTTAATTGCTTGCCATTCGAATTCCCATTCCAATGTATCAATATGTTCTGGGTATCTGCTCAGGGTTTCATCATAATTCTGATTATGATTCTTTAAAAATTCAACCCTAGATCCCATGAGAAACATCATCTAGAAATACCTAAGAATTTCGCTCAAAATTCTGTTTCAACTCGCCTAGAATTTTTTTATTGGAATAATCTGTCTAAGATTTCCTGAGATAATTGTGTGTGAATCCAGCCAAAAACTCTGTGAAATCCAGCTGTATTAACTTTGAGTCATTAGAACACAACCGTTTGTAGGAGTATATTAATTGTTTTAAAATATTTTTTACCACGAATACGGCGTGTATAATTTACGAATTATATAGATCTCTGATGTATTTTTATTGTTGAATCTAAGAGTATCAACAAATTTCAAATATTTTTTTTTTTGTTTTTACAACATCTGGGATGCTTTCAACATATTTTGTCAAAATCGTTCAAGAAATTCTTTCAACATATTATATTAACGTCAAAGACTCGTCTGCGACTTAAGAGGCACTTTTACAAAATATGTATATATCGGTGTTTGCATTTGAGATGCAAATCTTGGCCAAACGTCCTCCAAATGCGGTAACACAAAACAATCAAAGGACACCTAGCAACGATTATATAAATCATCGCCGCCCTAGCAAGAAAAATCTATCTTTGACACCGCATTTCTTGTGAAAAATCTTACCGCGTTTGGTGTTCCCGCATTTGATATTTGCATTTCAAACGCACACAGCAATACAAAAAATTTACCAAGTACGTCACACGTTTTGGCGCCCCCTCAAGGCTGGCGCCCTTGGCGGGTGCCAACCTGGCCAACCGCACGCTACGGCACTGCTTTTTGATTCGTGAGAAAGCTCAGTGAACATTAAATAACATCATCGTTTAGTAAGAAAAATTACTAGAACAATTTTAGATCTGAATTTCTGAACTCTGGGGTAATCTGGGTGGCTCGGAATACCCTAAACGTTCCTTGAAACAGCTAATTGATCCGTGAGAAAATTCAGTGAACATGTTAGATTTTATAACTTCACTCAGTTTTGCGAGATAAATTACTTGAACAAGTGCAGACCTGAAGTTCTGAACTCCAGGGTAATTTGGAGGGCCTGGAATATCCCAAACGTTCCTTGAAAGAGCTTATTGATCCATGAGATGGTTTAGTGAGCATGTTAGATTATATAACTTCCCTCAGTTTAGTGAGATAAATTACTGAAACAAATGTAAACCTGAAGTTACGAACACTAGGGTAATTTGGAGGGCCTAGAATACCCCAAACGTTCCTTGAATTAGCCTATTAATCCGTGACAAGGTTCAGTAAACTTGGTAAGTTATATATCTTTACTCAGTTTAGCAAGAAAAAATACTGGAATAAGTGTAGACCTGAAGTTCTGAACTCCAGGGTAATTTGGAGCACCTATAATACCCCAAACGTTCCTTGAAACAGCCTATTGATGCATGAGAAGGTTTAGTGAACAGGAAAGATTTTATAAATTCAGTTAGTTTAGCGAGATAAATTTCTGGAATAAGTGTAGCCCTGAAGTTCTGAACTCCAGGGTAATTTGGAGGGCCCGGAATACTCCAAACGTTCTTTAAAACATCCTATGTATACGTGCGAAAGTTCAGTGAACATGGTAGATTATATAACTTCACCCAGTTTAGCAGGAAATACTACTGGAATAAATGTAGACATGAAATTCAGATTTCCAGGGTAATTTGGAGGGCCAGGAATACCTCAAACGTTTCTTGAAGTTGCCTTTTGATCCGTGACAAGGTTCAGTAAATATTGTAGATTATATAACTTCACTCAGTTTAGCGAGAATAACTACTGGAACAAGTGTAGACCTGAAGTTCTGAACTCCAGGGTAATTTGGAGGGCCTGGAATATCCCAAACGTTCCTTGAAATAGCTCTTGAGATTCTCAGAGGTTGGTAGATTCTATTTGAATTCGTAATGTTATTGTTTTTAACCCAAACAATTACTGTTACGGTTGTAGATTTCAAAGAGTGTGCTTCAGGACAGTTTGGACGTCCTAGAACATCCCAGGACATAGCAAAGCAAGTGAAATAGTGTTTTCGTTAAAAAAGTAATTCTGTATTATCTAGCCTGAACATCATTTATGTTCACAAACAGCATTTCACGCTTCGTATGTACTTATAGTTCAATTTTCCAAACTTCAGGAGATTCAGGATGTTCTAGGTTGTCAATTAGGTCATAAAGGCATATACTTCATATTTTTCTCTGATAAAAGAGTATATTTGGGACAACTTTGCCGAAGACAGTATATACATTTGTTCATTGGTTCTTTTTTTACAGACTTTTTTGTACTGCAGTCATATATGACCGCGCCGGCCCCAAAGGGTTAATGATAAGAGCTACGATGTATTCTTATACCTAATCGGTCGGTATTCAGACAGATAGATCCAAGTGTGTTAAATGGTTTGAGATAAACAAAGTATCAAAATATTTGCATTATTTGCTGTACTAATAGAACTTATCTGATGATACATCTGTATCAATATAGTATCGAAAAAATGAGAATTGATGGAGTTCTGAGACTGTTTTTGTAAAATCTCTGACAAAAACAAATCCAAACTATTCAAGTATGCTTGTGATGTTAAGCATCGTCGCTACCAGATGTCCCAGATACAGATGCCGACATCCAGAATGATGCAGAGCAGTAGATAAACAGGATTAAGAAAGGTGATTTAAAGCAGAACATGAGAAGCTGCCATGCCAGACAAACATCAGCTGGCCTGAAATCATACGCCCATTGAATTCAACCCCCATTCTTGAGAGAGATCGATCCACCAGGTAGAAAAATGGATTGGAAAGGTCCTTCATCATCCCAGTTGTTTGAATGTGCTGCCAGGGATCTGTTTTCAATGGATGAAACTTTCGTTTCAACAAAAGCGTCACCAGATCGGGTGACTGTTCATCGCCATTGGTATTTAAACGGCAGCTGTTTCGAAATCCTCCTTTCATTAACAATTCCAACAAACAAAAATTGCCAATTTCCGGCTGCTTAGCTCGGTGGATCGAACGGCTGCAAATGCCAGCGGCTGTCAATGGTTATTTAAATGATTTATAATAACAGATACACCAATAAAAGAACGTTTAATTTTTTTGCAACTGGTTTCTGTCACCACACCAAGCAGTCAATGTCTCATTCAAATTCTTAAATTTCCCGACTTATTCATTTGTGACGGGAGTGCACTTTTCATATCTCATATCTTTGATTTCACCACCAACAATGAAAACAGTAGCAATCATCGAACCTGCTGCAATCGATATCCCCGAGGCAATCGAATTGCAGGAAACAGGATGCATGTTGACTAGGGTGGCCCATTTTTATATAAAAAAAAAATAAACTGTTGAAATCTCCACACCTCCAAAATGGTTAATTTTGGACCTCCAGAAGCTACTACGAAAGTTAGTTTTCCTCTATTAGTATCATTCCAAACATTGCATTCATTTCTTATATCTAGGTGTTCTGTGTTCGAAAACACTATCATCCTAATTTGGTAAAACTAAATTAAGCGTCTATTAACATTTTGTTAACAACATATTACATTTCATTTGCGTAGTAGTTCAGAATTTTTACAGGTGAGTTGATTCACCTGTTTATAAAAGAAAAAAAAAACGCTTTTAAATAACTTAACCTAATTTAGCCTAAAAATATAACGCATTTATCGTGGTAATAGAAGAATGTAACGATTTTTGTCTAAAATTATTATGATAATAAATCTTCGAGCTGTTTAGTAGAATACCTATAAGTAGATGAAAAAAACCATTTACGACACTGAAGACGGCCTTACAGTTGTGGTCGAAATACGCGTATCTGTCAAAGGATACAAAGTCTAGTGGAATTAAATGGTATAGCACTAAATTCGGTTTTTTCATCTACTTATAATTATTAATTATTTTATTTGAAATTTGTTCCAATGTTTCAACATTCTATGTAACTCATTAGTACTATACCAGGGAGAATCCTCTGCAGAGCTTTCTTCCTGGTATTACAATAGATAGTCCAATTTGGTACATCATACAATATGGCTGGCCTGAAAATTTGTTTGAAGATCAAAAGCTTGTTCTTAAGACAAAGTTTTGATTTTCTGTTGATAAATGGATAAAGACAATTTACTTATTTATTACATTTGGATTGAATACGCTCAATGTGATTTTTGAAAGTTAGAATTTTATTTAGCATGAGCCGTAGATACTTAACTTCATCAGACCAATTTATTGGAGCCCCTCTCATTGTGACAACATGTCTCCTAGAAGGTTCCAAATAAAGAGCTGTTGATTTATGTGGGAATTTTATAAAGTGAATTTTGGAAGTATTAGGAGAAATCTTCAATTTAAGGTATCTGCGTTTGATACCCCCATTGTGATTGAAACTTGTTATTACTATTGCCGTCTATAGAATTTTAAATTTGAAAACTTATATATGGTCATATTGAAAAGTTCTTAATCCAAGAATTAACTTTACCTATTCACAAACTTCAAACTCGTTTAGTCCTCTTCTGAAGTTGTCGTATGCTGCTCAAAATTTCACAGTACCTCTGCGGCACCAAGTAAAAAAGGTGTGTGTCACTTAAGATTCTTGTAGTTTGATCATTATGAGCCACCCTAATGCTGACTGACCAATCAAGCTTGCTGTTGCATGCAGTGCGAAAACTTCGCTTACAGATGGGGTAAATCGAAACATTTGGTGGGAAATGTAGGTGCTTTGGGCGATTACACCGAAGCGTTTAGCTTCTGTGCTGTTTGGTGTGGGCCTCGAGGGAATTTGACAAACTACCCTCTCTGTTGACAGTCGTAAATTTCAATTTGGCGGTATCAACGAATCGATTCACCCCCAGGGGTTATTGCTGACTTTTAGTGGTTCCTCTGGGGGGTCCGTTATGATGTTCGATGGAGGACATAGAGTAAAATAACAATTCGATAAATACGGTGCTAACTAAGAGAAAAAAAAGTCACTACTTGGGCAACTCCATGGTATACATTTTCATTGGTGGTATTTGGTGGTCCAATTGTAACTTTTATATGGTGAATGTATATCAACGTGTGCTGGAAACGGGATGCGACATTCTGTAGGAAACGTTTGTAGCATGGTCACTTTTTGTATACATTGTTTTAAGATTTTTTTCAATATAAATATAAATAAGGTGTAATATAATTGTATTATTTTTGTCATGTTCTTCAATGTTAATTTATTATTCGTGTCAATTTATTTTTCATTCAATCAAATATTAATCCATTGTCAATACATTTTGGCGCCCAAACGTTTAGAAGGCAAACATATTTCTCGAATTTTTGGCGCTTATTGGATAATTGCACACTTTTGGGAATTTCTTTCGTTTTCTGCACATAATACAAAAAAAACATATATACACAATACATATACTTTTATTTATTATCGTTTGCGGTATTTTTCATACATAATCCTTTTCAGACTTTATTTTGTCTTTCGTAATTTACACACACATATAGGGTAGGTGTACCAGCTAAGGTCATAATGGTTCCATATGTGATAATTTGATTATTTTCAAATTTTTAATCATTCTGTGTGTTTTAGTAGTTTGCTATCAAATGAACCTTGATGTTAGAACATTCAAAAATAGAAATAGAAAATAGAATTTTAGAGAAAACACATATGGCCAAATAGGGAACCACTATAGCCATGACTGGTACACTTTCCCTATATTATCTTATTTATATCATTGAAAGTATAAGCATTGTGTTGTGTGAAAGAAATATTCGTAGTTGTATGGTAGTTGTATGTGTACAAATTTGTGCCGTGCTAAAATTTACTTCTTAAATGAATATTGAAAGTGAACTTGTAGTTATTTTCTTATTATTCATAAGCCTTGCACATTCTCTAATAATTATAAAAATGTCATTTCCAAACGCTGATTATTTGACTTATGAGGAAAAAATAAATTATGAGCTGGTTCTGCGAAATTACAAATAGGAAACTGACAAGGACATTCCATCAACATTCCGGTTATTACGTAAACTGTTTCAAACGGATCAAAAAGAGAGAAGAGGTTACAGATCACCTTACAGATTTGAACAGGAGGCAGACATAATCTCAAATAGGGTTCTACTGATTCAACAGGGATAGCAAGGGAAAAAAGATGATACTAGGCTAGCCTCGTGATTAAAAAAATATTTCGCGAGTTCGAAGGGGGAAACCACAGACAAAGAAGTAGAAAACACTAGGAGGGAACTTCTTAGGTCTATTTCAGACACTTTTCGCACCGTTACCGATAAGTAGCCAGGCGATGATGAGAGCAGAACGAACCCGGGTACACTGCAAGGTCATGAGAATCAAACTCTTAAGGATTTGGGTGCTTATCCCAAAACTTGCCATTGCAATCGGAACCAGACGATGACCTTAAGGATCCAAAATCATCTCATCCGGGATACGAAGAGCTACATGAGAGGATTCGTGAGCTCCAATCTACTATTCAACAGATGCGAACACAGGGTAGCCAATGCCATGAACGGAGACCTCGAAATTGGAAGCAATCTGAGCCGACTGGTCCGATCAGGACAATTACGGGACGAGATGACATTGGTAGCGGCATCAGTGAACCAGAAATGGTGAAACAGCACGACAGGACTCTTAGGGAAAGGACCGACGAATCTGACAGCGAATGTGATGAGGTGCGTCAAACAAACCGACAGATTTCTAACCAGATTCCGAGTAGGAATATGGATCACATGTCCAACCCGAACCGTATGCATGAACAGCGGAGGAACAGAACAACGAGAGATGCTCGGTTCAGCGCAAGAGATTCATATTCATCGGATGATTGTCACTTATCAGCACAGGAACGGTCGACAAATCCGAATGATCGAGCATTGGAAGCTCTCTTATTCGGGAGATAACAGGACAGTGTCAGTCGTAAACTTCCTGTACAAACTGAAGAAGATCGCTGCACGCGAAGGAGTATCTCAGCAGGGTCTGCTTCAAGATATTCACTTAGTCCTAGAAGGCCAAGCCTAGGACTGGTTCTTCACGTACGTGGATGAGTTTGAAGATTGGGAAGATTTTGAGGAGAAAATAAGGTTTCGGTTTGGGAATCCAAACCAAGACCAAGGGATCCGACAGAAAATCCACGAGAGGAAGCAACTCAGAGGCGAATCTTTCAGCGCTTTCGTATCGGAGATAGAGCGTTTGAACAAGATGCTGTCGAGGCCACTCTCCAAACGGCGGAAGTTCGAAGTGGTGTGGGACAAGATGCGCCCACACTATCGTTTGAAGAGATGTTTGAGTCCGAGATTTAGAACAACTGAACCATAGAATCGATGCAGCGGATAGTAGTTTCGAAATTCACAACGAGTTCAGAAATACGGAACTGAGCAATCAGCGGAATGTCCACCATGTAGATTGTGATCATTCGCAAGATGAATGCGACGAACTGGAGGAAGTAGATGTGGTGGAAACAAGAATGAATCACCGGGGACAAATATCGAGTGGAAGAATCCAATCAACATTTACCAAGAACATGAGTAGAGCTAATCAGCAGCAGACAAGTCCATCAACGGAGAATACGTGTTGGAACTGTAGGAAAGTCGGTCGCAACTGGCGGGACTTTTGAAAACCCCGATCAATCTTTTGCTATGGATGTGACGAGTTGGGACAAACAATCCGTTCGTGCCAGCGTTGTGCGGAATCAAACCGCAGATGGAAATAATGAAGATTACACGTCATGTAAACTTCATTTGTGCCATGTAAACATGACGTCATGTAAATTTAAGTCTGAAATCATGTAAAAATGTCTTATATGTCATGTAACCACTCAGGATTCTGCTGGATTACATGACATATAATTGAAGTTTACATTACATATCATGTAAATATCCATGATATTCCACGCTCCAATTATGTGCATTATATGTCTCAGAAATTTACATGTTTCGTTCGAACTGTGAGGGAAACTAATATGGGGATGTGCGAAGAGGAGCCCGGACATTCCAGAGGAAATTAAGGCTCCCGCAGAGAAAGGTCACTTCGTTCCGGTTGACCGGATACATACGATTAATATTCAAACCCGGAAATGTCCTTATTTACGAGTGAAAGTATTCGACACAGAGATTATAGGATAACTGGACTCAGGGGCGGGAATCAGTGTGGTAAACTCATTGGAATTATCGGAGAAGTACGGCCTGAAGCTACAGCCGACTAGACTTCGAGTTTGTACTGCCGATAACACCGAGTATCAATGCTTAGGGTATCTAAACGTGCAGTATACGTACAAAAAGGGTGGTACCAACCGTGGTGGTCCCATGGATCTAAAACCCGATTCTGGTGAAGTTTTGGAATATCCCCATTGGCAGATCTGGGAAATTGGCCAGAGCCGGTGGGTAGTTTCACAACTTCACAAGAGACGATTGCGTTCACCCTGGAACCTTTGTGAGAATTGCTGAAAATTGAACAGGATGCGACACAACATTAGACGTTCCTACGTTTGACATTCCGGAGGAGGTACAGGAACCAATGGTTGAATCGAAACTTGGAAACTGAACATGAACTGACAGATAGGGATCGAGAGGAACTAGTTCAAGTGATTAGGGATTTTGAGTTTACCAGTAGCAACAATTTAGGCCGAACGCATCTGATTGAGCATGAAGTTGTACTCAAAGAAGGGTCGAAACCAAAGAATCGAGTAATGTACCGTTCAGCACCGGCCATTCAAAAAATGACCATGCTACACGTTATTCTATATGAGCATTGTCCATCAATAAAACAACTTTATTCGAAATTTGTGTATGTAGAAAAATGACTATTATCGTATACCGCTCTGGTTCCAATTCAAGATAGTTGCATATTCCAGACATTTTAGTATATTTGATTTTATAAAAACACTTCAATTCTCTAGACTTGTGTTTTGAAAATCTGTTTCCGTTTCATTTTTGCATTAGGAGCCTAAAAAGACATAGCAGTAAACGAAGCTAATCAGCAAGCGTCATTGCTTCAAATCACACTAGTCGAAGGTCGTTTCGGTTGGAAATTAGAGTATCTTTGTGCAAAAGTGGCAGAATGGAAGAATTTGTCAATACAATTCTTGGATTATTATTCGAAAATTTTCTGGAAGACTACTCAACAAAAACTTCAAATATTTTAACAAATTCCTGGGAGGGTTTAAAATAATTAAAAAAGGGATCACATGTCATAAAATAATATTGCAATTCACACAAAATTCACGCAAAAGCGTATTAGGGAAACATAATATATTGTAAAGTTTTGATTAAAAATGTGATGCCATGGAAAACAGTCAGAGAAGATTTCCCCAACATAATATGCAATTCAATTTACATGTGGAGCTCATCCTCTTCTTGAGGAACTGGTCCACTGCCTTCCCGTTGAAATGAATAATCAAACATGAATAAATTTTTCCGCTGCAAAATTGTTCAAATTTCCCCTCATTTGTAGCGAAACTGAAAACTCGATTACCGGAAGTCGTAATGCATCGCATCTTTCGCAGCCAAATGTTGGATCTGCAGTGCATCAGAGGCACCTTCCCAACGAAGAAGCTATCACAGAATTGTGCACAAGCCATAGCCAAAAATCGAATCACGTTGGTTGCGCTGCATCAATGTGGAAAGTGCTTCTTTTGCGGCAGCCAAATTAACAAGCATTAAAAGAAGGGGAACAGTTTTTGTTTTATCAAATAGTAAACAATAATATAATTAGACTTTAGTAATAGCTTGAACAATTTTAGCAATAAAAAAATATTAAGCAAGCATTAAATGTTTATCATAATGATCGACTGGATGGCGCATGTGGTCTAGTTGCTATCATCATTCACAGGCAAATAAAACATCATCTTTTTTCGTCCTTGGAAACCAATTTTTTTGAAACTTTAGGTGTTTCTGTTGAAACACAGCTTAACATATTTTCAATGCACTTAGCAGCTTTTTAATTTGCTTCAAACTGACTTGCAAAAATTGACTCGCAATAAATCAATATTTTTTGTCATTGGTGACTTTGATGGCAAATATCGGTCATGGAATAATTCGCAATGCAAAGCAACGGCAGAATTTCATTTGATGTGTGCTCTTCAGGATATTTCTCGATTCAATACTATGATTACCTGTTTTTCCTCTTCTAGAAACCCATCTACGATTGATATGGTCTTAACTAAAGCGAGTCACTTTTGTACACTACTGCATACTCACGCTGATTTTGACGCTGATCATGTCCCTGTTGCATTTAAAATATCCCATGAGACGACTCTCAATTCTATTTGTTTATTAGTGTATTAGTGTGAGTTACCTCAGATATTTGAAAAATCTTTGTTTCCGGATGACACAGGCATCTCCGTTTAAGGACGATGCTTGCGTGTCATCTGTAGTAGATTGCTCTTTATTTGTAACCTTCAAGTTGATATAAGAAATTAATGTAATGTTTGAAATGATACTAATAAAAGAATTATATAAAAAAGGTGATGGCTATCCTTTTCCTAAGACATGACAATATTTTCCCCCTTTTTGTTCTGCTGGATCCCTCTAAATACTGATGTTGCAGTGCTACCCGTTCGTGTTTTCGCTTCATGCTTTGTGGATCACATTACAAGGTCCCCCCGAAATTTGAGAGTGCCCAAAGAAAGGTTCCAAACCGCAGGCCACAGGTTCGTTCCCGCTGTCGTTGTTTTTTGTTTCTCGTTTCGCTTCACTTTTTGGACACCATACGGACATAAATTGCAGTGCGGAGATCACTAAATAAGTACGAAAATGTGGTTGCTGTCTTTCTACCTGGCAAGCCCAGCCGTGTGGCATAAAATGGATGGAATGGATTACACAAAGCCAGCAGGAGAAACAGGTGCGGGAAAGAGTTATATGCCATCCATCTATAATATGTGGCATACAAGTGGAAAAGGAGTCCATCGGATCTGCGGTGCCAAGAGCTGAGAATTTGGCGAACCTTCTCAGGAGTAGAGGCTTAACTTCTTCAGGGTAAGATGGTTCTGAATGACAATTTAAGCTCTATCACATTTTACAGAGACATAACAAAGTTTCACTAGAACTTGTAACGTATCAGAGTATACAATGTTTCCTATCGCCGCAAAAAATATAAAAAAATATTTATTTAATGTAAAATACGGATTTTGCAAAAAAATAATAAAACAGTGAGCAATTTTCGCTGAAACCAGGCCGCCATCGGCACCCATCGTTTGAATTCCAATTTTGTGTCACTGATCGCTAGTTTTCGATAAAACTCAAGGGTGGTCCTTTCCGACAACAGATCTAACTCGGTAAACTCGATTATAAAATCCGTAACTTTAGACTGTGAATATACTGAACTATGATAACTCATTTAAATAGTATTGCGCACAAGAGTTAACCGTTTCAAGTTGAATTTGTTTTTAAGACCTCAGTATATACAAACGGGACAGAAAATGAAAACTTAGTGAAATGCTAGGTAATATATAATCGGGCTTATTTGACACCGGAACACGTGGAAAGTCTAGTTGAATTCGGATTGGCGTGCAAAACCTTTGCAACCATCTCCAAACCGTGAGTCTACACGACCATCTTTCGATCACGTTGCTTCTTCAGGAGTTATTGAACAAGCTTCCAGCCAATCTTAAGCTCAACTGATCTCTCTTCAAGCGTCAGTATGTCAGCTTAAGGTCGTTTCAGCAGCTAATGATGTGAACTTTGTCCACTATGCGGACGGACATGGTGGCAAGAGCAACCAAAACACGCACGTTGTAGAGGAGAAAAGGAAGGAAAACGCTAGCAGCGGCGATCGTAAGGACAAGCCCTAGGACCAGCTGTGCAGCCTGTCGGAAGGATGGTCACAAAATAAGAGATTGCTACGCCTTCTGCAAGATGACACTTAGAGATCGCTGGAAACTCGTTCGAGAGCAGTACCTGTGTCGTCGCTGCCTGGGTTCTCACAGAAAGTTCCCTTGTAAAGCAAGCAATTGTGGAGAGAACGTTTGTGAGCAGCGCCATCACAAGCTTCTTCATCTTGGAAATCCACACACAGTCAGGGCTGTTAGGTATCATGACCGGCTTGCGACACTGACGAAACGAGTCTTCTCACTGTCGCAAGTCGGAACTATATTTCATGTGCTCACTTCGTCAAGTCGCAATGACAGAGCTCTCACGAGAGCAATTTTAATGTTGTTTTACTATTAAAATTTGTATCTTATTTTGAAGAATTTCGGGAAGTAAATGTGTTTGAAACGTTAAGTGGAATATCCTTCCTTGATTTTAACGAGATACACATCAAATATACCAGATAATAACTAAAAATAGTCAAGTTTGTGATTCCGTCACCGGCCGTAGTGACGGAAATATGAAAGAGAATTTAGAGAAAATCTCTGTCATTGTCTCGCCGTCCGATGACAGTGATGTAAGCACCTATGTAAAAGTCGCGCGACATTGACGCTTTCCAGCCCTGCACACAGCTCAAGTGACCGATTCTTCAAAGACTACGGGTGGAAGATGAACCTCAGCTGATAAAGTTGCAAATTTGCACGACATGACTTGAAGGAAGTTCAGACCGTCAAGAGTCTGAACCTTCCCGTTCAATCGCTGGATTTTGGTGAACTCGGCAAACAGTTTTCGCATCTTTAAGGCCTTCCAAAGCAGATTTTTGAAAGTAGGGTTTCGTTCTACTTCGTCGTAAGAGCTACTATTCGTCGTATCAAACTTAAAATGTTCCACTACGGCGGATATTCCAACTTACCTGCAACACAGATTCATTTTCCAAATGTAATTTTGTGAAAGCTTTTATGATTCGTCTACCTGTACACCAAAAATGCAATGAAACTAATGTATTTCGATAAATAACTTCAGTTCAATTATCCACTTTACACTTTTTCACCGAAATCGCATGGACGAACACGATTTGAGAGAAATGCTTAGAGATCGACATCAGTCACACCACTTTCCAACACAAGTTTCTTTCTGCCCCTGTGAGTGATTTACTTCGCCGGGCACTTATTTTCACTATGGAAAACCTTCGTACTTCTTTACTGAAGGATCTCATTCCAATCACACGCCGTAAAACTTCAATAAATCACCAAATTTTACGAAATTTCCTCAACCGCCGCGTATAATTGAGAATGTAAACAAAGTTCTATCCGTCGTACTGAGAAAAAAAAAGCTTGTGCGCATCAATGTGTGCGCGACGCTCGACGTAAAAATGCGGTTCCTTTGATTGTGTTGTTTTCGCTGTACTGTGAGCAAATGCCATAATTGTACGGTCAAAAGGAATTGCGTTCATATGTTTGGGCTGAACTTTGATGACGAACAATTAATTTTAAAGGAAATTAGTATATTCCAACATGCTGAAGGAATGGAGGGAGATGCTCGTAGATCTATATAATCTAGTGAAACATTTTATTATAGCGTTGATATATTGTGTTTTAACCAATCAATACATCACAGTGAGCCGTAAGTTGTGAGACAAATCTGGAAACTGATTGCGACGGAGTTGAAAACGATACGACGGATTGAGAATTCGATAAGATGCATTTTCTTTGTATTATTTCCAAAAACAGATCAAGATTTATCAAAATGTTATTGTACAATGCTAAAGCCGTTTTGAGAAAGAATTGTTTGGCATCGGTTTGTATCAGCATCATTCACTGCAATACTGGGAAAATTGCAGTTCTCACTGATCAATGCTTAATACGATGGATACTAGCACATCACCCTACGTCTTGACAGCCAGTGCAGAAGTGCTAGTTCGATCGAAACGATTCGATCTGACGAAAAGTTTTCCAGACAAGCAGGAATAGTACCAACACTCCTTGATTGACGAAAAAATGACGTAAATTTAATGGTACTTGCCATTCTTGAATAATTACATCCAATGTGTCTGAAAATGTTTGTGGTACAAACAATAGTAAGCGTAAAGTGACGGAAAATTACGCCATTTGTAACTTAAATTTACGTAATTGCACCTGCTTTAATATGTGAGACACATACGACGTATATTTCAATGATTTTTTCTAAGTGTGTTTAATTATATAAGCTCGTATTTGTATTACCCTCGTATATAATCCTCCGAAAGATAACTGGTTACTTTTGTAGATCTCAAAGAAGTTCTTGTATAACCTAAAATGGTCGTTAAACTCAAAACTTTACAGAATATGTTTTCATGACGATATATGGGTATAAATATTGTTCATAAGTGTTAAGTTTACAGTCTGTGCAGCTAAATGGCTGAAGACGGTCAGTGTCTTATAAACCTTCGGAAAATTAGAAGCTACGCATGTAGATGTGAAGACCTGTACGTGGTTTTGGATAACCTTTAATAGTCGTTGAACTCAATGTTTGGTAAAACCTAGGATATTATCCTCGTAATACCAAACTAACATTCACTCATTTGACAAACACTATTATAGCAATTTTATTCAGCATCATGTTTAATAACATTTTAATAATTTTCATGGCCAACCTTTGTTCAGGAGTTGTTCACACAAATTTGGAGAAACTTTAAAGCATGCCGTTGAATTCCAACTTTATTTTTCAGCTTTTAAAACGTTTTACAAGCATTTAGTTCAGCTTTTATACGACTGGTCCAAAAATAATTAAAAACAAATAATAAACAAATTTTTTTTTTCTAGGCGCTTCAAATGCAGTGTACCCATTTATCATGATATAACAAACCTATTTAAAAAACGCCTGAATACTGGATTCGAACTCGAGATCTTCCAATCGTCAGCGGTATGCCTTGTCATCTGCGCCATCCTAGAATTGATAAATAATACGTGCAATGTAAAATATAAACCTCTTATAGCTGAATATTGATCATGTTTGAACTTCTATTCGACATCGTCTAATCAACACATGGTACGGTAGTCAACAACTGAACAAGCATATTATTCAGTTGCTGTTTAGTGCTGAGTTCCATCGGCTATTTTTAGCGCACAGTGAGAAAATTTATGTCAATGATGGTCAAAAATAATGTTTATTTACACAAAGTGAAATCAGTCTGAAATAATTAAGGTGAATATGCATCGATGCCAAACCTCAAATTTTCAAGAGCACAAATCTAGAGAACCAGACAGCGCAGCGGTTCGAGCTGAAAACCTAATCGCTGGTGGTAACCAATCGATTAAGTTTTTAGCTTGAAAGGATGTTCAGTTCTCTAGATTTGTGTTCTTGAAAATTTGAGGTTTGGCTTCGATGCATCTTCACCTCAATCCAATTTCATAATAAGTTTTAGTTTTTTCAAAACTTCAATTTGAATGATTTTATAAATTATATTTGTATTAATTATTTATATTATTGATTTGTATTTTTCATAAACCTATTATGCATCAAAGAAATAGTGCTCTGAATAAATATATACTTAAATTATTTGAAGTGTTCTGAGGACTATGCGCCTGAATAGAAAAATGTTCGAATATCTTGACGCGTGGGATTTTTTTTCAGAAATGGCCAAGTAAATCATTTTTCTTAGATCACACTATTCAGTTGTGAAGAAATGTAATTTCAAATGAAGTTCGCTATCGAAATTTATTTAATCAATTCTGTCGAAGAAATTTCCACTTTTCTTGTACGGAACAACATCCCGAGCAGGCGAAAAAAGCTTAGCAATAGCAAATTATAATATGGATAGCTAAAAGTGATATTAACTTAATAGATATAATATTTAAAAGATCTGGAAATGATATCTAAAATTAACTACATACAAAGAACAAACAAAATTTTGATATTGTCTTCAGATCTTTTATGTCAATCAAGTCAATATCACGCTTTGTTTGTCAGTACTTTGCTCCTACTTGGAATACTTTGCTCAAATGTTTGATTTTGTTTTTCAAAATAATCCTACATTTCTGGAGACTGACCATGTTTATTTTGTGAACAGCTACTTAAAAGGTTTTGAGAAAGCGTAAGTTATAAGCTTTGAAATGCATTCGGAACTCAACACGAATTTCGGATATTTTGTCCATTTTATGAAATTTAGCTACAGTGTGATTGCTTTTACAAGGCTTATTTATTGCTGAACAACGTGTTTGTTAATCGTCATTTTGGCCTCTATTGGATCAACTGATCTTATAATATACTGTAGCTAATTAGGATTTTATAAGATATTTATTCAGCTCTTATTTATGCTTGTGTTAAACATGTGGAAATAGCTGAAGTGCGACGCAAGTAAAACGTTAGTTCGTCTTCTGAATATCCTTTCATACATATACATTTGTTTAGTGGAATATTGGCTTTTTAATTGGGGGAAACATGTCTTGTTCAGCTCATTAGTAAAACAATCTTGACTAGTCGAATGAGAATCTTTGGAAACGTTGAAAAAGTGGCGATTCAACTTTTGTTCCTTCTAATGCATAACGTTGAACATTGACCTAAGTTTGTGTTAAAAAGCACCTTTCAGTTGTTTATATTGCAACATTTTTATTCAGCTGTCATTACCATTATTGAACAATAATTAAACATGCATGCCAGAGAATTTGTTTATATAGAGAAGCGCGAATTCTGAAATCAAAGGTTCCAATTGAACCGTCAAATGTGGTTCCAATCGAGCAAATTCAATGAGACTCATAAAGATGTTATGCAAAAGAGACGATGGTTGTGTGTTAGTGAAACGCGAAACGTAAGTGACGTCATTGATAAGCTTGGTTTCTAATGGCGACAAACAGGATGACACGCACACTACAATATTGTTTGAATGACCTTAATTATTGATAGTCATTGCAAATGTTGTTTATAAACAAAGTCAAAATCCTCTCCGCGTTTCTCTAGTATAATCATATTCTCTGATGCATGCTAGTTTGTGGTTCTGAATTGTTAGTTGGGTGTAACCCGTTACCTGATTACCTGTGCAACAAGTAGTTCTTATGTAACCTTAAACAGTCGTTAAACTCAAATTTTATGGAGAGTATAACTATAGAAGCCCATTTAGGTTTCAAACTAGTTCATAATACTCCGAGAGATCACTTGTTACGCTCATAGATTTTAAAGACCTGGGCTCTAAGAAGGTCTTGTATAACTTCAAACGATTGTTGAACTTAAAACTGTACGGAATATATTTTTTTTCACGAGCCTATACGAGTATAAATATGGATCATAACCGTCGAGAGAAAACTAGTTACGCTTGTAGATCTGTTTTTTTTTCGGAATTCGTGGATGACCTAGAACACTAAAGCAAATTAGCAATATAGCTGAAATAGCTATAAACATGCTTCGTCAAACAAGTCTTGTTTGTGGTCTACACGGAAAAAACAGATTACCTAATTTTTGAGTTGACTTTACCCAAAATTAAGTATATCGATTATTCTATCAACCCAAAATCTTTCGGTATTCTCTCTCTTCCCCACCAATGTTGTCAAAAATAGAGAGAGCTGCACCTACCTAATGGGGTAGTTTGGCCTAATATGCCAAATTTGGGTAAAATGCATTAATCTCAAGCTTGGGTTGAATGAACTCAATTTTGCGTTGAATCAAACCAAATTTAAGTAAATTTTTTGTTATGGCTAAATTTTTTATTATGGCTCTTTAATGAATGTTCGAATCCTCTGAGCAGAATCTCAAATAGAGAAACTTAAAAGTAGATGGAGTACCGTGTACTTTTTAATTCCGCTCCTAAATGCTTATCTTTTTTTGACAGATACGCGTATTTCGACTACCACTTGCAGTCTTCTTCAGTGTCAGTTACTCGTATCCACGTATTATGGCTTTTAAGGCAAAGTACCTAATGGAGGCCTTGTAAATTTAGCCAAATTTGGGTTATTGGTCTCAACTACGGTTTTGCGTTGAAACAACTCAAATTTAAGTAGATCCGCGTTGCCGCGTATTTGCAGGGGTGGGAGATTCTCTTCTCTCTAACTCACTTCCGATTATAACATTGCATTACTAAAGCTGTTGGAAGTTTTTCACTCTAAATCGAAAGGCAATGTCCTTGGCTAGTATTTCATACAAAAACGCAACAAAAAAGGTTAATGTGGCTCAGTTATATATTAAAGAGAAAGTAAACAAAGGGAGCCTCTCAATGTTAGATAGGTCCTTTTGAAAAGTTACACGATACAAATATAAGCTGGGCTAAGCTGGGCTATATCACCTTATAAGTGCATTTTGAACCACTTTGCTCTACATGCTACCGAAGACGTCCAAGCCTCATCCTCCTCGCAAAGGGTTAAGCCCGCTTATCTAAAGCCTTCAGCGCGAACGCAGCAACCCTCATACCGTGCACCAAGCCCTCCGGGTCTTTATCCTAAAAAAATGGACCTCACCGCCACCAGCAACCATAATAAAAACGGACAATGAAGACAGCAACGAAAAAAAAAAGAAAACCGTTTCTTTATGGGGGCAGATGTTGAGCGCGCCGGCATTATTATGTTTACCTGGCCATCAGTTGCTCCTGTGTCGGGACAGGAGTTTGGCTCTGTGGTCAATCTTCATCAAACGAAACTAAAACGGCCAGCTCCTCCAGTGAGAATTTTCGGTTCCCATCGGCGAATCGGACGAGGGGAGCTTGAGATCCAAATCCAAACGAAAAATTCCATTTCCTCCGGTCGTTCGAACAAAAGATTGCCTGAATTGGTTGGGGAAGGCGTCAGCTGGCAGCTGGACTTTGTTTGCACATATGAATTTAGCACAGCCCGACAGGAGTTATAACGAAGAAATAGTTTTCGTAAAGCTTTCAGTTCTAGATTACCCAAAGCAGGAATGGTTGAGAACTGTTTTCGATTCCATATACATATAATACTTACACAAATCTTGTGCACTTTTATCGAATAGCGAATAGCAATCAGCTTGTAGACGAACCTACTGTATTGGTCGTATTTGGTTTTCAGTAGGACGACTTGTTTGAACTCTTTTGCTCATATCTTTCGACTCAATTGACATATTTTCAAAATTTGAACGGATTGGTACAGGGCTGTGGCATGATTTTGGATATTTCGATAATCGTACCAAAACTCTGGTTTAGTAACAAAGTTTAACTTCTTGATTTCTTTTTGATTCTCTTTATTTTTCTTCTTTATTGGGAGTAAAAAGCCAAATTGATTAGAATAACATTAGAGCCATTATCGTAGGTATTCTTTCCGATTTGTCATAAGAATCCTCTCGAGATTCTCAAGAGAATCTCTCCAGTATGCTAGATCTCTTCAAATTTCTCATCACAATATTTCGAGCAATGACGCTTAAGCCTAGGTTACCCAAGTAACCACAAGCATTAAAGTTTTAGAGAAACTTAAAAAGTAGATGGAGTACCGTGTACCTTTTAATTCCGCTCCTAAATGCTTATCTTTGACAGATACGCGTATTTCGACTACCACTTGCAGTCTTCTTCAGTGTCAGTTACTCGTATCCACTGCTCAGCATCTGCTCAGAGGATTCGAACATCTATTAAAGAGGATTAAAGTTTTATTGTATTTTAATTTAAATTCAGTAAGTGCAATGTATCATTGTTTTTATTCTGCAATATGCGTACAATAATGCTCTAATTCCATTTTATGAATGCAATGAAGCATTGCTTTATTGTAGCAATGAAATGTGTATGTGTGTCACCGATCAATGCTTAATTGCATCAAAATACTCAATGCTTTATCGCAACAAATACGGCAAGACTTCAATGCTATATAAATCGTCAGTCCGTCTCTAACTCAGGATAACAGACTATAGAAATACATAAATACACCTTTTGCATAAATACATAAAATACTTCACAAGAAATCGAGTTGAAATTAGTAGATATGCCTTACGAAACCATAATTTGAAAACAAAAAAAGCTTTTGTGATAACCTGGAATCGAACAACAGACCTTACGATCGATAGGCCTGTGCATACACTGCGAGTCCATCGACGACTTGTTATATCGTGATGTTAAAACAATATGTAATGCGTAAAGATGAGCAACAGGTATATCCGTACAGAATGAAAACAAATCAAAGTCCGAACAGCAAAAATTGATAGACGCGGTAACTTTGAAGTGCAAGAGTCGTGCTCACCAACTTATTTATAACTGGCTGGGCGCTGCTTTAAATTGCTCAATTTTTCCAGCCAATGCATTCAGCATTCATGGAGGATAGGCGCCGCGGGTCATCGATTACATCCCACAATTCCCAGATAACCAAAATGTACGTATAACGAAATCATCTGGAGGCTTTGTATGTGCAAAATTCACTTATAAAATGTCGCGAAAAGTCTTTCTACGTATGAAAGTGGAGGCGATATATGCATATATTGTGTGATGAATAATAGCATACAATGCGAGTGTATACATTTTCTACCGAACGAACCTGTGACCTTATGCAACTTAACTTATAACGCTTAATATTCTGTCATACACACCAAAAAAATCTTAGATTTACACGTAACGTTATTTTAGTTTCAATCATGTAAAGCCATCTCTCATGTATTATTTAATGATAAAACCTATAAACACATCTATCATATACAACATTGTTACCAAATTCCTTAATATTGAACGCGAAACGCCTTCTCTCAAAGAATGTTGCTTGCAAACCGGCTCGATTTACATGATTTTCCCGCTGAAAATTCAATCATAAATAATGCACATGGAATGACACGCCGTCGATCCATCCATGTGCATTATTTTTGGCAGAATATTCAACGTGGAATCATGTAAACTGAGCGATCTTGTATTCAATTTCACTTTCAAGATGCAAGAAATCATGCAACATTGGCGAATGTTCGATGCAAGATCATGAAATGTTTCAGTTTCACTCAAGTTTGCAAGCATTCCTGAATGCAATGAGGCAGTTTACATTATTTATCGTTTAATGTCAAATGATAATTCGATTCACATGACAATCATGAAAGTTTACGTGACATGTAAATTTAAGATTTTTTTGCTGTGTATATAATGCACATGGATGAATTGACGGTTTGTCATTTGTTATGCATTATTAATGATTGAGCCATTTTGCATGCAACATTCTTTGAGAGAAGACGTTTCATGTTCAATATTAAAGATTTTGCTAGCAGTGTCGGATATAATAGATATGTTTGTACACAGCAAAAAAATCTTAAATTTACATGTCACGTAAACTTTCATGATTGTCATGTGAATCGAATTATCATTTGACATTAAACGATAAATAATGTAAACTGCCTCATTGCATTCAGGAATGCTTGCAAACTTGAGTGAAACTGAAACATTTCATGATCTTGCATCGAACATTCGCCAATGTTGCATGATTTCTTGCATCTTGAAAGTGAAATTGAATACAAGATCGCTCAGTTTACATGATTCCACGTTGAATATTCTGCCAAAAATAATGCACATGGATGGATCGACGGCGTGTCATTCCATGTGCATTATTTATGATTGAATTTTCAGCGGGAAAATCATGTAAATCGAGCCGGTTTGCAAGCAACATTCTTTGAGAGAAGGCGTTTCGCGTTCAATATTAAGGAATTTGGTAACAATGTTGTATATGATAGATGTGTTTATAGGTTTTATCATTAAATAATACATGAGAGATGGCTTTACATGATTGAAACTAAAATAACGTTACGTGTAAATCTAAGATTTTTTTGGTGTGTAGGTTTTATCATTGAATGATACATGAGAAACGGCTTTGCATGATTAAAGCTAAAATTATGTGACGTGTAAATCTAAGATTTTTTGGTGTGTAGCTCAGTGCCAAAAATCTCGTTAATAAATATAAAACAAATCATCAAAAACATCTCTTCAGATTATCTCCGGATTCTCATCAGATTCTTCCCAGGATTCTAATCATAAGCTTCCTAGAATCCTCATCATTCTAGATTTCTCATTAAAATCCGCCAGAATTCTCATCCGAACTTTACTAGGATGCTCATCAGAACTTTTTAAGGATTCTCATCAGAATCCTTCCAAGATTCTCATCAACATTTTTTTCGGAATTCTCATCACACAGCAAAAAATTCTCAAATTTACATGGCACGTAATTCTTTATGATAATCATGTAAAACGAGTTGCAACTGAACATTCAACGATAATTAATGTAAATTGTCTCATTGCATTCGATAATGCTTGCAAACTTGAGTGAAACTGAAACCTTTCATGATCTTCCATCCAACATTCGCAAATGTTGCATGCTTTCTTGCATCTTGAAAGTGGAATTGCAAACAAGAATTCTCGGTTTACATGATTCTACGATGAATATTCTGTCAAAAATAATGCACATGGATGGATTGACGGCTTGTCATTCCATGTGCATTATTTATGATTGAATTTTCAGCGTGAAAATCATGTAAACCGTGCCGTTTTGCATGCAACATTCTTCAAGAGAAGACGTTTCGCGTTCAATATTAAGGATTTTGGTAACAATGTTGTATATAATAGATGTGTTTATAGGTTTTATCATTGAATAATACATGAGAAATGGCTTTGCATGATTGAGGCTAATATTACGTTACGTGTAAATCTAAGATTTTTTTGGTGTGCAGGATTCTCTTAAGAATCATGCCAGGATGTTCATCAGAATCCTTGTAGCACTCTGGTTGAAAACTTTCTAGTATGAATATATGAAAACTGAATTTAGTACTATACCATTTCATTCCACTAGAGTTGTTATTATATGCGTATATATGTTAAGCTAACAGACATCGAACGACTACGCTACACACCAAAAAAATCTTAGATTTACACGTAACGTTATTTTAGTTTCAATCATGTAAAGCCATCTCTCATGTATTATTTAATGATAAAACCTATAAACACATCTATCATATACAACATTGTTACCAAATTCCTTAATATTGAACGCGAAACGCCTTCTCTCAAAGAATGTTGCTTGCAAACCGGCTCGATTTACATGATTTTCCCGCTGAAAATTCAATCATAAATAATGCACATGGAATGACACGCCGTCGATCCATCCATGTGCATTATTTTTGGCAGAATATTCAACGTGGAATCATGTAAACTGAGCGATCTTGTATTCAATTTCACTTTCAAGATGCAAGAAATCATGCAACATTGGCGAATGTTCGATGCAAGATCATGAAATGTTTCAGTTTCACTCAAGTTTGCAAGCATTCCTGAATGCAATGAGGCAGTTTACATTATTTATCGTTTAATGTCAAATGATAATTCGATTCACATGACAATCATGAAAGTTTACGTGACATGTAAATTTAAGATTTTTTTGCTGTGTATATGCGCGAAAA
Source organism: Aedes aegypti (assembly GCF_002204515.2). Classification (NCBI taxonomy): domain Eukaryota; kingdom Metazoa; phylum Arthropoda; class Insecta; order Diptera; family Culicidae; genus Aedes; species Aedes aegypti. Next base: position 93,611,881 of record NC_035109.1, on the reverse strand, counting down.
TTCTGTTATAGCCCATTGCACGAAGACGTCAAATTGGTGGGTGATTTTTTTTCCATACATTTTGTATGGGCTGAAATGCGTCGAAAACTTGATTTTCATGGGATTTAGTATGAAAAATGGCTAAACAGTGAAAAAAAAAATCAAAATTTCACCGATGGAATATTTTAAAACTATCCGATTATGAAATTATAACCCAAATACTAAACTCTTGCGAGAAAAAGTCCGATGTACATTCGATTTTTAGATTCGTCTGATTCAGACATAGCGTGTACCATAAAATTTCCACTTATTTCAATTTCTTTTGTTGAAATAAAATACAGATAGCCTATTTTTTGATAAAAGTTTCCTTAGTTGTGGGTGTTCCTATAGTTGCGGTAGTGCCTTTTTCACTGATTGTATTGCATTAGCAACAGAACCGACACTGTCAATCGACATATTGACTTGTTGATACACGGAATAGTTAAAAAGAGCGTTCAAATTGCTTTAAAACTGATGAAATATCACTAAAGTTGCTAAAACTGTTCTTGCTTGTACCAATAGTTGCGGTAAAGAGTTCCTATAGTGGAGGATACCATAAGAAAACAACGGGTACCGCAACTATAGGAACACAAATTAAAAATATACCGCAGCTAAAGGAACAGTGTACCAATAGTGGAGGTATTATTTTTCAATGACATGCCGTGGATTACTGCGATGAAATCATTTTTCTCATTAAGTCAATGGTCGTTACTTCCCGTTACAACATCAACATGTGCATTAATTGCGCTTCTTGAATTAAGGCGGTTTGATGAAGTTCAATCGTGCTTAGTACCTCCAATATTGGTACATCTACCCTAATATGCTTAAGGAATTAGCAGGCCACGCGTGCGAGCTGATGTGTTTCGTATTTTCTGCCGCATTTCAATCGCTCCGAGTAACTTTTCGAAGCGGCTGATTCAAATGTAGAGTTTTATAAAATTTAATTCTTTGTTTCGATTAGTGCGATTAATGATCCATCCATTTATGTTTTACAAAAAGTGCGGTGTGCATGCAGAAATGAAATGTGTTGGTCGGAAGTGCAATTTATCACATAGTTCAGAACCATCATGAGTTAACAGCTAGTGTGTGAGGTTATTGAAAATTATGAGTTATAAAGCTGTATCTACAACTGACAACGACTGTAAATCTGGAAGTGATTAACCGGTTTTTCAAGTCGATTGGTTGCTGAGTCGAATATAGCCATTTGACTATTTCTAATTTAGTGAGATCTTCCATATTTGTACTCCTATTATTCAAAAGGTTTCATTGGTGAGATTTGCACGTTGCAAATCTGAGTATTTAAGCTTATCCATATATTTGTTGGACTTTTTTTTGTAGTTAAAATTTGATCCTGTCTGACTAAAAAGATCGATCAGTTGATGTTGTCACAATTCATAATGAGGTTACCGATCACCGTAATTCAATTTGCGATCACCGAACACCGATCACCGTAATGATTTGCGAATGTTGTTATGGTTTGAAACGTTTATTAAGTTAATAAAGGGAGGGGGGGTGGTCTTAAACTGAATATTTTCTTCTCGTTACAGAGAGCGAGTAACGGCGCTTTAGCCTAGGCTTCCGAGGAAGAAATACCTGTGTCCCATTCCTGGAAAAAAGAGCACCAACAATACTGGAGCGTGCATGTAATTTCTTAGCAACACTACTCCCAACGATTCAAACTTTCTCCCTGAAATGAGACGGTTGGTACGGTTGTCCCCGTTTCTTCCTTAATGAGATTCAAAATTCTACGTCCATCATATTACTTATGAGAGGATAATCTGATCGCCGTGGACATTTGAGTTATCTTCCAAACCAAGTATGCACAGTGGGCCTGGCCATTTTAGTATTTGTATCATATCACTGATATGCTGCAAATTTTAATTCTGACAAAAAAAAACTAGAAGAAATTCCAGTATTTCCCGGATGCTCTTCAATATTGGCTGTGCTTAGATTAGATTAGATGATAAGTAATATGCTCAAGATTATGTATTGCAATTTTAGAGATAACTTTCCGTTCTACGGTTCAATTCGAACATCTTTGTAAAATTTTCCAGACATCTTTGTAAAGTTCTCCCATAATATGTAATCTCACCTTAAAAGCCATTGGTAACCAAGCGTGTAGCTTGTTGTTACTAAGCCAATTAATGGACTTACACGTTATTTGAGGCTCAAGAATCTATAATTCAATCATTAGCAATCATCAAAAATTAAAAATCATTTTTAAAAAAATCCTTATTAAAATCTATCACTGCCTTACAGATAACAAATGCAATACAATGATTTATTTTCATGAGCATTGCTTCAATATTGAGCAAAAAAAAACTGGTTTTGTAGTTTTGTAAAACGATTATGGTTATTTTCTTCTTAACAGTGCTATGATGAAAAGCAGATTCTCCCCCATCTCCTAGTTGTGGCAGATTTCATTTTGATACATTCATGTGCTTATAAACAATGAGCTACACACTTGGTTACCAATGGCTTTTAGAGCAGGAGCATAAGTTATGCGAGAATTCATGCCATTTTTTATATTATAAAAGGTGTCTAAATCAACTTATCATTTATCATAATGGAGATTGTTTCAATAGCTCTCAAATACCATAGCAATTCATGGACAAAAAGTACTTCTCAATTGTGTGGTATTCACACATTTGAATTCGTCAAATTATTTCTAAGATCCCAGCAAGCAAGCAATGTGATTGATTTTCAATGCGAGCTGTTGTCAGATTCTCCAGTCTTGTGCACTTGAAAATTCAAAGTTTGGCTTCGTTTTATAATCACCTTAATATGTTTAAAACTCAACGTGACTAGTTGCGTTTTTGGCAGCTTTTTTTCTCTACGTTTTGGGTGGTTTTCTTATACTTGTTTAGTTTAAAAATTTACACCAAAACTTTCTGCAGAAAAGCGCATTTTACTGCCGAATTCCAGAAGATTTGGTCGACAAAAATTCATTAAAACGAAGAGAACTAATCTGCCGATGATACGTATTTCCGATGCAGCCTTTATCCTATTTTGGGTATCAGCAAAATTATTGAAATCCGATGATGCTGTTCAATACATTGCTTAGAATTTGGAACATCGTGGGAAATCTGAACAATAGAAACGCATTCCTTTCTGTTGTATCAACTCTACTACCAAGTACGTATACACTTGAAAGCGCAAGAATGCACATTGGAAATCGATCTGCATTCGAGCGAACAATTTTCTACGTCATCTTCAACCCTTATTTGGACCAGTTCTACGCTGTGACGAGTTTATCCCTTCTCGTATTTCGCTGCTTTCATGCTTGCTTCCTGAACTTTGAAAGACGGAGATTCACGCCGCACAATATGTATGTCTATAAACTAGAAAGGGCTGCTCTTCTGGAAGCAAATCAACAATAAAACCATCAACAAAACAGGAAATAATTTTCTACACGGGACTTGCTACATTATTTGCCGGTTGATCCAGTGCTGATCCCGCCGCCATTCTGTGTCAGGTTCAACCCTTTTCCTCGGCACACCAGATGGACTCTATTTTGCAATAACCCCAGTTGAGATGAATAACATATTAGTGGTAAAATAAGAAAACATTTTTCAATCATGTCTACTCCAATCATTATCAAGCTGTTCACATATGAAAATCATATGACAATATCACATCAACAACGAAACATATAATTATAATAAAATTTTAAATTAGTATGTCATCATAGTAAAATATGTTGTTATTTTGATATCGACAACTTACACTGTTCGACAAAAAAAATGTTTTGGCTGGATCAGGGACGCGGTTATATGGGTCTTGAAGTTCAAGAAAAGTGTTGAAAGAGGCCGTTTTCAAATGATTTGCAGCACCCCTGGATTAGTTTTTGACAAAGTTTGAAAATTTTGCATTTTTCATCAAAAAAAAAGCGTAATAAGCAAAATATCAATATATTTTCAAATTCAATTATTCAACCATTGAAGTAGTCAAATCAATATTTTTTAGCTCTAGATCGCTTCAGGGAAACGTGCACCATTTCAGAAGAATATTGGCATCAATTTTATATATGAATTTGGAATGTTAACGATCATTAAACAAGCATACGAGGATGTGCACCATATAAATACTACTTATTTTTCTATTCCACACATCTGGTTCATTATATAATAATTATTATAGGTTCAAGAAGACGCTTGATTATGATTTATTTCTTTGCTCCATTTTATAAAGCAATGTGCAATGCAATCCAGTAACATTTGATTTCAACAAGGATACGACTACGGAAAATTGATGTGTCTGTGATGTGATGTGAATATATGGGCTGGTTGGTATAATAAACTCTCAGCAGAAATACAAAATTTATATAGGTTGGACACTGACATGTAAGTGGTCTTATATGCGCTAGTCGGTTTATCAGGAGACGATGTCTGTAAAAAAATGTGATAACATTGTTATTTGCGATTTCTAAATATTTCGATAGGTACTCATTAATAATTGTTTACTTATCGTGACATTCATTTTCCTCGGAATATCCCTAGGAAAATTACAGAATAACATAAAATAGCAACAAATAATTTAGTAATCATCATTATCACATTTTTTGCGAAAGCCGCTCAGGCAGGCATGAGCTCTTTTTGATTCAGTCTGTGCACAATACTAATCATTTGTGGAAATTGATTTAGTGGTAACATGCCTGCTTCTTACTTGTAAGATGAAACAATTTGTCCTTATATGGGAGACGATTTTAAAATAAACCTTAATGATCGACTTCTTTATGTTTCCAATATGCTTACAACTAAACCCATTTGAAGAAAACATCTCATTGAACAAGAAACTAACGCTCCATTTGAAAGTTTGATTAAAATTGCTGAAAAATAAGTAAAATGTAGAACTAACAAAAAAGTAAGAGGTTGTTTCCGAGATACGACCGCCAAGTTGACGTTGGATAACGTTAGCTTCTTCTATTTCCTGATTTAGGACCGTCACGAACTTATGAAAGATTTACCTAGAAATTTAAAAATCTAATCAATTTTCAAACTATTTGTTGCATGTCAATTCTGATCTATTATGGATATTGAGTGTTATTATTTGGTTGGTTCGGTTAACACTTCAACACCGATAGAACCGGTCGATGGAAGAAGAAGCATGGGCGGTAACTTTTGCTCTCCAAATAAACAGAGAAAGAGTTTTGGGTGATCTGTTTGTAGTATGAAAATGATGTCCGTAATAGGGAATGCATCACCAAACTCGCAACTAATCAATGATCATGACTGCGATAATTGACAAGAAAATTATGAATGAAATGCGACCGTTCCTTATGAATAATCCCAGAGATAATCATATTCTTTAGTCCTTACATTTAATAGATGGAAATAATATCCTTAGGGGCCATCCATTTATTACATAAAGGTTCATGTGGGGGAGGGGGTTTCAGATTTCTCACGCGCCATACAATTTATATTTTAATTTATTTTTATCTCTATACAAAAATCAAAGGGGGCTGTGTACAAGACCCGATTGCATGACGTTAACTACGCTGCGTCCTCGGAAACAGCCTCAAATTGCCGTATTGTCAATTAATCAATTATTGTATGATGGAATGAGATGAATTAAGAGATTATAGCAAGTATGTGGTAAACACATTAGGGAATATTATACAAATAACTCTTTAAAACACATTTGTTGGCTCTGAAAAGGGCCGATTGAATTGTTGAATTTGCGTAACACGGACACATTTTGACGGCGCACTGGTTTCAATCCTCCTCGCCCGATGAGATTTGCGGTGCGGATGACGAAGTGCGCTTCAACAAGCGGCTTTGGTCGATTTTCTTCAGCCATCTCGTACAAATTAGGGAATATTACACGGACGGTGACGGCTGTGCCGCTCGATCTAATAAACCAGAATGACCGCGCTAGCCTCCCGCATTACAATGACAGCGGAGCACTGGCTGGTAGCGACGATTTCTGGCCGAAAACGATTATGCTGGCTGGTGCACTCAAATGAGCGGCTTCAGTTGCTGCGGCTCCGAAATGCGTGGTTCTTCGGTTCTAATGCGTGTTGTATTCGCGTCCTATTGAAAACTGAACTGAGGACGCGAATGACTCTCGAAATTTGCTCGCCGACCGTGTTCACAGTCAGACGGCAAAAAGAAGAATGAGGGAAGAAGCAGGGTGCGGTGCGCTTTTATAGTGGGAAGCGGAACCGAAATATGTGCTTGAACGTGATTGGTTAGATAAGAAAGGGGTCAACGTTTTACGATATTTCAATAGTTTGTTGCTAATAATCAATAGTGTCCTTCATTTGGATCGACGCGTAGATAAATTTTCAATCGATTCATGGATAAATATTGAAAATCTATCGATAAATGACTGAGTTATTAGCGGTCAAAACCTGACCATTTTTCGTTACATGCTCAATTTTTCGTTTTTCTGAATTGTACCCCCATATGTTGCCGTAAGACGTTGTCCAACGTCAAAAATCGGAAATGGTTTAACCAGAAATTGTATCATCTTACAAGTAAGAAGTAGGCATGTTATCACTAAATCAGTTTTCACAAATGATTAGTATTGTGCGCAAACTGAATCAAAAAGAGCTCATGCCTGCCTGAGTGGCTGTCAAATGTTGTCACAAAAAATGTGGAATTGTTGATTACTGAATTATTGGTTGCTTTTTTTCGTAAGTCTGTAATTTCTAGGGATATTCTGATAACAAATGGACCTCACGATAAGTAATCTATTCTTAATGAGTACCTTTAAAAATCTTTGGAAATCGCAAATAACATTATTATGACATTTTTCACGGACTTCGCCATCGGCTCCTGATAAACCGACTAGCTCATGTAAGACCACTTACATGTCAGTGTCCAACCTAATTTTGTATTACTGTCAAGAGTTTATTAGACCAACCAGCCCATATAAACATAACAGACACATCAATTTTCCGTATTCGTATCCTTGTTGAAATCAAATGTTACTGGATTGCATTGCTCATTGCTTTATAAAATGGAGCAAAAAATTAAATCCTAATCAAGCGTCTTCTTGAACCTATAATAATTATTATATAATGAACCAGATGTGTGGAATCGAAAAATAAGTAGTATTTATATGGTGCACATCCTCATATGCTTGTTTAATGATCGTTAACATTCCAAATTCATATATAAAAATGATGCCAATATTCTTCTGAAATGGTGCACGTTTCCCTGAAGCGATCTAGGGCTAAAAAATATTGATTTGACTAATTCAATGGTTGAATAATTGAATTTGAAAATATATTGATATTTTGCTTATTACGCTTTTTTTTGATGAAAAATGTAAAATTTTCAAACTTTGTCAAAAAATAATCCAGGGGTGCTGCAAATCATTTGAAAACGGCCTCTTTCAACACTTTTCTTGAACTTCAGGACCCATATAACCGCGTCCCTGATCCAGTCAAAAAAATTTTTTTGTCGAACAGTGTTATGAAAATAAAGTATTTGAACAAGCTCATACGGTGGTCGACATTTGTTTGAAGTTTTTGTCAGGAAAACCAAAATAATAGTTTTACTTGAACAATACGACCAATTATTTTACTGGTTATTTATTTGCAATTTCCATCCACTCGGGAAATGTGGCCTGACAGGATTTCAGCATAAATTTGCAAACATAGGGATAGATAATTGCGTTTTACTTTATCGAACCCCTTTTTCGGCGTTGGCAACAATTTGGCGGGAAATTCAAAACCGTCGATTGCGTTTGTAGTCTATTTGGAATACACGTGTTCGCGCAGACAACTAATTATAGAATGTTCCTTTGGTTTTGGCGAAGATAATTATCGATCAACGTCGGACGGAATCATTCGCGATCAGCTGAGTGGAATCGGGAGCGAAAATCGTATTTTCGTGTGCAGTTTTATGTGTCATTCTTTGCTGTTTTAATAGCTTGGACGCACCCAATGTCATTTTGCTTGCCATCAACCGTGTGGTGCGCCTTTGAATAAAGGAAGCCTCTAGTTGCGAGACGAGTGGTGCAGAATAATAGCACTGAAAAAAAGCGAGCAGATGTTCTCCATCTTCGTCACGCATGGCGGAGCATCTTGAATTATGTTTGTATTTATATTTTTATGTCCAAACGTGCATTGTTGTAATCAAAGTCGTTTGACTGGAAGACGATACCTACCTACCAGCTGCAGATTGGGGATTCAGCTATACGGTCGGGTGCCGTTGAGTTGATTGGCACAGAACTTATCACGAAATTTGATTTCTGTCATACTTGTAATGTATTGAGATGGTAACATTGTAAAAGAAAAAAACATAGTTTCAATTTCACAAACACATTTTCTTATTCAAACATCTTCTTGGCATTGTTCAAGTTAATGTGAAACATCATAAAAACTTCAAGGATTCTTTTTGAATGTTTGGGATAACTTCTGTAAGAATTGTCCATAGAAATTTACAATAAGTATTATGATAATGTTCAAGCAATTCTTAAATTTTAGTGTTTAGCAATAAGTATTTGGCGTCAAATAAATAAGAATCCATTAAAAACGTTTCTGATCTTTTTTAAAGGACAAATTAGATAATCATGAGACTTCATATAAAATGGCAGAATATAATTCAAAAGGGGTTTTTCAGTAATCAGCAAAAACTTTCTTGAACTGTTATTAAGAGTTCTGAACAAATTTCTTAAAATTTGGATTCTCGGCGTTCTAGGCTAATGTCACGTTTCTTTCGCAATTATCTTGGACGTACAATGGCATTTTTTGTTTATCTGTTCACAATTGTGTGCTAGCTGAGGGAAGATTCAAGCATGACGTCTATTGTTTTTCGGGATTTAAAGTCCTGTATCGAAACACATCGACAGGATTGTAGAAACCTGTTTTGCAACATTTTCAAATTACTTCGAATTTTTCATGTGAGTGTGACTATTGTCGGCAAACTTCCCATAAGAAATGAGGGCTCTATAATCTGCAACTCGAAACCAACTTCATTTCGAGACGTATATATTCCCAATTTTAGTACCAAACGCTTAAGTTAAGGCCAGAAATACATGTTTACTCCATTTTCAAAGGTTTTCCGTTGGTTTAAGACCAAATTTTTTTTTTAAATCTGATTTTGAAATTTGGTCACACCCCTTGGTTTCAACTCAAATTTTAGGTTTATTTTATTTTCCGCGGTCCCTTTCGAAATGTCAGATAGGAACAACCCCAGGGTTAGAAAGGAAAACACCTGTGGTGTTTTTGTCGACTTGGTGACGTCAAACGTGATCAAAAGTGTCTTGGTTTATATGTATCCGATTTTTAAATTAAATTTTCAATATGATATAGCTGGAAAATCTGACAAAGTAGTAGCAAGAACAGGCTCTATCGTTTTATTCAATAAAACATATAATTTATCAGCATAAATTAAAGCGTATAAAACATCAACTTTTTTCTTCATTCTTCAAGTGTTTCCGTTAAAACACAACTTTGTAAATATACATTCATAGCTGACTATTTGCCTTTTTAGTACACTTGGCAGCAAGTCAATTTGCATTAAACTGACTTTCGGAAATTGACTCATAATAAGTCAACATTTTTTATCATTGGTGACTTTAACGCCAAACATCACTCATGATATAATTTGTAAAACTTAGGAGAAGGTATCGACCGTGATTGTTTTAATTTTATTTTGTTTTATGGCTATAGCGGTCATGCGACTCAAAGCTAAAGGGAGTCTATAGAAGCAAATGATGGAAACGAATAGGTGCATAGGCGTCGCAAGGGAGGCTGCTCAATTTTCACCACCTAATTACAAATTTTCAATCATGTCGCTCCCTTGCGACGCCTATGCACCTATTCGTTTCCATCATTTGCTTCTATAGACTCCCTTTAGCTTTGAGTCGCATGACCGCTATAGCCATAAAACAAAATAAAATTTGTAAAACAATTTCATGAATAATGACAGTTCGAGAATGCGATTCAGAAGGTTAAGGTCGACCCTGCCACCCGCAGGATAATCGAGCAGAACCGAAACGGAAGATCCTTCGCGTTTGTAGTTGGTCCTGCTTCCACAGAATTGAATCAACAAACCAACGGTAGAACCGAGCAACATGCATCCGTCCTTGCCGCCAAAGAGGCTGAAATTGCCGAGCTTCGAGCAGCGCTTGCTATCCGATCTGCTTCCCTGGCAGTAGCTAACAAAGAAATCGAACAGCTTAAATCCATACTCGCTGAACAGGCGAAACAAATTCAGTTACTTACTGAACAGTTTTCTGTTTTTCTTTAGGCTGGCATGCCCGCGGCTACCTATTTAAATCGCCACACCTGCAGTACTATCTGTTTTCAGCAATACCAACACTACATCCTCTGCGCCATCAACCATCTCGGATTTGCCGAGATTGGAAAACGTATTCTCAGATTCCGGTACGGCTTCACCCCAAGCGATGTAGAATCTAGCCTCAGAGCTTCCCTTCCAAGTGGAAGCGGAGCTATAAACGAGTTAGTTAAAATCTCTCTGGCACGTTGAAGGTGATATGGACGAAGCGTACAATGCTCCTGTTCCACTTTGTACGCTGCCCAGCTTAATTCCAGCCAGAGCCCGTCAGTGCGATCGTTCCCCATTCCGGAACTGGCGGACAATCTTTGGCGCTAGGGGAAGATCTGGAAGATGGAAACCGGGCTTCCGAGCCTACCTCCCTGGACGACGAGGGAAGTCAAGATTCACAAGCAATTTGGACGCGGTGGGCTTTACCAGCCAACCCAATAGCTAATGCGGGAAGTCAAGTCACATCTACCTCGTCCGTAGAGAAGCTTGGGATCGGGCTCTATCTACGATCCCGAAGGACAACGTGAGAAGTGAAGCTACCTCCGACAACAGAATCATCCAAGCACTTTGTTCCAGCAACCCAACCCACCGATTATCGCCCCTTGCAATTCCTTTTTTTCTTGCCGTCGGGACATCCCTGCATTTGGTAGGGATTTGATCCATTTGTGCTCTAATACCACTCGGAACCAAGTTCCAAGCGCAAACAGATGCTACCCCACTTCAGCTTTACCGGAACTAGCTAGATTTTACCTGAAATGGAACATGAACGGGGTCTTTAACAATCTTGCGAACCTTGAAATCCTCACAAGCAGTGACCCTCTTGGATCCACCCTCCAAGAAGACAACCGTGTTATACTCGAACAGCTGAATCGCACACTCGGCGGTACATATGTATGGAACCTTAAGCGCGTCGCCCTCGGGGAGCTAAAGTCGATTTTGTCTGCCTTCTTCAATATCGACTCCCAACTTCCAGTTTTCGGTTTCGGGTCAAAGTTCAGGGAAGCACAAATAGGTATATCTGCGGCATGGTATAAACAACAGCATGGTACCCACCATGCGGAAATATTCCTAACCTGTGGGGCGAGGTAGAAAAATTGATTAAACAACTGCCTGAGCCAAGAATGGTCGTTTTCGATTTAAACTCCCACCATCTAGTCTGGAGTGGATCAGACTCTAGGAGCAATACCCTACTAAATTTCTTCGAAGATAGTGATCTCACTATCCTAAACGATGGTTTACCGACTTTCTTTAATAGTCGCTATTCGATGGCAATCGATGTTACGGCTGTCACTCGGAAGAAGATCCGACGGTTCATCAATTTGCACCCACATGGCAGAGTGATTACCATCCTTGTTACCCGTGGAGGCTCCGGTAATGATCAGGCGTCCTCGCTGGCTGTATGATCAGGCAGATTGGATTGTCTATAATAACAGCGTCAGCGTGTCACTCCGCACTCGTCACCCGAATAACAAGGCAGAATTCATCGACATTCTCACGCAAGCCTGGCCGAAAAGCTCTTCGTTGAAGGTCCCCAACGATCAAAAATGTGATCAAGGCACGTAGAAATGCCCTTCACGCCGTGAAAAGGATGGCACCTGATCATCCAAACCCAGACGCAATCGTTGATCGGTGTCACATAGAACGCAACACTTGTCGGCAAGCCATCCGAGACGCTAAGCGAGTCTGCTTGAAGGAGCTCCTGGATAGCATCAACGCAACACAATCAACCGCTGACCTATGGGCCAAGGTCAATGCTCTCAACGGAAAAAGAGCCGTCACTAAACGTACCCTCGATATTGATGGCAACAGCACTGCGGACCGAGAAATCATTGCTATGGTACTAATACCTACTCCGCTCTAAACGTCAGTCAACTGTTCCCCTAGTTTAGTGTTGTTTTACTTTGTAGCTTTTTGTCTATTTAAAACTCTAAATCTCACTCGATGTAATACCTTTGTGTCCCTAGGTTAAGTTACAACACTTTTGTAGTTTTTTTTCAGGCTGGCCCTTCAGGATTGTCCTGTTTTTTTTTTACCTGACTGGGGATAAACCTTACCACGGTAGAAAATCCATTCAATTAAAAGTAATTCATTAATTCAATTCATACGTGTTTCGGCTTAATAATCCATTCGATTTAAAAAATTTCGACCAGACGTATTTCAGCCCAATTAAAGACATTTTTTGCGCGTTCCAAAATTGATCAACTTTAAATTGATGTGTTCCTATTGAAAATGCATTAAAAAACCTGAAATGCTGCATTTGAAAGTTGAGTGTATGTACAATGGACCTTTGCACGTGTTCACTAATTTGACGTTTGAGCGGTGCCGAATTCACTCGTTGCCATGGTCACGTAAATAACACGGCACCGTTCAAACGTCAGATAATGAACTCGTGCATCGGTCCATGGTTCAGTGGCGTAGCTAGGGTTTTTGAGGCCCGGATTTCCATTTAGAGGTTCTCAAATTTCCATTTAGAGGTTCTCAAAATAAATGTGAGCGCCGTCTAAATGTAAGGCGCTAATGTAAAATCGATTGTTGAAATAAACGATGACCAAATGGCTTGTAGAATTATGGCTAAAGTGATGGAATTTATGTTGATAAGTTGATAATGTTGCTGTCGTTTAATGGCAAAAATGTCAATTACTAAGCCTACAGTTCTTCTTTTCTTGATTCTTGATCAAAAATTCATTAGTTTACTGAAAACTATCGAGAGGACTTCTAGTGAATGAAAGTGGAAATATTAGTTGGCGAAGTAGTTCTAGACAGCATTGATTCATATACAGCTTAAATTGGGAATTCTAGGGAAATTTTGACATTTTCCTAATTTTGTGTTTTTAATTCTGGATTGATTTGAAGTTCTTTATGGAAAAAACAATAAATTTAAAACCATTTTTTTTGAGTATAACCATAGAAGTAACCTCAGAGATTCTTGTATGAATTCCTTCAAAAAAACCTTTCAGAAATTTTTCATGAAAATAATATGTACTCCAGATTTAAAAAGTATTTCCTCAATGAATTTTCTAGAACTTCCTTCAAAATTATCCGAAGATGTCTTCAAATAATTTCCCCACTTATTTTCCAGAAAAAGATCGAGGATTTGTTTTCATATTGGTGAAATTTGTTGAAATAAAACGACTACTAAACAAGGCTTTTTTTTTTAATATCTTTATTAGTATCATTCCAAACATTACATTCATTTCTTATATCTAGGTGTTCTGTGTTATTAGACAACACTATCATCCTAATTTGGTAAAACAAATTTAAGATTTAATTAACATTTTGTTAACAACATATTACATTTCATTTGCCGTAGCAGTTCAGTTTTTTTACAGGTGAGTTGATTTCACCTGCTTATAAGAGAAAAAAAAACGTTTTTAATATACTTAACCTAACTTAACCTAAACATATAACGCATTAATCGTGGCAATAGAAGATTGTAACGATTTTTGCCTGAAATTATTTATTATTTTATTTGACATTTGTTCCAATGTTTCAACATTGGATATTCTATGTAACTCATTGGTACTATACCAGGGAGGAAGCCTCAGAATCATTTTCAAAATTTTATTTTGAATTCTCTGCAAAGCTTTCTTCCTGGTATTACAACAGCTAGTCCATATTGGTACAGCATACAACATGGCTGGCCTGAAAATTTGTTTGAATATCAAAAGCTTGTTCTTAAGACAAAGTTTTGATTTTCTATTAATAAGGGGATAGAGACATTTTACATATTTATTACATTTGGCTTGAATGCCCTCAATGTGATTTTTGAAAGTTAATGACACCAATGACAAAAAAAATTTGACTTATTGCGAGTCAATTTTCGCAAGTCAGTTTGGAGCAAATTAACTTGCTGTCCAGAGCATTGAAAAGGCAAATAGGCAGCTATGAAAGTATATTTACCAAACTGTGTTTCAACAGAAACACCTAAAGTTTCAAAAACTTTAGTTTCAAATGATGAAAACAGTTGATGTTTTATACGCCTATGAATGATGATTGCAACTCCCCCACATGCCCCATCAAGTCGATCATTACGATAAACAAAAAAGTTAGGATCTCTTTTGAGTTTAGATCCAGGTTTTAAATACGTTTCGGTAATAACTGCTATATGCACGTTATTAACCGTAAGAAAATTAAACAGCTCGTCCTCTTTAACATTCAGAGAACGAGCATTCCAATTCAAAATATTTAAATTATTATTTGGACCCATTAGAAAAACGTAATCCAATAACAATTTGATTTGTAAATTTTACACCTACTTGGACTGCTTCAGTCATAGTGGTGGCTTTGAACATTGCATCAATCATTAGATTCAATTGTTCAGTTAGAAAATTAAAATCAGAGGCAGACATGTCATGTGATTTCCCATTGGAATTTCCGGTGGACGAAGAAGCGGAGTTACCTGTGGCGGTAGAGTTTTTTCCATTTGATTTGAAACAAGTAGAATGGGTACCCATGGATCGAACAGGGGAGGAGTTCGAATTTCCTGCTACGATATCGGCAAAGGATTTACCGTGGGTAGATACATTCGAAATTGAAAGATTCGAACGGCTACCCGACGGATTAAAATTAGTTTGTGAATGAGCATGATTATGATCTTCCTGATGTGTATGATTTATGATCAAGCGATCGTTAACTGAAAAATGAGCATTGTTCGATACTCTACCAGGCAAATTCCGGAAACGACCGTTATCGTAACGGATATTATCTTTCATCTGCCTGGCACGAGCCTCAATGACCTTTTTGCGTGAAGGACAATTCCAAAAATTGGACTTATGGTTAGCCCCGCAATTACAGCATATGAATTTGGTGGTATCTTCCTTCACTGGACAGACGTCTTTGGCGTGAGAAGAACCTCCGCAAATCATGCATTTAGCATCCATGCGACAATTTTTTGTACCATGACCCCACTTTTGGCACCGACGGCACTGAGTGGGGTTCTGGTAATTTCCTCCAGGTTTCTGGAAATGTTCCCACGTCACACGGACAACGAACAAAAGTTTTGCTTTTTCTAAAGCTTTAATATTATTTAGTTCTTTTTTGTTAAAGTGAACTAAATAAAATTCTTGAGAAAGCCCTTTCCGAACAATGCCAGATTGGGTTCTCTTTTTCATAATGATTACTTGGACTGGGGAAAATCTAAGTAAATCATTTATTTCATTTTTGATCTCTTCAGGTGACTTATAGTCACTTGAGAGACCTTTCAAGACAACTTTGAACAAACGTTCAGTTTTGTCGTCATAAGTAAAAAATTTGTGCTTCTTCTCTTCAAGATGTCTGAGAAGAAGTTCACGATCTTTAAGAGTTTCCGGCAAAACGCGACAGTCTCCTTTCTTTGCGATTTGGAAGGAAACCTTGATTCCCCTAATGGAGTTCAAGATCTCCTGCCTAAATCCCGCAAATTCGGAACAACTGACCACGATAGGCGGCACTCTTTGCTTCCTCACTTGAATCAAAGAGCCTGGGCTAGAGGCTGCTTCGATTTGGTGTTCGGAAAATTTGTCTAGAGCATCGAACTGATTGCTCATTTCGATACAATTATTCATTTCACCCTTGGAAGAAACTTCGCATTCCGGGGAAGCGTCCTTTCTTCCATTCTTGCCACGTGTAGTGACAGTTTTAAAACCCACTTTTTTGGAAGGAAGTAGTGAATTCAGAGATTCACCCTTCCTTTTGTTAGTTGTTGATACCATGTTTAGTTAATAAACGAGAAAGACGTGACCTTCGAGAGGTTTTTTCCCTAGACGGTGTCCAAGAAGGATTACCACCGCTAGCTTTCGCCAACGGGTCCAACGAAAAATCGAAGGCACGGGTCCAAACAAGGATCGTAAAGGGATCAATAGTAGAAATTAGTACTGAAAAGTACTGTTTAAGTAGCACTGAAAAGTACCGTTTTTAATTTTAGCACTGAAAAGTACTGTTTTTGCAGCACTGAAAAGTACTGTTTTATTGCTTTAGGTAGTTTTTAGGAAAACTTCCAAGAGCAGAGAGAATTCGTGTACGCACTGCACGAAGGTACGATGCGCACTGCACTAAACAAGGCTATTCGCTCCACACTGTAGGCTACTGACTGATATTGCTACCACGTCAGCACCTCTTTTTTATTCACTGGCTGGGTATATATTACAATTTTTCTTCCCTTACCTCTATCTTACAATATGTTTACCTCCAGACACCTACGCTGCAGGGTGGAGATCCTAAAAAAAAATCGTAAAGAAACATATTATGAAACATGATTAGGTTTGAAAGTAACCCATTATGAACTCCCACAAAATTCTCTCAATGAGCTCTTGAGGAAGTCTCAGAGGATACCGTAGATTTTTTTTTTAATTGCTTAGATGATTGCAATAACATGAATATTTACTGTAATATTAGCTGGTGAGGAACCTCAGATGAACTTATGGAGAAGCCATGAAAATTTTGCTTGAAAAATACACGACTAATTGTTTGGGAAAACTAAAGGAGTAAGTTCGCATAAAATGTTGGAGAAATCTTTAGCGAAATTTCTGAAGGGCTTCATGAGGAATCCCTAGTTTTGAAGAGGAATTACAGGCAGAGTATTACATATATTTCATTCATTTATTTAGTTAACATCTACACAGATAACACTGAATCAACAATTTCACGCCACAATACTCGGTTCGTGGCCGCATCTCTCCATCCTCGGTTCTGCCCCACGCTCGCCAAATCGATACGCACTTGATCCGCCCACCTAGCTCGCTGCGCTCCACGCCTTTTTGTACCAACCGGATCCGAAGCGAACACCATCTTTGCAGGGTTGCTGTCCGGTATTCTTGCAACATGCCCTGCCCATCGTATCCTTCCAGCTTTGGCCACCTTCTGGATACTGGGTTCGCCGTAAAGTTGAGCGAGCTCGTGGTTCATCCTTCGCCGCCACACACCGTTCTCCTGCACACCGCCGAAGATCGTCCTAAGCACCCGACGTTCGAAGACTCCAAGTGCTTGCAGGTCCTCCTCGAGCATCGTCCACGTTTCATGCCCGTAGAGGACTACCGGCCTTATGAGCGTTTTGTACATGGTACATTTGGTGCGGGCGTGAATCTTTTTTGACCGCAGCTTCTTCTGGAGGCCATAGTAGGCCCGACTTCCACTGATGATGCGCCTCCGTATTTCACGGCTAACGTTATTGTCAGCCGTCAGCAAGGATCCAAGGTAGACGAACTCGTCGACCACCTCGAACGTATCCCCGTCTATCGTAACACTGCTACCTAGGCGAGCCCTGTCGCGCTCGGCCCCACCAGCTAGCATGTACTTTGTCTTGGCCGCATTCACCACCAGTCCAACTTTTGCTGCCTCGCGTTTCAGGCGGGTGTACAGGTCTGCCACCGTTTCAAATGTTCGGCCGACGATGTCCATATCATCCGCGAAGTAAACAAATTGACTGGATCTCGTAAAAATCGTACCCCGGCTGTTAAGCCCGGCTCTCCGCATAACACCTTCTAGCGCAATATTGAACAACAGGCACGAAAGTCCATCACCTTGTCGTAGTCCCCGGTGGGATCCAAACGAACTGGAGTGTTCGCCTGAAACCTTCACACAATTTTGCACACCTTCCATCGTCGCTCTTATCAGTCTCGTGAGCTTCCCGGGAAAGCTGTTCTCGTCCATGATTTCCCATAGCTCTGCGCGGTCGATACTGTCGTATGCCGCCTTGAAGTCGATGAAAAGGTGATGCGTTGGGACCTGGTATTCACGACATTTTTGGAGGATTTGCCGTACAGTAAAGATCTGGTCCGTTGTCGATCGGCCGTCAACGAAGCCGGCTTGATAACTTCCCACGAACTCGTTTACTACGGGTGACAAACGACGGAAGATGATCTGGGATAATACTTTGTAGGCCGCATTTAGAATGGTGATCGCTCGAAAGTTCTCACAGTCTAACTTGTCGCCTTTCTTGTAGATGGGGCAGATTACCCCTTCCTTCCACTCCTTCGGTAGCTGTTCTGTTTCCCAGATTGTGCAGACAAATGGCCAGCCTCTCCGGGCCCATCTTGATGAGTTCAGTTCCGATACCATCCTTACCAGCAGCTTTATTGTTCTTGAGCTGGTGAATGGCATCCTTAACCTCCCTCAAAGTGGGGGCTGGTTGGTTTCCATCTTCCGCAGTACTGACGAAGGCATTTCCTCCGTTGTCCCGTCCTTTATTGCCTGTGCTCTCAGCACCATTCAGGTGCTCGTCGAAGTGCTGCTTCCACCTTTCGATCACCTCACGCTCGTCCGTCAGAATGCTCCCATCCTTATCCCTGCACATCTCGGCTCGCGGCACGAAGCCGTTGCGGGATGCGTTGAGCTTCTGATAGAACCTACGCGTTTCCTGAGACCGGCACAGCTGTTCCATCTCCTCGCACTCCGTCTCCTCCAGGCGGCGTTTTTTCTCCCGAAAGAGGCGGGTCTGCTGTTGCCGTTTCTGTTTATAGCGTTCCACGTTCTGCCGGGTCCCTTGCTGCAGCATGACCGCCCGCGCTGCATTCTTCTCCTTCAAAACCTCCTGGCACTCCTCGTCGAACCAAAGTATTACATATATCTCCACAGGTAATCCCTGGAGTAATTTTTGAAGCAATTCATCCACATTAATCCTTAAAGAAATCCATATAAAAATTCCTGAATGGCAAACTGGATAAACATACGTAGGATTTCTCGTAGATCTTCCTGTGAAAATCCACAAATTAGTTTCTCTAAGGACCGTAGAATGATTTTTTTTTTCTGGAAAGAACTCTAGTAGAAAACTTTGGAAGATCTCCTATAGTCACAACTGGGGAAATCAAATAGTTTAGAAGAGCATTGTACTGCCCATAACTGCATATTTGTAACATTCGACAAAAGTAGGCATTGAGTAAATGGAATACCAAGTATGCATTTCATGGCAGTATGTAAGGAAACTAAAATTTCTAAAAATTACCATGAACTCAACAGTGCTTATTTGAGGCTGATATTTTGTACAACTCATATCATATCAATTATCAGAAAATTATTCTGATAGAAATTTCATTGCCATTACTTTACGAGGCTCACTTATAATCTTAATGTGACTGTTTTGCGATTATTATTACGAATGTGACAAAATAATTCGGTATTTTTTCGAATTTTCTAGAACAATCTCACAGATTTCAGTTAGTTGATCGAAAGTATTTATGATTTGATGACTCTCCATGGTATTAACTCCAATTTGTCAAAAATGTTGAATGTGACTGTTTTGCAGTTATGGGCAGTGTAGTGTTCAAGAATTTCATGGACCAAATTCCGAACAAATTCCTCTAACCATCCCTTGAAACAACGCTGGAAGATTTTTTGGAAGATTTGGTGTTGAAATCAATAAAGACATTTCTGAAATAGATACCAGAAGTATACCTAAAGAGAACTTTGTAGAAATCAATAGAAGAATTTATGAAGTTTTCCCTCCAGTAATCTGAAAAGAAATTTCTCAAGAACCTGTGGAAAAATCGCATAAAATCCAAGTAACTAAACAGCACTATAATTCATCCTGCGTGCTACTATAGTTCTATTATACAGCTGACATAATCCATTTCAGCCGTATAACAGCCCTACAAGACCTAACAAGCGAATTAGCGGGCTAGTGGCTACTTGGGTAGTCTTTGAAGGTCCCTCTGAAACCTTTTGAAGCAGGATTCAATGCAGAATAAATTCAAAAAGATTTGTATTAAAATAAAGACTGACCCTCTAAAAAGAGATCTTCTACTATCCTTGATTGTATACAAACCATGTTTCGAAGATGGTAACAGATTTATTTTCTCAATTGGGTCCTAAAATTTTTAATGAAATCTTGTTTTTATTTAATAACACGAAAAAGCATGTTACTGTAACAACTTTAGCAATTTTTCCCGCTCAAATAATGGCTATATCATGTTTAAACTTTAATTTAAAAATTTGGTACATAAATAAACCTTGACACTTTTGATCATGTTTGACGTTCGCTTAGCCGACAAAAACACCACAGGGGTTTTAGTTCGACCACGGGGGTTGTTCCTATCTGACATTTCGTAAGGGACACGGAAAACAAAATACACCCAAAATTTGAGTTTAAGCCAAAGGATGTGACAAAATCTAAAAAAATGTTTTTTGGGCTTAAACCAACGGAAAACATTAGAAAATTGAGTAAACATGTGTTTTTGGCCTAAACTCAAGCGTTTGGTACTAAAATTGGGACAGGGCTTTAGGACCCTATTATAATTGAAATGAAGAACGGCTTGTTTGAGGATGTGGTCTGTAAAATACCTCCAAATCAGTTTCAGATATGATTATATGCACCGCACATTTATGTAGATTCGTATGAATTACAATATTAAATAATAAATTTAAAATAGCTATCTACCCAACTAACAATTTTAGCGCTATAAGCCAAGATTATTTGTTTTGTGCTGTATAACAGTTGAATTGAAGCAGCGAACGCAGCAAAAAATGAAAGCTGTCAAATATAGAACGATTAGCGTTAATACAGCTGTAACGCAAACGTTTTGCAGCTAAGGTACCGCGGGGCAAGTGGGAACGAAAAAAACGATAGTTCAAACAAATTGTTCAATAAAATTTTTAAATGTCAATATTTTTCAAATCCAACAACACAATCACGTTTTGGCAACATATTTGCTGGTGTGTGCATGAAACTAATCGAATAATTTCGAAATTGTGAAAACCTTGGAAGAAAGTTTTAGAAAGAGCCAATGGACGCAGTTACCTCGCTAAGCGGGGCAAGTGGGACACATCCAGTTTCATGCGTCAATCCACATCAGTAATTCAACCATTACAATAATAATTGATAAGTCATAGATTTTTAATTTTAAGTACATATATGATGTACATAAGGGATCAACCATAAAATACGTTACGTTTTAGGAAGAAACCCTTTATTTAATAGTATGTCACCTCACATTTAATATTAACTGAAAATTCCTCAATAAAAGCGTAAAGAGTAATTAAACATGTCCAAAATATATCATTTATAAGTTCTTAATTAAAATGTAGCACATAAACAATCAATAATTGACGAAATTATAAATATGTTTTGTTATTATTTATATACATGACAGAAAACCACCTTATGGGATGGAATTGTTTTCCATCACTACTTAATTTGGTAGAAATAACAAATAAAGTTCAAATAACATAGAAAAGTAATCGTTCTCATGATGCATTTCAAATTTCAGCTGTGTGTTTGTTCAATTTTGAAGTCGTATTTCAAAACTAAAAAATTAATTAACAAATAAAGAATAATAATACTTTTCTTCTCCCTCTTATGCAATTACGTAATTTGAGGTTGATCTTTTTTGATAAAAATTATTTGTTTGAATGTTTTAGTGCTACTCTCTAGCAAAATGTATGAAACGTGTACGAAAAGTTTTGATTCTGGTTTTTGTTTTGATAGGTCCCACTTACCCCAGGTACAAATATATTTTGGGGTAAGATAGACCATCGAAAATTTCATATGAAATGAAAACAAAATACTGGTTTATCGTTAGCAGCTTGTAATAATACTAAAAATTATAGCTTACTGATGGAAATTCGATTTAAAACACATTTATTTTTTGCGAGTCAATGCAAGACGTGAAACGTGTCACAATTTGTCATGCAAGTTGAAAATGGCGCTGACCTGACAACTGTTACATGAACCACATGGTAATTAAAATAACAATATGTTTAGCACTAAATACATTCCTTGTCATTGTATCTTCAACTTTCTAGAAGGGGGTATTCCCATGAAAAACTTTTCCTAGTTGAGCTATGACGAAACGCCCCACTTACCCCGGATTCTCACTTGCCCCGGGGTACCTTACAAATCTTAGCTGAATAAATTTCGTCAGTTATCGCTTTTGCTGCTTTCACTTAGCTGTAACTCAACACCGTAAAAGATAGCAACCTAATGACGTGGAATAAAACTCGCTATCATCAATCCGGCTGCTTCTATACAATATGATTTGTTATGCTGCTCAATATATGTTTAAGAAGCGCTTTGTCGTTACTTAGTTATACAGCGAGCATACAGCAGTATGTTGTAAAACAACAACTTGTGGCGCATCTACTCAGCTTGTTGAATGTAAACATTGCGTTCGACGTTTCGCACCCTTTTACAGCCTGATGAAGTGGTGTAAGCGCGGCTATGGCATCTTTTACGATCATTATAAAATATTGTGTGAACCGTTTTCGATGTAGTACAAAACGGTGTGCTTTCTTAGCTTTTCGATATAGACTGTGGTGGCAACAAGGACAGCGTCGAGACTTGTGGATGCAGAGATCGTGAGTTCGATTCCAAGCGGTGGCAGGTAATGTTGGGAACATTAAATTTAGATACTTATGATATGAATTCCGGAAGCTGTGAAACAGCTTGAAAATAATATTTAATCGATAATACAGCGAAGCTGTATAATAATTATTCAACAGTTGCGAAATGGTTGAGAAAGCGCCTTCCGCCTTGTTATATAACTGTCGAGATAGAGCAATGATCGGTATGAATAAGAGCTGCCAACACAGCTTAAAAGTAGCTGAGTAGATTCGCCAGATTTGTTGGTAAAATGATCGCATAGAAGCTTTCGTTCGTATGTACAGCGCCATTACTCAGCATAAAGCCGTATAAAGAGGGCCTAGAGAATGTTTACATTTGCACTAAATGTTAGTTGGGTAGGCTTCTCTAATCACTAATACCATTGATCATGGGGCCCGTACAAACTGAGTTTTTATCTGCTGGTTAACGTGTTCGTTTTCTAAAAATCAATTTCATAATATTAAATAATACTCTTACCACGATTTGAAAGGCTACTATGAACTTGGGGCCCAGTGGGACCGCACCCCCCAAGCTACGCTACTGGATCCTGGCTAAGGTAATAAAAGGGCCTCACGGATATCAGATGATCAGCAGAACAATGTATTTGAATTTTAAAACACTAAGTTCTGTTAATGATAGAGCTCACATATTGAAAATTCAGGCCCCTTCAAACTTGATCATCCCTGCCAGTATACATTTTTGTTTGCTAAAACTTATTATCTATTGCTATGAGAAGTTTTCATCATGATTTCGGGGCCCCTAAGATCCCAGGGCCCGTTGCGGACCACACCTCCATAGCTACGCTACTGCCATGGTTGCTATGGACCAATGCACAAGTTCACTAATTTGACGTTTTAGCGGTGCCGAATGTGAATTCCATGGCCACGTTGCCATGGTCACATAAAAAAACGGCACCAAATAGTGAACTCGTGCATTGGTCCATGATGAGTTTTCACTTTTTGCTCTCCAGTTTTCAAAATGACGTCCAAGTAAGAGGAGCGGCGTTTCAAAATTTTGCTCGCGCAGCAAGAGAATCCGACGTTTTTGCGCGAAATTTATGTAAAGGCGGGTTTTAAGCAGCTTCCGGGACAGGAGTTGTATACCACATCAGGAAAAGGGAAAATGACCGAAATTTTCAAAACCATCAAACATCAGAATTCCCTAAATAATACCTCGTCCCGCATGTCATATGCATGTGTGGTCTAAAAAGTGATATTTTCATTACTACGGGAACTATCAATCAAGAGATCTACGTATAGGAGTGCCTTGTAAATCAGCTGCTACCATTCCTAAAGCAACATAATAGACTGTGCTGTTCTGGTCAGACTTGGTGAGCTGCCACTATGGGAAAAAAGTAATCGAGAATTACCAAAAGACCAAAGACCTCTCAACAGCACAGAACTCCACCCTATCGAACGGTATTGAGCCTTGGTCAGATGAAATTTCAAAATAAACTATTAAATCCATGGAAAACAAACAGCCGTTTCAATCAGCGTTCGGTGGTGAATAAGGTCGATGAGACCACTGTGCAAAATTTTATGGAAGGAGTTAACCTGAAGGCACGTCAGTTCCGATTTGGCAATCCAAAATAATAAACGAACATTTTTCCTTTAAATATATGAATTAAGCTACCAATATAAAACAAGAAGGTTTTTGTATTATGAATTTTGACTGAATGATACGATTTTCGTGTTGACCATTTTTTATTAAAAAAAATAAAAATAAAACACCCTTTAACTCAATAAGTTTTCAGAAAATCTTCAATAAAATTGGAAAGTCCACATAATATCTTTATATGATCCAATGCGTCCACTGTTCGAAACATTTCTTCAAAGTTTGAACATATCTGCATCTGTGGCCTGTGAATAAGCTTCCAACTTGAAACACACGTCGCTCCTTACGATGGTCTTTGAGCCGTTTCCTTGCAGTTATCAAACAAAGGCAATGATAGTTGACCAAAAACCTTTCGTATTTCGCTTTAGATCGGCAACGCCATGCAAATGCTTAGGTTCCAAAGTGAATCGCCTATCTTTCAACACCAGAGATAGGTGTTAATTGGCACGCTGGGAAATGTGCGGAAGCAAAGATTGACAGACCCGATTGCATGTCTTCCTTTCAATTAAACCAACTGAGGACAGGAAACCCACCGTCAACGGTAGCACTTATCACAGCCTGAAACAATAGAATTTGGAACCATTTTACCCCGAAAAGAGAACTCGTTGGAGGTCTCTGTATTCTTACAGCTGCGTGAGATAACATTTGGATCACTCCGGTTGTTTCGTCTAATCTGAATAATTGAAAGCCATCGCGGCTTCGGGACAAATCGTGATGGAACGGTTCCAACTTTGCGCAGCAGTTTCTCGTGGCGAGCTGTATTTTTAGTTGTAAAAAGGTATAAATGCATGCAGGTGTAAAATTTAAATTATTTCTCGTTTTCGGTGCGTGTTTCACCGGTTGTTTCTTTTCACCTTGTCGAGGCACCCGGCTAGTTGCGACGCGGTGAGGAACTTTATCTGCATGTTGTATATCTCCGAATGGATCTTCCGTTTTTCTTTCACCCAAGCTTTTGACTATAGGCTCGTCTCGTTCGATGGTTGTTAAATGGCTTAATACTATTTTTGGGAAAACTGCTGCCAGCGAGACATTTGCCGATATTTTCGAGCAATGGAACAACAAGGCCATACCTTCCTGCTTAGGTGCTGTAAAGCTCAGTGGTTGCCAGTCAAAACGTGATGACCTTCCACCCTAAAGCTTGATCCAATACTCTTGTAGCAGGTTGGGAAACCTCTGGCCTAGCTATTCTGCATACGACCGCAACGCACTTTTACAATCCATCGACCGTAGGGGATACGGATTTTAGGAGGAAAAGTAATTACCTTTTTAGTGGCAAAAGGTAAACGAAATGTCGAAGCAGAAAAAGCGTCCAAACCGAGTGGTGCGTTGCAAACGAGGAAGAAGAAATTCTTCGGATTTTATCTGGTTTAAGCTGAAAACGCACCTACCTTATTTGTTTTGTCCATTAATTCCGGGCTAATCGGGCACACACACTTGGCTTTGGAGGAATAGAGGTGCAGGTCCAGCCGTAAAGATGCATGCAAAGCAGATAGGGCAAAGGAAGGCGAAGAGTAACAACGGTAATAAGCCATATATCTACAGCTCAAGTAACTGAGGTCTCTTTACCGAGGGCTTTCTCCTCCTGCACTAAGCTGGAGCGCATTTCTACGAATTATACAGATGAAGTGATTTATGGTCCTAAGCTTGGAATTTCGTCGAAAAAATTAAAGAGCTTGTAAAATTTCAACTTGTACACGCATAAGTTGTTGCCTTTCCGGGATACCTGCCTGTTGAGGGTCCGAAAACCTTAAAGCAGGTCATTGAATTTCGGAGCTCCAGCGGCGATCTTTTCATTCATCGAGAGTAGGTGCAGAAAAATTGCAAATTGCAAAATTCAGTTTCATCTGCCAGGTTAATTTCCAATTATTATCCTACTCGGTGAGAGATATTGGACTACATTTCTTAAATAAAACATTCCCAGCCCAAAACGTTACCTTTTCAAAATTTAATGAAAGCACATAGAAGGTATTTGAGAATATCCAATATGGCATCCTCCATCAAAATTTTGATAAATTTCCCGGCCTTCGTTTTGAAAGGGGCGCATAAAGAAATAAATTTTTATCGTTTGAAAATTTGGAAAAAAAAACTGTGCCTTAGAAAATGGTATTTTCGAAGAAGTTTCAGTAAATGAAAAAAAAACTATTAGCAAAAATAATCATAGTGAATCCACGTGAGATGTTGTTTTATTACTATCACTCAAAACATTACATTAATTACTTATATCTAGGTGTTCTGTGTTAGAAAACTTTATTATCCAAATTTGGTAAAACTAAATTAAGCTATTATTAACATTTTGTTGACAGCATATTACATTTCATTTGCCATAGCAGTAAAGATTTTTTTTCAAGTGAGTTGATTGAGAGAAAAAATAACGCTTCCAATTAATATATACCGCATAATTAGTGGCAATAGAAAATTGTAACATTTTTTTGTTTGACATTTGTTCTCATTGATCTTATGTAACTCATTAGTTCTATTCTAGGGAGGAATTTTCAGAATCATTTTCAAAATTTTAAATTCAATCCTCTGTCTTGAGAACAAGCTTTTGATTTCCACACAAATTTTTAGGCCACTCATGTTATATGCTGTACCAATATGGACTAGCTGTTTTAATACCAGGTTAAAACAGCTAGTCCATATTGGTACAGCATATAACATGAGTGGCCTAAAAATTTGTTCGGAAATCAAAAGCTTGTTCTCAAAATTTTTTATGTATTTGTTACATTTGGTTTGAATGCCCTCAATGTGATTTTTGAAAGTGATTTTTTATCTAGCATGAACCCTGGGTACTTAACATCATCGGACCACTTTATTGGAACCCGTGACAACATGTCTACTTAAAGGTTTCAAAAAAAGAGCTTTTGGTTTATGTGGGAATATTATAAGTTGAGTTTTGGAAGCATTTAAAATTGGTACAACCTTGGCCAACCAAAAATGGTAAGCTACACTCTGGAAGTTTCTTGATGAGGATGTAGAAAATTCCATCATCACCAGGAGCTTTCATATTTTTGATTTTGTTTTAATAATAGTTCTCACTTCTTCCAAATCAGTTTCTCAGGAATTTTCAAAAACATTCTTTTGGTTGAAAATATTTTCGTAGTCATGCGTAACTCGATTTTTAATTGGTTGGACTTGTGAGCCCTAAATTAAAATTATGCGCGCTTTAAAACTGCATAGCAAGCTATAGAGCTTTTTCGTAATTAGTTGGTAATAATCTGAGAGAGAGGAGACAGCTCACTGACAACTGGTTTGTTTTCTTGGCTTCTTTAATTTCTTTTTTTCATGTTTGGGTTGTGCACAATGGTTCGGGCACAAACTGGGTCAAAACCATTTTCACATCCTATTTGTTATCAAAAAGATCATAAAATTAAACGATTTCAATAACAATTTTAGTTCAATCGACAATATTTAAATAATTAACGATTTTATATGCGAGAGCACAGAAAACAACCTGAATTTTTAATCACATCCAGTTTAAGTTTGGCCAAATTTTGACAGTTTTTCACGCTCTGCCCTTCGAATGTGCGGTTTTCCAGTGACAGTTGATGACAGGTTCCCTTGACTTTTGGGAGCTCGCAATCTAAGCCAGCTGTCTCCTCTTTCTCAGGTAAATTTGTTTTTGCAGTTTCTCGTCGTTTTTCATCACGCCAATCTGCCATGAAACGGCCCACTTTCCTGCACTAAATTAAACGGTGTAGTACAGTCAACTCTCCCTTACTCGATATTCGCTATCTCGATATCGAATTAGAGAACCATAGTAAAAGTTGGTTTTCATGGCTACCTCGATGTTCCCTTGGAACGCATTTGCACTGATTTTGTGTTCTGTAACTCGATACCTCCCTAACTCGATGCTCCCTTAAATATCGAGTTTGGGAGAGTTGAATGTAATAGTTATTGAGTTGCGTTATGAATCACTAGTAGGGGAATTAGGGGCATAATGGACACGTTAAGCAAATGTTCGTTTGAAGACCATAAAATAGCAATGCTTTTAATTTACCCCCGGCTAGTTTTCAAGTTTGATGTTAGTACGACGTGCTACATTCATTCATAATGATAAAAATCATATCATATGTCAGAAAAGCGAGATAGAAAATTGGGTCGAAAACAAGGCTGGTAAAAAGGTATCGGGGCGAAATGAACACGTGCATGAAATTTAGTGATTCCAATATATTTAATGACTGTCAATCGTTCCGATATGTAAGAGGGTTCTTCCTCAATCATAATAGCTAAAAAGAACCTTTCTGGGTTCGTTACTTTGCTCAAAAACTAGATTCTTCAACCGCCTTGCTTATGTGCCAATTTGAAACTGAGAAAAACTTTAAGTCAAATTTTGAAAAACAATTGAAGCAAAAAATAAACTTTTATACCGTCAAACATTTCAAATGCATTACAGATTTCATGCAGTGTATGAACTTTTGATGAAGTATGCATATTCTCAGATATTGAGGGGGTGTCCATTTCGCCCCGTATGTTCATTATGCCCCTAATCCCCCTAACATATTGCAAAATAATGGTGAATGCCTCCCGACATGATTTATTATACCCTCAAGTGATCTTCTACGAGATTGCAAAAAAATAAGGTGTTGCGATTGCAAAATTCGATTTTTACAGCACTCGTCTTAATTATACAACTCGGCCAGCCTCGTTGTATCAATGTAATATTAATCATTATTCTGCAACTTGTTGCGTAGTAGTAGTTTAGTGCTATAAAAATCGAGTTCTGCACCGAGTTGGGTGAAACATTTTTTTCAATTTCATGAAAGGTTACTCGAAGAATAATTTTAAAACTATTTTTCATCAATTTGCACATGGTCGTCCGTAGCCATGTTTCACGAATTCTGGTCATAGTAGGTTGTACTGAGCAATTGTCACAATTTTTCAAAGCATCGTCGGGGTAGCATCATTATTTGAAACAATGAGCGGTTCCGATTCTGATTCTCTGATTGATATTGAGTCGGCAGCGGAAATAGCCCTGGCTGGTCTCCTACCGAAACAATCTAATCGAGAATTTCTGAAGCTCAGCAGATAATACACCGCAATACCGCAACAGAAAACGTTGTTCTATCAACATCGACAGCTCCTCACTATAGTTTTGCTGTTTCAACATTTGCATCCAGTACCTCGGCTGCAAGATCATCTGTTCCGAGTCCAGGGCAAAAACACGTTGACAAATTTCCAGTTGAAGATTCCAGAGTCACAGTAGAAGCGGAAAATATTTTTTGCAATTTCTCATCGTAATAGGCTGTTTTTCATCACGCCAATCTGTCAGGGAACGGCCTACTTTCCTGCACTGAAGTATGCAGTGCGGGAATAGTCATTACCTAACTGAAACCAGTGCTGTAATGATTCATTACGCAACGCTTTCTCATTACGCAACTATTTAGAGTTGCGTAATGAATCATAACACAACAATTTCTCAGAAATTGTAAAATAATGGTGAATGCATTCTGATATAATTTCTGATATCCTCAAGTGGTCTTCTACGAAATTGCAAAAAATGTTGTACGTAACTCGGTGCAGAACTCAATTTTTACAGCACTCGTCGTAATTATCCTACTCGGCAAGCCTCGTAGGATAAATTTACGACTCGTGCTGTAAAAATCATCATTCTGCAACTTGTTCCGTAAACTACTATATCAGTTCCCCAGTACAGTTTCGAAGTTCTAACATATGCGCCCACTACCATGGCTGAAAGCTTGAATGTTACACAAATCACAAGAACAAAAATTCATAGGCCTCTCTTAGAAAACTAAGAATGATAGCTATATAAATCATATGATCTTCATTACGTTACTGAAAAGCGTTACGTAATGAACCATTACGCAACTCAAATGCGTTGCGTAATGAGTCATTACTAAACGCTTTTCAGTTGGGTAATCGACTCTTTTGATAATGCGCGAAAGTTGCCCATGACGAGTTGGAGTGATGAAAAACAGCCTGTTACGATAAGAAATCGTATTTCCTCTTTCAAGAAGAAAACGCTGTAGGCCGCGCCGCTAACGGTTGTGTTTTCAACGTTTATTTTTTCGCGTTCTGCGTGATGGATTTTTCACGTTTCCACTGGTGGTTTGGCTGGTGCTACGCGACCTGGTTTTTCTTTCGTTAGTTCTAACATTTTATAATGCCATTTAGCACATTGTTCTGTTGAAAATAATTCGTTTTGAATTGTGAAAAACGCTTCGGTTATTATCATTGTTCTAGGTGTAGTAGTGATTATTTAAATCCAGAATCAATAGGGTCCAAAGCCCTGTCCCGATTTTAGTGCTAAACGCTTAAGTTTAGGCCAAAAACACATGTTTACTCAATTTTCGCATGTTTTCCGTTGGCTCAAGTCCAAAAAACATTTTTATGTTTTATTTTAGATTTTGTCACACCCCTTAGCTCAAATTTTAAGTGTATTTTGTTTTCCGTGTCTCTTCCGAAATGTCAGATAGGAACAACCCCAGTGTTAAAACTAAAACCCCTGTGGTGTTTTTGTCGAATAAGCGAACATCAAACATGATCACAAGTGTCAAGGTTCATTTATGGACCCAATTTTTAAATTAAAGTTTAAACATGATATAGCCACACTTTTTTATATTAAACTTTGGGAGGGATTATTAGAGTATGTTTAAAACTACAAATGAACTTTAACACTTCACTTTTTGCAAAAAAAAATAAAATACTAAAATCACTAAGGTGAGCAAATACCTTTAAACTCTAATATGTGTTGCTTATCTTTACAGATAGGCCTATTTCGTCTGCGACTTACAGACTTCTTCAGTGTCGAGTGCTCGACTTGAAGAGAACATCGCATGGATCTATTATTTATACTAGAAAAAGTGTGTGGGTATGTTAGAACTAGATTTTACCTGTAATCGTATACAGGAGGTCATTTTTTAATTGTGTACCTAATCAAATGAAAGGATTGTCAAAATTACAAATTCCTGCTTGTTTAGCAGGTGGTCAATCAATGTGTTTATGTATTGTGTGTGTGAAGGTTAGGTATAAGTCTAAACAGCCAAGAGTACCCATTTCCTTGATCTTTGTTTAGTAATTTATTGTGGTTTTGTTTGAAAATTTCTATGCTTTCCGCTACGTCAAGTTTCCAAGGATTTGAAATATGTCGTAAGAGTTTGATATTTTTTGTGTTAAGGAAATGTTGTTCATTGTAAATATGTTCTGCAACTTTTGATTTGAAATGGTGTACATGTCCTTTTTCTGTGTCTTTGTGTGCTTTAGTGACTTCTGCTACGTGTTCTTTAAAACGTGTATTGAGAGTCCGTTTTGTTTGTCCTATGTAAATTTTATTGCAGTGGTCGCATGTAATTTGGTAAACGCCTGATTTATATAAACTGTCAATTGGGTCTTTTGTTGAACCTAGGAGAGTTTGGAGTTGGTTGTTTCTACTGGTAAAAACTAACTCGAAACCAAACTTTCGTAGGATTGGGCGTAGATTTTTTGTTTCATCGTTGTAATTGACGGCTATATGTTTGAGTGTTGGTTGTTCTTGTGTCAGAGTAGTAAGTGAACGTTTGTATTGTTCTCGTGTTCTTTTGTCGATGAGTTGTTGTATTGTTTGTCTTGTGTAACCGTTTAATTGTCCTGTTTCAAAAATGTAGTTAAGTTCCTTTCTTCTACCAGTTTCACTGAGGGGGATTGTTAGCATTCGATGTATCATGTGATTGAAGGAAGACATTTTGTTTTGGTGTGAGTGATTTGATGTGTTTAGAATAATACGTTGAGTGTTAGTTGGTTTTCTATAAATTTCAAATGTAAGTGATGAGTGTTCCTTTACAATAAGTAAATCCAAGAAAGGCAATTTGTTATCCTGTTCCACTTCGTAAGTAAATTCAATGTTTTTGTGAGCCTTATTAATTGTTTCTAAAGTTTGGGGTAAGATGTGTTTTTTAACTATGCTGAAAACATCATCAACGTAACGCCACCAGATTTCAGGGAGCTGGTTTTTATCTTCTAATCGTTTCTCTAAATTTGCCATAAAAAGCTCACTTAAAAATGGAGAAAGAGGGTTTCCCATTGGGGCTCCATTTAACTGTTTATATGTTTCATCTCTAAAGGAAAAATAGTTTTCTTCCATGCAAAGTTTAGTTAATTTAATGTATGTACGTACTTGTTTTATCCAATCTGTGCCTTCATATTGACTAAGTAGCCAATCTTCTAATAGGCTTATGGCCTCTTTAACAGGAATGCTAGGGAATAAAGATTTGACATCGAAAGAAACCAAAACTTCATCATCGGCTATTTTTAAATTTTCAATTACTTCTGTAAAATGTTTGGAATTTTTAACTGTTTTACTATGAAACTGTTTTGGAAAATTTTGGAATTTCTGGACTAAATACTTTGCAATCTTGTGGGTGGGTGATCCAATATCTGAAACAATCTCACGCATTTCATTACCAGGTTTATGAACTTTAGGAAGTCCTTTAATTCTTGGTAATGAAGGGTTAGATTCTTTCAGAGAGTTTACAACATTACCCAAAACGCTTGCTGCCGAAGAATGCAAATCGAGATGCCAGGCCTTCCAGTGCAAGACCCGCCCCTATCAAAGTATGCTTCAAGACGGTATGCCATAAAGAGGAACTCCTTTCGAAGAAAAAAAATCACGGATCGCTGCGTCTGTCGGATGTCAACCCTTCAACTGCTGAACCTAATCGAAAAGTAATAATACGGGACGAGCTAACTCCATACGGACTCCAGCTGCTGAACGAAACGAAGGATGCACAAGACCAACTAGGCTTCAAATTTGTCTGGCCCGGACGTAATGGTGTAGTTTTAGTCAAGCATTCCGAGTCTTCGACTATCAAGGTGATTCGCAGCATGAAGGACTTGGAAACGCTGAAGAGATTGAGCAATAAACGACTATATGCCTCTAACTCGTCGTCACCGGATGAACAACAACCGAACCCGAAGCGACGATTGTAGATCTGTCTCTGTTTCCACGCTTTAATTAGTATTTTAATTTATCATGTATTGTAATAGAGCTTATGATTGTGTAGATGATTGGATTGCAAATAAAAGTATACTTGCTCATCCCAACTGTAAGATTCTGCAAATAAACGCACGAGGTATCAATGTATTATCCAAATTTGATTGTATTAAAGAGCTTCTTGAGAGAAGTCGAGAGCGGTTTGATGTGGTTGTAATCTGTGAGACATGGATTAAACCTGATCGTACTCATTTATACCAAATTGAAGGCTTTATTGGAATCTACTCGTGCAGAAATGAGTCTCATGGAGGGTTGGCTGTATTTACTCGCGCTGATCTACATGTCTTGCGAATAGAACAATAGACGGATTTCATCACATACATTGTCAGTTTAAATCGTTGAGCAGTCCAGTTGATTTACATGCTGTTTATTGACCTCCTGGATTTGAGGTTCGTCGATTCTTCTCGGAATTGGAGAACATTATCTCTGCAGTAAGAAATGGGCAGAAATGCATCCTTGTCGGTGATACAAACATTCCTACGAATATGACTAGCAACAATATCGTTGGGGAATACATACGTCTTCTTGCTTCGTACAATCTAGTAGTAACGAACACCAATACTACTAGACCCGCCAGTAATAATGTACTTGATCATGTCATATGTACAGATACATTAGCCGAAAAAGTAGTGAATGATACTATTTGTACTGATTTGAGTGATCATTCTTTTGTTGTTTCATCCATTGATATGTCATGCCACACCACCAAAAAAACTCTGTCAAAGCAGATTACAGACCATAATCGATTGAATGATTTGTTTCGCCAATCAATGATTAATTTACCGCTTACAATGACTGCCAATGAAACTCTGGAATATGTGATTGAACGTTATAAATCACATCTCAAAGAATGTACTAGAACAGTGACATGCCAAGCTAAAGTTAAAAACAACTGTCCCTGGATGACTCTTGAACTCTGGAGACTAATTAAAGTAAAAGATAAACAATTGAAAATATCCCGTGCGAACCCCACCGATGAGAGAGCTTCTACATTATTGACTCACGTATCTAAGATGTTACAATCGAAAAAGGCACAATGCAAACGTGAATATTATCTGCGTATTATAAACAGGAATCAGCAGAGAAATACGTGGAAATTGATAAAAGATGTCTCGGGAAGATCTGCTTCAAAAAATTCGGTAAGGAAAATCCGAAAAAATGATCAAACCATCACTGACCCGTTACAAATGTGCACCGCTTTCAACGAATATTTTTGCAATATTGGCAATCAATTGGCGTCTACTATTCCGAGCAACCGAAATATCCATCGGTTCGATACGATACAAACTGCCTCGTCTTCTATGTACCTACGACCTTCAACGCCTAATGAGATTATTTTGCTGATTAACGGTTTGGATATTAAAAAATCTGCAGGACACGATAAAATATCCACTACATTCGTAAAGGTTCACCATGACTTTTTCGCCGAACTTCTGCATCATGTATTTAACGAAATTATCCAGACTGGACAATATCCTAGCTGCCTGAAGCAGGCACGAGTCATTCCGGTTCTTAAATCTGGTGATCCGACAGAACTGAACAACTATAGACCGATATCAACTTTGTCTGTAATTGACAAAATCTTGGAAAAACTTCTTGTCGCAAGACTTGTTGAGTACTTGTCACGATTCGACCTCATGTACAGTCGCCAATACGGTTTTAGAAGAGGTTCGAGTACACTTGCTGCTACGTCTTTTTGCTGATGATACGTCATTATCATACAACGGGAACGATTGTGCCAGCATACTGAGGTACATTAAAGAGGATATAGAGCTACTAATGGAGTACTTCAGTGAAAATATGCTTTCGTTGAATCTGAATAAGACTAAGTATATGGTGATTCACTCTAAACGTCGGCGCATTTCCAGTCATGATCCTGTTATTATCCGAGGATACACTCTCGAAAAGGCATCCGAGTACTGTTTCTTAGGATTAACCATCGATGAAACAATGAGTTGGTCAGCCCACATCAAGTCACTCAAAAAAACGTTAAGCTCGCTTTGCGGATTGCTTCGGAGAGTTTCACCATTTATGCCATTCTCTTGCATGCAGAAGATATACTTCTCGTTAGTACATTCCCGGCTGCAATATCTTATCGCCAATTGGGGGCTAGCCAGCAAGTCACTCTTAAATGAGTTGCAAGTATTGCAGAATCGATGCCTGAAAATAGTTTACAACAAACCGTTCCTGTTTCCAACAAATCTTCTGTATTCAGTTGTCGATAAATCAATTCTTCCGATTTACGCTCTGCATGAACTTCAGATAGTAGTCCAAATCAGGAAAATCATCACGGATCCTACTCTGCATCACAACACAGTCTTAACCGTCAATCGACAAGATCGAGCCTCGCGTCAGGCGGGAAATTTCATACTCCCGCGGCCCAGCACTGACTTTGGTCGGAAAAAATTCTCTTTTATTGGAAGTAAATTGTTCAACCAGCTTCCAACGACCTGTAAAACTTCTAGATCTCTTGCTGAGTTCAAAAGATCTGTCAAACAATACATCAAGAGTAAAATCCAGCAACGCTAGTCTTTACTGAATCGCTCTTTGCTTCTTTTTTTTTCCTCCTTTCCCGCATGCCACCGCCACGAAATGCTCCGCCGACCGCCATCCACCAACCACCCATCGCCAACTGCCAACCACCCACCGCCCACCACCCAACGTCAACCGCTCACCACAAACCGCCAACCAACAATCGTCACCACTTGCCGCCCTTTGCTTTCCTGCATTCAACGTCGATTTCGAGTTACGTATCGCCTATCATCATCGTCATTCTACCAAGCATTTAAAACACGTGAACCATATTGTGATTAATATAGAGTAATTGTCAGAAAACTACTAAAACACTTCCTTCAAAGAGCTCATTGCTCACTGGAATGTGTTCCAAATGAGCTGTATATACTTGAATTGTTCTCAATAAATGAAAAGACGAGGAGGTTTTGTGCCTGTTGGAGGAAGCAGCTTTAAAAAAGTTCACCTCGAATGGGTTTTTCCCTGCTCCACCTTAAACAAAAAAAAAAAACTTATTAGTTTAGACTTATACCTAACCTTCACACACACAATACATAAACACATTGATTGACCACCTGCCAAACAAGCAGGAATTAGTAATTTTGACAATCCTTTCATTTGATTAGGTACACAATTAAAAAATGACCTCCTGTATACGATTACAGGTAAAATCTAGTTCTAACATACCCACACACTTTTTCTAGTATAAATAATAGATCCATGCGATGTTCTCTTCAAGTCGAGCACTCGACACTGAAGAAGTCTGTAAGTCGCAGACGAAATAGGCCTATCTGTAAAGATAAGCAACACATATTAGAGTTTAAAGGTATTTGCTCACCTTAGTGATTTTAGTATTTTATTTTTTTTGCAAAAAGTGAAGTGTTAAAGTTCATTTGTAGTTTTATGATATAGCCATTATTTGAGCGGGAAAAATTGCTACAGTAGTTGAAGCAACATGCTCTTTCGTATTGTTAAATAAAAACAAGATTTTATCAAACATTTTAGAAACCAATTGTCCAGTTTGTATGGCTTACAGTAAAACGATTGAAAATCAATGTGGAATCCATATCTTTATTCGACGGTAACACTTCAATGGTTGCGCCGTTGTAGTTAGTACCACACATTTGGAAAACATCGTTTTTCATAAAGTACACAAGTGCGCTGCTTTTGGCGAAGACCAATCGCGTGACAAACGGAATCATTTGCTTAGATCGGAGATTTGATGAGATTGTTCCAATTTAAGTACTTATTTTCAATGAAACTAGGGCTTAGAGTTTCTGTGCACGTGCTGTAGCCTTAGGTGTAGGAGCCTTATTGCTTGCAAACGCACGGGCGCGCTATACATTGTGAGACCTCTTTTGGAGCGCTTCATTTTTCTTGAGATGTGTCTCACTGCGGTCTCTTGCGCTCCGTCACATGTGCTGTTTAAAATTCATCGCAATAATTGAAGTGATAACAAAAGTTTTCAACAGGGATCGAAATCACAACTCTTGGATCGCGAGTGTTCGACCACATCATGGAGGCTATCTAGACACCTGCATAATGAGGCGAAATAAGTTGTAGAGGCTCTTCGTTACTAAGCAGTTGTTTCACAACGTGGATACCGATGGCGAGCCGTAGCGCCGAGGAGCGCATGAGACGAGTCTCCCCGAGAGCACATCACCTAGCGCGCGGTTTTAGAATTTTCGTGAGCCTCCGGTTAGAGCAGCACACTAGGATTCCGATGTGCTGAGAGACGGTTTGGTGGGAGGCTCGTCAGTACATTTATGTGCTCCTGAGAATTATATAACTCTACTAGGACTATGTCAGTGGGTAGGGTCATACTGTTTTCTCCTTTCAGGAAACGAGCAATGGCGCTTAAACCAAAGCTCTTTAGCTAGGGCACAAGGTGGAAATACCTGTGCCCCATCCCAGGAAGACAAGCGCATGAAGTGACAAATTTCTTAACTATGTCACTTCCAACAGAGATTTTTGAGATAATGGCTATTGGAAATGCAAAGTTTGACTATTTAAGCCAACTTGCATGCAAGTTTGCCTGCATGCATGGCAATTTATTTGCTTAATTTGCCACATAAATCAAATTCCATATGTATAAAAATACTTATCAACAAAGTTCATAATACTTTCGATGCTCAAAAACTATTTTTTGATGGTTTAGAAAAGTATTGTATTTTGCCATATAAGAGATACGAAGAATTTTGTATGGAGATGGTAAGCACGTTGAAAAAAGCGATTCATTCTAAATTTGATAAACGAAGATAAATTTTAACCAATTTGTATCTGAAATGAAAGTTAAAGTTCTATTTTGCATGCTTGGTGTATTAGATCTCAAAGGATTATGATAAATCATTCTTTAAATTTTAAGTAAACTTCAATAAAACCAGTGTTTTTTTACTACTTTGGCAACCTGTAGCTAAAAATTGTGACGTGCTGGAACATTTCTGAGAACGGCATCAGATTTAGCATCCCCAAATCTACTAGAGGCACATAATTTGACCCTTGAGACACGCAAAAATGTCATTTTTGTTACGTTGTGTAATTGGAACAAGAGTGGTAAAGTAAATAACATGACAGTATGCCATCTACAAAATACTCCTCTACACGCAACGCAATAATTTATTTTTCACCAAGTCACCAATGACAAAAAGTTTTGACTTATTGTGCGTCAATTTTCGCAAGTCAGTTTGAAGCAAATTAACTTGCTGTCCAGTGCATTGAAAAGGCAAATGACTGTGATCGTATATTTACCAAGCTGTGTTTCAACAGAAACATCCAAAGTTTCAAAAACTTTTAGTTTCAAATTGCAAAAAAAAGTTGATGTTTTGAACGTCTATGTATGATGATAGCAACTCCATCACATGTACCATCCAGTCGATCATTACGATCAACAAAAAAGTTCGGATCTCTTTTAAGTTTGGATCCAAGTATTAAATAAGTTTGTGTAATAACTGCTATATGTATGATAATAGCTGTTAGAAAATTAAACAGCTCGTCCTCTTTACCATTCCAATTTAAAATATTTAAATTATTATTTATTGGATCCATTTGAAAAACGTAATCCAATAACAATTTGATTAGTAAATTTTACACCGACTTGGACTGCTTCAGTCATAGTGGTGGCTTTGAACATTGCATCAATTATTAGATTCAATGGTTCAGTTGGAAAGTTAAAATCAGAAGCAGACATATCACTTGAAGTGGGTACATCATCTGATGATTTTCGGTAAACGAAGAGGCGGAGTAGATGTTACCTGTGGCGGCAGGGTTTTTTTTCCATTTGATTTGAAACAAGTAGAATGGGTACTCATAGTACGAATAGGGGAGGAGTTCAAATTACCTGCTACGATATCGGCAAAGGATTTTCCTTGGGTAGATACATTCGAAATTAAAAGATTCGAACGGCTACTCAACGGATTAAAATTAGTTTGTTAATGAGCATGATTATAATCTTCCTGATGGGGGTATGATTCCTAATCAAGCGATCGTTGACTGAAAAATGAGCATTGTTCGAAACTCTACCAGGGAAATTCAGGAAACGACCGTTATCGTATCGGATATTATCTTTCATCTGCCTGGCTCGAGCCTTGACGACTCGCGTACGCGAAGGGCAAACCCAATAATTGGACTTATGATTGCCCCCACAATTGGCGCATATGAACTTATCGTATCTTCCTTCACTGAACACATTGAACGGCACTGAGTGGGGTTCTGGTAATTTTCTTCAGGTTTCTGGAAATGTCCCCATGTCACACGGACATCACACATAAGTTTAGCTTTTTCTAAAGCTTTAATATTATTTAGATCTTTTTTGTTAAAGTGAACTTACCCAAGTAACACAGCTAGTTATATATGAGTTATTATTTCACGTTTAGTACATCATCTGTTGTATTTTTCTGGAATAATTACCTATATATCTGACACTTATATAGCTAAAAAAGCGCAAAAAATGGCGGCTTTTATAACATCTTATAGCTCTATCAACTATTTATATTAACATTCAATGGACGGTTTATAGACTTGTTTTCAACAAAATAAAGACAACAATAAGATCATGAATGATTTTAAGTTATAATAAAGTTATTTTCCAGCATTAAATACACATAAAACACGTGTAAACTGTGAAATATTTCATTTGTTGGTATTGAGTTATTTAGAACCACAAATAACATCTTTACGACACAAGCTGATTTATCAATAATTCAGGCCAATGTTTTGGTTGGAATAATGCTATTTGCAAGTAATATACCTTGCAAAAAACATTTTCGTTACTGAATAATCAAATGCATGTCGAATTCATGCAAGCCTAGTAATTTACAGAAAAAACGAAAATGATATTGCCTTAAAAAATTAATGGCTTCCTATCTAGAAATATGATTTCAACGTTAGGATATCTTTAATCCTGAATTATTCTAAGATGTAAAATGTTGGAAGTGTATCATATTCAGGAATAGTAGGGATGTTTAGGACGCGATTTTAAATTTATGGTGTAAATTTCAATTTTACCTTTCAATAATTCACGCGCCATTATAAAATGTCCAAAATGCGATACATGTTCTCTCAAATTCTGATGTTTCATGAAATTTATTTCATTCCCCACAAATATACAATATGGCAGGTTTTGCATAAAGCTTACAGCGCTGGTGATAAGTTTTCGGACGGTTGATTTTAAAATTAATTTTAGCAATGCTCTACATTCGCATTGATTACACATTAAAATGTTTCTCTACTTAAAATATCCCATGCCTACACCGCATAATATACTAAGGTGAATCCAATTAAGTAAAATAATTGATTGCAGCTTCGCTGGCATAATATTACATAGCTATTCATATTTTCAGCCGGTGCTGTAATCCATTTCATTTATTTAGCAGAAGGTGAAATTTTTCGTTCTGATTCGAAAATAAGTTGAAATTACGTTATAATAATATCCTAATAACAACTTTATAATCGATTCTCACAAAATTTGTTTTAACGTTTATAATACATCTTGAGAGCATATTTTCAACATACTCTCTCAGAATAAATTTAATTGTTTTTCCGATAACAATTATAACATCGAAATAACTTAAATATAGCTTCCTGTTTGGTGGAATGATTTTTATCCGTCAAACGTCAAACATCTGTTTTCATATGTCAGTTTTGTTTATTTTTCAACAATATCGGTAATCAAAAGTCGCGCATTTCTGCGATCTAGCGTTTTATCTGTTTTTAATGCTGTTTGCTGCTGTTTGCGCATCTCGAAATGATCTTCAACTTCATCCGCTGCGTCAGGAAGTGGTTATTTTATGAATTTGTTGCCCAAAACCTTGTCTCCATTTGAAAAGGTAGGTGAATTCTTGTGGTGCATGCCTACAATCAGGCAGCAAGGCATCGGATTCTGTTAGAAGTGTTGTATTGCTTGATTTGCCAACTTGCAGTTCTTTTCAAGATCTCGTGTTTTCTTCAGCTGTTC
This sequence comes from Aedes aegypti, assembly GCF_002204515.2. Lineage (NCBI taxonomy): Eukaryota > Metazoa > Arthropoda > Insecta > Diptera > Culicidae > Aedes > Aedes aegypti. The sequence continues at coordinate 93,570,767 of NC_035109.1, read as the reverse complement.
GAATATCAGCTCGTGGCGCTTTTTCCAGATCTTTACTGTTACGTCTTTATTTGTATGTATAACAAGCATCAAACTAATTCAGAGCACAATACTCCGGCCTAATGTACCTGGAAAAATCATAAGTATAGCATTGAATTGGCATGGCAATTCAATTGGCAAAGATGATAATCAAAAATATATTCGATATACGAGTATAAAATACTATTTTGAACCTGTAGACGCTATGGATTGTTTAGAGGCATTGTTATTATAAGCAGGCAAATTGATGGCAATAATTTATTAAGATTTATTCTTGTTTTGAAATGCTTCAAGTTTGAATCTTGTGTAAAATACATTTAATAAACATTATTATAACATGAAATCTATACACATCAATAATTAAAGCATAAGTTTTAATAGAGTTATATTTCAGTTTATAGAGCAATAATTTAACTAGGACAAGCTTTAACTTTCCGATTATTTTATCAAAGTTATATGTTTTTTGAAAGCTGTTTTATACCAATAATAATACAAAAGATTTTATGGATTTCGCCTATATCACACTTATATGACACGATTTGATATCTGTTATTTGAAAAGATGTTTTCGGTGTTACTTGGGTAATAATATTTTTGAGAAAGCCCTTTCCGAACAATGCCAGATTGGATTTTCTTTTTCATAATGATCACTTAGAATGGAAAAAATCCAAGTAAATCATTTGTTCCATTTTTGATCTCTTCAGATGACTTATAGTCACTTGAGAGACCTTTCAAGATGACTTTGAACAAACGTTCAGTTTTATCGTCATAAGTAAAAAAATTGTGCTTCTTCTCTTCAAGATGTTTGGGAAGAAGTTCGCAATCTTTAAGAGTTTCCGGCAAAACGCGACAGTCTCTTTTCTATGCGATTTGGAAGGAAAACTTGATTCTCCTGCAAAACTAAAGAAAATTAGTATGACGCTTCATGTAAAAGCGGTTTTCATTTGAATCGAGAACATTTGAGGCTTTTTATACGTATAATTGAAATTGACACAGTTTCAGCCTTTTCGAAACGCTTACAAACAATCTGTTCTACGATCACTATTTGATATAGTTTTGAATAGTTGACCACTTATATTGGACAGCCTAGTTATCATAGAACTTGAATACGGTCTCAAATCTCTTAGCGAAAAGCATTTTCACAAACTGGGACCATTTTTGTAATTTAAGGTGAAGATGAATCGAAACCAAAGTTCAAATTTTCAAGAGCACGGATCTGGAGAACCAAACATTCGTTTAAGCTGAAAACTTAATCGATTGGTCACTAGCTGGTGGTCAAAACAGAAAACTAACTTTCGATTATTTGAAAAATTATATCTCCATTCAAAATAAATCTTTGGCAATCTATCGATGTGCAATGTTTAATTTACATTGAAAAAAAAATCATTAGTCTGCAAATGTAAGTCCTGTTTGCAATTTAAGTTATATTGTAACATATTTTTATTACCATTACTACTTACTCAGGGCGATTTCGCCTCCGTTATAATATAAAGCACGTGCAAATAGCATGATATAATCTAAATTCAAATTAGATTGAGCTGATTTAATACAGAAAAGTAGTCTACCCATGTGTCCAAACGTGTCGAATCACCCTGGGAAAATCCTTCCACATTTCACGTAATAATAAAGCGGAAGTCCCTCTCCCATTTCGAACCAAGAAAAAAAAATCAACCTTCAAAACTCACGAAGATACGCATTGTTTGCCTTGCACGTCTTCCCGAACCTTGTTTCTGTCACACTAACTCTCTTAACAATTCAAACAATTCAAGAAAATTTAAGGGTGTCAAATTTATTACTCAAAGCCCCACCAATGCAGGGCTCGGGTCTCTTACGACATGTGAAGTTCGTTCATTACGAAACGTGGCCGTAGTCCTCATGCGCCAGGGATTTGGATTTAATCAAGCTGCTATTATTCCCTTTGAGGCTGTTGTCACGCATGGATGGGAGAATAATAGGCCGCTACCTCGGGGTTGGAATGGATTTCTGATTCGTACCTTGAATTAGAAAAAAAAAGAAATCCCGAACGCGCTTCCTTTAGAACTTAGATGCTCGGTTAGGTAGAAATTTTCTAGGGCATACAAAGAAAATGTAAATTATTCGTGTTTGTTCGATACTGTATGCGATAAATTAGGATCTTGTTCCCGAGTGCGCTTATTTGTGGTTGCTCGGTGAGCTTAGGACTTAATATCAGTTCACACGGAGGTTATTGAAAGTTACGTATACTTCTTCTTACTGGAATTACGTCCTCTCTGGAACAGAGCTTGCTTCTTGGGCGATTTATGAGTTTTGTGATTTTATTTGATGTTTTGTTTTCAATAAACAAGTTTTATGACCAACTTTCAAATAGGGTTTATAGCGAAAAAATGAGAATTTTTATTTATGATGTATATAGGCCACTTATGTGATTAACGTTTCGACAATCATTGTGACGGCGAACAGCTCTAACTGCGGATACTGCTTTCGCATTATTTGCATAGGACCTTCAGGGTCAATACGTCACCGCCGTCAAAGGATGATGATGTAGCGTTATTACCAAAACAATCGTGCAAGTGGCTGAACGAATCTCCGCAAATCCTAATATTACCACAATATTTTTCTCCAACTGAACTCTTTAAAATTAGTTAGTTTCGCTGAATTCTAATTGATAGTTTTCGAAACTGTCTATTCGTGAGTGAAAATTGTTGAACTAAACATAAAACAACTAGTTTACTAACTTAAATTTTCTATTTTCATGAGTACAGAATTTGTTATCCTATTTACAAGCGTTAAGCACAAACACATTAAAATACTCTTTTTTCAATCACGTTTAAACAAACACTGTAAGTAAATCTAAAAACTATTTGCTAAAAGTAAAAATAATCATGCTTTGTATACTAAAACGTTGTACATATCAGGTAAAACATAACCTAGAAGCTGTTAGCTAAGAGAGGAATTCAGGTGAAGTGAGTTACTGAAGATTTGTAAGTAATTAAGGCTATTCATGCACTAAATATTAAGCTAATCAATAAATACATTTTAGTTATAGTTGCCCTGAAACTACAGTGTTTGTGGTTCCGCTGCTAAGAAATTCGGTTCAAACAATCATTATAAAAATTAGAACTTACAAAATAATGATGATCTAAAATAATCTCTGGCAAAAATAAAGTAAAATTGTCAAAAATATTGAAAAAGTCGAAAAGCTCTTATAACTTTATTATAATGAAAAAGTGCAAATATGTGCAGCTGAATTATTTTCTATCCTTTAGTTTACATCTTAAAATACCATGGAATATTTTTTTTTTCGATAAACCGAAAAACAATTGCAGTTTCATTGATAAATTATAAAAGATATATCCCAAATAACGTTTGCGGAAAACGCACAGCTATAGACCAATCCAGTTGCCTGCGTAGTAGTGCAATGTTGACAAAATTTTCTTTGTTTGCTGTGAGAACTGTCACAACATTGCTTTTGTTTGCTGTGAGAATCCAAATATAAACAGAATTGCTGCAAAACAACCACTTCCTTGTTGGCCTGCTGTTGATCGAAAGCTCAATAACGTCAAACAAACATCGATACATTTTCATTCTGAGGAAATCGACTTGTGTAAGATTGATTGTGCGTTGGTGTTCGTGGCAGTTTGCTTGGGGACCTCTATTCAACAAGACCATGTCGCGGGTTTGAAACCCCCCCCCCCTAATGTTCTGCGTTTTAACATGGTTCAAATGATGCACCCCTATACCGCATGATGTAAAACACATTCGTTTTATTGAAGTCACATTTCAAACCACCGGTTGCATTCAAAAGCGATATCATTTAAACTTGACCCTGAAAGTCCTCAGCACCAGCAGCAGAATGCAATTTCATAACAACACCAACATGCACATCTGATAGAATATTTCGTTACAAATTTCGAACCTGTTCCAGGCCTAAAATTCCCTCCACCGATTGGAACGTGTAAATTCACGATTCGAAAGACTGTTGCATGTGCGTGCTTCAATTGAATCGAACAGAGGAAAAAAAAAAAAACGCTCCCTTTTCAATTTCAACCATCATTTACATTCTCACCCAGGAACGAACTCCAACGAAATGTGTTCCAACCCCTATTCTGAGAAATTGTTGGACTTTTCCTGTATATCTGCTGTCAGCCGCTCCTTAGAGCTTGAGACTTGTTGCCCCTTTGTGCGTTCATCGAATAACAAGGGGTGAAAATCCCGAACAACTCTTCGAGGATTGGGGATCGCTTTCCGTGGCACATGTAGGGTAACGGTCGTATTTTGGACCCCCTAAGGAAGTGATTTTACATTTTTGTCCCAATTTATTAATTGCACAGCGTAACCAAGTCAAATAACATACCAAAATGTAGAGAAAAACTTCCTCTACGAGATAAAAATGCCCATACGGGCATGTAGGATCCAAAAAGCGTCGAAAATAATTGAATTGTGATGCACTGTTTTTCATTATTTTGGACACACCAATACATTTTGGACCCTCAAAGTATATATTATGGACCCCCGGCAATTTTTTATCGTTTGGCGACAAAGTCCACGGCACTGGTTGTATAATATGCTTGCCCATAGTCTAATCAATCGATTGACAATGTAAAAGCGAGGAAATTCTACGCTTTTAGTTCAGAAATTAGAAAAAAGTTTTTGTTTACATTTGAAAAATTTCTGACGTCTTCAATTTCTGTGTGTAACGTGTTGTAACGGTTGCATGGATGAACCGATTAAATTAAATTAATTTCAGATAAAATAAACACATTTTCCATGCACAAACGCTTGGTGCAAGTGCGGAATGGTCCTATCTTTCCAAATGGCATGCGGATTATATTGGTCTCTCGATTTAAACTGGAAAATTTGCAGGAAAATGGCCCAGGGGGTCCAAAATATATAGAGGTCCAAAATATATTGGTTACCCTAGTTAGAGTGACCAAGTTGAGTGATGAACAAAAATCGGTAATAAATCTTCAAGCTGTTTAGTAGAATGTCCATACATAAATGAAAACCGAATTTAACTATAACATCTAACTCCACTAGAGTTTGTATCCTTCGACTGATGCGCGTATTTCGACCTCAACTGTAAGGCTATAGGAAAGTCGAGTCTAGTACATGACACTGAAGACGGCCTTACAGTTGAGGTCGCAAAACGCAACTTTTTGCAAAACGTCCATTATGCCAAACGTCCGTATGCGAAACATCCTTATGCGAAACGTCTTTATGCGAAATGTCCCACCCCCGAAAGTGACAAGCAATTGTAAGATCACTTGGAGCAAGGACAATTTTGTCACAATTCACCGCAAGTGGAAACAACGAAGTGTGTGTAGATCTACGATTTACTGGATTTTTCTCCAGTAGATCCAGTACTCATAAACGGTAAGAGCAAGAAAGTGCTACTTGTTTAAGATGTATGTGTAGTGAGTGGCACAACGTCGAAAAGAGCCTCGAGCGCTGCAATGGGAGTCGTAGAGAACACACCAGACATCGCCATCAAGCACATCCTTTGGAGATGGCCCAATTTTGATTCGATTGTTCTCACTTCGCCCTTTTGTCACCACACAAGACATCCATATGCCAATATTGGTCGAACAACTGTTGTGTAAATCCATTTGATATACTTTGGTTTGAGGACCCAAGTTTTACCAAAGGTTCGGTCAATGAAGGCCATGCAAGCTTTTTTGACTCTGAAATCAATGGAGTTTGGAATCTAGAACGACTCCGACATACTTTACCTGATCAGTTACATTAATGTCAGTGCCAAAAAGACGTAAAGGTCGAATTCCATCGCGGTTTCGTCTTTCCGTAAAAAGAACAATAGATGCTTTTTGCGGGTTAACCGAAAGGCCATATTGGCGATACCCACTCTCGACTTCCTGAAGAGCACTTTGCATCAGGTCGAATAGGGTGCTTATGCACATACCAACTATCAGAGCTAGATAGTCGTGGGCAAATCCATAAGTTGGAAAACCGCTATTATTGAGTTGCCTCAATAGCGTATCTGCAACGAGATTCCAAAAAAGTGGTGATAAGACTGCCCCTTGGGGGCATCCACAAACACTCAATTTTCGAATCGCTGCTTGACGCAATGTCGAGAGGAGATGTCGGTTTTTGAGCATTTGATGAATCCGTAGGTAACCCATGGTTTCGTGCGGCTTCCAATATGGCATCGAACGACACGTTATCAAAGGCACCCTCAATATCCAAGAAAACACCCAAGCAGGATTGCTTCTGAGCGAATGTTTTCTCGATATCGTATACAACTTTGTGTAAAAGAGTCACAGTGGACTTTCCAGATTGGTAAGCATGTTTGCCAAATAAACATCACGGATGTGATGATCGATAATGCGTTCCAGACATTTCAGAAGAAAAGAGGTCAGACTGATTGGTCTAAAACTCTTCGCTTCTTCATACGACGCACGTCCTCCTTTCGGGATAAACTTAACAATAATATCACGCCAGGATCGGGGAATATACCCGGTAGCAAAACTGCTTACAAGTAGCTTTTTCCAAACATGTTTGATAAACTTAAATCCCTTTTGGTGCAGAACAGGATAAATCCCATCCGCTCCTGGAGATTTGAAAGGAGCAAAACTATTATGTTCCCATTGTATCGATTTAGTAGTAATAATACTGCGAGCAGAGGCTAGAGACTCGTAACTACATGAAAAGACATTTGGCTCAACCGTAGACGCTATGTCCATACATCCGGGAAGGTTTGAATTGAATAAACATTCTAAAACTTCTTCATCAGAAGAAGTAAAGTCATCATTAGGTAAGCGAATTTCGTTCACTTGGAAATCCTCAGGTTTTGTAAGGATTTTGTTCAGCCGACTGACTTCACTCAAACTGGAAATATTTGTACAAAGGTTTTTCTAGCCGGATCGTTCAGCAGAACGAAAAGCCTTCTTGGAAGCATTGCGAGCCGACTTGAACGACTCTGATTCAGCTGAACGGCGTCTGTTCCAACTCCTTCTACATTGTTTACTGAGTCTAGTCAGATCGGAATTCCACCATGGGGTCCCTCTTGTAGTCTTCACAGACCGCAGAGGACATGCTTCTTCAAAAGCTTCCATAATGTAGGATGTTGTAGTATCAACGGCATCATCCAAATCACTTGGATTTTCAATGGACGGAGATATCCATGAAATTTGGTCGCAACCAGTTCAGAGTTCCCAGTTTGTTGACCGAGGATTCCTAAAACGCAAAGTCTGCGCAGTTACATTTGAATGTTCAAAGAAGATGTAGCGATGATCAGATAATGATTCCTCATCTGTACATGCCAATTCGTCAACTCGTGACTGATTCTATTCGAGGAGAGCGTTATGTCTAACACTTCTTCTCTATTAGAAACCATGAAGGTTGGGCGATTGCCTATGTTAAGTAATCCAAGATCTGTACTACTTAAGTATTCCATCAGACTGGAGCCTCTCAAATTGATATCTAAGCTGCCCCAGATGATGTGATGAGCATTGGCATCACTGCCCACAGTGTAGGACAACTCATTTGAAGTTATCCGTTGGGGATAGTTCATCATGTGGTAAATATTCTGAACCATAGACGTTTTTCCTGTTGAGGTCACCAACAGAAACATCGATTGTGACAGCACGTACATCTCTGGTAGTTAACTTAGAAATGAGTGTAGCAACGATTGCTTTATTAACGAGCACGCATGCGCGGGGCATGAAGCGCGAGTTTGCCATTTCAAGTTTGCTGAAAGTAGCAAAAAGTGGGTTTCGATAGTTATGAAAATATTAGTGAAGTGAAGTGAAAGTGTGACAAAAACTTTTCCCACCTTCTACCGTAACCTTCTGGGACAGATCGCAACAGTTTCTTCTTGGATGTCATGTCTTTCGTGAACGTCTGGTGAACTGCTTCAGAAGGATTACGTCCTCTTTCCTATCTAAAGTCTAGTTTAGAGCTTTGGACACTGTTCAGAACGGATAGCAAGAATCTCTGGATATTGGATTGGATTCATAGGAATCATTATTTTCCACCGAATCGAAACCTAGTCTAAGTCACACCAGTCATCTTCACTGGTACAAAAACATCGTAAATAATTCAATGACACGGTATATAATTTTGTAATCAAATTTTCGTAGAAAATAAAAGAAAATGCCTTAAATTTGAACGCAAGCAGATTGTATGCAAAATTTAACTACCCACAGATTGGGAAACTATGTCGTACATGATTTCGAAATTTTGATTTTTTCCACAAAATAAAATATCAACAAACAAATTCACAACACGCAATTTGACAAGTGTTAAGACAAATGACTTTCTTTTATTGCATGTTACTTTGCTATTGTTGCTATGTTTGTAAAAAATGAAATCGTGAACAACGGTGATCAAAATTACCCTACTGAACAATTTTAACTACGGTACATCATTTAGGGACCACCGTGGAAACGAGCTAGAGATACTGTAAAATTTCTTTATCTAAAATAGGATAACAGCAAGTTGCAGTTTTAAATTCGGGATTACTTGGAAATTAGAATAGTTCTGCTAGTCTGCTTTTATCTTATTAAATTAGTACCTTAGTAATCGATTGCAGATGAAATATTGCATAACGAATCTTTTTTTTCCTGAGAGGGATTCGCGATAAGGGCTTATCTGACAAATCAATAACAATGAGAAAATAACCAATGAAATTCTCATGTGTAATTTTTAATCCCAATTGGAAAAAATATACTCAAACTTAAATATTTTCTCTTTAATTCATATTTCATAAACCTAGTTTTAACATCGTCATGAATACCACAAAGATCTCCTACAATTTCCCTAGCTATTTCATACTCAAAAAAATCTTACAAGGTTTCGCCTAAAACGTACTCGAGAATGCCAGTATCGCCCAATGTTATGAGCCTGTAATCGATATTGTTTTTAGTGTCGCCTATTACTTTTGTGCCGTGTTTACATTCTGGTTTCAATTAAGCCCGCCATGTACGCCTTGTTTTTTTTTTGTTTGCAGTGTCGCCGTTTACTATCGCTATGTTTTGATTTCGATTTCAGATGCGCCCATCACTTTTAAAAACAAAAACACAGGCGTAATCAATAAAGTGTGTGGTTTTGCATGTGGTGAAGTTTCGTCTTCTACAAATTTGTGTTTTTTGAATAGTTAAATTATCGATAAAGGAAAAGTTTAAGTGCAGTGACAATCATCACAATTTCAACGCTATATTTTCTTGAATTGTGTACATTTTGTCAGTTTCGCCTAGCTCGCGACTACAATTATTCATATGGGGGCTTTCCTGAACTCTAACCACTCGGTTAGAGTCCGCGGCTACAAAGTAAAGTCATGCTAAAGGTCGTCTGGGGTTCTATTCCCGGTCAGTCCAGGATCTTTTCGTAATGGAAATTTCATTGACTTCCCTGGGCATAGAGTATAATCGTACCTGCCACACGATATACGAATGCGAAAATGGCAACTTGGCAAAGAAAGCTCTCAGTTAATAACTGTGGAAGTGCTCATCAGAACACTGAGAAGCTGAGATGCAGGTTTTGTCCCAGTGAGGTAGTAACGCCAAGAAGAAGAAGAGGAAAGACGATGTAGGTTTATTTGGAAATTACTGATAAAACTTTTAAACTGTTCCAAACACTGAAAAATCTGAGAATTTTACGGAAACGTATTTTATCATAAGAATAAATGGAATTCCACAACGAAACTACTGTTTGACATCATTGCAGTTAAAACTGGATTGGAGAAAGTTAAAAGAAAATGTGGATAAGATATGATGCATTAAAGTCAAGAATTCATAGAAAAAAAACTCATACAAAAATGTTTAAATATAGAAGACCAATCTATGTCGATTGGAATTTAAATAAAATTATATCCCTGAAGAGTATCGATTTACATTAATTTAACTTTAATCGAACATTTTTAGAATAAAGATAGGGTGGGAGTACCAATTATGGATATAGCACCAATTATGGCAATAGTGGGAACAAAAAGAGATTTTTCTTATTGTTTCACTAGTGACTAGACTATTACGGTAAATATTCACAGGAATGATAAACCTTTGTTTGTTTTTGATGATAATTAAACCTTGATAAGAACGAAATTTATATTTTCACCTGGTAAAACTGCTCAACCGATAAATGTATGTTCCTTAGTTAGAACAAATTAAATTCACCGTTGTAGGTTGGAAATCGTGTTATTTCCACAATGGCGATAACTGGTACAAAGAGTGTATGAGAGCCCAATTATGGCAATACTCTGGAAGAAGTTTGTTCACATATTTTGATCCGTGAAATAAAAGAAGTGAAGCTGTTTTACGGGTGACTTCCACGACGGGACTGTTCGGTAAGGCATTATCTTCAAATTTTGGGCACAATTACTAAGATTTTTTATTCACACGTTCGAAAACGTTCGGTAGCGGCACCTGCTAATTTCATGGTAGAGAGGGTTGTTTCACCGATACTCGTTTTTTTAGTTTTCGCTCTTTTATCCCCAAACTTAATCACTGGAAAGGTAATGTGAGTTGATTAATGCTTATTTGAATCATATTTTGATTTTTCACTTAATTTTGACTCCTTTTAGAAAAATCATTTTTCCCACGAACCCATTGCGATAAATTGAATTAATGTCTATACAACACAAAAATGCTGGAAAATTTCATGAGTAATCACTTCATTACTTATTAGCGTTGCATTATAATTCACCCTGGATGGCATTTGAGTCCATTTCGTGCAAATATTCGATAATCCATAATTAGTACACTTTTATGTCTAATGCTAGGAACACTATTGCCATAATTGGTACAAATACAACACTTTTTAAAAACAAATTTTATAAGCTTCAAGTCAATTTAGTACTGGAACTGTTTAGTACAATTGTTTTACAAGGCTTCAAACTGGTAATTAACATCAACAAGTCATGCTTGGGTTTTAGGAACGCGGTTAAAATCCGATTTTTATCCTCACTGTTGACCTATTGCATCCATAATTGGTACACCTACCCTAAGTATCTTTGGAACAAAATCGAATGAATCGCGTAAAGTACATAGATTGTTGTATACCTCTAGGCGTTTCGCTTTATATAAAAACTCTTACTTTGATTACAAAAATAGTCCCAGTTTTTAGGTTTGTAAGCTTTTTATTAAGGGCCGATTACTTCACCTTCGCTTAAGCCGTAAACCACGAGTACCCAAAGTTGCTGAACCAGTCATATCAGCTAAAAGTCAGTCATTCTCGCCAAAAAGTAGACTTGGGCACCCTACCGACCAGCTCGAGGAGGAGATTCCCCGCTAAAACTGGTGCTGCTGCTGCTCACAAAGGAAAATCGTTTCATTGCTCAAAACTTGCCCCGTAATCGGATTGTATAGGCTACACCCTTTTATTTTTCCACGAGACCAACTGTCGCTCGACTGACCAAGATGGGACACGTTTTATAGTTTTTATTTGAATGAAATTGAATACAGAAAAAAAATAATCCATCGTTGGTTCACGTTTATTCACGGTCACAGCGTATAGAGGTGCACCATCTGAGCATCATTCGATGGCATCGACGGCGTTCACAATAATGGGGCAGATGTTCAGAAAGTAGACCTTTCCGTCCGGCTGCTCCGCCACCAGTTCCAACCTGGTCGCGATTCCTTTCGATTCCTTAGGTATTATTATTTTCTATTCATAGTGGGCAACGTGTGCGCGAGCGAATGAGTGATCTTATTATTCGACCCCTTTCGTTATTGCCATTGCGAGACGTAATCTGAATAGTTACTGCAATCAACCGTTAGTTTGGACAATTGTGCATGTTGCGTTCAATGAACAATGCTTAGTAATGAAATCGACGATCCACTCTTAGGATTATTTCAAAAAAGAAATACGCCAGATCCACTTATAGAAAATCAACGGATCCCCAATGGATTCGTCAAGATTGATAGGGATATAAATGGGAGCATCTTGAACCATGAACTTCATCAAAAGGTGAAAGCAGCACTTCAATGAACACATGAACGACGATGATAACTTAGCGGTTTAGCGGATCATTTTTTTATACCTTGAGCTTCCTTATTTATTTTGGTGTAAAATTTCCTGTTTTACATCATGGTTTTTATTTCTGGCATTACATATCGACGTTAAGAACATTTCTACAGTTTAATCTACGAGCTCATTTTTTCACATTGATCAGTTTTTAGGATATTTTTTAAATATTTAATTAAAAAATGCAAATTTTCTGAGTTTTATATTTTTAAAACAAGTACTGCCACCCATAGCTCGTGACTAAATACTGTATTTTGTTTTTTGAAAGATTTAAGCATGTTTACAAAAATGTTTTATGTGATTTTTTTCATTTAGTTGATATGGGGTAACATTGATCATCCATGTAAAAAACGTTTGGTAATATTGAAAAGGTCGTTACTTACTTAAATCATGGCTCCTGAAGCCGAATATGATGTTCAAACGCTTACATCTTATTTACTTTTTGATTTATTTTATAATTAAAAACACCTCAAACAGCGGAATACGCCTAAAGGTAGGCAAATTCATAAGGGAATTCTACATTTTTAACAGTAATTCGTTAATGTTGTCTAATTGAAAAAACTTATAAAAGTTTTGACAACGGAATCGTTTTTAGCGATGCCATTTTTAGTGAGAACCGCATTTTCATTCGGAATCTTCGGTAGTGTCATCCTTTTCCATTGAAATCATTGTTTCGCAAACTTGACAAATTTACGCATAAAGTTAACGCAATTTTTGCAAAAAACTTAATTTTTAATTTTGTAGAGCAATCGACTGTATATTTTAATTATGGAATTTACGGCTAAGCAGTCTTGGAATGATTAAAACGAGTTTAGTTTCAACCCAACGTTTCGACACGGGGATTGTGTCTTCCTCAGGGGAGAAAAAAAAAACGACAAATTAATCTCCCCTGACACAATCCCCGTGTCGACACGTTGAGTTCAAACAAAACTCGTTTTAATCATTCCAAGACTGCTTAGCCGTAAATTCCACAATTAATTTTTAATAGCTCATACACATAAGAAAGAGAAGCAACATTCATGCTTTGGAAATGTTTCATCAATAAATAATGATACCAACTTATTCCGAGATGAGTCATTCCGATCAATGTTACCCCGCTGATCAATGATACCCCGGATTATGGTATCTAGTTGTCTGATGAATTGTAGTTATGAAATATTCCATTTTCATATATTCAATAGTATGAACTTAATTCCGATCATAAGTACGTAACAATGACCAAGGATGAAGCAAGGATCACCACGAAGCCTACGGGGCGAGGGTAAAAATCTTCTCAAGTTTCCAGGTGTTTCCTTTCTTGTGGGTTTACGTTTTGTTCTGATTTGTGCGTACGATGGTGATCTTCTGTTCCCCTCTACCTTGCGAAAGGATGGAAACCCAATCCAACAGCAGCCGTAGCCATTGCACACAACTTACCCATCGGTATTCCTTTCGGTGAGTACAGAGAGCTTCCTGTCCTCGTCCTTGTGCTTCGAACAATGAAGAATGGGCTGTTTGGATGCTGCTGGTTGCCTCAAGGAGGATCCGAAAGCGTACTTTCGAAAGAATTATGTGGAGTTTGTGGTACTTCTCGTGAGCATTACGCAGTAAGGAACACTTACGAGAATTACACGTGGACCAGAAGCGAGCGCACAATGGTAAGATAAAGAGTTTGGTCAAAATTAGTCTAGTAAAAAAGAGCATAAGAAATTTTAGTATACAGTCATCTCTCCCTTACTCGATATTAAAGGGACCATCGAGTTAGGGAGGTATCGAGTTACAGAACACAAAACCAGTGCAACTGCGATCCAAGGGACCATCGAGTTAGCCATGAAAACCAACTTTTACTATGGTTCTCTAACTCTTAATCGAGATACAAAATATCGAGTAAGGGAGAGTTAACTGTGTTTTTAATCAAGAACCGTAAGCATATGATAAATGGAACGAAAATCGCATAATCATATCTGTTAGGTTTTGCAACCTCTTTGTATGCTGCGGTGGCCACGTTTTCCTCGCAGCATGCCCGGTTGTTTCAAAAAAAGGAATATTTTATTCCATTCAGAAGGGGAAAGTACAGTCATTTCTCCCTTACTCGATATTGAAGGGACCATCGAGTTAGGGAGGTATCGAGTTACAGAACACAAAAGCAGTGCAACTGCGTTCCAAGGGACCATCGAGTTAGCCATGAAAACCAAATTTTACTATGGTTCTCTAACTCGATATCGAGATATGGAATATCGAGTAAGGGAGAGTTAACTGTATTCACATTTCTACTAAAGTGTGAGCCGGTATCGCAGGACGGGACCCTTAACCACGTGTGCCATGAAAGGACGATGGATCGATGGCAACGGTAAAGCTAAAACCGGTAGCATTTGTTTTCCAAACGGGAAGAATATCCCACCAGCAGCCGTCAGTGATTCGCTAAATTTCACCCGGATCGCACCAATACCACCAAAAAAGTAAGGATTTGCACAAGGAATCGGTGGAAGAGGGGGGATTCAGTCGTTTCAAGGGCAAATTCTTCCCTTTGCGTGCAGACATCACATTGATTGGGGTGAAATAAGACAAGCATAAGTTTGTCGGATGTTTATTTCGTGAGTTAGGGTGCTTTCTAAATGTGCGCATTTACTGCTTAATCGTAGAGATAGAGAATGACACAGTTGGGCGCATCATAACACTTAATGTTTACATGATGATGAAAGATTATTTTTAACAGATGATGCCTTGATTTAGGTTTGTGTGTTTACGGTAATTATTTTATAAATCTATGCACATAATAGCACCAGAGGCGCGTCCACGTTAGAAACCATGGGAAGGACAAACGTTGGCAAATATTTTGTGCCCAGTGAAGCTAAGAAAAATGTTAACTCTATGGATTCCGAAACTGAAAATTGAAAGTTACTTTATTTAGGAGCTCAAACGCAAAGGGTACCAGTCGTTACCACCAAACTAAGAAAGTTTTCCGTCTTTACAGGGCTCCGACTGAGTACCTTCAAAATAATGAGGATATTAAAGACCTGTTACCTGATGTTCCATTAAGAACCATATTCCAAATCGTGCTACTGACCATAGCTGAACCATTCCTGGATAATGTTTCAACCTCAACGAATAATGTTTTTAGAGATCCGATTATAACCGTTTGAGAATCGAGTTTTTCTCAAACAAAATTCGAAAGACGACCATGATGAGAGTTTACCACATACGGTTGGTAATTGCATTACTAGAAATTGAAAAAAAAAAATGGTTGGAGTATAGTTACACCCAGTGTTGTGAAAAACTCAATTTCTCACAACTCACGCTTGAGATTTTTCATGCGTGAGTTGTCAATCATGCAACTCAGCAGTCAAAAAATCATGGGTGAGTTGGCTCACCTTTTTGACTCATTGTCTTGTATTTCCACAGTTTACTCACACACGGCAATAATTTCTTGTTAGTCTGGTAAAATATAGTAATCCCTTCTAACGTAAACAACAACATTCGGGTTTCACGAGATTTTGCCGGGTTTTGCGACTGAATCATTTTTTACGGTTTGAGTTGATTGAGTTGATTTTACATCAAAATCTCATGCGTGAGATTTGCGAAGCAGATCTCAAATGAGTTTGCTCTCACGGGAGAGCGTATTGATTGAGATTTTGAGTGTGAGTCTATCAACACTGGTTACACCATATCATAATTCTGCATAGCGTATGGTTCTCATTGATTTTTGTTTCTTTCATTATGTATTTTAAATTTCTTATTCCTTGCATTTTTCAATTAATGCACTATTTATTAGTACAACATGTATTTTTGTGAATTTACCAGGTGAAAAAATAAATAAATTAGGCTTTAAATGCCTTGAATTCTTCCGACATGAAACTGCTAAGTCACTCGATCCGATTGACCAAATTTTTGCTTCCTACATAATCTGCAATCACAGCAAGAGATGTAATTTATTTTAAATCGGTAATGAATCCAACTTACCCTCGCTTTGGGTTTTCTCAATAAAATCCACTGGAATACTCGCCCCTCCAGTTGTTAGAGTGTACTTGAGAGTTACGAGAATCAAACAACTTTGGCAGTTGTTTGCAATTTTTCTCCTAAAAGCAAATTTACACAACTTGTTTTTATTTATTAAGTTTTTTCGACTGGTACATTAGCCATTGTGGTTCGATTATCTTCGCAAACAGTTACATACAGCGTGAACGGTTTTCATGTTTCTATACCATACTCATCACAATAACATAAATAACTAATGCCATTGCTATTATTTTACCGTTTTGGGACGAACTGTATCGTGAACATAGCGTCCATAAGTAACATTAGTATCTGTGTTCACATTATTTTGTTACTGTATGAAGTACGTTTAATATTTCTGCGTTTGGAGGGTTTTGTTAAACAATTAGTGAAAACAATATCTGGAGGAAATTCCAGAATAGTTGTGGGAAAAAAAATCAAAATAAGAAATGAAGAAATTACTGGAGGCAGCACCTTTGGAGCTTTCATGGATTTCCTGGAGCGAATTCTGGAGAAAGCATGCATGAGAAATCTAAGGAGAATATCAGGAGAGATCTCTTTAGAAGGCCCTGAAAGTATTCTAAACAAATGAACTATGATAATTTTGGAAGCTTTCCCTCAGGAATTCTGAGACGAATTCTTGAAGAGCTTGTTGAACCCCACATTGTCTATTAAGGTTTCCCTGGAGCTTGTGCAAGTTTCCATCAGGATTCAATGCAACCAAATAAGACAAAAAGAGACTTTAGAAACCTTCCATTAAAGTAGAGACTTGCCGTAAAATAGAGTCCGGAAAATATCAGTGGGAATTTGATGAAGCCATTTTTTAAGAATCAACTTAGAACTACTTCCAAAAATTTTCTGCGGTGATTCTGAGTCAGCCAAGAACTTCTTGACACTCTGGGAGTTCTATAGGAATTGTTCTGGAAATCTTCACGGGGTTCAGCTTTGATAGATTATGTCAAGAGTGACCGCATGTTCAGAAATCTCCAGCACCACCACCCTCGTGCTTTGAATAACACGATGAGACTGGTCTTAAATTAATTCATAACTTTTTCCAAATATTCTTCTAGAATCTTCTGATGGATGGAATCTTGGATGTTCCAAAAACATCTAATGAATTACTTGCTCACGGATATTTGTCCCAGAACATATACAGGGTTGGTCGTTGATATTTTAAAGAAATCATCCATTGATTCATTCAGAAATGCCATAGAAGATTGCAGCATTAGTTTTTCTGACGATTAAAGAAGTTTCTTGTAACAATTCTTACAGTTTATTTTCCTAAGATTTTCACGACATACGAGCCATATTTTTGAATGGGTCATGCATAAACCAAGTCACGCTTCTCTATACATGAGAAACCATAAAAAACCTTCCATTCTCTATAAGAATAAGTACGACGTTGATCGAGTTTATTTTACTTTTCAGAGATCAGCAGAAATCCCATTTTAATTTTATTTTTGTTAAATCGTGGGTAGGACAGTTAAAGGTGTTTTTGAGCGTAGTACATGTCCTACCTGTCCTACCCACTTCCCGCGCCACTGCATAGAACCATCCTTAATTCACAGACTAACGAACTATTTTAATTACTCTAGGGCGATCTAGAACTGTCAAGAGCTGGAAAAGTAAACAAATACAAAGTACGTATCTCCGTTTTCTCAGATGATGTAAATTTTCACTCGAGGAATTTAACAATTTTATGACTGAAACTATTCATAATCTACTGAGCTGCATAGCACACCGTATTTTTAGAGTATTTATGACAAGTAGACGGAAATTTTATAAGCAACTTTTTCAATCTTCCATACAAAATGGTCAACTTGGGTAGACTAGTTCTCAGTTATTTATAGACCGTATTGAATGAAATTTTCACAGCATATCGGGCATTAGATGATTTGCAACATATATTTTTGAGAAATTCATGCACAACTTCAATAGTATAAACAACTAAAGTGAAATTTTTGACGAAAAATTATAAACGGTTTATCCAAAAACACGGAAGCCTTCTACAAAACCATCATGAGCAAATTTGTTCATTCCGGTTAAATCTACAAACTTTATTTTTTTCAATATGCAGTATTATTCAAATTTGTTAAAAAAAATCACTAAGGTAAATCGTGATTTGAAAAATCACTCAAAAAAGATGTTGAAATTCATGTGATGTCCGAAAAACTGAAAATTTCATGCAAATTCGTTCATAAACAACTCAGATCCAACCCTGCCTTAATGCAAGTAGTTATCATCCATTTCATCAGTTTCAGCATGATTGTCAGTAGCTGTAGCTTCAGTCGGTTCTCATACTTGTTTTGGCAGCAAAAACAAGGCCACACAGGAAATGATTTCTCGCGTTGAGTATCATACAGACGTATCTGCAGTGATCGATTTCTCTTCGTCGATTTTCTCTTTCGCTTAGTACACGTAATTCAATCGTTTTTCGTATTATTTCACGAAGCAACATGATCAAGTACGACGAGTTCTTTCTACTGAAACGAAAAGCGCAGCCAAAAACATTCAGCCGCAAGGTATTTAAAAGGGAGGTAGTTCAATGTGTCAAATAGGACATTCCGCCATATTGGAAAACAATCAGACAGCTGGCTGGTTTCTTATGCTTCATCAGGTCAGCAAGCGTTGAGATCCTAGCAACATGTTTCCCCTTAAACCACTTCGCTTTGTTTTCTGTCGATCAACCGCAGTTTGAGAATTCTGTTTTCGAATTACTTCTTTGAATTATTCAGTGCTGATCATACATTTTAATTACAACAAGCTGACTCGATGATGTTGCAATTAGAGACCTATGTAATGTAATTATTTCTCTCAGTAACATGATGTGAAAACAGTTGTGGCACAATAGTAGACCTATGTCCATTGCAGTAACTGTAATCACCGGTTGTACTGCCCATACTCGAAAAACAGTCCCATATTTTATGAGATTTCCTATATCAATGGAACTGTAATGAGTATTGGTATGTACGGTTACATACTATAAAAATATTTAAACCATAAAAATATTTAAACCTAATGATACATTTTTGCACATTACATTCCTGCAAGTGGGTAGAATTGAATTTTGTACACATTAATCGAAAACTCTAAGAACAACAACTATATTTTGTAGCTTTTTCTTGTACAAACTTCGTTCTCAATTCGAAATAAAACCAAGTAAAGCACAGTGGCCAATTGATGTCTCAAATAAGCTGACATTTTCTATTTCCCATTAGATTAGCGCAGCAACAGAATTAGTCCATGTAGATCCTTTTTGATTGTAAATTTTATTTCAATGCACAATCACAACATTCTAGAACTAGATAATTGAAATAAGACATGGATTTAAACAATAAAATACGCTTACCAACCTCTCTACTTGGAATCTGTCTTTGCTAGAGCACACATTTTCAATTTGTTTTTGAAAACATAATAAAATTAAAATTGTGCCATGGAAACGAGATCAATCAGCGGAGGGGAAAGGCTGAGACGAGACTCGCGAAGACGGTCTTCTTTTTCTGTGATTGCTGAGTTTTTTTTCTTATTCCACTTTGTGCATACCAATTATGCGCATGCTGTTCAAATCCTCACATGAACCTCTCAGCAAAAAATGATTAAGTTTGCGTCACATCGAATCATAAATAGTTATTTGAGTGAAATTTCATGCCAGCAAACGTAGCAGACATTAGAAATAATTAATCTTCTGCTTAGATTTATCAGCAACTTTGGAAAAAACTGCTCCGCCGACTGAGGTTTTTAATAACAGTTTACTTTGAACACAATACTTTTCACTTTTTCAGCCATAAAAACGGTGGGCTGCATTTGACGTTTCGTGAGAGGGGAATCTGGGCTGCATATGACGTTGATATTTTTCCTCTTCGCGAGTCTCTCTCAGGGGAAAGGAAGTAACCAGCCAGCCAACTCGACAGCTGTCATTTTTTATCCCCTCGCTGCTTATCATTTCCCGCATCCACTGACTGCTTAGATCAATGTACCTTTCTATAAATACCTTGGTCAGCCGGGCCGGCAAAAAGCTCTCAGTTAATAACTGCGGAAGTCATAAGAATCAAAAGAACACAAAGCTGAGAAGCAGGCTTTGTCCCAGTTGGGATGTAACGCCAGAAAGAAGATGAAGAAGAAGATAGGTGCAAGTTATTCGTTTCAGCTCGGGTTGCCATTCTGGCTACTACAATAGCCATGCACGTACTAGCGTATCTCAGGTTAGTTATTACATAATTAGAATTGCATTCTGTATATCTTCAAACGTGTTCAAAGTGGACTATTGCAAGTTTTCGCAAAAAAAATTGTACCCAACTTGAAAGCTCTCTTTTTAGCTTTCGAATGAACTTATTCTCGCGAGCTACTAATGTTTTAGGGTATTTTTATAAAAAATATTATGTTTTTGAAGATTTTTTGCTATTAATCACTTTGTACAAATTTAATGAAAATTTTTATTTATCTCAGGTGTACTTTATGTACCTCCAAACAACTTCTCTCAAGAAACCCTTGCGGTTTGACCTCTATTTAAGGTCCAAGTAAAAATGGCACAAAAGTCAAAACTGAAAAAGCAGTTTTCTCCTTTTAAAACAACAAATCGAAGATAATAAAAAATATTTTGGCAAATAAAAGAGCTGTGTGTTTTTATTTTCTTCGATTTGTTGTTTTAAAAGGAGAAAACTGCTTTTTCAGTTTTGACTTTTGCACCATTTTTACTTGCGCCTTAAATCGATCAATAGCTGGTGAATTATAGATCGCAATTATAAATTTTCTTGAAAGCCTATGTCCACGGTCCACTCAAACAGATGTATAAAATTCAAAAATCAACCAATCGGCTTTAAACTTTGGATTTAAGCCATCAATATGTTAAGGAAGTCAGGAAAAATATAACCGTTCGGAGCAAACAACTTATTTTGAGGTTTTTGTCGCCTTCGAACCAATGTGCGGTGCACAGTGCGTTGAATGTATGGAGATGCGGGACAAAAATCAAAACTGGAAGATCAAGCCATTTGAGAACCTTGGTATGGAAGGGAAAGTAGTTTCTGGTCAAAAGAGCTACAATTTGCATAAATGACACATAATATACGCATAATCGCAAAACTGTTTCAAGCGCCAATATAATTAATTTCCAACAGAAATCTTGCAATTTGTACTTTTGTTGCTAATTATAATGTAAGAAGTTATTAGCAAATATGTCTCTTCTAACTCGTAGCTGCAAAAGTGACTTGTACGCCTTCATGCCATGCAAAAATATCGATTTTTTTTTAAATTTTTCAGTTTTTGAATTTGAATAAAATCTTCAATCTTCAACATTGAAAATATATTATTTTAGGCTTAAACTGACTCTGGTGTAATGTCTGGTTAAGCCGAGACCACATAACGTTGCAAGATTTTCGGATTTTTTTTCGGAACAACTTATTTTCATACCTGTGCTGGTTGAAAAGTATACCTAAAAATAGTCAAAAATCTCGAAGAGTTGCAGCTGTATCTTTCAGGCCTCTTAGACGGCAGTCTAAGAAACATCCCAAGTAACAATGAAAGCGGAACAACAAGAGTATTAGCTGAACATTGACTGATTAATGTTGTAAAAGGCTGAACACTGAACACCGTGACAGCTGAAGAATAATTTAAAGAAAAGCTTATTTAAAACTCTTATCCAGCAGTATACTCAAAGCTGAACAGCAAGTTGAACAAACTATATTCTATCTACAGTTTTAACGTTTGTTTAGCCAACCTTAATGATAATTGATTAAAGGCTGTTTAAAGCTTTAATCGAATGAACAGCCATTATCAAGAAATTGTTCAGCTGTAGGTTGACAATAATAAACACCAACGGTTGGGTCAAACACTAAATTGATTACTATAAAACTGTTTCATCGAACAACAAAACTTCGCATCCCGAAACGGACATGCTTTAAACGCACACGGGCCTAACGTTTGTCAAAAAAAGTCCTGAATTCGGCATCGATGACCTTGGGTCACAACAAGATAGGCAAGGTTTATTGTTGGATAATGGATGAATAAGCGATCGTTAAGCTTTCGAGGGTTGCCATCTGTTCTAAAAATAGAACTTCTTCTTTCTGGCGTTACGTCCCAACTGGGACAAAGCCTGCTTCTCAGATTAGTGTTCTTATGAGCACTTCCACAGTTATTAACTGAGAGCTTTCTTTGCCGATTTACCATTTTTGCATGGGTACATCGTGTGGCAGGTACGAAGATACTCTATGCCCTGGGAATCGAGAAAATTTCCAACCCGAAAAGATCCTCGACCGGTGGGATTCGAATCCACGACCCTCAGCTTGGTCATGCTGAATAGCTGCGCGTTTACCGCTACGGCTATCTGGGTCCCTAAAAATAGAACTATCGTTATTGAAAACGGTTTGAACAAGCGCATGCTAGACGTTTATTCAGCTTTCCATACAGCTTCATTTAAGCTTAAGGCTGAATAAAATCGCCAGAATTAGATGCTTAACAGCTGAAAAACAGTGTGTGGAGGCTATGAACAGCTTTTGTTCAAACAAAGGCTGAATTGAATAAGTTATAAAAGCGTTTAAGCAGCTTCAAATTGTTACCTGGGATGTCTGTGCGTGATTTAGGGTGAAACTTTTTTTGAATCGATAATCAAAGTTACATGTTAGTATTTCATAAGTTTGATTTCATAGCCATGTTCATGTTTCATAAGTTTGATTTCATAGCCATGTTCTTTCTTAGATTTTGATTGAATAGATTAGTTTCAACACTCTCCGTGCTAGTGTAAATATTGCTGAAAACATGTGACAAAATTTAGTTTTTCTGCTATTCCGACATCTGTCACTTTCGACGTTTGTTGTAGTAGTTTTAGTGCTTTGTATAGCTTATAAATACTTGTTGCAATAACGGATGCTATCTATAAACACTTGTGGATACTTATTGTCACCGTATAAAATAACTTGAAATTTGATTTTTGTCTATGGAGCAACGCCCTGTGAGTGGTTATATTCCATAATCCCTAGATTTGGATGTCTTTCATTCGCGTGAAGTCAAGTCTTATATCAAATCATTACTCGCTAGAGCAGGCCTGTCCAACCTTTTTGGACCGCGGGCCAAATCTCAGAAATAAAATTGCGTGGCGGGCCAAAGCATTTCCAAAATTTTTGTTAAAACAAATAAGAAAAACAAAATTACTTCTGAAAAAAAACTAGTAATTCGCTTTTGAACATCCTACTAAGGATTCAGCAAGAATCCTTTTCAGTATTCTGAAATAATTTTGCAAAGGCTCAAGATGTTCCACTTTAGCCGCTCTTCTGTGTTTAATACTACGTCAGAATTTAGTTCGGAAATCGTTTATAATCCTGCCCAAACATTTATATTAGAATCATGTCAAAGATCTCACAAGAACCCCACTCAAAACTTTGTCACAACCCTTCCCAATATCAGTTGAAAAATCTGCCAAGGGATATATGAGAATTCTGCGTGACGTTATGTCCTGGTCCGGAATCTATTAGATATCAGTCCAGGATTATATAAGAATCCTGCCCAGAATTCGATCAGAAATCCAAGCAGGATTATGTGAACACCCTGCCCACAACTTTGTTAAAAAATGATTCTGACAATTCTGAGAAATCCTTGTAATGGTTTTGTAACAATTTTCCCCAAGCTTTCCTTAAAAATAATATACAGAAATCAAGTCGTTTGATCTTGATAAAATTATTCTAAGTACTAAAAAGTATGGTTTTTCATTATGAACCTCAAATTGATTCTCGCAAGCTAGATTTATGTGTAGAATAATTTCAACACATATTAACTTGGATAGAGAACGCTGTCAAATTTTCCTGTATTTTCAAAATTATTAAAATTGGATTATTTTGAACCATTCGTGTAATCAAGTAAATTTAGTATCATTGAAAACTAACGTAATAAAGCTTGAAATTCAAGCGAATGTTTTAATAATGATTCTAGGTATGTTCGAACTTTAAATTAGTAGAACAGGCAACAGGCCAGTTATGGGAAGAATCTTCAAACTCTTCGCGGGCCGCATAAAATGACGTCGCGGGCCGGCAACTATTGCATACGGGGGAGGGACATTTTGCACAAAGATGTTTCGCGTAAGGACGTTTCACATACGTTTGCATAATGGGCAATTGGCATAATGAGAATTATATGCCTTCTTTAAAATTAGACTGGCCCAGCTCAGTATGGGAGAAAAAGAAAGTTGTATAATTCCACGGGGTACCCCCCACGTTTGTTCCTTAGTGTTAGGCGGTGACTTCCTGAAAATTTCAGCTCATTTGGTCATTCCATGAGTTGGCACATTTGAATTGAAGTTAATATGAGAATTCCAGCTCAAACATATGGGAAACAGCACATCGTCTACTCTTTGGGTCAGGCAAATTGTTGATCGCATTAAATTTAACCCAGAATGTCAAAAACACTACTTGATACAATAGCGAACAATATTGTAGAAGGTTGTATCATGATTAAAATTGAAAAAGTTGGTGTTTTAACTATCTGAAGCAGATTTGTTAAGTACAAGCTATATTGCTTTGTATTTCTTCAACACCGCATGGTGGCAGCCATTAGGCGCATCATAGCCACCTATGACGCAGGCCGAGCTGCTGCACAAGGTGCATGCATATTAGGGCGATTCAAAATTTAAAAATGTTTGAAAATCCAATCTCCCATATGTTCCTTACCTGGGAGGGAGGCACCGATACTACACACGAAATATAGAACAATGTTTGTTTGAACTGCAAGATAACTCCAGCTTGCCAACAACAATCAAGGCAGGCTTGGAGAAAATCGCTAGTTTTCTTTTGTTGTGTACTTTCGATTTTTCCTGACAAACATGGTAAAAGGGCCACAGTTTTCTATGCACTAAATATTCATTTATATTGGAAAAAGTAAATCGAAGCGTTTTTCAATGCTTTATATTCAATCCGATTGAAAGATGCTCACGTGACATCACTTGCATTGTGTGCATGAATTGATTTTCATTCGATTTTTGTCACTTTTGATGAAATGCGAAAATGTGTTTTAATCAGTTACGCGCTTTTTCCATGTTAGTCCAATGTTTGAGATCTGGGCTCACAGTGACAGTTCGTGACAGCGGAATCCCGGCTCACTATGACGTACAGAAATTTTGTATTGGTTTCTCCCTCCCAGTTCCTTACCATCCTTACCAAATTTTCAGCTTTTTCGGTGGCGATTTAAAGGTGGCCCAAAGACAAAGTAGGTTTGTATGGAAATTACTATGGAGAAATTTTGAGAAATGTTTCAAACACGCTAGTACTGTAATGTAAGTAGGAACGTATCATCCCATATTGAAAACTCATTCTTCAAGTCTTAATGAAGGATATTGCTGAAGAAACACACAAATCCCTTTTGAGCAAATTTTGTTTGGGATTTTTGTACATCTTTGCAGGGCTATAATCCCATATCTAGCAAACTGATAACAAACAAACTCATGAATATCTTTTCTGCTATTTGTCGGATTAAATTATTCTTTTCAGCTAATTTCTTTATAATGGCTTGAAGAATGAGTTTTTACTATGGGATAATAAATTTGTACTTACATTACATTACTAGCGGGTTTGGAACATATCTCAGAATTTCTCCAAAGTAATTTACATACAAACTTACATTGTCTTTGGGCCACCTTTAAATCACCACCTAGAAAGCTGAAAATTTCACAGAACACTATTTTTATGGTAAGGATGGTAAGAAACATATGGGAGATTGGATTCTCAAACATTTTTAAATTTTGAACCGCCCTAATGCATATATGTGATTGTACGTAAGTTCTGACCTAAGCCTAATTTTCAACAACTTAAATGTTAATGAAAATGAGCTTAAATTGAGATACAACCTTCTACAATTATGTTCATTAGGGTACCAACTAGTGTGTTTGACATTCTGGGCTCGATTGAATTCGGTCAACTTATATACGGAAGGAAACAGTGACATAGGGTCAATTTTCAATATATTTGAAACGAATATCCCACACAAACTTCGGATTGAATGCGCCAGCTGGTGGAGCAACCAATTGAGTTGAAATTTTGAGAGAGCTTTTTTCTTACCCTAAGTCACATATCTAGGGGGTGCCCCGTTGAGTTTTACAACTTTTTTGTTTAAGGGCCAGTCAATTAAAAATGCTACCTTCTATGGAACTGCTCTATGCGAAACGTCCATAATCGTTATACAAAACGTCTTTATGCAAAATGGATCATCTCCATTGGGCAGCATCCATTTATTACGTAACGCTGAAATTGATAATGTTTGTAGGAGCTGTAACGCTTGAGCCTTGGTAGATTGAAAACAATTTTGGATATTAGACACATTCCAGCGTAACGCGACACCACGAGGAACCGACTTTCATTATCAAATTAGGTCTGTTCTCGGAAATATGCCTTGTGACCATGTGATTAAACAGGTTTTATATCTTGCATATTAAATGTACTTGATGTTGTGACATTCATTTTGGAACATAACACTGTATAGTGGTTATCACGCCCAATGGTATGAGTGCCCTAGTGTAGATGTAGTTGTGAACCTTAGAGGAAAACAATATGCACTCAGTCTAGAAAAACACCCAGAAACCGGGTGTAAATATTTCAAATTGGGTAATATTTCCATATGCATTTTGATGAGTCTGGAAAGTGTGTGCAAGTTTCTTTGAGGAAAACAAAAACAAACTATGTATGACGAGCGTATGCTAGTCTACGTGTGTTCAAATGTCACTAAGCTCTATATATGGTAACTAAAAGTAGTTGCATTTCGTAACGCGACACCATCGCTGAAATGCATTTTTTAAACGACACTCTATAATCGTCTATATCTGCTCTGCTATAATTTTTAAAATCCGGGTTTGTTCTAGGCAATCCTTATATGTATTGATAAGAATCAGAGTGTGACTTCAAACTGGAAGGAAATATTGAATAATTGCAGAAATCATTGATATCATTTTATGAGTGCCGCGTTACGTTTATCTTACAACAGGGTTCTGCAAATGATGTCGCGTTACGCAAACACCATTTTTTATTTTTATTGATAAAATCAGTTATGTTGCTTTCAGTTTTTGTTATTTGTTTAATATATTCGATATTCTGCCTCACAGTGGAGTAATTAGATCCGACACTGGTTAAAATTAATTGAATGTTTCTGTGAAAAAAAAAGCGTAGATGGCGCTTGTGGTCACCATTTAAATTAGACTAAATTCTTTGAAATAATATTTAGATGTTACTGTGATTTTTTTAAGAATGTTCCTGGTACACTGCTTTTGGATGGCGGCGCGAATAATCTTGAGTTTTGACACATGTTAGAATGGTTGAATTTGATTGTAAAATAAAATTATGTAAACCTTTCAACGATGTACCGTAATCCGGGGTAACATTGATCAGCGGGGTAACATTGATCGGGATGACTCATCTTGTTAAACGTTCAAATAAAGATTTATTGATGAAGCATTTTCGAACCATGAATGGTACCTCTCTTTCGTATATTCATAAGCTAATGATAATTAAGGTTTTTGCCAAAATTGCGTTTCGTTCATGCGCAAATTTGTCAACTTTTTTAAAACAATTATTTCTATCATTTTCACTGACACTACCGAAAAATCATGTCTCACATGAGTTCTGCAGACGATGTGATCAAGGAAAATGCGGGTGTTACTAAAAATGGCATCGCCGAAAACGATTCCGTTGTCAAATCTATCATAAGTTTATTCATTTAGGCATTATTAACTAAATACTATTACGAATGTAGAATTTCCTGAGGAAATTGCCTACTTTTAGGCGTATTACGCGGTTCAAGGTGTTTTTAATTTTGAAATAACTCAAAAAGTAAATGACTTGTAAGAGTTTGGTCTTCATATTCGGCTTCAGTGGCCCTGATTTTAGTAAGTAACGACATTTCCAATATTAGCGAACGTTGTTTACTTGGGTGATCAATGTTACCCCATATCAGCTGAATCAAAAAATCACTTAAAACATTTATTTAAACATGTTTTAATCTTTCGAAAAACAAAATAAAGTACATAGTTAGGACCGGTGGGTGCCAGTACTTGTTTTAAAAATATGAAACTTGTAACATTTGTATTGTGAAATGAAAAAATTAAGAAAAACTAAAAAAAATGATCAATGTTACCCCGGATTACGGTACTTTCAAAAGTATGCCTTAGGCAAAGTCGACAAGCAGACGTTTATGGTTGTCAGAACTAGCCGAAATTCAATAACACAGTGGAGTTAAAGGATCTGATAAATGGGTAAAACTATTGAAAACATTCAATAAACTATTTTGAGAATATTGTTTCAGAAATTTGTAGAAGACCATCAATGTTTTCTAATGATGGGACGAACAATATGTAGAGCTGCTGTACAATGGGGTAATTGAACTCTTTTTTTAATTTATCTTTTTAACCGTCCTTATGATCTTTTATGAATATGATGAAAATATCCGATGTACATTCTATTTTTATAATCTGCTGGTTCAGACACAGCGTGTGCAGGTGTAAACCAATAATTCGTTTGGAAAAAATAAACCCACACATGAGAATGTAATCTAATACCCTTCTAGTTAACGGATAAGACAATCATATTACACTTGATTAACTATGATACATGGCTTTTATAAAAATGTTGTTAAATGTCTCAATTTCTCACCAATAAATTATGTAAACTTTATATAACTTTTCAGGTATGTTTTTTACTGTATTTTCAATCAAATTTATGTTTTTTATACAATTCAACATATTGTCTATCATGTTCTGCATAGCTTATGAAATATTTCAGAGTTTGAATTTTTGATATCTTGGCGTAGATGTGCGTGGAATGTGTCATTATTTCGACATACAAAAATGTAAGATTTCTCCTAATACTTCCATAACTCAAATGATAATATTCCCACGTAAACCAAAAGCTCTTTAGGCAGAATCCATTTATTACGTAACACTAACATCGGGAATTTTTGATCCCCTTCCCCCTCCGTAACTCTTTTTGTATGACCAATTTAAAAATTTAGTGTGAGCCGTCCAGTTTTTTTTTGTGTTTGTCCCTTTGCGTTGGATTGAGGATTCTGGCCATCCAGCTGACGATATCTCCTGGATGAGCTGCAGTGAACCCTAAACAAAAGACTTATAATGTTTTTCCTTTGAACATTTTGACCACTAACTTCAAGTTGCCACGAGTACTCTGGCATCTGGTACTTATTTTAGAACTGAAAAAGTCAATATAATGTAAATAATACAAAAATCAATTTCGGGTCCGTAAAGCGTTAAACGCGATGGAGCCTCAAACAAACGAATTAGTTAAAAAAACAATGGCTGCATAGGGAGTATCTTGTATGCAAAAAGGGAGTTTTTATGAATCTTATAAAAGATCGAAAAACAAAAGGCCGACAGGACTGAAGTTCGAAAGCACTAAAGACCGAAGCACTAACAAGACAAAGTGTCGAAAATTTCGAGTAGAAGTTCAAACAAGGAGAAATTTATAACAAACAAATATTGTTTGACGTTTTTTTCATTTCGATGTTTTTCTTTCGACTTTTTGCTCGTAAACTCTTAACTTTATAGTAAACCAGTTAATTTTGTTTTTTTTTTCTGAATCGCGTATGGTAACAGGTTAGACATTGCGTCACTATTGTAATAGCATACGAATTTCAAAATACTATCGACTCTCCATAACTCGATATTCAAGGGACCATCGACTTATAGAATTATCGAGTTATAGAACATCCCGACACCAAAAATTTTGAAATCAAAGGTTCAAATTTCTATATTTCCAATACTTTTATGATCACTTCTGCAAGCAACCAATTTCATGTTGTTGATAGCATTTTGAAAAAAATATCTTTGGACACTTTTTTCAAAATGTTTGAAAAATCCCTTATTTCTACTAAAAAATATTTTTTTTATTTTTATGTTTTTAAACTTATATTACAACTTGCAAGTCCTTATTCACTGCCAAACCAGAAATGTTCCATGTCCCCCTGTATAAAAAAGGGTTTTTAGATGGATATCGAGTTATGGAGGTAAATTTTCCTCCCATGTGGCATCCACAAGTGGAGACATCGAGTTATAGAAATATCAACTTATGGAGAGCATGATGTATGGGAATTTGAAGGGACCGCAAAATCCATCGAGTTATAGAATACAGTCGACTCTCCACAACTCGATATTCTATAACTCGATGGATTTTTCGGTCCCTTCAAATTCCCATACATCGTGCTCTCCATAAGTCGATATTTCTATAACTCCATATCTCCATTAGTCGATGTCACGTGAGAGGAAAATTTCCCTCCATATCTCGATATCCATTTTAAAATCCTTCGTATACGAGGAAACTTGGACTAATTCTAGTTTGGAAGTGAATAAATACCTGCAAGTTGTAATAAATGTTTAAAAGCATTAAAATAAAATAAAATATTGTAGGCAAAAAAATGGGATTTTTCGAACATTTAAAAAAAAAAGTTTTCAAATAATTGATTGTAGAATAATATCAACAAAATATTATTGCTTTCTTACAGTAGTAACCATATATGTATTGGAAATGCAGAAATTTGTTTCTTCGATTCTGGGATTTCTTGCGTTGGTATATTCTATAACTCGATAATTCTATAAGTCGATGGTTCCTTGAATATCGAGTTATGGAGAGTCGACTGTATATCGAGTTATAGAACATCGAGTTGTGAAGAGCCGACTGTATTTCAAACAATGTGATTGTTTTAAGGAATTCACTTGATAATAAAACCATTGATTACAACACATGGTTTTCACAACCCTGACATAGGTTGTGAAATTTCTGTAACCTTAGTTTTCTAACTATCCAGATATATGTTATTTATATCGAACATTGTGGACAAGTCTTTTAGCATGCTCGTGATAAATCCTTAGAAGAAAACTGATAAATTAAGAGGCTTTAAATATTTATCTTGAAATATACATCACCATCTTCGATCAACTGTCTGACGTGTTTATTACATTGTCAGGCCCGCTACGTCTTGCAAGACATTTAATATCCGCCAGCATATGATGGTGTAATTTGTATCATTACTTTATGTTCCGAAAATTTCAGCTGACCGCGTGCCAAAAAATGACGTTCATTAAAAATAAAAACCGTCCAGCTGTCGGTTGTCAGCTTTCACAGCCAACAAGGCAGAGATCCCAATCGCCCAACAATGATCAGCAACAAAACAGCACACGGCCCGTATAAAAGAAGTAAATTTTCTTACAGCAATATAACAGCAGAAGCAGCAGCACGTGGTCAATCGATTAAGAACCGGTGGTGGTTGAATGTCGTCCGGATGGCTTGAACACATTTCCGAGTTGCAGCTGCCATCATCATCGTCGTCATCAACGCCAACTTACAAAAGCTCGCCCGGGAAAAAAATAAGTGATCCTACTACCTTCTGTAACCGAATTCCTTCTCACCGTTCGTCTTCCTTTGCGTTGGCACCCTTGTCGCTTTCATTTCATTTCCACTGCCGAACCGTAGGCCGGGGTCAAATTGATCTGTAGGAGGAATTTGTTTAGGTCGGTACCAAGAAGTAAATTCTTTGGTATCACCGATATTCTAAGTGTTTCTGTTTATGCTTAGGTGTACAATGATGTTTTTAATTTCTTTTTCAAATGCCTTTATAAGTATTGTTTCAAACACCCTATTAATTTCTCATATCTGGGTGTGCTACATATGTTACACAACACTATAATCTTAACTTCGTAAAACTAAATTAAGCTATCTTTAACATTTTGTTAACAACATATTACATTTGATTTTCCGTATCAGTTCAGTATATATACAGGTGAGTTGATATCACCTGCTTATAAGAAAAAAAAAGTCTTTGATTAACTTAACCTAAATATATAATATTTTAAATTTCGATGTTTTAACGTTGAATATTCTATGTCACTCATTAATTACTACAACAGGTAGGAAGCTTCAGAATCATTTTCAAAATTTTATATTGAATCCTCTGCAGAGCTTTCTTCAGCTAGTCCATATTGGTACACCATACAAAATGGCTGGCCTGAAAATTTGTTTGAGAAACAAAAGCATGTTCCTAAGACAAAGTTTTGATTTTCTGTTGAAAAGTGGATAAGTTTGAAAGCTTATTTTATATAGCATGAGCCCTAGATACTTACCTTCATCGTGACGACATGGATACTTGAGAGCTTTTGGTTTATGTGGGAATAATATTAGTTGAGTTTTGGAAGCATTAGAAGAAATCTTACATTTTTACAAGTATGAAGAATAATCAAAATCAGTGGGAGACATGTTGATAGAAGTAGGTGCATTTTCTGACAATTTTCTGTTTATGAATAATGTACAATAGTGATCCATTTGCCCCCGGTCTACGGTACGAACTCTTGGCCCGAGTATGGCTAATTGAATCGAAAGAAGGAAAAAACAAGTTCCCTTCTAATGGGTAGCATCCCTGAGATATCTAATGCCACGAGTAGTTGGGACCTTGAGCCAGACCGTCATCAACTTGGTTCGCAGCAGAGCGCGGCATTCGGATCGGAAGGTCTTAAGATCCGACAGTCACCCCTCTGGTATTATTTCGACATTTCAACCCCGTTTGTGCGAGCATTTGAATTGGAATTGTGGAACCCAATCGCACATTTCTGTTCATGTGCGCAAATCTGAATCGAACGGGTGCATTGAAACTGCTTCTTACGAAATACAACCCCTTCATACATATATCTAAGGGGACATAGAGCATAGGTATTTCGCAAAGGAGCTAAGAGCACGGTGTTCCCCAAACCGTTATTATCATTAAAAACGCAAACTACATCAATTCTGTAATCATCAGTCGTTTTTTAAGGCTGAATTGCACTGCCAATAACAGCATAACTGTCCCGTTCAACGTTTGAAGTTTCATGAGCACTTCCACAGTTATTAACTGAGAGCTTTCTATGCCAAAGTTGTCATTTTCGCATTCGTTTATCGTGTGGTAGGTACGATGATACTCTATGCCCAGGGAAGTCAAGGAAATTTCTATTACGAAGAGTCCTGGAACGACCGGGAATCGAACCCAGACACCTTCAGCATGGCTTTGCTTTGCAGCCAAGGACTCTAACCACTCGGCTAAGGAAGTAGGGCCTTAACCACAAACTTTCTTGACCTGCATTGCCGTAACATCAAATCGGGTCTTACGTTTTTTTTTAATTTGCAAAAACATCGAACCTGTTCTCACCAGTCTCTTTCTATGGGTTAACTGTGCCATAGAAAGTGTATGGTGACTCACCATAAAATCGCCTCTAACGACTAACGACATAGTATTTGAATGATCTAAGAAGGCCGTCGCTCTTGCAGAAGCATGATCTGAACAGCTCACTACGCGCGCATAGTAAGGGGCGATCCATTAATTACGTAAGACAATTTTCGGAGTTTTTCGACCCCCCCTCCCCCCATGGTAAGATTTTTTGTATGAAAATTAAAAATAAATTGTATGGCGCGTAAGAAATCTCAGACCCCCCCTCTCCCCTAAAACCCTTACATAATTAATGGACCGCCCCTAAGGATATATGGAGCATCAGATGCACTGTTTGTCGCGGGACAAACCGTTTGTCGGATGTTGTAACAAGTTGCGATTAACATGAATCAGAACGCGTTCACGGCATAATTTTTCGCCGAAACCATGGCCAATTGACTTTCGGATCATGAATGGCATACCAGAAGGCAGATCGCGGAATAAAAGTTAAAAAATCCTCCAAAAGTTATGACTTTGGTTTGCGAACAATTGATCGTTAGCACACATGCTGAGCGATTCATTTTTCGCGGAGCGGAGTTTGTTGTTAGGACTTGACGACTAATGGTTTATCGTTGTTGCTATGATCGCATGATAAATAACAACCGCGATGCATCATTTATTTTGTCATGATCACTAGATTTCCATCCTTGATGGTGAGCAGTCAGAGTCGATAGAGATTTTTTCTTATGTTAACGGTCTGGGGGGAACACCGTGGAGAGGGTTCCGAATCGGAGGCATCAAGCACGTTGCGGACCCACGTTGCTTCTTCCGCCTTCTTCGATCAAGCGTGCTGCTGGAGGACAACACTCTCTGGGACCCTAAATCAAGAGGAAGGTGAAACTGAAGCATAAACACGCTGCTGCTGTTCCTTCCGAGAACATAACTGCGGCGCAATTTCGCTACTCAGCCATTTTGCTTCGGGTTGTGTTAGAAGTAGAGCTGATATGAGAAATCAAATATTCAGATATTTTCAAATTACCTTACACAGTGCTATCATTTGTCACCACAGCTGTCTTATGAAAACTGAACATCAGTCAACAGTCTAATCATGTTTGACTCAGAATGGATTGAAGCGAAAGTGTTATATATGCGGTAGCACATTTCATTCTTTGTAATTGTTTTGTAAATACAATACCGTTAAGGTGAAACATCTAGATTCTACAAATATTAGGTCTTATATCCCTACTCTCGTGTAGGGTTTAGTGAAAGCACTAAACCAAAAAAAAAACAGTAAGGCCAACTTTCCTGATCTTTTTATTTTATAAGGGAAAAAACTGTCATTTAAAACTGTTTATTCTTGAAAATCTATTCCTGCACTACACTGGATGTTTCAAATGCCGCGACATAGTTTTAAAGAATATCCTAAATATTTTTTTTCAAATTTCAATGAAAAATAGGTTTTTAATTATTGATGTTTATTCTTGAACTTTGTGCTAGTAAAAATGCTTAAATAAAAGAATATCTACTATTCTACCCATGATTGCATAGGTGACGTAAGCGTCAATATAATCAAAATGCATTTTTTTGCTATCCATGCAATACATGCGAACAGCACTTAAGGACAGTTTATTTTATAGTGTCCACTTTACATGTTTATGCTATATCTTTTCTATTTATTGATAAAATCGAAATCGTTCAACTATTATTCTGCAATGCTATGAAAATATAAGATATTAGAAAATGCTTTTGGTTAAAGAGCTAAACAGTTCTTCCAAAAACTCCTTAGAAAAGCTGTTCGTCAAAGTTTATCATTATTTTTAGCAAAACAAAAATGCTTATTTTTATGAACAAATTGTATGTTTGTGTTCTTTACTATTCAACTATAGGCATAGCTTAAAAAAATCAATTATATTCCACCATCCTCTGACATAAGGTAACTTTAGTGATTTACCCATTTATGGCCAAATTTGCTGATACACCATCCTTTCACTCCCAGCAAAAGAGAAAAGTAAAAAGCGTGTTCAAAACTAGTTTGGTTTACTAAAGAAACTATATTTGTACAAACGAGAGCTAAATCGTGCGTTTAAACCATAGTCTTAAGTTCAAATTTTACTGTTTATGGTTGTTTCACTAAAAGGTCTCATACTTTAAAAATCGTGTACGCGTATTTATCGATCTACAGCAAATTGTAAATGGTTTTCTCCAAATATTTCAATTGGTAATCTCAGAATAACATATTATGAAAATAATATGTGGAAAATTAAATCGATTTTATTACAGTAGTGTTGCCAATTTTGATGATTGTCAATGTACATTGAAAGGTCTTCTGAGAGTGTTTCTATTGTGCTTTAAATGTGATGCGGGGACTAAATAAGTAACTTTATGAAGGCGTAAGTTATTTTCCAAATTAATACTATATTAGGACTTCCATAAGGACATACTTTTAACCAAAAATTTCTACTCATATCAGTTCCCTTCAAATTAAAAAAAAAATTCTCTTAAAAATATAGGAGAAAAATGATTTTATTATATCTGTAAAATTGTTGTTCCAAAAATAACTTGTTTTTTACATCAGGCTCCTGATTGATGATGCTTTCGAAGTACAAGCCGTTTTTGAAAATAAAAAATATAAATTGTCGAATTTTCTAGCCAATTTCTAACAATCATCGATTTTGATAACCTCCAAAAATCGACCGTTCTAATCGTTGTTTCATATTCGTGTGAAATTTGATTATTTTGGAGAATTTTTATTCTAACAACATTGTACAATACTCGTCGAACGATGTGCAGAAAACCGATTGAAATTTCATCGATAAATTAAAAAGATACAGCACAAGGTGTCCACTTTATAAAATGAACAGTCCTTATTTGTTCGTAAAATATTTGAGTTATAAGAGGAAAACGGATTGACGTGAGCACATAGGGAGCCGGATCCTATTCTTGGCACTATTGATTCACTTCGGCAGTGGGGTTTTTTGAAAGCTACGGAGCTCATATTTGGCCACAAGATGCGTCGTATTAATGCGCTTCTTATTGCAAAGTTTCAGACAATTCGGCCGAGAAAAACCCCGCATGCCAAAGTGAATCATGGAAGTGCCCAAGTGATTCTGCACCCTACATCAACTTATTCGAACGTTTTGTCTGGTGTTTGTTCTGATAATTTACCGTATAAACCAGGTTGCTATGATTGTGTCCAGGTGTTTAATTCAATTTATCCATTTAATCATTCATACACACTGTTTCTTCGGATTTAATAATGTATGCGTTTTTAGTAGGCAAAAGTAGGGTATGATGTAAAAATCTTCCCTACTCTACTTTTGAATTTCATTCCTTAGAGAATGCACAAATTATTTGATTGAAATTTGTTAACAGATGCAAGAATGCAGCCGGGAACAAAAAATCACATTTTCTCAACAATGATAGTGCTGGTGATTACGTCGACCATGCGAACATGGGCATCCACAATAGTAGCTGAATAACAGTTTATTAACAGTTAATTTTCTCGAATGACTTCCCCAAAAACTATTTTCTCGAATGTACCATTTATAAAAATCCTTAAGTACTCTACGATTTTTTCGGGGCAATTGTACATTTGTTTAAAAATTATTTATTAGTATCACCCCAAACATCACATTCATTTCTAATATCTGTGTTGCGACCTAGATGTTGGATTAGAAGTTATTTTTAGGTGTAGAGGTTTAAAGTTGATAAAATGTTCAAGTTCGCTTGATTATCCAGATAATTGTGCTAAATATTTTACGAATTTGTAATCACCAATTAATGGTCATAGTCTACCTGAGCAAAGTCGGATAACTGGATGATATCAACATGATAACAACTTTTATTATCGCTGTTATTATTGTGATATTATGTTATCAGTGATAACGGAATGATAACTAAATTTATTATCATTGTATCCGTGGCAGACATTTTTGATAACACGTTGATAACAAAATATGTTATCACACATCTTTACTGCTACATTTGTATGAAGCGTGTGTTATTAAACAAAGTTGACTTTTCGTCATAAACAATTTTGTAAAATCTTTTGAAGCGAGACGCCTCTCTCAATCTTTTTTCTTGATTTAAGACCATAAAATGCAAAAATATACGATGATGCAAATTGAGTTATCAACTTGAACTCAATGATAACATAATTTACTATTATTTTGTTATTCGACAAACAAATTGGAGTTCTCATTTTTGTTATGTTGGCTCTTAATTCAGCCAAGATGATAACAAAATCAGTTATCAAACGATGATAACCTGGTAACAGGACTTGTTATCATTTTGCTATTCAACTTTGCTCGGGTATGTTATCGCCACGATAGGTCCTGATCTGATGACGTGATCCTGATGCACTTATTCAGAAATCTGTGCTGAAAGTAGGTTCTACGAATGGACATATTCTTGGAGGCGGTGTTTAGATCTCCTGTTATGATTTTGACGTCAAGGCTTGAGCAGATACCGAACTCGCGTTCGAGCTGCGCGTGACAAAACGTTTCTATCTTCATCAGTGCTTTCGAAGTAAAACTATTCCACTTACATTTTTGGAGGACAATAGTGCGCTTAGATTCCTTTGCTAACAATCGCACGATTATCAGCAATCCCTGACATGGACAACAGCGCTCCTGGTTTGCAGATGCAAACTCCCTTGTCAGCAAACTAGCAAAGTTCTCACCCACACGGGAACAAATCCATTCTCAAAATTTGGAATCTGAGTTATGATTCTGGGAATAAAGTGTGTTTTTATGTTATGAAAAAAAAAAATAATATTCACAAAATCATTAATTATATTATTGCCTAATTCTTCCTGGGTTTGGGTAATTTATCCATGACAATCCTCTTTCTTATTATAATTAAAAAAGCGACACTTGAGCACTACACAACATCGTCTTTTCGGATACACAAGACATTTATTCTTCTTAAAAACTTATGGTAAGCACTTATAGGATTTACGACCGTCCAGGTCAACGATCATTTGGTAACTAGTCCTCTCTAATCATCAGTGGTTCCTCTCCGAATCTATGTGATGGCTCCATGTATATCCTACAGAAAATCCAAACACTTAAACGGAATCACCGAGAACCCAACAGCTGATATCTCGGTAATAATTTGACGATTCTCGGTAAAACTTTTACCGGTAATCGTTTACCGAGATCTCGGCAAAAAATTGGATGGCCTAAATCTTGGTAAAATAAGTACCGTAATCCGGGGTCAAATTGATCACTGGGATGAATTTGATCAGGTCGCACAGTGCGTTGAACGTACACAGTTCGAATGAAACATGTAAATTTCTGAGACATATAATGCACATAATTGGAGCGTGGCAAATCATGGATATTTACATGTTATTTCATGTAAACTTTAATTATATGTCATGTAATCCAGCAGGATCCTGTGTGATTACGTGACATATAACACATATTTACATGATTTCAGACTTAAATTTTCATGATAATGTTTACATCGCATAAATGAAGTTTACATGACGTGTAATCATCACTATTTTTAACTGTGTATGGAGATGCGGGACAAAAATCAAAACTTGAACATCAAGCCATTTGAGCACCTTGGTATGGAAGGGTAAGTTGTTTCTGATCAAAAGAGCAACAATTTGCATAAATGACATATACTAGACGCATAATCGCAAAACTGTCCCAAGCGCCAATTTCATTATTTGCCCAGAAAAGCTTTGCAATTTGTACTTTTATTGCTTATAATGATGTTAGAAGTTATTTGCAAGTATGTCTCTTCTCACTCGAAGCTGCCAAAGTGACTTATATGCCTTTATGCGACAAAATCGCATTTTTTTAATTTTTCAGTTTTTAATATGAAATTTGAATAAAATCTTGGAAACTACATTTAAAACATATTATTTTAAGCATGAACTAGCTCTGGTGTAATGTCTGGTTGAGCCAAGACTACATAGCGTTGCAAGATTTTCGGATTTTTTATCACAAACAACTCATTTTCATACTTGTGCTGGTTAAGAAGTATACCTAAAAATAGTCTAAAGTCTCGAAGAGTTGCAGGGAGTTGTAGCTGTTTCTTTCAGACCTCTTAGAGGACACTCTAAGAAAAATGTCTGTGAGTGATTTAGGTTGGAACTCGGTGGAACTTTTTTTGAATCGATAATCAAAGTTACATGTTAGTATTTCATAAGTTTGATTTTATAGCCAACTCAACGTGACAATTTCTCAAATTCAAAGTTAAAATTGGTGTTCTTATCACATCAAATATACTTTACCAACCTTCAGTCATGTTCTCTTTTAGATTTTGATTGAATAGATTGATTAGTGATTGAACGAATGCTGAAAACATGCGGCAAAATTTAGTTTTTCTGCTACTTCGACAACTGTCTCTTTCGACGCTTGTTGTAGATGTTTTAGTGCTTTGTAAAGCTTATAAATACTTGTTTCGATAACGGATGTTATCTATAAACACTTGTGGATACTTATTATCGCCGGAAAAAATAACTTGAAATTTGATTTTTGTCTATGAAGCAACGCACTGTGGGTCGGTACCAAATAGCATTTCGTTTCAAGAATGCTTAATACTTCGTTGGCATCACAGACACTCCATGTTTTCTAGTTTATAGATGTCTAATGATGAATTTAAACTATTTTATTTTTATTAAATTCAGTTTTGCATGGATATATGAGCAATTCTCGCTGAAACCAGGCCGCCATCGGCACCCATCGTTAGAATTCCAATTTTATGTCTCTGATCGC
Source organism: Aedes aegypti (assembly GCF_002204515.2). Taxonomy (NCBI): domain Eukaryota; kingdom Metazoa; phylum Arthropoda; class Insecta; order Diptera; family Culicidae; genus Aedes; species Aedes aegypti. The sequence goes on along the minus strand of NC_035109.1, from coordinate 93,530,947 downwards.
TAGCTTTCGATAAAACTTAAGGGTGGTCCTTTTTGTTTTCTCAAATTGGTGGACCCCTCGTACGCCAGCTAGCTAAACAGTTTGCAAAAAAGCCCATTTTTTGATAAATCTTGGGTATTTCTTCACGTGATATGTCTCATATTTCCCTTGGAACACATACCAAACTTAATGGCATCGTATAGAGAAAGGATATAGCTTTCATTTGAAGTTAAAAAAAATTCGGCGGCCATTTTGAATTTGGCCGCCATCTTGAATTTTGTTAGAAAAATCGTTTTTTCACCATTAGCGCACCGCTCGTTTTGAATTCTGAGATCACCATCAGAAAGCTGAGGAAAAATTGCGTAAGATAGGCTACAGAAACTAGGTGTGCAATGGTATTTACCCTATGAAATGAACGATTTTCTAAAACATGTTCCACGATTTTGACGTATATGGCGAGTGCAATCAATGCAAACATCATTTTTTGTACAACAAAGATACAAGTTTTCAATAGTTGGTGTATTTTTCGAGTCAGATGAAGAATAGGAGTAATATTTTGAGTGAAAAAATCTGGCGGCCATCTTGGATTTTGACGCCATCTTGGTTTTAAGTAGTAGAATGAGTTTTCACCTTGATAACACTCAACATGTTGAATTTTAATGCCACCGTTACACTTACTATTCTTCTTGTTCTTCTTTTTCCTGACGTTACGTCCCTACTGGAATAGAGCCAGCCCCTAAGCTTCAAAAATAAATTAACAAGTAGAATTTTTTAACGCTTATTTGCAACCTGAATGATTGTTCTGCATATCTGCGAGTTGAAAAATAGCATTAATTCTTTCATTTATTTGGTCTAAAACCATCGATAGAAATGAACAATCTGTTGAACAGCTAATATAAGATAAGAAATAAAGAATCTGTTTGTTTTTTAACGGAGATCTTTAATTAATTAAACATGAAGAGCGCTGAGATGGTAAAAAATCATTATACTGCTAAAAACTAAGATGGCGTCGAAATCCAAGATGGCCACCAGATTTTCCAAACTCAAAATGATTCACCTGAGTTTCGGCATTACGTCCACATTAGAACAAAGCCTGCTTCTCACCTTTCAATTTCGCTATTTTTCACATGCATGTTGGGTGTTAGTAAAAACAATACTTTATGATTCAGAAAATCAAGGATTTTTTTTGCTTAAAAATTTAAGATTTCCATTCTAAATTAATGCACTTTTGGAAATGTTTTACGTTAAAACTACAGATATTACCACAAAACTTACTAATGTCTCAACGCACAATTTATAAACTTCATTCGATGACAAAAAAAGCAAATGGTAAAAAAAAATTTGTTTATTTCAATCAATGTTTTTGTACAGTTTTTATTCACTAAATTTATTTATTCATAATAACTGAATTCAAAGATATGTCGAAGAAATATTCTGTTATTAAGAGTATCAGGCTCGGTTCCACTAGAGACGTAACGTCAGGAAAATGAAGAATAATAAGAAGAAGAGTATACGTAGCCTTGTTTTTATTGGTAACCTCTAAATTCGACATGCTGAGTGCTATCAAGGTGAAAAATTTATTCTACTAGTCAAAATCAAGATGGCGTCAAAATCCAAGATGGCCGCCAGATTTTATCACTCTAAATAATACTCCTATTCTTCATCTGACTCGAAAAATACACCAACTATTGAAAACTTGTATCTTTGTTGTACAAAACATGATGTTTGCATTGATTGCACTCGCCATATACGTCAAAATCGTGGAACATGTTTTAGAAAATCGTTCATTTCATAGGGTAAACACCATTGCACACCTAGTTTCTGTAGCCTATCTTACGCAATTTTTCCTCAGCTTTCTGATGGTGATCTCAGAATTCAAAACGAGCGGTGCGCTAATGGTGAAAAAACGATTTTTCTAACAAAATTCAAGATGGCGGCCAAATTCAAAATGGCCGCCGGATTTTTTTTAACTTAAAATGAAAGCTATATCCTTTCTCTATACGATGCCATTAAGTTTGGTATGTGTTCCAAGGGAAATATGAGACATATCACGTGAAGAAATACCCAAGATTTATCAAAAATGGGCTTTTTCGCAAACTGTTCAGCTAGCTGGCGTACGAGGGGTCCACCAATTTGAGAAAACAAAAAGGACCACCCTTAAGTTTTATCGAAAGCTAGCGATCAGTGACATAAAATTGGAATTCTAACGATGGGTGCCGATGGCGGCCTGGTTTCAGCGAGAATTGCTCATATAAACAGTTTTTGAAGGTGTAAGCAATACTGTTAAAAATGTCTGCGCTAAACAATCCGCTGGTACTAAGCCTACATGCAAATTTAGAGTGTTTAAAATGTTGTGTAAGCTTGAGTGTAAACTAGTGAACTCATTTTTGAAATCGTACAGTATTACGATAATAGTTTTTTGCTCATAAACCCGTTTATTGTTGGTTTTGGTTTGACTTTATTAACGAGATTTTTAGCCCTAGGCTAGTTCATCTCGGGACCAACGGCTTTACTTCCCTTCCGAAGGAAGTCGTCACTATAACTTTTTACGTCATAAGTGACTATGTCGGGGATGGGATTCGATCCCAGGTCCTCGGCGTGAGGGGCGAGTGTTCTAACCACTACACCAGGTCCGTCCCCCCGTTTATTGTTGAATAACGTTGAATAATGCTCAATTCAAAGGAAATTGCATACATTTAGGCGTAATATACAGATTTTCAAAGTTTAATTTTGCAAAATTATATAATATACACGAATTGTAAGAATTTTGACATCATTTTCAGATTCAGGAGATCCAAATTTAGTAGATAAGGACATTTTTTGTTCTAAAATATGGTTTATTATATAGTGATCAATTTCGCCCCAGTAAGTCATTTTTAATTTTCAATATTTAAACTAATTTTATGAAATGTTGAATTTGATTTCATACAAAATCGATTACATAAACTGACAGAGATCAATGAAGTACTGATTTTGTCGAAATAAATTTGACAATAATTGAATTGCGAAGGGTAACATGACAAAAAGTTGTGAAATAGTGATCATTTTGCCCCCGGATTACGGTACCGAGATTAGGCATTAGAAATTACAGAATTCTCAGCTGTTGGGTTCTCGGCGAAACATTTACTGAGGTCGGTGAAATAATTTAAGTGTGCATGTAGTAGTGGTATATTGAAGCCCGCCATGGCTTATTATAAATGACCACAGTTGATAAACCACGGGCTGCGTACGATTCGCCTCACAATTTGGTACCTATACAGACGTGGAGGAAGTGAAGGCGAAGTGGGCTGCAGGTAATCTCGCAAATAGTCAACTGTGTCGAAAGCTGAAGGCATATTTTTTCATGTAGAACCCCGCCGGTTATGAATAAGATTAGCAGACCGAATTCCCTGCGGTGTCACGGTGTCCATCTGGGCAGCATTCTGGCTACGAATCTGCCGAAGGCCGATCCCTAACCATATCGGCAGGACCAGGATATGCAGTAGGTCTACGTAGCGTCGAAAGAAGGGGCCCCGCGTAAGGCTACATCAAGTTAAGAAAGTGGAAGTGAAGCTTACTGGCCAATAAAGTTCTGTGGTTGACTTATTTAAGTGCGAGAATTTCCTGATCGTGAGTTGTCTTGGTGAGCGTGTCTACCCCGAGCATGCCTACCTTGAGTCAGGGACATTGGCGAAGACAAAGAGGGCACAGGATGGCACATGCCACCCCCCCCAAATCAAAATCAAAAAATTCACTTCACGGCACAGATGTTACCCTATTGGCGCCAAAATAATTATAAGTGCCAGAGCTTCTACTATGGGGCCTTCCTTAGCCGAGTGGTTAGAGTCCGCGGCTACAAAGCAAAGCCATACTGAAGGTGTCTGGTTTCGATTTCCGGTCGGTCCAGGATCTTTTCGTAATGGAAATTTCCTTGACTTCCCTGAGCATAGAGTATCATCGTACCTGCCACACGATATACGAATGCGAAAATGGCAACTAAGGCAAAAAAGCTCTCAGTTAATAACTGTGGAAGTACTCATTGAACACTAAGCTGAGAAGCAGGCTCTGTCCCAGTGGGGACGTTTATGCCTAGAAAAAGAATTGTTGTTGTATTTGACTTGAATATTATTTTTTATATAGTATGAGCCCCTCGATACTTATACCAATTTATTGGAACCCCTCTCATCGTGACAACATGTCTACTTAAAGGTTTCAAATGAAGAGCTTTTGATTAATGTGAGAATATTATGAGTTGAGATTTGGAAGCATTAGGAGAAATATTCCAGGTTTGCAATTATGTATCCAAAAAATATCCAAACTTTTTTTACAATCGACTACAGATGACACGCAGGCTTCGTCCTTTGGCGGAGAGGTCTGTGTCATCCGAAAATCAATATTTTTGACAACCTTGATATAACTCAGGTAAGTCAGATGTGAAATTATTGTATAATATTGGTTTCAGAAATGCTGCCTTGAGGAACACCAGCTCTTACAGGAAGTTTTTCTGACTTTGAGTTCTTATTAACAAGAAATATACGTTTTGACAGATAACTCAAGATTATTCTAACATACATTGTTAGAATAATCTTAAGCTTTTTAATTTTACAATCAATCCTTCAAGCCACACACTGTCGAATACTTTTTCTATGTCTAAAAAAGCAACATCAGTTGATTAGCTTTCAGATTAGTTTGTACGAATCAAATTTGTTACACGTAAACTTCGATGAATAGTCGAATGTCCATGTCGGAATACGAATTGTTCATTGGTAAAAATTGAATTTTCGTTGATGTGAACAATCATTCTGTTCAAAATGACCTTGTCAAAAAGTTCACTGATGGAGGAAAGCAAGCTGATAGAACGATAGCTAGAAACTGCTGCAAGATTTTTGTCCGGTCTTAAAGGTGAAACAGTTTGGAATCCAACTTCTAAGATTGCACTGAAACTTCAAAGTCACTAATCTCGCGAAGAAAGCATGCAACAACAGTGTACTTTTTATTTTGGCTTTGTGCACTAGCAGACAGCTTAAAATAAGAAGATCAGGGTCGTTTGCGTACTATTTCTCCAGTTTTGTGCCTTTGAAAACGCGAGTTGGATCACAAGTCGGCCAGAGTGCCGGTCATCTTTGAACTCCGAGACGTTTCGCCTTAAAACTGACACATCCTTGGCATTTTTACATTTGTCAGGAAAATATGCCAACCGATATCATCCCCTTCTTTCGGAGGTGACCCATTTCGCATAAAGACGTTTCGCATACGGACGGTTGGCATAATGGACGTTTCGCATAAAGCAGTTTCATATAAGAACAGGTAGCATTTTTAAGAAGGCATATAATTCTTTTTATGCCAAATGTCCATTATGCTAAACGTCCACTTATAAAATTATGCGAAACGTCTCTATGCGAAAAGTCCCTCCCCCACTTCTTTCAAATCAGTCCCCAAGGAATTTTCGCAAACGTCCTCTTGATTGAGAATGCTTTCGAAAACCTGAGTAACGTGATTTGAACTAGTGAGTCCTAAATTAAAATTGTGTGCGCTTTCAAACAGCACAACAAGTTCTTGAGCTTTTATGCAATTTGTCAGTAGTAATTTGTTAGTCTCTTTCAAGGCCGGAATTCCACATAACACTATTTATGGTATGGATGATAGGGAAGATATGAGAGATTGGAACTTACAAATTTTTGAATTTAGAACCGTCCTAGTGTACTATATATAAAACCTTACGAAGACTTAAGGTATTCGCCTACAGGCGCGGGACGTGGACAATACTCAAGGAACAATTACCTGTAATTGTTAGAAGTTTTCGAATGCCGTGTTTTCAGGAGTAGCATTATCTGCTGTACTGACGGTAGCTTTTTTTTTGCTCGTGCTCGTTAAGATGTATGCCAAAATACTGCTATTACCTTTCGAATGCCAAAATGATGATCTTGGTTAAGAAAGTTCTCAGATAATAGTTATGAAAAACACTAAGCTGTTCGAGTAGAGATTTTTTGTCAATAATGATATTTAATAATCAATTCATATTTAGTATTTATTGCAACATTCCTGCAAATTTCAATTTTATGGAGAAGTTGTTTGCTAGGAAACACGTGGTCGCTATAAGGGGCACATCCACGCTCTCTCATTCCATCAAGATCTACTGTGGATGACTCACGCACTTCCTTCCTGTGCTCAAGCAGTATATTCTCCTAGAGCAAATCTAATCGAGAGAAAACGTGGTGCGAAACTACGAAAGCTAGACACCACTTCTATTGAAACCTTGCAAAGAAGAGTCCACAAACCACCATGCGTTCTCCGCTCCCTATCGCATCTACTCAAATAGTTACACATTTCTAAGACGAAATAAGTACCCATCCCTACAACAATGGCATACAGGAAAAAACGTGCTCTTCTAGAGCACCACGAGCGAGCACAAGAAAGACCGTTCAAAACATCTTTTTAGTTCATGATTTATAGGATCGCTTTCTTCCTATGGGTTGCTCAATGCTCTGCTCATGCACTCTCGGTCCCCTTCACCACAACTCAACGTTCCATACAATCGGTTCACCTCTCCGTTCGGGAAGTTCGGAGTTTGAATATTGAACCGAGCGGTGAGAATAATAAGAGAAAAACCGGCGAGTAAAATTTGAAACCCGGACTCGTTCTGGTGTGGTGGTTTTCTCTTACATCTCGAATGGGTGAGGTGTGGAGAAGGGGGAAAAAGGGAGCAGCGAATGTGTTGATTGAAAATTCAGAAAACCTGAACAACAGGAACCAAGCGAACCCCAAATTGTTGGAACGACCGAATCGTATAGGGGAAGATGATTCAAAATGCCAACTAGAGCTCAATCGCATTTAACAGAGAGACAACTTGAGTTTCACTTGAAACATGTTACGTGACACAGTAGTTTACAATATTTTCTATTGCTGAATCTTTTTTTTTTTTGAATAACAGTTTATTTTGCATGAAATATTGATTTATATGAAACATTCATCAATCATTCTAGGGATACTCTGAGGTTTCAAATTTTACAATATTTGAGTACTAGTACTAGAATCTTTTGTGCACCCACCTGAAAAATCCCTCAAAGGACCCCTTCAAATAATTTTCTGTGCTCTTTGAACTCTCCTGATTGTTTTAAAAGAATTCCTGAACCTCTTTAGGAGTTGTAGCTTACGACTTGTTAAGTGTTAAGTGTAAGTGTTTGTTATATTTTATTATATTAGTGGGGGGATATAATAGGCCCTCAACCATTCATGTGAGTAAACGGCGTATTGTAGTAATTTGTGCGGATATTCTTGGTCCTCCAAGATGTCTATCGAATATACGCCTATCCTAAAGCGTAACCAATTATCAATAATTAATATTTAAATATTGTGAAGGACCCTAACTATCCACATTAGTAAAGGAAGTATTGTTTTGAGATATGTCGATGTTCTTGGCCTTCCAAGGACTCCACAGAATATAGTTCTGAGTATCTACAAACGTAAGTAGTAGTATATAATTGATATTTAGTTATGGCATAAAATCTTAGATATCCATATAAGAAAATGGATCAATGTACTGATATGTATTGATATTCTTGATTTTGATATATTGATTTTCATTTATCAGTCGTGCCGGTTCCGAAAATATCCATATTGCATGAATCTCTAACGATTTTCCCTAACCAGAGATTGGATTTCAAAATGGCGTCGGACATCGATTTTCGGCTTTCCCTTGTCAGGCCCATTTCAAAAATATCCACATTGCATAGGTTTTCAACGATTTTTCCTAACCGAAGTTCATTCCATTAGACGGCATCCACAAATTACGTAACGCTCGAAGGGGGACAGGGGGGGGGGGGGAGCCCGAGATTTGCGGCCCATACAAAAAATTTAAAATTTCCATACCAAAAGCGTTACGGAGGGGAGGGGGGGGAGTGGTCAAAAATTTCCAAATTTGGCGTTACGTAATAAATGGCCTTACACAATTTCCCACACTTCGTAAAAAAGTGACATCAATGAATTTATTTCGTAGGAAAAGTGACGTATTTTAGTTTGCGAGAAAAAAATCTTCGTTGAGGTTTTAGAGTGTCCAGCTTTTTACGCTGGCTATAAAACTGCGAGGGGTGATTCAATTATGACATTTCTTGCATAAACATTTTCTTGCATGATTTTAGTAGGCAAAATCTTTAATTTGTTGATTGAGTTGTTAATGATTTTCACTGTATTTACTTTGGAGTTATTTTTTATACTCTCTGATACAAATAATAATTTTCTTTTATGTCACCCCCCCCCCCCCTTCAAAAATCCGAAAATTTTGAACAAGAGAAAAAAAAACAGATTCATCATTTTTTTGACATCAGTTAGGTCTTTATCAATTTTTAAAGTAAAAATCAAGTAAAATAATGATCCAGAGGACGTTTGAAAAAAGTTTAACAATTTTCGTTAAAAATAAAATTCGAAAAATAACTTATTTTTCATTTTCATTTTTTTGTTCCTTATTTATTTTTATCACCCCCCCCCCCTCGTACCTTCCAAGTGGTCTTGGACATAATAAAAATTTAATATTTGTATCAGCCTAAATAGAATTAAAAAAAAAAATTCTACTCATTTTAGGTACCTAGGATCGAAGAACTTTTATATCTACAAATGAAAAGAGTTACTACTGCAAACATAAAATAATTGAAGCTCAATTCAATAAAATATAATATCAATTGTGACTTATATTATTTTGGATATCAGTTTTGGCTCAAATATTCGTAACGAAGTCCAAACGGCCCGATTTATCTTTGTTTTACTTTTAAGGACCGTTTGTAAATCACGTGGAAAATTATATCTTGCCAATGATTGTGCTACTTTTCCCCGAATGTTGTTTCCCCGAATGTCATTTCCCCGAATGCCAGTTCCCCGAATGACCCGTTTCCCCGAAAAGTGATGTACTTTAAGAAGATGCAAGAATAGTCTTTAGTGACAGGGTGCTGAACTAGAAAGAACTATTAGCAAAATAAAGAAGGAGATATTTGATCATTCTCGACTAAACACATATTGCCAAAAATGTTGAGGACGGTAAAACTTGAAAGAACCGCCAATCAAATAAAGAAGGGTGCATATCCGACGATCGGTTCGTCCACCACCTTGAAATGAAAAAAGTTATATAAATTAAGACTGCTAACAACTTTTCGGGGGACTGGTCTCTTCGGGGAAATGGGGTATTCGGGGAACTGGCGTTCGGGGAAACGACATTCGGAGAACCGACATTCGGGGAAAAGTAGCACAACCCTTGCCAGTGGTTCATTGTTCAGGTTACTCTAATGTGTTTGTCTATCTGGATAAAAAACATAACGTACACGCTGATTTTCTCCACATAGTGAGCATAATGCTACGCCTGAGAACATGCAGCCATTTTAGCCAGAGTTATTCCATTCCGACGACATGTCTTAAGTATGCAAGAGAGAAATGATGCTTGATGTTCGGAAATTGTTCTTTATCTAGGTCTATGTAGGTTATGAACAAAAAAATGCACACCCAACATTATATAACCCAGTATTTTTGATTGGGGTTTGCCGAGGAGCTGTCCATGTTAGGATGGAAGAAGTTGAAAAGGACTTTTTTTCCCTAGCTCATAAGGCAGCGTCCATTTATTACGTAACGCTAAAATTGGAATGCTTTTTGTTTGAAATTTTTTTGTATGAGCCGTAACGCTTGAACCTACTTCCCCCCTCCCTTTAAAGCGTTACGTAATATGTGGATGCCGCCTAAGAGTTTATCAATATATTTCATAACGCTGAAAATGGTAATTTTGGATAACCATCCACCCCTTTCGTAACACTTACATATTACATTTACATATTTTGTAGCCGTAACAATGTGAGGACAGCCACCTACCCCTTTCAGCGTTATGAAATTTGTGAATAAGCCCTGATACTCTGTGGCCAACTAAAATCGGAAAATAGGAAATATTTTTCCGATTTTCCTCAAACCAAGCTAACAAACAAATGAAAATATTTGACGTCACCTTTCCAACATAAAAACAATCATAAATCACAAAGTATACTTCGATCCGGCTTTAAAAATTCTAGTGTAGGCAAGAAATGGCAAAAAGGGATGAATCAAACCTTATGGACCGATGCATGAGTTCACTAATTTGACGTTTGAGCGGTGCCGAATTCACGGGTTTCCATGGTCACATAAATAACACGGCACCGCTCAAACGTCAAATAATGACCTAGCAAGCTAGCGTAAAAATCTGGATGATTATTAGTATCCTCCTAAACTTTGAAGTGATTCGAAATAAATTTGACTGTGCGATATTACTATTGGAGATTACTATGGAAAACTTCAACCTTTTATGTTCAGCCCACTATCTCTTCCTCATAATATTTTATCGAAAAGTGAACAACGCTTCTCATGTGAAATCCTTTCAGCTATTGTAAATTTCGCACCTTATCGAACGCGACGATTTGTAATCGTCGTCGGTGAAACCGTCGCCAGCCAACCAACCGCTGCGAGTTTGACGTTTCACCAGTCTTGCCAACATAACGGCACAACACCTGCTTTGATTTGTTTGCTGGCGACAATTTGGTTGGTCTGTTTCAAAGTTTCAGACAGTTTTTCCTTAGGAAATTTTGCATTCACCATTTAATCGTCTATTTTGCTGAATTTGGAATACTTGCAAAAATTTTGACAAACAAATCGTTTTCGGCGATGTTATTTTCAATAAAAACCGCATTTCCTTTGCTATGTAGAACTTATGGGAGACATTAATGTTTAGTAGTGTCATACATAGTCATGAAAATCATTGTTTCGAAAAGTTGAAAAATACACAATGAACGAAACTCAATTTTTACAAAAAACTAAATTTTGATTAGCTCATGATGGACTGGACCATACACGCATTGAACATGTTCCATAGATAAGTATTGATTGACGGTAGTGTAAATACTATTATTGTTTCATTAAAATGCAATCTAGATAATTTTACCCCCTAAGCGCATTTTGAACCAATTTGCCCTACTCGAACTTTCTTGGGGTCGCAACTCGCTGGTATGGATTGCGTATATTTTGTTTTTGGGTTTCGAAGCATTGGGAAACGAAGGAAAAACGGTGAGCATAATTTTTATGCTATTTAGCAGCGCAATACAAACGCGTTCGTTTGGGTGAGGATTGCCCATGTGTTGGTAGTAGTGATGGTAAACATGTTCTCTGAACCTGGGGGAGATCGAGGATCGACGAGCACCGCAACGCAAAAGCAACCACTTGATGAAGGGCAATGACGACGAGGACGATGATGGTGATGATGATGACGATGTTTGTTGGGACGGTTTGGTGGGTGAGAAAGCGACGGCAACGTGTTGAGTTGAGAAAGAAGTGAAATTATGTTTGCTGGATTGGCTTTGGAAATTGAGAATGGTATTGGATTCTCTCATGTGTAATTTAAATAATATCAACTATACTGCCCATAAACGCATAATTGTCCCATGTGAGTAGGAAATCCAGCAAACATGGGACTGACATTCATTTATTGGCAGTATAGCTTTCGTATAACTTTTTCACATTATCTCAGAAGGCAGACTGTAATGTGTAATGGGCCAATCGGACCCAAAATACGTTTGATTTTGTAGCAAAAACCTTATTTCATCAAATGAAAACTTCTGTGGGTAATCTATTATCAGAATATTTTGTCGCTATAAGCCTCGATTATTTGCTTATTGCTTTATGAAAGCTGTGTTGAAGCAGCAAACGTTCCGTAAAATTATAACTTTAAAAAATGTAACGACAAACGTTAAAACATCTGTAACGCAAACATCTGTCAGCTACATATCTTAGCTGAATATAATTTCTTATTTATCGTTTTTACCACTTTCACTAAGTTGTAACTCAACCTTATGAAGAGAAGCCATCTATGGTTGTAGAATAAAAGTGTGCATCAATAATCTGGCTGCTTCCACATAATATGGCTTGGTGTGCTCAATATATTTTTCAAAAGCACTTTTTAGTTATTTATAAATAAATAAATGTGCATGCAGCAGAAAGCTGTAGAGGAACCTGCACAGTTCGAACGAAACGTGTAAATTTTTGAGACATTTAATGCACATAATTGGAGCGTGGAATATCATGGATTCATTCATTTATTTAGTTAACATCTACACAGATAACACTGAATCAACTATTTCACGCCACAATACTCGGTTCGAGGCCGCATCTCTCCATCTTCGGTTCTGCCCCACGCTCGCCAAATTGATTCGCACTTGATCCGTCCACCTAGCTCGCTGCGCTTCACGCCTTCTTGTACCAACCGGATCCGAAGCGAACACCATCTTTGCTGGGTTGCTGTCCGGCATTCTTGCAACATGCCCTGCCCATCGTATCCTTCCAGCTTTGGCCACCTTCTGGATACTGGGTTCGCCGTAGAGTTGAGCGAGATCGTGGTTCATCCTTCGCCGCCACACACCGTTCCCCTGCACACCGCCGAAGATCGTCCTTAGCACTCGGCGTTCGAAAACCCCAAGTGCTTGCAGGTCCTCCTCGAGCATAGTCCACGTTTCATGCCCGTAGAGGACTACCGGTCTTATGAGCATTTTGTACATGGTACATTTGGTGCGGGCGTGAATCTTTTTTCACCGCAGCTTCTTCTGGAGGCCATAGTAGGCCCGACTTCCACTGATGATGCGCCTCCGAATTTCACGGCTAACGTTATTGTCAGCCGTCAGCAAGGATCCAAGGTAGACGAACTCGTCGACCACCTCGAACGTATCCCCGTCTATCGTAACACTGCTACCTAGGCGAGCCCTGTCGCGCTCGACCCCACCAGCTAGCATGTACTTTGTCTTGGCCGCATTCACCACCAGTCCAACTTTTGCTGCCTCGCGTTTCAGGCGGGTGTACAGGTCTGCCACCTTTTCAAATGTTCGGCAGACGATGTCCATATCATCCGCGAAGCAAACAAATTGACTGGATCTCGTAAAAATCGTACCCCGGCTGTTAAGCCCGGCTCTCCGCATAACACCTTCTAGCGTAATATTGAACAACAGGCACGAAAGTCCATCACATTGTCGTAGTCTCCGGTGGGATCCAAAGGAACTGGAGTGTTCGCCTGAAACCTTCACACAATTTTGCACACCTTCCATCGTCGCTCTTATCAGTCTCGTGAGCTTCCCGGGAAAGCTGTTCACGCCCATGATAGCTCTACGCGGTCGATACTGTCGTATGCCGCCTTGAAATCGATGAAAAGGTGATGCTTTGGGACCTGGAATTCACGACATTTTCGGAGGATTTACCGTACAGTAAAGATTTGGTCCGTTGTCGATTGGCCGTCAACGAAGCCGGCATGATAACTTCCCACGAACTCGTTTACTACAGGTGATAGACGACGGAAGATGATCTGGGATAATACTTTGCAGGCCGCATTTAGAATGGTGATCGCTCGAAAGTTCTCACAATCTAACTTGTCGCCTTTCTTGTAGATGGGGCATATTACCCCTTCCTTCCACTCCTCCGGTAGCTGTTCTGTTTCCCAGATTGTGCCTATCAGCCAGTGCAGATAAATGGCCAGCCTTTCCGGACCCATCTTTATGAGTTCAGCTCCGATACCATCCTTACCAGCAGCTTTATTGTTCTTGAGCTGGTGAATGGCATCCTTAACCTCCCTAAAAGTGGCTGGTTGGTTTCCATCTTCCGCAGTACTGACGAAGGCATTTCCTCCGTTGTCCCGTCCTTCATTGCCTGTGCTCTCAGCGACATTCAGGTGCTCGTCGAAGTGTTGCTTCCACCTTTCGATCACCTCACGCTCGTCCGTCAGAATGCTCCCATCATTATCCCTGCACATCTCGGCTCGCGGCACTAAGCCGTTGCGCTATAAAAGCTGTTTCCAGCTCATGAGTATTTCCGCAGCTCTGGTAGATGGTATGGTTACCTCTAAACGTTCGGACCATTGATCCCTTCCAACACACTTCCTGCAACGCTACGATGCCGAATCCGCGGTCCTTCAGCACGTCGGCGAGTATGCGTGTGCTCCCGATGAAGTTGATAGATCTGCAGTTCCACGTACCGAGCTTCCAATCGCTAGTCCCTTTACGTCGCTGTGGTCTTCGCCGATTGTCCCGGTTCGTATTCTCTCGTTGATTATTCGTTGCTTGATTTTTTTACAGCTGGCTTGCAGGGCCTGACACCAACCCCCTAGATTTCCGGAGGACCATTCCCCCTAAATGTTCGGAGGACCATAGTGCGCAGTTTAGCTTAGAGTCCTTCTCTGGCACTCGGACAATGATCAGCCGCCCCTGACATGAGGAACAGACGCTGTTGTGAGCCGCTCCTAACATGGAGTACAGACGCTCAAGGTTTGCAGAAGCAAAAGCAAACCCCCCTTCCCTGTCAGCATACGACCAAAGTTACCACCGGGGGTTGGTTACCCGATCTTCCCTAAGGTTACTCGTACCCTGGCCAGTACCGCGAGGAGGTAGGGATAGGAGTTGCTGGGCAAGAGGCTAAGGACCGCACAGAGGCATCTTTTTTATTCCTTTAGGTACGCCAGGTACCAATGGTACGCCATTCCCAGCCATTTACCAACCGGAAAATCATGGATATTTACATGATATGTCATGTAAACTTCAATTATATGTCATGTCATCGAACAGGATCCTGAGTGATTACATGACATATAACACATTTTTACATGATTTCAAACTGAAATTTACATGACATGTTTACATCGCATAAATTAAGTTTAAATGACGTGTAATCTTCATCATATTTAACTGTGTGGGGTAAAATATACCAGTTAAGAAAGATGCGCCGAAATGAAGACCAAACAACATGTATGAAGTGCTTCAGTACACGAATTTAGTTGATTTGTATCGATCCTACATGGTGGTGAGCGAGTACCGTTTTGACTCATATTCCTAACACATAAGGCCAACAGTGACTTCAAAGGCATCTGGTGGGCATAAATTAGGTAATATTCGTGAAAGTTGTAATTGCTTCGAAAAGTCTAACTGTAAGCTGTTGAGAGTGTTGATAAAAAAGTTTATTTAAACTTGTTCAGTATTTTTTTACATAAAATATGGAACAACATTTTGATTCAAATGCCAAACACTGTGTTCATTCTGTCTCATATTCCAAACACCTTGATTCAAATTCCGAACAGCACGTATAAATCGTATTCAAATAAATAATTACGAAAATAAAGTTATTTGAGCCAATGTGATGGTGACCTTGACCTTGAACTAGAAAATTATCACTGCTCCCGAGGTATAAAATTGATTTGAAGATGTTAAAATTCAATTTGAATTGACTGCCATTTTCTGATAATTTGGTGCTATATTTCAGCGAAACATTTCAACCGAATCGTCACACAAAAACCGAGTGTCCGGAATATGGGTCCGTTCGGAATTTGAGACAAAACAATACCTATTCGTCCCAATTAAAGTAAATTTTTAAAATATTGTACTTTTTCCAAAATTTTGTTGTTGTTGTTGTTGAATATTCATGTTTTGTACTTAGTCCACTCTGACTTAATGCCGACCATATGGTCTTCATTATGTCTCCATGTCTTTTATTTGAAAGGGAAGCTCAAATTCAGCAATACAATGTTTTACGATGAAATATGAAGATAATGTATAGTATGGCCCATAAAAAAATGAGAACATTGTTTGAACGTGAATTCAGCATTCATGAGCATCATTTTCGTTGTTTTTGTGAGTGAATGTAATTTCTGATTACTGTAGTATATTTTGACATAACTTCGCTATCTAGGACATTTTTTTGTCAAGGGGACGGACCTGGTGTAGTGGTTAGAACACACGCCTCTCAAGCCGAGGACCTGGGATCAAATCCCATCCCCGAGATAGTCACTAAAAATATTAGTGACGACTTTCTTCGGAAGGGAAGTAAAGTCGTTGGTCCCGAGATGAGCTTGCCCAGGGCTAAAAATCTCGTTAAGGCTAAGTAGCCCGTCATTCGTTTTGGCAACAATGATGACTTTTCAGCTTGCATTTCAAAGTGATAAAACTCAGGCTTGATAGTTTATATTGACTTGAAAAAGTATCACTGTACGCCCTAACATGCATGAAGCATGCTGATACTTTTTCAGCTGTGCCAGTGCAAAACCAACTGATTTTCTTGGATTCGAAATCGTGAGATGAATTAGCAACAACGCGAACAAATTTCAATGACGGCCTACTTCGCCTTAATACAGATGGAAAAAAAATGCTACGGCAGATTATGCACGAATACGGTTTGCCGTACAAACTGATAAGATTGATTAAAACGACGATGGAGCCAAGTGATGTGCGTGTGACTCGAGAGTGTCCCTGATACACGCAAATATGGGAGGTTCACTGTGCAGTATGGATTCAATGAAGGGTTGCTGATTTTTGATTCCGGTGGTGATAAACAAGAGCAATGGACAAGAGTAAACATCGATGTGATGCGACCGATAGCGATGGTTGGCTACCTACGTCTACATATTGCTGTGTTAGAAGCAGAGGAGCAATTCCACGGGAAATAAGTTAATGAACCAAATCGACTTGTTACCAGTTTCACGGGGGGATACTGTTGTGGAGGTTTTTGCATTTTTATGGTGAAACTGAAAACACTGCTGAGACTGAATATTGTAGAGGTATTTAATTAAATAATAAGTAGTGCAGAATTAGGAAAAGAGCAATCATAGTTGGCAAGTGAACTTCGGAATGTTAGAAGATACCATAATGTAAGCTGTATATGAAATTTGACTATTAGAGAACAGATAATATGTGAAATAAATTTCCAGCATTGAAGCTAATCAAACAAATCTGCTATCAATAAGTATTCAGTGCGCATCGTACCTTCGTGCTGTGCGTACACGAATTCTCTCTGCTCTCGGAAGTTTTCTTAAAAACTACCTAAAGCAATAAAACAGTACTTTTCAGTGCTACAAAAACAGTGCTAAAATTCAAAACGGTACTTTTCAGTGCTACTAAAACAGTACTTTTCAGTATTATTTTTTCTACTATTGATCCCTTTACGATCCTTGTTTGGACCCGTGCCTTCGATTTTTCGTTGGACCCGTTGGCGAAAGCTAGCGGTGGTAATCCTTCTTGGACACCGTCTTGGGAAAAAACCTCTCGAAGGTCACGTCTTCTTTCGTTTATTAATTGAACATGGTATCAACAACAAACAAAAGGAAGGGTTAATCTCTGAATTCACTACTTCCTTCCAAAAAAGTGGGTTTTAAAACTGTCACTACACGTGGCAAGAATGGAAGAAAGGACGTTTCCCCGGAATGCGAACTTTCTTCCAAGGGTGAAATGAATAATTGTATCGAAATGAGCAATCAGTTCGATGCTCTAGACAAATTTTCCGAACACCAAATCGAAGCAGCCTCTAGCCCAGGCTCTTTGATTCAAGTGAGGAAGCAAAGAGTGCCGCCTATCGTGGTCAGTTGTTCCGAATTTGCGGGATTTAGGCAGGAGATCTTGAACTCCATTAGGGGAATCAAGGTTTCCTTCCAAATCGCAAAGAAAGGAGACTGTCGCGTTTTGCCGGAAACTCTTAAAGATCGTGAACTTCTTCTCAAACATCTTGAAGAGAAGAAGCACACATTTTTTACTTATGACGACAAAACTGAACGTTTGTTCAAAGTTGTCTTGAAAGGTCTCTCAAGTGACTATAAATCACCTGAAGAGATCAAAAATGGAATAAATGATTTACTTGGATTTTCCCCAGTCCAAGTAATCATTATGAAAAAGAGAACGCAATCTGGCATTGTTCGGAAAGGGCTTTCTCAAGAATTTTATTTAGTTCACTTTAACAAAAAAGAACTAAATAATATTAAAGCTTTAGAAAAAGCAAAACTTTTGTTTGATGTCCGTGTGACATGGGAACATTTCCAGAAACCTGGAGGAAATTACCAGAACCCCACTCAGTGCCGTCGGTGCCAAAAGTGGGGTCATGGTACAAAAAATTGTCGCATGGATGCTAAATGCATGATTTGCGGAGGTTCTTCTCACGCCAAAGACGTCTGTCCAGTGAAGGAAGATACCACCAAATTCATATGCTGTAATTGCGGGGCTATCCATAAGTCCAATTTTTGGAATTGTCCTATATGCAAAAGGGTCATTGAGGCTCGTGCCAGGCAGATGAAAGATAATATCCGTTACGATAACGCTCGTTTCCGGAATTTGCCTGGTAGAGTATCGAACAATGCTCATTTTTCAGTTAACGATCGCTTGATCATGAATCATACCCATCAGGAAGACCATAATCATGCTCATTCACAAACTAATTTTAATCCGTCGGGTAGACGTTCGAATCTTTCATTTTCGAATGTATCTACCCACGGAAAATCCTTTGCCGATATCGTAGCAGGTGATTTGAACTCCTCCCCTGTTCGATCCATGGGTACCCATTCTACTTGTTTCAAATCAAATGGAAAAAACCCTACCGCCACAGGTAACTCCGCTTCTTCGTCTACCGGAAATTCTAATGGGAAATCACATGACATGTCTGCCTCTGATTTTAATTTTCTAACTGACCAATTGAATCTAATGATTGATGCAATGTTCAAAGCCACCACTATGACTGAAGCAGTCCAAGTAGGTGTAAAATTTACAAACCAAATTGTTATTGGATTACGTTTTTCTAATGGATCCAAATAATAATTTAAATATTTTAAATTGGAATGCTCGTTCTCTAAATGGTAAAGAGGATGAGCTGTTTAATTTTCTTACGTTTAATAACGTGCATATAGCAGTTATTACCGAAACGTATTTAAAACCTGGATCTAAACTCAAAAGAGATCCTAACCTTTTTGTTTATCGTAACGATCGACTTGATGGGGCATGTGGGGGAGTTGCAATCATCATTCATAGGCGTATAAAACATCAACTGTTTTCATCATTTGAAACTAAAGTTTTTGAAACTTTAGGTGTTTCTGTTGAAACACAGTTTGGTAAATATACTTTCATAGCTGCCTATTTGCCTTTTCAATGCTCTGGACAGCAAGTTAATTTGCTCCAAACTGACTTGCGTAAATTGACTCGCAATAAGTCAAAAATTTTTGTCATTGGTGACTTTAATGCCAAACATCGGTCATGGAATAATTCTCAAAGTAATTCCAACGGCAGAATTTTATTTGATGAGTGCTCTTCAGGATATTTCTCAATTCAATACCCTGATAGCCCACATGTTTTTCCTCTTCTAGAAATCCATCTACGATTGATTTGGTCTTAACCGACTCTAGTCATCTTTGTAGCCAATTAGTTACTCATGCTGATTTTGATTCTGATCATGTCCCTGTTACATTTCAAATATCCCATGAAGCGATTCTCAATCCTATCAGCTTCACTTTCAATTATTTACGAGCCGAATGGAATATATATAAAACGTATGTTGACTCTAATCTTGATGTTAACATTTCTTTAGAAACTAAACATGATATTGACAATGCTCTTGAAACTTTAACAAATTCCATTGTTGAAGCCCGGAGCATTGCAATTCCAAAATGTGAAGTAAAATTTGAATCCGTGATTATAGACGATGATCTTAAACTCTTGATCCGTCTTAAAAACGTGAGGAGAAGGCAATTTCAACGCACTCGCGATCCTGCTATGAAAATTATATGGCAGGATTTGCAGAAAAAAATCAATAAACGTTTTGCTCAATTAAGAAACAAAAATTTTGAAAATAAAATTTCTCAATTGGACCCTGGCTCTAAGCCCTTTTGGAAATTATCTAAAATCTTGAAAAAACCTCAGAAGCCAATTAAAAGAGGAAAACAAATTATTACTAACTAATTGCGAAAAAGCTCAAAAACTTGCTATGCAGTTTGAAAGTGCGCACAATTTTAATTTAGGACTTACTAGTCCAATTGAAAATGAAGTTACTCAGGTGTTCGAAAATATTCTCAATCAAGAGAACGTTTTCGAAACTGCCTGGGAGACTGATTTGGAAGAAGTGAGAACTATTATTAAAAAAATCAAAAACATGAAAGCTCCTGGCGATGATGGAATTTTCTACATCCTCATCAAGAAACTTCCAGAAAGTAGCTTATCATTTTTAGTTGACATATTTAACAAATGTTTTCAATTAGCATATTTTCCTGACAAATGGAAAAATGCTAAGGTTGTTCCAATTTAAAAACCAGACAAAAATCCTGCAGAAGCTTCTAGCTATCGTCCAATCAGTTTGCTTTCCTCCATCAGTAAACTTTTTGAAAAGGTTATTTTGAACAGAATGATGGCCCACATCAACGAAAATTTAATTTTTGCCAATGAACAGTTCGGATTCCGCCATGGACATTCGACCACTCATCAACTTTTACGTGTAACAAACTTGATCCGTTCCAACAAATCTGAAGGCTATTCTACTGGTCTTGCTCTTCTAGACATAGAAAAAGCATTCGACAGTGTTTGGCATAAAGGTTTGATTGTAAAATTAAAAAACTTTAATTTTCCAACATACATTGTTAAAATAATTCAAAGTTATCTGTCAAATCGTACACTTCAGGTTAATGATCAGAACTCCAGATCTGAAAGACTTCCTGTAAGAGCTGGTGTTCCTCAAGGCAGCATTTTGGGACCAATATTATACAATATTTTCACATCTGACTTACCTGAGTTACCTCAGGGATGTCAAAAATCTTTGTTTGCGGATGACACAGGCCTCTCCGCCAAAGGACGAAGCCTGCGTGTCATCTTTAGTCGATTGCAAAAAAGTTTGGATATTTTTTCTTCATACTTGCAAAAATGGAAGATTTCTCCTAATGCTTCCAAAACTCAACTAATAATATTCCCACATAAACCAAAAGCTCTTTATTTGAAACCTTCGAGTAGACATGTTGTCACGATGAGAGGGGTTCCAATAAATTGGTCAGATGAAGTTAAGTATCTAGGGCTCATGCTAGATAAGAATTTAACTTTCAAAAATCACATTGAGGGCATTCAAGCCAAATGTAACAAATATGTACAATGTCTCTATCCCCTTATTAATAGAAAATCAAAACTTTGTCTTAAGAACAAGCTTTTGATATTCAAAAAAATTTTCAGGCCAGCCATGTTGTATGCTGTACCAATATGGACTAGCTGTTGTAATACTAGGAAGAAAGCTCTGCAGAGAATTCAAAATAAAATTTTGAAAATGATTCTAAAACTTCCTCCCTGGTATAGTACCAATGAGTTACATAGAATATCCAATGTTGAAACATTGGAACAAATGTCAAATAAAATAATAAATAATTTCAGGCAAAAATCGTTACAATCTTCGATCGCCACGATTAATGCGTTATATGTTTAGGTTAAGTTAGGTTAAGTATATTCAAAGCGTTTTTTTTGTTTTCTCTTTTATAAACAGGTGAAATCTACTCACCTGTAAAAAATCTGAACTGCTACAGCAAATGAAATGTAATATGTTGTTGACAAAATGTTAATTAAATCTTAAATTTGTTTTACCAAATTAGGATGATAGTGTTGACGCGACATGTTGCGTAGCGCTCGATCAAGTTGAGGACGATCTGCGAACCCTGGAGACGACGTCTCCTACGAACAGCAGAAGCCATCCAGACCTTATCCTGGCTGGTAAGGTAAGTAATGCTTCTGTGGAGCGAACGACGTTGTGCTAGTGCGAATTCTTTGAGGATGACCATTACCAACTGGTGAGCCTGTTTCATGCTTATGATAACACATTTTATCATTGGAACGTTACGTTTATGTAATTTTCAACCAATGAATCAATGAATGGTTCGTTATTGTAAATGTTGGCATAAACCTTTATTGCTGTTTCATATTATTTCAATATACGTAGCTTTCTTTTCTCGTCATAACTCAAAATAACCCATGTATAGTTCGACATTATCAATTACGACGTGTTTTCCTAATCCCACACTGAGCTCATTTTACAGGAATCCATGAATTTCATCATAATCTTAACAGCTGAACAGTTCAGTAAAATAGAACACCGTAATTGCGTCGAAATTTTACAGATTACGGTGATTTTTTTTACCGAATACTGTAAAAAATGACCGTACTCCGTTGATTCATTTTACCGAACTGTTTAGCTGTTGAGATTTCACAGGAATCCGTAAAATAATTTAGGAGTGCGTGGATCGCATCACCAACGATAGGAGACTTCCAGATCTTTTTCCTCCCTCACTAATAAACACTCTTCCCGTGGTGATTGTGGAAATGCAGAGGTGTTCTCGGTTTCTACCAGCAACAACCATTACCTTCTAACATTTCTTCTATTTATCAATAATACGAGTTCTTCTAAAATATCCAGTTCGAGAATAAGAGGAATATCCCATCCATTTTATGCATTTGGATCGAAGTGCGATTCTTACCAGTTCTGATCAATCACGGAGTAGAAACCGTGGCCATGTACAGTCAGTCTATGCTATACTTCTTCCGTTTCTCCCTGTTGCGTGACTTGCTCTTGCCGCCAAAGACGCCTCCGGTGTGGTCGATGCTCAGTGCTCACTCCACCTCACTTAGTCACCATCAACCATCCATGTATGCTCCGAGCAGCGTCGTTCCTATGCTAACGGAGCAAAAACAGCAGCATAATACGATATGTACAACCACTTTACAGTCCACGCTGTGCAATACATGCAGGACCGTCATGAGTATCATTATCATCGTCATCATCGTAAGGGAGTAGATCCATCAGCAAGATGTTCCATATCGGTGCTCGCTCTTGCTCTTTCCAATGGCAGATGGGGAAGCAACGTCGCCGAATGGGATCGTAACTGGGAGCCCTTGAGTTAAAGTCTGGAAAAGGAAAATAAATCATTTCAAAGTCATCGATAGTTCACAATAATTGACTATGACTAACGAAAATACGAATAAAAAATTTTATTACCATTCCTTCCTCTCTCCGATGGACTTAAGGACGTGGCCGACGAGAATGATTATTTTCAGAGTATTTGAACATGGAAGACCTGTAATGTTAACCAGTTGATCATGGTTGTAAAGCAATTTAAGTGCAAAATAATGTTTAAACATTTAAACATAACACTGAGTGTTCTTTAGGGATGGTACACAAATTATGTCACGCTAAATTTCAACTTTTTTGACCCCCCCCCCCCTTTGTCACACTTTTTGTATGAGTCCTCGGTAAATTTTGTAAGGCTTGTCACGCTTGGCTCGACCCCTCCCCCCTTGGAGCGTGACGTAATTTGTGCATGACCCCTTAGGCTTTCAATGTTGAACGGACCCAAGCCAAGTGTCAAATTGTTGGATCCGTATCTGAAAGTGAGCTAACTTTGACGGCTGTTACCACTCGTAAGATGCTAGATATACAAACTAAATCAACCAAACTTTTAACGGAGGGCCCGCTCCATAACAGCGCAGTGAAGATATCTGATGGAGATATGATGCGAGAGGGAAATGATTCGTTCGTGCGACAAGAGAGCACGCCGAAGGGATGAAATGGATAGACGGACGAGACGCGACGCACAAAAGAGCCTGATGCTTGTTGCGCTAGGGGTCCGTCCGTTCGTCCGTAGTCGTCGTCGTCATCGTTCGGTTTGGTAGAGCATTTTCGTTTCCCGCTCGGCTAAAGCTGTCTCATTAGTGCGCGCGCAGTTGTCGAAGCTGGACGCTTTTGCAGGAGCAGTCAAAAGACCTAAAGAGCAGCAGACACAAATCTGCAGCACCGCTTCGAGGAGTAGTAGTACCAGCTTATCCAAGGGATTAGTGAGGTGTTAGGGTGACCCCCCGATCAGGAGTAGAGCGCGCTTAGTGGATCACCACGCACTGCAAACAGCGTCGTCAGCGGCAAGAGCGCAGAGAGTGCCGGGAGATGGTAGTAGAATAGATCGTAGTAGGCGCGTCAGCCCAGCCCGAGAGACCAGAGTGCGTTTAGTAGTTTAGTGAACCGCGCATTGTAGCCCGCGAGGACTCCGACTCTGTGCTTTATTGTGGTGTTTAAGTGAAAAATTGTCGAACCGAAACGACGTTAAATAAAGCAAAAACGGCGGCCGAAGCGAGAGAAGCAGAAAAAAAGTAATACACGAACAGGCACTCTGGAAGCGAATTTCAGCGTGGGGTACCAGACAAAAGAAGTTTTGACTCGGTGTGTGCTTGCTCTCTTGGAAAGAAACCGGTGTGGAACGATTATCTCGGACTTGGTTCACTAAGTTTCTGTCGTCCGGTGCCGGCCAGTAAACGCTAGAGGAAGAAGCAAAAAGTGCAAACACAGAACTGCTGCATACCAAAGATCGAAGCTGTGAAGCAAGAGTTCCGTACTGTGTGGACTGTGGACTGTTAGATCATAAGTATTTAAACCTATGGAACGACCTCTAAGATATTTATTTCAACACTGATAATTGTGATTTCAACTGAATGCTTATAAAATTTACACCAACCTAATCGTACTACTAGAGTAAGCTATAAATCGATAAGTTCTGCACCAAATTAAAGTTACAATCCATCCAGCATAAAACGATTCAAATCAACAAGAGCATTTCATTAGCCGCTAAGAGTGCACAATCAAATCAAATCGCAACCCCTTAATTTAAATTTCTAAAACCCATAAAAACGAACAGAAAAAAAACGTGATAACGATAAATACAATAAACCCCTTTTTCGCCGTCAATCATCGGTCTTAAAGAGCAACAATTACCGCCTCCAATTTTCCACTTTGGAAAGAACGCTAATCGGGCGAGAAGAAATCGGGGAAGAATTGGAAAACCAAATATAAAAAAAAAACACTTCTACTTATCGCCTTCGACCCCCCCCCCTCGTGAAGTGTGCGGAGGAGCTTATTACGGAAAATTTTGAAGATTTACTACACCCAAACGCACTACCGCAACCGGGAGCAATCGAGAAACGCTTTATGATAGGTAAGTTTTGAATTAGATGTTTAAGTTTTTTTTTTGAATTTTTGTGAGATGCTGCCAGTTTTGGGAAAATGATTCAAGTGTTACGAGCATGGGCACCGAGGAAATCGAAAGAATGGAAAAACCAAAACACCAAGCCAATAATGCCTGCCCGACAACGTTTAAATCGAATTATTTTTTTTATTGGGCAGTATTCTGAGTTTACTCGACGATCGAGCTTCTTCGATGGCTTTGGGTGCTCGCATTTTTTTGACGAACAACGATCTCGATTGAGAGGGTGTGCCAAATGAAAATCAAATTCTGAAATGATCCACGTTGATCAACATTCAAAAAACGCGATAAATTACATAAATCAAGAATTTTAAATAATCAAAAATTATACATAGAATGATCGGAAGTAACGTTCGGAAAACATGTTTGGGTCTAATGTAGCAATTCGCAGCGTAAAAAAGAAGTAAGCTTCAGCAGTCAGATGAGCGTATTTTGTAAGAAAAGTAGTCAAAATCTCAATTTCTAAGGAACCTTCGAGACTGCGACCAGTCTCTGACAGAATAATTTGTCTCATAAGGGCTTTAAAGATCATTGTTCAGATTTACTACACAGTGAAAAACATGGAATACACCTGGGCTTTTATTTCCTATCATAAGTTATCTTCGATACCTTGATCAAGGAGTCTACTGATTTGTTTAGAATCTAGATATGAAGACTCGTTTATCGCATATGCACTCTTTTCAAAATTTCTTGCTCAACCTTTATTAGGTCACTCCATTCCAATCGGGATTCCGTTTCAGTCCAAAACGCTACACACTGGATTGCACTGGAAGAACATGTTGGTGGGAGTTGTTAAGCGTCGTCGTCCGATAGAATGGGATTCTAAAGCCAACTGTGATCGTGAGAGTTTGTTGGCTCGCAGCAAAGAGCGATGTTTCGAAGCGGAAACTGAACAAAAAAATCGTTGGAATGTTTGGGGCGTTCCATTTGGTTGAAG
The DNA here is from genome assembly GCF_002204515.2 of Aedes aegypti. Taxonomy (NCBI): domain Eukaryota; kingdom Metazoa; phylum Arthropoda; class Insecta; order Diptera; family Culicidae; genus Aedes; species Aedes aegypti. The sequence goes on along the minus strand of NC_035109.1, from coordinate 93,505,232 downwards.
GTTACGCGTTTTTTTTTCGGTAGGAAAATTCTCAGAAAAATCAGGCAGAATTAGTCTACACACTGGTTATGTTCTTGAGAGGGAAGCAGATTTTTACTCGGCACATCGAACCAAATCTAAATGGTGAAATAGACCGTGAATTATAGTTTGGAACATGTTGAAAGTTTGTTGGGGAATCTACAGCTTAAATTTGGGAGATCCGTCACCATAAGAGAAGTAGTAGCGATGCTTCGTTTATGCTGAAATAACTTCAAAATCAAATTCAAATGAAATGGTCATCATTTATATCGCTTTTGTTTGAAGATCAAAAGCTTGTTTTTTAAGACAAAGTTTTGATTTTTTTTCAATGAGTGGATGCAGGCATTTTTTGTTACATTTCGCTTGAATGCCCCCAATGTGATTCTTGAAAGTAAAATTTCTATCTAGCATGGTCCCTAGATATTTAACTTCATCTGACCAATTTATTGGAACCCCTTTCATCGTGACAACAAGTCTACTTGAAACTTCCAAATAATGTGGGTATATTGTAAGTTGAGTTTTGGAAGCATTAGGAGAAATCTTTCATTTTTACAAGTATGCAGAAAAAATATCCAAACTTTTTTGCAATCTGCTACAGATGACACGCAGGTTTTGTCCTTTGGCGGAGAGGCTTGTGTCCACGCAAACAAATATTTTCGAAATCCCTGAGGTAACTCAGGTAAGCCAGATGTGAAAATATTGTATAATATTGATCCCCAAAGGTTTTGAGTAACACCAGTTCTTACAGGAAGTCTTCTTTTGGACGTTAAAGGTCACCAAACACTTAATTTTTGTTATATATAGAATATTTTTCAGAAACGTCTTTGAAAATGCTTTTTTAGAACTTCCAACATTTATCACAAATTATTTCTAGGGAACAACAGTTTTATCCCATCATCAATACGTTCTAAGTTTGATAAAAACTTAGGCCTTATTTAACATATTTAGAATTCGAATTCTTATAGATATCGCCATAGAATTTCAGTACGGAATTTTTCTAGCAAGTTCAACATTGATAAGATCATCTAAATCATCTCAAAAAAGACAAGCTCTGGGTGGTAAACAACTTGTGCTTCTTCTCTTCAAGATGTTTGAAAAGAAGTTCGCGATCCTCAAGAGTTTCCGGCAAAACGCGACAGTCTTCTTTATTTGTGATTTAGAAGGAAACCTTGATTACCCTAATGGAGTTCAAGATCTTCGACCTAAATCTTCAAGATTCGGAACAACTGACCACGATTGCTGTTACTATTTGTTTCCTCACTTGAATCAAAGAGCCTGGGCTAGAGGCTGCTTTGATTTGATGTTCGGAAAATATGTCCAAAGCATCAAACTGATTGCTCATTTCAATGCAATTATCAACATTATTCATTCCACCCTTCAAAAAAGTTCGCATTCCGGAGAAACGTCCCTTCTTACATTCTCGCCACGTTTAGTGACAGTTTTAAATCCCACTTTTTTGGAAAGAAGTTCTTTCTTTCTTTCTTTTTTTCAGAGATTGACCTTTCCTTTTGTTTGTAGTCGCAACCATGTTTGGTGAATAAACGAAAGAAGACGTTACCTTCGAGAAGTTTTTCCCCAAGACGGTGTCCAAGAAGAATTATCATCGCTAGCTTTCGCTAACGGGTCCAACGAAAAATCGAAGGCACGGGTCCATACAAGGATCGTGAAGGGATCAATAGTAGAAAAAATAGTACTGAAAAGTACTGTTTTTGTAGCACTGAAAAGCACTGTTTTATGGCTTTAGGGAGTTTAAAAAAAAACTTCCAAGAGCAGAGAAAATTCTGACTTCAGTATAGTCATATGTCCTTTAGGTTCACTATCAGCGCTATCTATGGACGTTATGACTCTAACTGCATTCATTTGTATAAAGTCATGAAGTGGAAGAAGATTTAGCTTTGCATGCAATGCATTTGAAGGGGGGCAACGTATTGCCTTTTTATACAAATGTCAGCGCATTCAAGAATGGTATAAATTTCAGCCTGAAAAACTGTTGACCAACTTCCCAGTGCATAAGATACATTTACTCCAGGGCCAAACACTCACCATATTATCTTGTTTTGAACCATAAGTGAAAAAAAATACTGATCCAGATCGGAAAGTTGGTCCTCCTGTGTCCCAATCATGTATTCAACATGTAATGGTCGTTCACTAAGTTCACTGGACTTATTCTAAAGTGCTTTAATATAGTCGTATGTCATTTCAGTTCACTATCAGCGCTATCTATGGAGCTTCTGACTCTTATAACTGCATCAATTTGTATAAAGTCATGAAGTGCGTATTGTATTGTCTTTTGCAAGTCTCTGTAGCTTATTTAACTTGCTTTTTCCCACATAAAATAGATGCGGTCGAAAAGATCCAATGAACCATCTTCGGTTTCAGACTCCATTTTCTACCAAAGGTTCTTTTGCAGTCCCACAAAAGCATTTCTTGCTTTTTCTATCTGTTGTTCTATATGCTTATTCAAAAAGAGATTACTGTTCTACAAATTTGGCACTAAGAGATAGAGATAGTTTAGCATCTCCTATTTTTAGAGCCGAAATACAGATTTTGCGTCTTCTTGTAAGCGGTACTATTGTAGTTTTTTTCAGGATTTATACTTAATACTTCATTATTGCACCATGCTAAGGTTAAGTTGAGTGCTGGTGTTGGCATTCGCTCGGAAACAGTTTTATCGAATTTACCGCAGACTTTAATAATAATATCATCTGCAAATCCAATTATTTTGAATCCTCGATGCTTTAGCTTTATAAGTAGGTCATCAACAATTAGAGACCAGAGAAGATCCAGAGAAGAGAAGATAGAACACCCCCTTGTGGATAGCCTTGAACAGCTGTTACCTTCACAACTGAATCTCCTAGATGTGCTGATATTTGCCTTCTAGATAGAATCCCTTCTATCCATTCAAATATTTTTTCAGGAAAACCTCGATTTCTCATGGCGTTTTTCTTCGATGTAAAACTAGCGTTGTCAAACGCGCCTTCTACATCGAGAAAAGCAACCAGTAGTATTTCCTTAGTGTCAAAAGTTTTTTTTTCAATTTTTGAAACCAGCGAATGAAGAGCGAGAGAATCCAATGCCCATTAAATCTTAGAATATGTAAAAATATCTGCAACCTCTATCTTGGATCTATCAGATTCATTTAAAGAGGTTGATATCTTGATTTTTTGATCGATTTGTTATGGGGATGGATCCAGGAAAATGAGTTTCCACCATTTATTCCGAGCTTTCTTGTTATCGGCAATGTAGGACTCATCGTCCTTTTTAACGTACCTAGACCATTTTTATGATCCTTAGAAAGAACTTTACGAAGTCTTGCAGCTTCATGAGAACTTTCTATGCCTTCGCACATGTGTCTCCAATTTTTGCGCTTTGATCTTCTTATTTATCTATTACAATTGGTTAGGGCCTCTTTGTACAGAGACCAATTAATTGTCAATTTCGTCAGATTGAATTGTTTTCGATCATTTTTTCTATGCTTCTCTAACCTTAGGTTTCAAGGAATATCTCTGCAAGTAGATCGCTCCCTGCCGGACAGCTTTTATTTTAAGCATTACTGGTGGAAGTAGTTAAACAGTCAGCTGCCTTTTCTAGTTCCAAAGATGAATTTATCGTGACAGAAAACAGAATACCATACAACATTTAAACGAGGAATCCTATGTTGCAACGTCTTATTCAGTTTATTAAAAGCGTCAATAGACGCAACAAAAGAACTTATTTCGGATAGGTCGGATAGGAATGTCGTTTGACAATAAATTGATAAGATCAATCATCTTTCAAACGACATCAGCCAAACATCAGGATCAGATAAACTTACTTTATGTAACAAATTTCGGTTGCGAGTAACAAATGCTTCATTTGAGTATTTCCTAGCCAGTATTTTACACACATAAAGATTGACTAAAAAACTTCTTTGGAACCTTTATTTACTATCTCCAGTCGGAGAATTCGTTATGATAAAGGATTGATATATCAAAACGCCAACGAGCATTCCGTTTAAGCAAATCGCAAAGTATGTAATTAGTTTCGAAATGAGTCTACGCAGCGTTCCTTCTTTCAGCTATTGGATACCAAACCTCATACTGATAACACAGACAAACAAACTTAACACTGATAAATTGTCCATCGACCAAGTATTGGAAGATCGTTTCAAATTGCTTAGGTTTCACACATTACAACCAGAACATCGCATTTCATGTTTCACCATTCACACTATCACCTCCTGCATCAACAATAGAAGTTTACACAACAAGTTGTAAAATTAAAATTTACAAGTACATCTGCGAATGGTGATTTACATATACACAAGTCGTACATTTATCCAATTGCGTACAACTTTTTTGGCAAATTCGTAGAAAACCACTTGAGGGTATCAGGAACCATCTCTGGATAAGGTTATCATAATTTTGCAATTTATGAAAATTATTGTTTACGCAACTTAAAACAAATGCGTTGCGTACTGAGTCATAAAGCAACTATAATTAGTTGCGTAATTACTGTTACGATACTGCATAATTTAGTGTAGGAAAGAGGACCGTTTGACCGATGAAAAACAGCCTATTACGATGAGAAGTAGCTAAATACCGTATTCTATGAAACATGGCTACCAGATGATGATTAAGTGACGTGGGCGATGAATTTCAATCGTCCGTTTGTCTGTGCTGATAATATCAATCGAACCAGTTATACATTCTAGTGACGTTCGGCAAACATCAAGACACCCGGTTGCGGTTGATTTCCCTCAACTCAAACAATTCCACCACCGCCGTGTCGACCCCTGACTTTGGGCAGCTGGTCCCCCTTATCCAACCGTATCGGACAGAACATTCAAAGCTAGGTTCCGATCCAAGGCGATTGCGCTTACCTATATGTACTCCTCTTAGCCCGGCATTCCTCCATATGATATCAATTTATATTTATCATCTCATTTTATATTATTCCACCTCGCGCGCGTCTTCCCCCCCCAGGCAAATGTAAAAGCCCTGGTGGCATTGAGCAGGAATCCCGCGTGAAAGAAACTCTTTGTACAAATTAGAATTGAATGGCGTTTGCCGGGGCTCGTGCTCGACAACAGCGACGATCCAAGAAGGCGAAGACGACCAAGTCCAAGACGACCGAGGCCAAAGTAAACTTCTAATAGCAGAGTAGGAGAAAATAAATATTTGATGAATGTTCTTCCTGGGGCTTACTCCTAAGAGGGGCCAGCGTTGAGCCCCGAGCCAATTCGATGGTCTAGCCCGAGTGACACTATCGTCGTAATCTGGAATGCAAAATGCCGGGGGGAAAGAGTTTGTGGGCGTTCTTCGTTCGATCGCCCATTGTAGGCCAGATTGGTTCGAGTTTTGAACACCTGCCGATCGCAGCGGCTCCTTGGATTGGGCGCCTTTAGTGAGGCGCGTTTAGTAGTTTCAAAATCGCTGACATTCCGCTGGTCGATCTGGATGGTGATTGTACCTAGTGGTTTGTAGTTACTCTCCGTCGAAGTGTTAGTGTTGAGCCGCTACAAAGCGCTTTAGTCATCACCGCAATCCGTATACGAACCACAAGCTTCACGGTTCAGAAAGCACCATCATTTATAATGTTATTTCTTCTATATCTTTTCCGTCCTCACTTCTACGCAGCCCGCCGCCCTCCCCTCTCGTGAACAACGATCGTGACGTGAAGGCGGTGGTGGTGGTGTTGGCGGTGAGTTGTACACTTCTACCAGACCAACCGCACCCGGTTTTCCGTCCTCGTCGTAGCTGTTCCTCATCTTTGTCACTGTGAACGGTTCGTTATCCGACTCCAACGTCGGACGTCGCCTTCGAAACAGTATTGTCGATTGCTCTCAAAATTTGCCTCCTCACGTGCGATCTGCATCTCCGGCGACGAATCTCGACCGATCTTTAGAACAGAACGTGATCGCGCGGTCGAAGTTTTCCCGGCTATTGTTATCGTCTCCGAGAGGCGAGAGGGGGGCGCTTCTTCCGCGTCACGTCGAAAGCCAGCCTAACAAAGACAAATGGAGGAGGTCACACCGCACGCGAAAGTGAACGCTGCGAACCTGGTGGTGCGTCCTTCAACTTGCGGCTGGGTCTGCGCGATGCGTGCACGACCCCGGCAATGACAATGGCGAGTTGGCGAGTTGGGGACAGAGTTTTTCTGAATTAGCATAACCGGGGTTTGAAGGTGGAAACAAAGCGGGTGTTTAGTGATTTCCTTCTGGTTTGGACGAGGTCTGAATGCAATGATCGGTTGATTTGATTCCGGACAACTGTTTGTTGTATTGCAGAATATCCGCAGACTTTAAGAATATGGCACTTAACGCGCAGCCAAGTTTTGATTCTGACACGGAGAGAACGATTTGACGTTTGGCTTAATGTTTTTTGATGCCACAATTAGGCTTACTTTCTGCCAGTGATCGAAAAGTCTGATCTTTGAGCTTTGGCAGCAGATCGATAAGATTACTGATTGTTTATTACCATACGATGTAAACTTCAGTTCGTTTGGTGCCTGCCAGAAAGAAAACTTGATATTGGTGGCCATTAATGCTAGTATTAAGATCGATTAATAGGATTTTGTTGATACACTGTCAGACAATCCAGCTTTTTATTCACCTTGATGGCTTCCACATTTAAGCTCGGTTGCTGGTATACACTGAAAATATTTATTGTTTTATATAACGAAATCATTCGTGTGACCTACGAAATTATTCGTTGTTTTCTGCAACGAAACAGTTTCGTAAAATGAATGTAATCAGCTTCGTAATAAAAATCATGCTCCAAATCAAAACAAACAATGATTGGTATATTGTACTAAACATTTTGTAATCGAAATTCTCTTGTTTCGTATTGAGAACGAACACTTAAACGCAAAGTACGAATCATTCGTAAATAGAGTTGGAGCTTTAGTGCATTGTACGAAATGGGTTCGTGCATTTCACAAGAGATACAATTTGCTGTGTTTACTTTATGTTTACAGTGACTCAACTCATCGAAATATCGATATAAGTCGAAGTATCATTTGATAGCTCTTAACCAACTTGATGTGAATACATTGCACTGTACGAATATGTGTTTGAGTCATTGTATAATCATTTTCGTATTTTCTCCACCTAAATATCTGTCTACTTGGGCGTTCTTCTTAGCCTTACAAAGCTTCTTTATCAGGGCCACGGGCTTCCTGCGGGTTCCACGATCTGGGCGACGATTGGCACAGTTGTGCATCAGAAAATCCCGCTTCATGTCCAAAAGCTAGTTCAGATCCACCCAGCGGTAGTTGGATTTGAGGAACGCGTGCTTCTTCTTACCTCCTTCGGCTTCGGTCGTGTCATGTGTATCATGTTGTATTTTACGAAATGTGTCTACGAAATCTTTCGTTGCAGAAAACAACGAATGTTTTCGTAGATTAAATGATCAGTTTCGTAATATTAAACAATTCTCGATTACTTTTTCAAATGAACGTAGACTACTTTCACACTATTGGGAGAAGAAAAAAGTAATTGGGAATATTATTTCTATCTCTAATTTTTTGATGTTATTTAAAATTAGGGCGGCCCTCATTTTTATAGAAATATAATATATTATTTGTGAAAATTATTCTTAGACCATTCAATTTAGAGGAACACTGTCAAAAAAGTTTTTTGGCTTAATTTGAATGATTTATAGATTTTTTCTTATGTTCGCATAGGGGTGTCTCTAGAAAACTGGTTTTCTGGTTCCAGCCATTTGAATTCTAATATCTCATCAAAGTGATGAGTGAGAAAACTTTCATTTCTTTTGAACCGCTAGACCGATTTTCAATTTTCTTAGACGAAATGAAAGCTAATTTGATTTTGACTTTCCAAGAAAAATATAAAATTTTACAAAAATTGTTTTTTACATAAAACAAAATCAATAATTTCCGTTTTTTCGTGTTTTGAGGGCCTTGGGACCAAAGAGGCTATTGCTGTTCTCATTTTTCCTCAAATTTCAGTAAAAAAATCAGTCTTTTTTCATGGGTACACACTGTAGGTCTCAGCGAAATAGATTTTTTATATAAAAAAATCATAACTTTTGAACAGCTCAACCGGTTTCCAATCTTTTTTATGGAATGAAAGCTTAAGATTTCAACTTTACAGAAGAAAATATAAAACTCCGAAATTTTTTTTACATGAAAATATATATAAAATTCTAGTTTTTAAGGAAATGTTTATATATTTTCATGTTATTTTTTTTTTCTAAAGCTGTTCAAAAGTTATGATTTTAATAAATAAAAATTTTACAAAATCGCGATTTTTTCTGGTCACCCTGTTTTGGAAATGGTCACCCTAATAAAAAATCCAAAAACGCGTGTATCGTTATTTCGAATAAGGAACAAAATAGCAAATTTTCACGGAATTCTATGATCCACTAGATTGGTTTTTCATGGAATGCCTGTATACATAAACAGTCTTTTAGTATGATAATTTTTATATTTACTATAAATTTCATAATGTTTTTCTGAATGTTTTCAGTTAATTTTATTGAACTCTTATCTATTACACATCTATATTTTGTATGTATTGTATTTCTTTTGAAAGTTTTTTGATCTGCAGTAGCCGCCAAGTTTTACCGCTGTCAAAGTTCTATCGCAGCTGCGCGCAGGCTTGATAACCATTGAATCATTGAACGAAACCAATGTATCAAAGTATACTTGTTGAACCCTAAGCTATGAAAAACAGCAGAAAACAACAGTCCGTTGTAGCGTTGTTTCCAAAATACCATCACAGATGTTCGATGATGCTTTGTAAAAATCACACTTTTCAAAATAATGATAATTACTATGGACGTAATTCTTGTTATGACTGAATGACACATGGTGTAAGTGATTGAACGACACAAAAACGTGTCCTGGAAGATGTATAGAACAAAAAAATGTAATTTTACACATTAATTTTACATATATTTAATTATACATATAAATATATTACATATATTACCCGAAACTGAAACTAAAGTTTTTAAAATTCGACACAACTTTACGTCATTAGGCTCGCTTCTTTTATGTGCATCCCAAAAGACGTAAATTACATGATTTTTTGGGAGTCTATAGACTACTTTGATGAGATATTAGACTGGAAAACACTGGAGTTAGGAAGCCAGTTTGCCATGGATAACATTAAGACGTAATAAAAAGCTATGAATCGGTTTATTAAAAAGTTGAAAAGAATCCTTTTTATTTTTTGAATTGAATGCTCTGCAACTTTATTGAAGCGGCCACTTCATTTCTATGAAAATTTTGAATCACTCTTTTTTTGAATAACACCAAACATATGGTTTAACTAATATAAACAACTTTGTAGAAGACAGTTTTTATTCCAAAGCTCTTTACATCGCTGCATCTTTAGCGTGTATCTGCTTTCTGAACCACTGTGCAGTGTAAGATTGTCTCAAGTAGTATTTTGTTTCAATTCGTGGTTACATCGTGATTCCGAAATATCAATGTAATACCAAAAAGTGGAATTGGTTCAGAGTTGAATCTAAGTTTGTTTATTCTTCTGAAATACGGTTGTTCGAAAAAGTATTCTAGAATTTTCATCCAGTGCGAGAAACGTAGGTGAAAGACAAACACAAAAAATACGAAAACACACATCTACGAATTGTATATCGTGCATTTTACGATTATTTCATAAAATCACTGAATCGCGAAATTCTGTCAGTTACAAATATTTCGTACGATGAATGAAAATAGCGTTATATGTACGAAATCTTGTTTTACGAAATGGATTTTGGATAAAATACGAAGAGATGTTTTCAGTGTAGGGATCAAACGGTATGACATTTCGCTTGTGTCGTTTGACAGCTGATCGATGAGTTTGGTGATCGACCTAATCGATTTGCAGTCAAACGACGCAAGCCAAACGTTAAATTGCTTGATCCTCACTAGAAAGCGAACTTAGTTGTGGAGGCCATAAGCTTTCATTATAATCAGATCATTTGATCCCTACCAGAAGGCTAACCAGATTGTTGTAGCCATCAGCACATTTTTAAAGCTGGATTGGACGGAAACAATTCTTCCTATGTCTTCCTGTTCGGAATTTCCAATTCAACCCACTGTTATAAATTTGGTCCAAATTTTTGGTTAAGTCTAAAGAGACCACATGTGAATTCCGGCGCACATTTTCTTCGAAGAGAAGAAATTTCCTTCTATAATCCACCACCCAGTAAACACAAACTCGTATACCATAGCGAATAAGAGTACACAAGTGGAGGCGATATACGTACATGTGCCGTTAGGCTGTATGCACAATGTGCGTATATCGCCTCCACATTTGTACTCGTATACACTATTATATACGATCGTGTGTTTACTGAGCAGCAAGTAAATTTTCTTTTCTTCGAAGAAAATACGCGCTGGAATTCGCCTACAGATATGTATTCTATGTATAAATGTTCAGATCAATCGAATAATTAGATTTGAAGCTGTAATATCTAGAAATGCGATGTTAATTCTATTGCTTAGTAATGTTAATTCTATTGCAAACTTTTATTTTTTGGAAAACCGAAGATTTTCAAAACTTTACTGCATGTAGTGGGATAAAGTATGGATTCAAGAAAAAAGTTTTCATATTAAAGGTAAGCTGTGTTTTTCGAAGCGATTCTAAATGTTGCTGCGGCTTGAAATCTCGAAAACTTATTCAAACAGACTCAAGTCAAAAAAGTATAAAAACTTACTTTATACATAAATGTGGGGAAAAGATCAATCTAAAGCATAATTTCTCCCCATCATTAAATGTGCGAATGTGGTAGTAAGAACTTTTATGGTTTGCTCCTTTCTAACACTACATGCAAACACTTACCACGTAGTATATCTGTCAAAACACTGGTTAACAGTGAATGATGCCCTATGTGCTAAAATAGAGCCAACATAGGGCTTATTCAACGCCTATACGCATCAGGCTTAGAAGCACTAATGTTGCAGTAATAGCGTTTTTATGCGATTAAAGTGCTGTTATAAGGCGTGTAAGCATTTGTAGTGCAATCATAATGCCTGTTTGCATCTATGATGCTGATTTGGGGCTTATTATAAGTGCTTTTGGTTAGTTGGATATCCATCAATTCGCCTTGGATTTTTTTTATCAATTTCTCTGGGTACTCTCTATTGTTTGCCCACGAATATCTCCTAAACTTTTCGTAGTAAATATCCCAAAAAAAATGAAAAACACCTAACCTCCAAAATCACGCATCGGGTGTCACTCTTCGTTTCGATTCCCCGTCCCGAACAACCACTAATTTCGAAGAATACCGATCGGAACCACATAATTACTAATATATATTTTCCACCCGTCCGCCATCTTTAACCGTCATCACCCAGTAAGTGGTGCCGCAAAGTATGCCATGGCTCTGGCGGCCGGGACAATTGTTGTTACGGCAACGACGACGACGAAGACGATTCCTTTGAAACAGTGTGTTTTGTTTTTGTTTCACCGCGTCGCCACCTTAGATTGACGCGGCGCGGGTGGCGGTGGTGTTGCTAATAATTTCCCTTTGTTATAAAAGGCAGGTTTTAGCTGTGCGCCGCTGCCGCGGCAGACACTTAAAATTTCAACCACAGCCACCGATTACTGCGACTGACAACAACGGTCGCAAAGCGCCGCCGCAAGCCAAAGCTTTTCGATTTCGAAATCGGCCCCTCGGATCGCGCTCGGTGTGCGCGGAATGCCCGCGCGTTGGTAGTTTTAATTATACTAAATATGTCATTGAAATTAATTGACTGATATATATTTCGTTCCGCGCTTTCTTCTCTGCTGCGGCCGTTTGAGACATGTGTCGCACCAAGGCACAAACTTAATATTGGAGCCGTCTGGAAAGCAGCGGCCCATGTGCGAACGATTGTCAAAAAAACGACAACGATTTGTCCTTGGTATAGTCATATCAGACAAGCGCCATAGCGGCTTGGCGTTTGACGTGCTGGGTTGCGTGCGTAATATGGCGGCAACGCTCACATGAAATTTTCAAGCGCATCTAACAGAAGCCAAGCCCGAACGCGAGTAAGCCGAAGCGAATGCAAGCCTAAGGGCACGGAGTGATCATCCCGCGATCATCCAACCATTATCATCTCCGAGCGATTTTGGGCGGCTTTCCCCTCGAGGGGTAATTCCACTCGTTGGCGGCAACCAGAAGAAATGTCCGACGCGTCGTCTTTTCACCTCGAGGGGCTCAGACCTCGAGTGAAGCCAAAATTAAGCCAATCTGCCGTCATCACCATTGGGCAGGCAGGCGCAGTTCCAAAATTGGCTGCCCCGCTTCAAGTTCACGGTATAATTTGAAGCTCTCGTCTCTCGGTTTCGACTTTCGCGCCGGTGGGTCTCTATAATTTTCCATCCGATACGCCCCAGACGTGGCGCGGCTAGTGAAGCGCCCCTCGGTTGTCAAACGAAAATCGGGTTCGCGCGAATCATCCCTCGGCTCGGCATCAGTCTCGGTGAGTGAGCGAGGCGAGTGACAGCTCGCGAAACAAGTCCCCGACCCATTATAATGGATTGCGTGCTGGATAGCAATTTGCTGCATGGATGGTCCCGAATTTCTTCAGCTCTTTCCCAATTTCAGCTGCTAGGGGGTCACTCCAGGAGGGCTCCCGATTTAGCGGCGTGGCACTTTTGGCGACGACGAACGCTACGCCCAGAAACCGATTCGGGGAATGGGCGAGGAGGGACCAACCTCAAATTTAATTATTGTCCGAATTTGAATAATTGTTAGACAGATGTTTTTTTCGGTCTGCCGAAATATAATTACAGTTGATAAGGGACGAGCAATCTATTCAGGTCCGGGAATGGAAAGAACTGTACAAAAGCAAACGACAAGAAGCGGTCAGAAAATACTTAGCCAGTTGGCAACCGCTTCTCAATTGCTAGATTGGATTTGGATTAGATTTGGATTGCATTTGGATTGGATTTGGATTGGAATTGGATTGGACAGATTACAGAATGATTACATATACAGATTACAGATGTCTCTACTCGTCTCTGGTTTGACTGTTATCTGGTGAGATTGATGATCGACTGTCAAACGGCACGAGCTAAACGATAGATTGTTTGATCACTACCTAAGATCGATTTTGATGCCCAATGGCGATCTTGAATCGCTGGGTAACGATTTAGTGAATGATTGAATGTTCCTATTCCGAACGAGTATTCTTATCCTGATTTCTTTGATCCTGCATTCTTTTCCAACTGATTGTTTCCAAAAAAAATCTAATCCAGATTAGCGAAACTTTTCAATTCGAATCAGGTCTCTGATTCAGCACAGTTCCACTGCCAAAACGACAAGTTCCCATTATTCCTAATCGGTTCCTCTCGCATACCTACCTTCTCTTGATTGACATTCAAATACGCCGCGCGGTCGTACAACGAAGAACAATCCCACCAAGTGAATAGTGCCAGCAAATAATTCATCTATTCATAACTTCCAACAAACGAATCGAACGGAGCGCGATGAAAACAATCATAAATAACTCCACTGCTTTCATCCTTTCTTCTGCATTCAGGTCCAACCGTTCAAGTGTCGCACTTGAACTCCACCTAGGCCTGTACCGACGATCGCCGCAGCCGCGATCATTTCTAGAGCATCGGCCAAAGAACTACGTCATCGCGGCCAGTGCCCGAGTTATTGTCCTCGCAAGATCCGCATTTGAATATCGGACGGACAGTTGTTGTTGTCGTTTCTTCTACATCTCATTTGTTCCACCTCGTTTCCAGTTGTGGTCCTCTCCTCGGAAGAGAGTCCAAAGCAATAAATTATTTATTTTCGAACAGGGTCGACTCCAGCGAGAAGAGTGCTGGACCGCGCAGCAAGTGACGGGGGCTTGTCCCTCGTGCTATTGAACTTGAATATTGTCCGAACTTGAAACGATCCCCCGACCGTCCGCCTGACCATACCTTTTGAGGCGGGGAGGAAGCACTAGGCAGAGACACGACTTCCTAACGGATTTCTCTCGGCGCGGCACAGCATGCGGCAGTCGTCGTCGTGCGAGTGCGCTGCTCTTGTAACTGTAAATATGTAAATCTCTCGGTGGCGGCGGCGGCTGCGGCAGTGCAGAGCGGCCGACACACACAATTGTAGTGCTCCCGATTCGTTGCACGGCCGCCTACGTTGACACCTTTTTCGATCTCGCCTTTCGCCTGCTTCGGTTCGGCATCGATAGCGTAAGCTGTTACTCAATGGTTTATTAGCAGTCAACTTCTCCGTAACAAAAGGGGCCGTTCAACTCTTCGGATTTTGCTCGGCCGGCGGATCTTCCTGCGCTCGCGGAAGCTGCCCATTTCTTATTCATTCCAATTGCTTGTACTTACTCAGTTATTTATTTTTATTTATTTATGGATATGATAATGTGCCCTGTTCCCGGCTTCAGGCTCGGGTGTCGCTGGATTCGGGGTCGCGGCAGCCGCAATCGAACTCAGCTCGGTGTGTTATTTTTGGTACCACGTTCTCTTCCTACGGCCGAGAGCCGTTGCTGGAATCTAAAATTGCTGATGCTGATAAATTTCAATAACGGATTTTCCCTGTTTAATTGTTTACTTTGTTCTTCACCAGTGTGGTGTGAAGCGCCGCCTCGACTGCCGCTGCTGGCCGTGGTTGGTGGCCATCGGTCATTGTTTCCCGACAATTGAGCCGTTTAGCATGTAGACGTGAAATCTCCCAATGGATTTGACCGGCCTGGATCCTCTTGGACTGAGGGACGTTGAACCACCACTCCGCATACCTAATTACATGCTGCTGCTGAGCTACCCGAGGGCCAATGGGCTACCATGGGAAGAAGAAAATATTGATTCTTACCCGCTGATTGCTCACACGCAGATTTAAACTACCTGATCCGACCGCTGAGCTGGGTACGTCCAACCGTCATTAATCATCTAATCGACCTGAAAGCTTTACGGTCCGGTTGGGCGCTAAGGTTGATAAGCCTTGAGAGCACACACACAGTTGGGGTCAATCGAAGCAACCCGATTTGTCTTCGATTGGTGGAAAATTTCCAGAGAGGACCCCTCGTTCGGGCGAGGGGCCTGTTACGCGCTTCGGAGTGGCCTGCTTTGTCAATCGATTTGATGACCAGATCGGCCGGTCACTTCCAAAGCGAACTCGGAACCCATTTGGCTTTTATTAGTTCACACGCCACAAAAACGGCCCCGCAAAAGGCTGCACAATTTTACGATTGCGCGCGCTTCGGGATCAAAAGCAATTTTTCGCGATTGGCGAGTTTTTCGGTGTTTTTTAACGAGTTTTAAAACAGAACGGCAATTCGCTAGGGCATCTGGTTTCGATCAACGTGGGAAAGTTGGGGGCTTGCTAATTTTGGTCGCCAACTGGTTTGGTTGAGTTTTTGTGATTGATGTCGTCGCGGATGGAATTTATAGCTTTTATGAAAGCTTGTGGAGCGGAGCTGATTGCTCATTGCCAGACTTTTATTCGATATTGTTATCTTTCTGCTGTTGGCACTCAATTGAATAACTTCTGCTTCGCAGTTCTTTCAGCTATCTAACGAAATGACTGTTGGATATACTCAAAACCAGCGAATTCAGAAACACTGACCACGATTGGCGAAACCCTTTGCATTCTTACTTGAATCGAAGAGGCTGCTTGGTTTGGTTGCTCAGAAAATTTGTCTAATGCAGGATTTGTTCGATTTCAAAAAAATGATGCAAGAGCTCCCTCTGAATTTCTAGCGGAGTTTCTTCAAAATTAGTTCTTTCGAAAGCTTCTCCATGTTCAACGGAAGGCATTCTATCTGTAAACACATGACAAACCCCTTTGATCAGCTTCGTCGTTCCCTTTTCCTGACATGAGTAATAACCCTAAGAAACCACACCCAGCAAATAAATTGCGGCATAATCAACCCAAGGCTGGACATCTCGCGCTCGACCGTAGCTAACTGCAGAGAAGGGCGCCGATCGAACAATTGATCTTCCCGTTAGCAGCACAAAGCCGCTTCTTCAATTAGACCACCAATTGTAATCTCTTTCTCTTGGCTAGTGGAGAGTTCGACCGCAAAAGCTCATCGGTGGCATTAACCGCCGCCGAGCTTCACGATCGAACCTGACATGCGAGTTAGGAATACAATGTTGCACTTTGACTGATTGCAAATTGTAAAAGCAAAGCAAGGCGCTCAAACACACACGACATTCACCGGTCGTTTGCTGCTAGCGCTGATCCTATACAACCTACACAACACATTGTACAATTAGGGTGCGGATTATTTTTTGAATGTTTTCAATACCAAAAGATTGTGTTTTCTTCTGAATTTGAACCACGTAAATAGGAAATTGAGACAAATATATTAAGATTTAAAGGTGGCGCAAGCTAGGGTGCAAATGACTTGAAAGTGAATATATTTAAGTTATAAAATATGACCTTCAGTGGATTTTACATAATTTCATTATTTTCAACTAATTTAGAATTTTATAGCTCTATCCCAAAACTAAATTTATGAAAACTTTGCAGAAAATCAAAGCTGTCTTAAGCGATTGTAGTCCTTGAATGTATTTTCCCAGAATCCCAGTTCCTTGAATGACCCTTTTCCTCGAATGTTATTTCTTGGAATGTCCCTTCGCATCACCTAGGCGTTTCAAAAAGGTCATCTCAACTAAACATAAATTGCCAAAAATGCTGAGGACTTTTAAATTCGAAAAATCCACGGATCAACCGGTACGTTCATCACCTTGACATTATAAATTTCAGTTATAAGTGTCAAAAACTTTTCAAGAAAATGGGCTATTCGGGGTATTCGGGGAATTGACATTCGAGGAACTAGCGTTCGGAGAAATGACATTCGGGGAAAGGTAGCACAACCATCTAAAACAATAAACATTATTAGTTAAAAGGAGGTTTTTCAAAAAATTTCCTCATTTTACTAAAAAAAATGAGATTCGTTTGATTACATGGAGCTGGATCCTATTCTGGGCACTTTCAATTCACTTCGGCAGGAGGATTTTTTAAACTCATATTTGAACACAATATGCAACGTGTTGAAGTGCTTCTTTTTGCGAAGTTTCGGACTATTCGGCCTACGAATACCCCCCTAGTCTCGTTGAATAATGGAAGCGCCCATGTAGCTCGTTACCCTAACTTCTTGAATACCTACCGTAGACAGGGGGCAAATATATCACTATTTCACAACTTTTGTTGCATTATTCTTAAGAATTTCAAGATCATCAAAAAAAACATTAAAATCTGTTCCTAATGAGCCTCTTTAGGTTTATGTATTGCTGTGTGCGTTTAAAACGCAAATATCAAATGCGGGTACACCTAACATGGTAAGATTTTCCTCGGGCAATCCGATGTCAAAGTAAGCTTTTCTATGCTAGGCTGGCGGTGATGTGAGTAATGATTGCTAGGTGTTCTTTGATTATCTTGTCTTACCGCATTTGAAGGACATTATGTGAAGATTTGCACCTTAAAAGCAAACAGCAATATTAGATTTTTTATGATATAACATTTAACTAAATATAATTATATTAGCTAGAATTAGCTTGAGAAATTTAAAATCACACTCTGGGGCGAAATTGATCACCATGATCGCAAACAGGTTTTAAAAAAAGAAAACCCTGTCTACTTAAATAAACCCTTCTGAATCTGAAAATTATGACAAAACTCTTACAACTGGTATATTTGAATAATATATTTTAGAATATACTTTAAAAAGTCGGCATAATAAGCCTACGTGTTGGCAATTGTTCTTGAGATTAGTACGTTTTTCCATAATAAACAGTTTTATGAGCCAAAAATTGGCTTGTAATCCCAGCTTACTTTTCAAGTAATTACCCGAACTCTACAGTTTACATAGAGTTGGTTTAAAAAGCCTTCAAACCTTCAAGTAATAAACAAAGTTCAATTCAAACTTGTTCTGAACTTTCTAGTTGTTGAAAAGTTCACGAGATACTGTTTCAAAATCAAATATCCGTAGTGTTCTCCTTATCAGCGATAAAAAATCACTGATACTAGATTTCTTCTCAAAGTGATCTTTGGAGTTCCCTGCTTAAGTTGCTATATGATTTTGCAACATATGATTTTTAAAATAAGTTCTGTAGCTCACACTCAAGCTTACACAGCATTTAACACAATAAAACTGTAACTATTTCTATTAAAAACTTACTTCGTTATAAAGAAAATAGTTTGAAATAATCATTAGACATCTATAAACTGGAAAACATATAATTTCTGTAATGTGAACGAAACATCCAGCATTCTTGAGAGGAAATACAATTTGGTACCATCTTGGTAAAATTCGCCCCAATACTGTAATACACAACTCTCCATCTGGTCACCTTACCGAAATACAAAGAAATTTTATAGAAGGACCTCAAAATATGGTTTTATTTGAATATATACCAAATTTGGTGTTTTTGATGGTAACAATGTTCTACAAAATTATGTAATTAGTTAAAATACACAAATTGGTGGAAGTGAATAGGATTCAAAAACCAAAATTAAAAAATCATAGTTATTTTTTGGTAAAAATTGCCATTTTCTCGATTTTGATGGTATCAGAGAGGCAAAATAATGCAATAGAACCTCCCTGGGTTTACAAATTCTAACTGTTCCGCCTGTATCCAAACAAAGAAGCTTGAATATCATGGGCCACTCTTTTTACTTCTAATATCACCTCATCTGATATTTTAATCATTTAGAATCCCATTGTCTTTAAAATAAGTAATGCACTATTAACATCATATGAAAAAAACAGTACCTCCCATAAATTTCCCAACTTTGCAAAATAAACTTGTATTTCTAGCGAATTTGTTTATACTCAATTGATTTATCTCAATCCTCAAATGATTGAACAGCAATACGTTCCTGCAGCTTTGTAGCAATTTTTCAAATGTCACGTTTTACGAATAATTAAACTTGGTTAAATACAGGTGAATAATTGCGCTGGTTGATTTATGAATGTAGTCACTAATTTAAGAAGAACTATTCCATGTTTTCCTTTTTCTTCAAAAATTTCAGAATCTTGATCTTTTTCACAGTCATCACTTTCTTGAGCATTATGGAGTTCTTAAGTGCCTAGAAAAGCAGATAAAGTCATTTTTTAGCCCAAAATAGTGGCCTGTATCCTCGTTTAGATACTCTTGGATACAGGCAAAATCGTTGGAATTTGCAACTGATTATAATGTAGTTTGAACCAGGAGAGGTTTTATCTGCATCCATATGCCTTCCTAAAGACAAAAAAATGACAATATTTTTCTGTTTGCGTTTTAGTACCCTATTCACTTCCACAAAGTTGTATATTTTGACTATGAATGTAATTTTGTAGAACATAGTTGCCATAAAAATTTTCAAAATTTGTAGATATTCAAATCAAACGACATTTTGGGGTTGTTTTATGAAATTTCTTTGTTATTCGGAAGGGTGACTAGATAAATGGTCGGTATATTTATCAAAGTTGTTTCAATTACATTTATTTACAACTTTGTCAAAGACACCATATTCGAAAAACGTCAATTGAATAAGTTAAAATTTGCAGCGCCACCGGCAGGAATCTGAACTAAGTTTTCTGGTTACACCATACCGATAAAGGCACGTTTCAACACGCTACAGAAACAAGTTCACGATTTTGGGCATTCGTCCCACTGTGCAATGATCAGTTTGTCCTTGGTTACGGTGTTCAATCAATTCAAAATATGTTTAGGGTAAGTGATCCATTAGTTGTGGCTGTTCCTATAGTTGCGATAGTGCCATTTTCACTGATTTTATTACATTTGCCACAGAACCGACACTGCAAATCGACGTATTGGCTTGTTGACACACGGAATAGTTGAAAAGAGCGTCCAAATTGTTTCAAAAGTGATGAAATATAACTAAATTTATTGAAACTTTTCTTACTTGTACCAATAGTTGCGGTAAAGTGTTCCTATAGTGGAGGGTCCCATAAGAAAAACCACGAATACCGCAACTATAGGAACACAAATTATAAAAATATACCGCAACCAAAGGAACAGTGTAATCCAATAATGGAGGTATTATTTTTCACTGATATGCCGTGGGTTACTGCGATGAAATATGTTTTCTCATTTAGTCAATGGTCGTTACTTCCCGTTACAATATTAACATCCCAGACAACCAGAATGTACGCATAACCTAATCACCTTTTGCGTTATGCGATGCTTATATGTGCAAAGTTTCACGTATAAGATGTCGCGAAAAAGCCTTATACGTACAAAAGTGGAGGCGATATACGTGCATATTTTATATGATGAAACATAACATGCAATGCGAGTGTGTAGATTTTCTTGCCAATTAGTATGTACTCTTATGCGACTTAATTTATGATAACAAAGATTATTTGACAGCTGTTACGGATTGATCCGACTAACATTGTACAGGCATACGGGACGAAATGGAATTTACGTATGAACTCATGAAATAGCGTTTTATGCGAGGAAACTCATCATTCCAACGATTTCATCCACCATGTAGTGCGGGAGTGAAGCCGTCTAGACAAATAAACGACTTTTTTCGTATACTGCTATGCGACTTCTGGTTGTCTGGGATGTACATTAATTGCGCTTCTTGAATTTAGACGATCAAATGAAGTTCAATCGTGCTTAGTACCTCCAGTATTGGTACATTATTTACCCTACATGCTATTCAACATAACTTGAATGTTTTTTTTTTACAGTGTTAAACATATATACATTACATGCCAGCATATTTTTGTTTTAAAATGAATTAATTATCGTTGCCTCAACCTTTTCCAATATTGCACAAAGTAGAATTACCGTTCCATTTTAAAAATTAACGTTTACCTGGCAAAAGTTTGAAACACATGGCATTTTTCGTTGAACATGAATGATTTTCGATTGTTTTTGAAGTCGAAACGATTTTTTTACCCATATCAAAAAACGTATAACTATCTCCAAGGTGGCATCCATTTATTACGTAACGCTAAAATTGGAAATATTCGACCCCCTCCCCCCTCCGTAACGCTTTTTGTATGGAATTTTTTAAAATTTTGTATGAGTCGTAACGCTCGAGCCTACCCCCTCCTCCCCCTTCGAGCGTTACGTAATTTGTGGATGCCGCCCAACAGCTTGTCAGAAGGTTTGGAATTTGTTGAATCTGCAAGTTGTAGTCAAACAAAATTTAGTTTTAAAGAACAATGAGGGGAAAAAAATTGATAAAACTAGTTTAAACTCTTACCAGCTACATGTTTAGACATATTTGATGTTTTTGAAGACTTTTTGAAAAAAATGATGTTAGCATATTTGAAATTGGCTGAAATATATGAAATTAGTGCAAACTACGAACTGACGAACATATTTTATAAATTGGAAATTCACCTAAAAATCTAGTGTATGGTACATGTCGCATTACTCCATTTCCATCGACAGCTAATGAGGTATCAATTTCTGTACAGTTTCTGTTCAGATTCCTCAGAAATTGATTCAAAAAACGAATGCGATGAAAATATTCCGCTATTTACACCTTTCGTAGAGACTTACATCTCACGAAGGCACCCTTCCTATCAAACCCAATCATTTGATTTCTGGGGAACCAAATCGGTAGTTCTGACCATATTTCACCATGAAATGAAACTCTAGTCCTGGCCTAAGCAACCTTTTTGAATAGTGGGCCAAATATGAGAAACCATTATGAGCGACAGTCCGCATTCACATTTCAACATTATCGAACAAAATTCAGCCAGTGAAAAAAGTTTTCTGGACAAACTGAACAACAGAAATCAACTGCAGCAAGTTCATGAATCTGTAAGAGAGTTGATCTGATAATCTAACTCGGGATTTTATGAAAATTTTACACTGAAATTAATTAGAATCTAGTCTAGAAAGTCCATTCCGGTTTTTAGACAATGATGTCCAAGATTTTAAAAGAATCAACTCAGAGTTTTGTTAGAAATCGTGAGTACGAGAAATTCCTGCTCTTGGTTTTGGGAGAATCCTACCTATGAATCTGTAACAGTTGTGCTTAGATTTCCAACAGAATAATTCCCTTAATTCACTTTAAAATCAATCGGAATCCAATCTGGGATTATACGATAACTCTGTCCAAAATTTTGTTTGAAATATGTCCCGGATTCGATGAAAATCATTGCAAAAATTCTATGAGATTCCAAGTGTTCCATAAAAATCTTGTCAAATATTATGTGAGAGTTCTTCGCAAGACTTTGTGATAGCTTCCAGTAAATTTTTCAGTAAAACTGTGTATGTTGTGAAGTCCCATATGTACCTATTTCGGCTTTAGGTTAGTCCCCGCCAACTACAAAAAAGGGGATTTGAACTAACTGCAATTTAGGTTAGAAATTTGTTAGTTATCAGCATTCACGTGAGTCCTTTAATCAACAGTAATTGAGGAGTAGGTGCTCGGGACTGCCATATTCGAAGTCTTTTAAAGCATCTGCTATGTAAATTAGACTTAATTTCAGAAACTGTTGCCGGTAACAAGGATTTTGTTCTGTGAATCCATATAAATTTCCAAAATATATTATCCTAGTCCGATGAGACTAGGATTCATATTGGTAGAGCTAACCCCGTAAGGCACAACGAAAAGGTGATCTACCCGCGTTACGGATCACCCTATTGAACATGTAGGGTAGACACAGTTGTGACACACTTCGTCCGCCGTTTCGTCGCGTCGATCGCTCGCAGTCGCGCTCTCTCTCTCTCTCTTTCTCGTCGATCGCTCACATATGTGGCCAAAAGATGTCGCTCTCGCGCGCGGAGCCGCGGTCGTGTCGTGATGATGTAGCAGCATCCCGTTATGCCCCAAAATGTCAGTCAGCCAGCAGCAGAAGCTGCCCCATTGGCGGCGATCGCTATCACTCGTGGCATGGACTTTTCTCTGTTGGCTGCTGACCGCAGTTGGTGGAGGCGCAGAGAGGGAGAACCACCGTTAAAACGTGACACCGGCGAGAAAGCGCATTTATCGACGACGACACCGGTCAATGCATTGGGATGGGCATGGATTCACGTTGGGGGCCAATACTGGGCCCGTCGTCGTCGCTTTGTGCTGTCCATCCATGGCTGTAACGAAGCCGATTGCTCTGGCTGAAAAAGCCATTTAATTACCGTTTGACTTTGATCGCGCACGTTCGATATGGGTTGATCTTTCTACCTGGACGATGACAATCCATCGGAATTGGAGGATTTGATCGATCCTTTTATGGTGCTGCAGTGAATTTTGGAGTGATTCACTTTCATCATTTCAAAGATAATATTGCTATTCACTTGAGATGGCACAGAATGGAATTTGCAACTCTCCCTGAGTTTAGCCAGTTGTGAAAATAATATAAAATATGGACATGTTCAAAATCCATGACTTGTGCCCCCGCGTGTTCTGATCCCGCTCTAGTGTCACAATAGGGTCCTAAAATGTTTGATGAAATCTTGTTTTTATTTAATACCACGAAAGAGCATGTTACTACAACTACTTTAGCAATTTTTCCCGCTCAAATAACGGCTATATCATATCTAAACTTTAATTTAAAAATTGGGTCCATCAATGAACCTTGGCACTTTTGATCATGTTTGATGTTCACTTTGTCGAAAATAAAATACCACAGGGCTTTTATTTTTAACATTGGGTTTTTTCCTATCTGACATATCGAAAGAGACACGGAAAACAAAACACACCCAAAGTTTAAGTTCAAGCCAAGGTGACAATAAATAAACAAACGAAAAAGATTAAAAATTAAGTAAACATGTGTTTTTGGCCTAAACTTAAGCAATTGGCACTAAAATTGGGACAGGGCTTTAAGACCCTATTGTTAGAGTGAATGAATTCAGTACATCAGTGGATAAGTCAAAAGGCCAGGAGAAGAGGATGAACTTGTCACTCATTTACTTGTCAATTTTCATGCAAAATTGACTTTTTCTCTGCTATAAATTAATTCTAGGTGAACCACTTCCCATGGCCTATGGACCAATGGACCGATGCATGAGTTCACTAATTTGATGTTTGAGCGATGTTGTTTCCATGGTCACATAAATAACCGCTCAAACGTCAAATAAGTGAACTCGTGTATTGGTCCGTAGCGCCCGAGTGGCATTCGATTTGACAGCTTATGGGAATTCACTGATCGACGATACACCAATGAATGATTCAGTGAGTGGGAATCCGCTCATTCGGATGAATGCATTTGATGAGTGAATGCCGAACGCGTTCGTTCTTGTCTTGCAGATACATGAAGATCGATTATCACTTCTATTCGTGTTTGTCCCGATTTTAGCTTTCTCGCATTAGGGTCCTAATCTTTGGGATAGCGCTCATACCATTACGGTTCGGCTATTACTTGGCATTAATTCAGATGAATATAATGTATCTCAAGTAGCATTTTTTGGTGTTAAACGATCCTTAAACTGATCCAAAACATAAAATTGATCTTTAAAATCATAATAAAATAAAAATTAGTTTAGGAGTTCTTAGTTCACCAAAAAACCGAAAGAAAACTTGTTTCAAAAAAAAAAAAAAAATTTCAAAAGATGGTGGTTTTGTCACATTTTCTAGTGAAATATGATTCGGATATGGTATAACTTTTTGAGTTGTGATTTTTCTTGCGAGCTCCATCCTTTCTTTTAATTTGGCATCTCTTCCTTAACCAACATTCCATGTATCTGAACCAGATCCCACTGTGCACTATGGTTCCATCTCTCGGTTCCCGTCTTTGCCGGAATCGAAGTTGAACGTTTTCGATGGAACCCACGCAATTTTTGAAGCCAAACTCTTTAGTTGAAATTATACGAATTAAGCTGAGCTATATCGAGATTTGGTAGAAATTGAGCAGATTGAACAACGTAACTAGAAAAGCCACAATTCAATCTTTTCTCGAGACTTTTCAAACCAGCTAATCTTGAAGCACTTTGACAGTTCTTTTATGGAAATGACAGCCCCGTCCATGCACTGGTTCTCCATCGATGTAAACAAATGTATAGACGGAACTGGCCAGAATGAAAAGGCCTTTTGTGTTGTCAGATGGATCGGGCCCTAGACATCCAGTCTACTGTCAATCGGTGCATTTGAATTAGGGCATGTCTGGTTTGACCCAGAGCGCATTTAAATAAGAATGGCGTTAATGTCAAAATTGGAACAGCGGCAGACTGTGATTTTCATACAAACCGCATTTCATTGAGCAGAAGATCTGTCAAAATTGAAACATGACGTCACTCTTCTTTATAGGTGCTCTAGTTTGACTTTATTAAAATTCTAATATGGTGTTTCAAACTAAAGTTTAGATCGCTGTTGAATCTACGACGAAGTAGGCGTAGTGCTTAGAATGCGTAAAAATTCTATTACTACATTAGATTCCTCGGTACTACGCTCAGTACCCAAGTTTATTAGATCGCAGTAAACTGTTCTCAGCACACCTAATATAATTTTGAATTACTGCATAATTTTAATTAACTTTAAACTGAATATGAACATCATCATTTGTTGTCTTTGGTTAGATCGCAGGCGAAAAATTTGACACCGTGTACTTATAGCTTTACGATCTGGAAATCACCCATAACACGTGTCGCTGATAAATTGAATTACACGGTAAATCAAATCCATTAAATATCACCCCTACCCAATTTTCCACCAGTGTTAAGTTCTATCAACAACTCCAACAATTAACCCTCAACGGTGTACTGCAAATTCATCCCGAAATGACAGCCACTCATCAAAATGATGTTGTGAAACCGACGAGAGCATCTATCTCTAAAACCCGTACCCCGTGTTCACGGTTGCGGATTCAAATTACCGCCGCTCGGCAGAACCTGTTGGCTGGCTCTCCGGGCTGTCCACCACGGACAAAGTATATGCTCCCAAGGTATCGAGTTTCGTTCTACCATACACAGAAGAAAAAATGTTCAAATTTCAATAAAGTGTAAAATGAGGACTCCTGTGAAAAAAAAAACAATATTTCTGTTTTTTTTCACGATCATGTAAATTTAAGCTAATATGAAATTAAATTTTATAAGAAATTGCTTGAAGTTTACATGATTGACAGTTGAAATTCGCTTATATTTAGATGCTCCAAATATGAGCATCGCAATGAATTTAAAATTATATTATTTTTTTTAGCTGTGCAGTAGCAGTATGGTAGCCCTCGAGTGTAATCGCAGACGAGTAACCTCGAACGCCGCGCCCGATGTCCTCTTCTTCTACCCATTACCAATGTTCGCGTTGCCATGCAGCGAAAATTCCCATGCAACCTCGATTGCCGGGGTAGAGCGCCATCAAGCGGAACGGAGTGAGCAACCTATGAAAAAAAAAAAGGACGAAAAGGTTTTCTGTTTCGAGACCAAAACCAAAAATAACAGGTTTCATTCACTAAATAATAGGGCCCCTCATATAGGCTGATGCGCTGACGAGGGGACCCGAAACCGTCAACATTATGTATTTCGCATACGGTCTGCTGACGGACGTGTGTGATGGACGAGTCCTCTCAACCAAAAAACCAGTTGCCGTGGCGGTTCTGACAAGTTTTTTTTCGACAGGAATCTTGCGCTTAATAATAGCAATTACCGGAATGGTTGCTGCCACTTTCGGGAGAATCGTGATTGCATTGGCCGTTGTTGTAACCAACGGACCGGAAGATGTGCGCCGAAGGGCCTGGCGAATTAAGTTTGACATTGAACCTGACAGTGAACAAAGAAAGTTGTCAAATTGTGCAGGGCTACCAACTTAGCAGGCTGCAGCAGTTCTTGTTTTCAAGTCGAGTGCATCGGACAATGCTCGACTGCAATTGGGTTTTAAATCATGAAAAAGTTATAATCTTGTAGCTAGGTCGAAAGAACTCATTTTTTCTAAGTATAACACAATCTTATTACCTTTATATCGTAATTTTGCTATTATAAGTGATTAAATAGATTTCAATATTTATCTTAATGTTGTATGGGACTTTAACTTTGACCAGTCTTGTCGTTTACAAAATTTTATGAAGAGGTGAAAAAGAGAGGAAGATTTTTGTGCAGAGCCCCATATAGTGGTAATTTCCCGTTTCGGTTTGTCGCAGTTTGCGGTGACAACTTATTGGCAGCGGAAACGCTGCCACGCTTGCTTCGATCGTCGCCAAAAACAGTGATCGAGCCAACCACAAAACCTGGCGAATCTCCCGCAGTGCGAAAATTGTTTTTGTCGGTCAAAACTGTCCAAATGTGGCATAACCAAAACAGTGTGCAAAATGCCAAGGAGAAGTGATATATTTCGGTTCGAATCGTTCACGGTCAACCCAGATAACAGATGCTTCGAAGTCTGTGCGTCTTTAAGTGCTACACGCTAAAAAATATATCACAGAATTCACTCCAACACAAAATTGGTATAATATTTTTTCTGAAAAAAAAGAAGAAACCAGCACAGGATCAGCATTTGTATACATTGCACAAAACTAGTGTTGGTCCACAAAAGCCCAATTTTGTTTGAATCGTACTAAATTCTGTGTTATTTTTAAGCGTGTAGAGTCATTGTGTTCTCTTTCTCCATTTTGGTCGCCATGACTCATTCGTTTTTTTGTTCCTAATATTTTCGTCTCTCTGCTGCTGTCGACCGGAAACAAATTTAAATTTATTAGTGCAAATTCCGGGTAATTCGGCTCTGCCCCAGTTCTGCCCCCCTATCAATCTACGCATCGGTACGGACAGGGGCAACATTGTGACATTTGAAAGCTAATATTGCACTTGTCCCGGCCTATGCGTGGAGTTGGCATTCAGCGTTTACCGGCGAACTGGGGTAACCCTAGTGGGCCTATTTCGTATATTATTTTTCTTAAACTTGTCAGCGAATGAGACTAATCTATTTTCTTTTCGTTTCCATTTCCAGATTTTGCTTATTTCATCACATTGCCTCAAATCAATCGCTACGCCTAAGACTGAGCAACAACAGAGAGATCTTCGAAAGCAACAGCCTACTTAGTTTACCCTTCAAGTTATTCGTATGCCTACTACGTTAAGATAAGCAACCAGTAACAAGAATCACCAACCCCATCGCAAGAGCATATTTGAAACAAGAGGTAAGCGTCCGTCCTTTGAGGTTTAAGGTAATTTGATAAGTTTTCTAAATGAATCACGTTTCTGAAGAGCACCAATCAGCTCCCTGTCAAGCCGAATGCTATCGAATGACAGTTTACTTGGATCAATTTTGTTGCAAGTGGCAAAATTTCGGATGGTGGCGTCATGCTTATCGTGTGTCACTAATTGGAGCTGGCAGGTTGATCGAGGTGATCTACCGAGCCGAACAGAAGGAGCGTTTTTTGTGGTTGCCCACTTCTTGGAAAATGGAGCGGATGTGGGTTTCTTTTGGCGATGTGCTCTCATTTTTTGGGTCTCTTTTTCATCTTTGTTAATGTCTGCTTCAAAAAAAAAAAAAAAATCATTAAATATTACAACATTGTGCAATTTTTTGCACTGAAACTGGATATAATTATTTTTATATTTTGTCTGTTTAAACGAGGCTTAAGCGCTGTTGCTCGCTATATACATCATGAGTCACAAAATTGTTGCCTTCGAAACTACAGGTCCTCCCTTAGAATCTGACAATTACTTTGCTTGAGATTCTTGAGGGATCTCAGTAAAATTTAGTCCTGAAGGATGTAGGAGATCCTAATTTCTTCATATGGTACCGCAGAGGTCGGGGGATTTCTCCCGAAGTGCTTAGAAGATTTTACCCGAAGTGCTTAAAAGATTTTACTGAGATTCTGGCGATGTCCTTGATGGATTGGGAATCTTTGGACTGCTGCTGATGAGGTTTGGAGTGTTGCTTGATGTATTTAGGTGCCTTGCTAGATAGATGATTGTGAAGATCTTCAGTGAAATTTTGGGTTCGAGGAGGAATACTAGTGCAACCCATGATCTTAGATACATTTTTGGTAAGGTATATGACAAGATAATTGGCATATTTCTTAAGAGATTAAATACTGATCTGTGGTAGATTTGGATTCAGTATTGTTTGGAATAATTCGAATGATATTTGTATGCAGTTTGCGTACATTAAGACATGCTGCTTACAAATATTTGAGAGTGTTTGAATAATGTCAGCTTAGTGACATTTGAACACACGAACACTCGCATACTCTCGTCATACACAGTTTGTTTTAGTTGTCCCTCAAGAAACTTGCACACAAATCATTCAATAAATTTGCTTGGACTATTCCTAATTTGATGCTTAAGAAAATCCCCGATGGAATTATCCCGAAATTCTTCATAAACTAGGATAGTTCTATGGCAAGTTCCTCCCGAAGAACTTTATGCGAGATGCTTAGATAAACCTGACAGACACCTTTAGCAAATTTCTAGAAAGATATTGAAAAAATCCTAATGAGACTCTTGACGGATTTGAGATTTTTTAGCAGTTGCTGATGAAATTTATGGGATTCTTGATTTAACTTTTGCTGTGTATAAGATTGATCTAGATTCATGCAACAGAAATATAACAACGAACCCCTCTATAATGAGATTATAGTTTTCCCAGGAGTCCCTCAATTACATTAGAGTTCTTAGAAGATCTTACTTTAATTTGTCTCTTAAGAAGACCCACGGCAGACTGTTCCCAAAATTCTCCATGAAATTTCAGCGGATTTCTAACAGATATTTTTGGCAGATTCCTTGACAGATATTGAAAGATACCGCATGATATCAATAATGGGTTCGAGATGCTGGTGTGATTCATAATGTTGCTTAATGCAGATTTATTGAGAGATTCATGGAGGACCACTTGTATAAACCTTGGCAAATGAATTGGATTAATTTCTGCTATGATTGGTTACAATATCATTAGAGATTTCAGTATAACCTGTGAAATACGATTCTTGCTCTATACGTGGTGTGGTGGTGGAAAAAGCTAAACAAGATCATAATATGTTGTTCTAAAGCAATTAATAACGATCATAATCAGTTATTGGTTTGTTGGAGATAAAAGATTAAAGATCAAAACTAATATCAAAACTTAGTATATCTTGTTAAGATGGTATAAGATCAAAACAATATCTGGTAATTTTATTCATTGATCAACAAAATATTATCTGGCAGATGGCGAAGATTACAAAAAAAAAAACGACACGTCGACAATTAGCATCGAACCCTCGACCTCACATTTCTACACAGAGATGCTTATAATTCCTAAGTAACCAGATAGCACTTTAATTCGCCTTACATGCCAATAACGTGCTATAATACAGTTGACATGCCATATATTGTCCGTATAATTGCCCTTCAAGGCCAGAAAGGTGAATTAATGGGATAGTGGTTACTTGGATTTGGCTATGCCTCGCCGCTGGAAGACGAAGCAAACAAGAGCATCATGTTCTTCGCTGTTTGAGACTTCTTGTTGCTCGTAGAGGTGACCCCGACGCCAAAGATTCAACAAGGATTTTTCCCAGGTATTACATCAGAAGTTGCTCTGGGGATTTCATCTGAACTTCTTCAGTAGATTTCATTGGGAATTTCTGCAAGGATTCCATCAGAAGTTTTTTCATGGATTCTGTTAGAAATATTTCTAAGATTTTATCATAAAATCCTACTGGGATTCCATCAGAAGTTCCGGCAAAGATTCTATCTGGAATTCAACAAATGCGTCCAGGGTTATTCTGGGTTTCGTCCGGCTATTTATTGCCGATCCCTTCTGGAATTCTAGTAGGATTTCTCCCGGAATTAATTAAGGGATGCCTCCATAAATAATTAATCCTTAAGAAAATCCTTCCCGAATATCTCCAATATCTCGAGGGTTATCAGGAATTTCTCCAAGGATTATACAATAAAATTATTATTAGGATTTCATCACCGGAATTACTCAAGACATTACTTCTGGAACTTCTCAACGGATTCCTCGCGGAATTCATCAGGGGATTCCTCCCAGTTATCAGGAATTCCTCCAGAGATTTTACCAGAAATTTATTATGAGGATTTCATCACCGGAATTACTCAAGAGATTACTTCCGGAATTTCTCAAAGGAATTCCTCGTGGAAATTCATCAAGCAATTCCTCCAGGAATTCCTTAAGGAATCAATCCCGGAAATCCTTAAGTGATTAATCCGGATGTTTTCAAGGAAACTCTCACGGAATATATTCAGGGATTTTGAGGGGGAATTTGATGGTTTTCAGGAATTCCTCTAGCAATTTAACCTGAGATTTCTTATAAAGATTTCAGTGATTTAGGAATTCACCAGTCTTTCATCCAGTGTCTCTAATTAGGAGTTCCACTTGGGATTCGAAGCAGAAATTTCTTAAGGGATTCCTGAAGGAGTTCCTAACGGATTCTCTAAAGTTATTCCTGGTGGATTTCTTGGAAAAAAACCCTTCAAGGAATACTGGAAGGAATCAATGGATAAATTCTTTCAGGAGTCCTTGGAGAAATTTCTGGTAGTTTTTACAGTGATTCCAGGACGGACACCTCGTAGGGTACTTTCAGAGATACAAGAAAAAGTTCTCGAAGCAAATGAATGCTAAAATGAATTTATTGAAGATTCCCTAGAAAAATATTGGAAGATAACCTGGGGGAACCTCTCAAAAAATTGCAAGCGGAATCTTTAAGGGAATTCCTGGTGATACCCTGTGTAGGAAGTTTTGTTGAATTCTTTTGCAGTATTTCTAGTGGAATCCCTGAAGGCTTCCTGGTGGAATCTTGGAAGAAGTTCTTGGTGGAATCCCTAGAGGAACTCCTTGATAAATCTTTGGAGAAATTCTGGGTAGAATTATTGTTTCTGGAGAATATCTCTGGATGCATTTCTGTAGGAATTTTGGAAGGAATTTCTATAGAAAATCGGTGAAGGATTTTCTGGAGGAATATGCTGGAAATTGTTGGTGGAATTTTCGATGGAAATCCTGTATAAATTTATTGGAAAGGATTTTTTGAGCGATCTCTTTAAGAATTTCTAGAGGAATACCTGGTGGAATCGTAGGAAAAAAATCCTGATAGAATCTGTTTATAAATTCTTGAAGTTTCACTGATGGAATTCTTGTATAAATCTTGGATTTGTTGGTGGAGTTCTTGAAGGAAACATTGGATGTATTACTAAAAAAAACCTCGAAATGTTTTTGTTTAAATCGCCGGAGAAATCTGTTGAAAATTTACAAGAAATAATCGCTGAAGAAATTCCTAGTGGAAGTTTTGAAACAGCTCCTTGTGGAATTTAAGGAGCAGCCGTGGGAGGAAGCCCTGAAAAAAGTCCTGGTGAAATTCTGGTGATGAATTTTTTGAGGAATCCCCTGAGAAGTATCTGAAAGAATTCGTGATGTGATTCCCGGGTAATTCGTGATGGAATCCTTGGAACTAACTTCTAGAGGAATTCCTGAAGGATACTTTGAAGAAATTGTTGTAGCAATCTCGGGAGGAGTTCTTGGAGCCCTAAAGAATAGGGTTATAAAGCCCTATCCCAATTTTAGTGCCGAACGCTTAAGTTTAGGCCAAAAAGACATGCCCAAAAAAACTTTTTTTGTTTATTTTTGATTTTGGGTGTATTTTGTTTTCCGTGTCCCTTCCAAAATGTCAGATACGAACAACCTCAGTGTTAAAACTAAAAGCCCTGTGGTGTTTTTGCCGACTAAGCGAACGTCAAACATGATCAAAAGTGTCAAAGTTCATTTATGGACCCAATTCTAAAATTAAAGTTTGAATATGATATAGCCGTTATTTGAGCGGGAAAACTGCAAAAGTAGTTGCAGTAACATGCTCTTCTGTGTTATTAAATAAAAACAATATTTCATCAAACATTTTAGGACCCTATTATTGAAGAAATTACTTGAGGATTTTTTTGGATAGACATTGGAAGGAATCAGTTGAGGAAATCCTGAATAATTTGTAGAGAAACTTTTGAAGGAATCTCTGGAGTATTTTTCCCGGAGGAACTTATGGTTGGATCTGTGGAAAAAAATTTCTAGAAGAATTATTGATATTGATTGGTCATCAAAAGTAAGTTTAGTTTGCGAAAGTTTTTCAAATTGAAATGAATATTTACAGTTTCCTGTGCCTTAAATTGCAAAAATCTTGTCAGTTAAGGCCCAAGTAAAAATGGCACAAAAGTCAGAACTGAAAAAGCAGTTTTCTCCTTTTTGCTGCTGACAAGTAATTTTTCGGCCCATCTTGATGCATGGGAAATTTCTGCAAGGAATCGATCAAGAATGCGTTTTTTTTTCTGATCGCAGTACGCAGTTGAAAAGAACTGTCACTTCAAATGGGAGTCGCTGTAGAACATTTCTGCAAGGAATCGGTGAGAAATTTCTTTAGCGCTTCCTGTTCAGTAGCAAATCAGGCTTAAACCAACAATTCGAAGAAAGTAAAAACACACACCTGTTTTATTTGGCAAATAAAATAGTTGTGTGGTTTTAGTTTCTTTGATTTGTCTATTTTAAATGAGAAAACTGCTTTTTCAGTTTTGAATGTTGTTCCATTTTTACTTGGGCCTTAAATGATTGCGGTGATCTTTCTTCCAAAGTTATCACTAGAAATTTCAATTGAGATGCATCAATTCCTATTTTAAAAGAGCGCCATCTACGCATTTTAGATCACCTATAGATCACCTATAGAAACCTAGACCACTAAAAGATTCTGGATAGAATGTTTGAAAACATTCACATAGCCATTCCCATATCGATGACATCTTAAAACAATCCCCGACAGAGTTCCCTCATAATTTAAGAGTTTTCCTGGAATACTTCTTGCAAATATAACTGGAATTCCTAATCCATACCCATATTTTCCAGGAATTATATTTTGAAAGTTCTGCTCTTTCTTACTACGATTTCTGTCCAAAAATCGAAGAGATATTCTCCCTACAGCCACAGAATGCGAAAAGATAACAATTACTAGACATCACGCTAGACTTGCCGAGATTCAAAACATGCGAAGAAATATACACGGAGAAATCAGACTACCCAAAAAATAAGTTCTTCAAACTCAAATTTTAGTAAACTGCATTTAGTTTTTACCCACGGTTGGGTTATTTCGCTTCTCTCGCAACAGAGATGTTGTCAAAAACAGAGAGAAACGCACCGATCCAGCGTCAAAGTCAAATAGAATAAGCCAAATGTAGGGTTTTTTGAGTTTATCTAACTTTAAGTTGTTTTAACCCACTACGGGAACTTGAAAAGCTAACGCTGGATATTTTTTTTTTCACTGAGTTGTTTCGCTGTTGTCAAACGAAAATTACTTAATAGTAGCTATATTTGGGTTATCCCACGAAAGAGCCGAATTGCGTCAAAAGAAGTCAAAGTTGGGCTGATTTGTGGCTCCGTGTAAGCACGTGGTTTATCTGTCAAAACCGTCAAAACACTGCATATCAATGAAAATGTACAGAAAGGTGTGGAGAAAGAAGTAATGGCTATGTATTAGTAAAGAGAAATAAGTTTTTTCTCTTTACTAATACATAGCCATTACCTATGAGAGCTCGCTCGCTTGTAATTGTGAAACATATTGCACCGTACACGGATGGCACGCACACTAAATGTCTTTTTCCTTACCTAGGTAAATATTCTCATTGACTGGATACCATTAGCACATGTCCTTTATGCGAATATATAAACCATATAGTGCTCATTTATTGCCTGTATGCACCAGGCTTAGAAGCTTCAATGATGCAGTAATAAGTGTTTACTTTTGTAGCGCTATTATAAGGCCTGTGCCTATGATGCTGATTCAGGGCTTGTTATTAGTGCTTACTTGGGTAGATCCAGAGGGAACTATACAGCCACATCTTTATAACTCGATATTAAAGGGACCATCGAGTTAGGGAGGTATCGAGTTACAAAACACAGAACCAGTGCAAATGCGATCCAAGGGACCATCGAGGTAGCCACGAAAACCAATTCTTACTCGATATCGAGATATGGAACATCGAGTAAGGGAACTCTCCCTTACTGTATATTCTTTATGAATTGTCGTAAATATCAATGGTGGAATCGTTCCGAAGTATTGGTCGGATTCGAGAGCTGTGAGATTCTATATGATTTTTTTCTTGGATCTTTATTGGAACAATAGAGAAGTTTTAAATCCTTACTATTACTATTACTAATAGTAAAGTTTATATCCCAAAATGATTCCTGACAAATATCTTGTTAAATAGCTAACATCATCCCTGGTGGATCCCTGACGCATTTCTGTCAAGATCTTTGGAGAACTTCTATAAATAATTTTGGAAGATTTCCGATTAAACTATAAAAAGAATTTCAAACATTTTTGTGGTATTCCTAAGAAATTTTTTGACACATCTAGAAAGGCTTGTTAAAAGGCTGGATATGGATCATCTTTAGAAGAGTCTTAAGGAGATCCTATCCTGACTCTCCTAGGATCTTCCACGGGATTCACTCAAGTTTTCATCTCTCGCATTTTCCACCACTTCATGTCTGAAGTGGTCACAAATTTCACAAATAGTTGAATGACCTATTGTTGGTTGCTATCCTTCTTGATAAAAACCTGAAAATCAACGATGACTGCAAGGGCTGTGAACTATTAAGAGCAGCGCTCGATAGATCTATTGCAACCGAAATCATGATCATCAGGAATCAATTACTGGTTCTCACCTTCCATTCGCGCGCATCATTCGTCGAATTATTCTTTGCCCTCACACCTACCGCTCGGATCGCTCTCGGATAGATCCATTTCAATAAATAGCCGCGAAATAATTGGCGCTAGTGCCAATTACAGCGTATTAATTAACGATCGAGCGATGCCTTCCCTTTACGGGCAAGGAAAAACCATTTTGTAGCAGAATTAGAATTAGAAACACTCATGTGGTGGATCTTTATGGCTTTATACGGCTCCGATGGACCTCAGCGGAGTATTAGATGACCGACCCTCTGCGTACGTTATCGAGGGGGCCCTGATGGTGGTTCAGGCGGAAGCCCATTTCACACGGCACTTATCCGGTCGGTCATTATTGACCTGCGCAAATCCACCGCAATCTCGCATCTTCTCCCATACCAGACATCCAGGCGAAGAGTCAATAAGTTTAAGTTCGTTACGCGCCCGCTTGTACTTAAAATTGTAATTAAATTAATGCGGGATTGGTTTTACTGCTGGATACGACCGCAGCTCGGCTCTGGGTTCAGCTCTACGACGGCGGTCAACGGATTCATCTAACGGGAACCCTTTGGGAGTATCGTGAAATATCAATCTCGCGATGAGCCAGTGCTTAGCTGCGCTGCTGCAACCATGACAGTGCGCGTTTTTTTTTCTGCACAAAAACCTTGGTGACGACAATGGGTGAATGTTGGCGTGTTGGCAGAATCGACATCATCATCATCCTCCTCATAATCATTCCTACTGAACATCGATTGCCAAGTTCGAGGCTCTCCGCGATGGCATTTGGTGGGCATGAGTGTAAGCAAAGCGGCAGTGCCCCCTTTTCCCTGGCAGAAAATAAATGTATACTGCCCATAAATGCATAATTGTCCCATGTGAATAGGAAATCCAGCAAACATGGGACTGACATGCATTTATAGGCAGTATACAGCATACATATCGATGAAAAATTGCATAATGATATTTTCTGGAGTACTTTTAATGAATTCTTGTTTTTATTTAATAATACATTATTTAATATTAAGCATGTTCTTGCAACTATTTTAGCAATTTTTCCAGCTTAAACAATGGCTATTACATATTTATACATTAATTTAAAAAATGGTTCCGAATATGAACCTTGACACATTTGATTTTGTTTGCCATAGGGCTTTTAGTTTTAACACTGGGGTTGTTCCTATCTGACATTTTGGAAGGAACGTGTAAAACAAAATATACCTAAAACACAGACAAGCAGACGTAACAGGTAGAATAATTATCAATTTAAAACATAGTCAAGTGAACATTTACGCCCAATGCTAAAAATAAGGTACAGTGGGGGAAGTGTATCAGTGGGGTAAGTGGATCATTTGTCAATATAAAGCCTAAATACTTGGATATGTTGAATGTTTCCGCACCATTGCTTCGTTTTAGGTTATATTCTTACGCCCACACTGATACTATTGCAAAACTGCTACTACACGTACACTAACACAAGCAAACTTGTTAGCTGCAAAAAGTAATTAATTTGAAAATTGTTCTCCATCAATCAAACATCCATTGTATCTCTGTCTAAAATCAAATTCTATTATTTTTTTCGACACATGGTGAGCATTTCAGTTCTAATTGAATGAATCACAATGAAAAATATGTCATTTTATGAATAAATACAAATATATTGGACATGGTACACTTACCCCTACTTTTTAGTGGGGTGGGGTAAGTGGATCAAGAATAATTATCATTTATTGGCAGACTGCTTAGGAGAATTTTAATAAGCTTTAATACCCGCATATGTTGTTTTCCTTTATTTTGTTCCATTCCCAGCTTGAATTTGTTAAATTGACCATAGAAAATTTGAATTAATCCACCTAAAACTTTTTTAACCTTTCTGGTATAAAAAAATATAAAAAGAATAATAATTTCAAAATTCACACGAAACTTTTCGTGGTTTATCTAAGCTGAGTTGTAAAAGAGCAAAATATACTAATTTTCCAATTGAAAGCATAGTCTCATACATGATTTGACCATATAAATTGTTCTAGACAGATGATACACATATATTCATAAATAAAACATAAGGATTTCAGTTTGTTATTCAAAAGTAAATGTAACTAATATTTTTAAACCAAGAGTGCTTTTCGAAAATATCGTTAGGAATAATCCTACAATACTTCTGTATAACTTATGCGTATAAATGGAAGAATTTTCTCCAAATTTTTCTAATTACAATGTTTTTTTTTTTGTTCTAATTAGTATGAACTAATATATACATACTTTTTATTATATTTTGATTAAATAAAGATACTTTTTAATTTTAAAGTAATAAAATGTAACATTACTAGCACTAATAACAAGTGCGAGGGTAATATCATTCTTATTAAACATAATCATACTACATTTGTTTCGAGAACAGATTTTTTTTAATGGTGATCCACTTACCCCACCATGGTGCGGCAAGTGGATCATTTGGCGCAAATTTTCAAGTCTCTCATTCTCAATACATAACAATCAGAAAAATCGAAATAAATGACGATTTGAAGTATAATAGTCCCTTATTTGTTATCCACAGAAAAAAGTTTGAGTTAAACTATTCAAGTTAGCTGTACATAACAATGAAATTAACTATTGATTTTTCTGTATCCACTTACCCCACGGTACCTTACTTCATTTGGCCAACCGTGAACTAGATGGCGGTAGTGAGCAAACGTCAAACTCGAATAAAAGTGATGCGAGCGCCGCGAGTAACCCGTCGTCCAACTACTAGATATAAGAATTGGACGCTATTCTGCTGTCCGATGAAAATAATCAGAGTGTTACGTCTGTTTGTCTGTGCCTAAAATGTACTTAAATTGACACCCTTATGAAGAATAATGCCTTTGGGGTCGTTCGTCACGCCCCCCGATCCTGACTACGCCCCTGCCGGTGGGTGACTGATCAATTGCGGATGTCATTGTCATAGGTCCAAAGCATGGTCGCGAGCCACGAGAGGTGGATG
Organism: Aedes aegypti; assembly: GCF_002204515.2. Taxonomy (NCBI): domain Eukaryota; kingdom Metazoa; phylum Arthropoda; class Insecta; order Diptera; family Culicidae; genus Aedes; species Aedes aegypti. The sequence goes on along the minus strand of NC_035109.1, from coordinate 93,466,801 downwards.
AACCGCCGCGCAGTCAGTTCTGCGCGCATTCAATTGCTAATGGCTCGGATGTGGGCTCGGATTCTCACAACAGAGTGGTACGCAGAGAGCGGCCATCAAATGTGCCTGGTGACACCTTAATGGTGATGGGAATTTTCATATAAACAACAAAATTACCATGCCTATTACCAGTGCTGTTGAATACGGAAAGATGGCACTCCCATCCCATGTGCGTTGGCTGAATAAGGCTGGGAACCCATCTAATTCCGACGAGTTGTAATTTGTTAACAAATTCTTCTGAACGGTAATGGCGGAGCTCCTACCTATTTCAGCCCGTAAAAGTCAAATAAATTTAATTGTTAAATTGTCCCGGTCTCCCTGATACTGAACGCGGAAGCAACGCAACAAACAAGCACAAGTAAAACAGGCACCAATTTGAATGGGGGGAAAATGGGCAAATGGGCAGCAAATGGGAATGTGATGATTCGGATGATTAACTTTCAGTGCGTTGCAGGCTGGGCTCATCTTATGGCTAACTATCAATTGCAAGAAGCGTGGGCTTTAGTAGCGGGTAGACGAGCGGGGTTGAAGAACGTATTAAAACAAGCCTATGTCGAGCTCCGGCAAAAGCGTGGCTTAGATCCATTAGCTGATGAGTCGTGATGCAGGGGGACTTAGTACGAATGAAATTTAACAGTTATAAGGTAGGTGCCATTGCCCTTTTTTCGAATTGAACATGGTTTTGGCTTTCCTTAGCCTAGTGGATAGAGTCCGCGGTTACAAAACAATGCCGTGCTGAAGTTGTCTGGGTGTGATTCCCAGTTTGTCCAGGATCTTTTCGTAAAAGGAAATTTCCTTGACTTCCCTAGGCTAGAGCATAATTATTCGCCTCAGGTATAATCGTACATGCCACACGATATATGAATGCGAAAATGGCAACTTTGGCAAAAAAGCACTCAGTTAACCCCTTTATAAGCAGCTTCATTTTTTTACCACAGAAAAAAATATCCAAATCGTATAACTACAGTTAAACCTCGATGTTCCATTACTCGATACCGACTCATGGAACTATACTAAAAATCAAATTTCATGGTTACTATGATGATCCCCTCAAACAGGTTTCTTTAGCATGGCAGTTCCATAACCCGATATTTCCATGAGTCGATGGTCCCTTCAATATCGACTCATGGAGAGTTGACTGTATGTTGTTCCTCGATATTTTTTGCACCATTTTTCAACAAGTTAATAAAAAACTTTTCTAGTTTTAGAATCTTTGCCGATATTGATCGGTGGTCATCTGGATCCGGAGATGTTCCAAAATTCCTTGGGGGACCGACGCATAGCCATAACTTACGTTAGTTTCTCAGGCAACAACATTTTTTTCGCGTTCGATTCGGATATTCACTCTTGGGAACAAAATTTCAATGAAATGTGAAAACATGAAGCAATTTCGTACAGCCGTTTTTGAGTAATGAGCATTTAGGTTCAAATAAGGCTTGATAATACTCCTCAGCATCATCAGAGTTCGGTGACATACTCTAGAGCAGCGTGCTGCCTTTGCCTCTTTGCGAGGGAGCAAAAAAAAAAATGCTAAGTAGAGAGGCAACGAAAAATGAGAAAGGAAGATGCGACACAAAACACACCAGAGTAAAATTCCATCAAAAAATGATTGCCATCACAACTCTCCGAGGACTGCCTTGTTCGGGCGGGACGCTCAAGAGTTCTTTTGAAGCGCGAGTAAAGGTGAGCATCGCAACAAGGGAGAGAGAGTACCAGAAAAAATCCTCGCATTTTTTTGTACACGCACTCGAATCACTTGAGCTAGCTGTGTTGAAAATTTTGAGTTCAATTTTTTCTCCTCAGAAAAACGGCAAAATCGCCTCTTGTTTGCATCGCAGAGGAGTTCTTATCAAGCCTGGTCAGTATAGGCAACAGGAACCAGCTTCAGCCACGTACTTGAACTCCATTCTTTTATTGGCCAATCACATTGATTTTATATAGGAATGGCCAAATAAGGAACACTCTGGCCAAATTAGGTGTACTTGAGTTAAAATAAGTTCAGATAGATTAGAAAGAATAAATAAATGTAGCTTAAAAAAGGGAAAATGAACTAGTAAACACGAAATGTTTTATGTAAATTTGCTGTGTAACATAACGTATAATCTAATTGACTACAATTGGTGCCACCCGACCAATGGATTACAACAAGATTATAGCAAAATTATATCAAGATTTGTTACAAGTTACAATTTTTGTTAGAAGCACTTTGAGTTGATGGAGGAAATTTTAACAAATATAAAACAAAATCAGTTACAAGAACAAAGGCTGTTTCAAATTTGTTTCAATTTAAAACTTAATTATAACACAATTTGTTATAGAAAAAAAAATGAAAACATTGCCTATTACAAATTTTGTTATAATTCAGTTATGGAAAATCAACAAAATGATTTATATTTTTGTTTGATTTGTAACATAATGAGTCACATTTCTGTTTGAGTTATAACATATTTTGTTTCAATTTTGTTTAGTGTAGAGGATTTTTTTTTATAATTTGTTATTTTAACTACTAACCAGCAAAAATTTTGATATATTTTGTTAGAAAAATCGCGCTAACTGAGTAACATAAGGATTCCAAGACTTATGGCATCATTGATCTCATATACAGTTTCAATATTTTCTCATGGAAAGTCTAAATTTTGTTTAATAGTGTGATCTTTAAGATGCGTACAAGAATCTTTTAAAACTTTTGTTAAGGTTAACGGGTCTAATTTCGAATAATCTTTTATGGGATGAATTTGAATTATTCTTGAAGAATTGTCGAAAACCAAATATGGTCATAAATCATTTGCAATGGAGAAATACTATTACAAATCTTGGGTAAACAGGTAAAATTATTCTTAAAACGTTGATAAAACGACTTACAATTTACATTATCAATGCACAGATAAAAATATTTAAATTTCAATGTAGCGTAAATAGAAGAAGATAGTAAAAGTAAACCAAATTCATCTATTGTTACATCATCACGTTTAATTTTCAACTAAAAATGCTTGAATATTACATGATCGTGTAAATTTGAAGTATATTCGATTGAAAAATAAGCGATTTGACGTTGACATTTCAGTTTATTTTGATGCTCCATATATGTGCATGAAAATAAACTGAAATTTACAACATATTTTTAGCTGTGTGGTTTTGGAATCCATAGAAAGAATTTGAGTGAGAATATGCTGAACGTTCATGGCAATTATTGTTCAATGATTTTAAATAGTGAAATTTTTAACCCTTAAAATCCCGGGCCGAACGTTGACTTTTTAAACGGCCACAATTTGGATACCGGTAGAACAATTAATTTGAAATAAATTTTGAAGTACATGCGGTCCTTACAAGCCTGATTCCTCCCGTGGACACGAGGGGTAAAAAAATGGCATTACACGGATATCTAAAGATTCCGATGAGCTAGAAGGTTGGCGTCTTCGATAAAGTTGTTCAGCAGGTCAAAGCCTATATGGCCACAGAGAACAAACGTTCATCTTTAATCGTCAGTGTGTGTAAAGCTTTGTTCGGGGCATTTCAATGTATGTCGTTAGGATTCATACAAATATTACGTAACGCAAAATTTGCCAATTTTGGACCCCCTGCCTCCCCCACGTAAAAGCATTTGTATGGAAATTTTTAAATTTTTGTATGAACCGTAACACTATGTCAGACCCCCTCCCTCCCCCTGTTGCGTTACGTAATATTTGAACAATCCCTTATGCTCCTGCTACGCGGCGCTGTCATCAAAATATGGGAGCTTCAATTTTGCCGCTTTATACACTTTGGCGCTAGTTTCACCATCAAAAATTGCCACTTGTCGCTAGCATTGCTTCGTGTGCCAATGTGTGTTGACGTTCACTAGTGCCATCGTGTGGTCGAAACGAGTGTGTATGTCGCGCTGTCTGCGTTAGCGGCGCTGATGATTGACTCTAACCTTTACGCATGATTTTGATGGAATTTTGTACGAGCCTCCATGTCTGTTCTCTGTGATATGGCGATGGAATATGAAATTGAAAATTAATCCGCTAGGTGGTGCTAGTAACAAATTTTCTTCGAACGTCTGTATCTCAAAATCCTTATCAGCTAGAAGGTTTGTGTCTTCGGCAAAGTTGCTTAGCGGATCAGGGACTATCTGGAGGGGAAAAATCTAGTTGAGAATTTATCCGCTAGGTGGCGCTAGTAACAAATATTTATTCAATCCTCTAAATCTCAAAATCCTTATTGTTTAGAAAATTGGTGTCAGATTAAGGGCTACATGACGATGACAAATAGTATCGAGAATTCATCCGTTTTTGGCGCTAGTAGTAAATATTATTCTACTGCCTATTTCTCAAGATTTTTATCACCTAGAAGGTTGGTATGTTCGGCAAAGATGTTCAGCAGATCGAGGGCTATCTTGTGGTGGAAATTATGACTAGGAACACATTTACTAAGTGAAGCTAGATAGATTTTTTCTTTGCTCTTCTATATCTCAAGAACCTTGTCTACTGAAAGGTTAGTGTCTTTAATTGTAAATCAATCCTCTGTGTGGTGTATATATTTTCTACCATTCTGTATCTCAAGATCATGATATGATCACAGAGAACAGACGTTCATCTTTTCTCGTCAGCGTGTGTAAAGCATTGTACTGGTCATTTCAAAGTATGTTGTTATGCTCCTGTTACGCGGCGCTGTCGTCAGATTGAGAACGCTACAAATTTGCCACTTTTTACACTTTGGCGCTAGTGTCGATATCAAAAATTGCCACTTGTCGCTAGCGTTGCTTTGTGTTTTAATGCATTTTGACGTTCACTAGTGACATCCTGTTGTCGAAACGAGTTTGTATGTCGGGCTGTCTGCGTTGGCGGCGTTGATGGTTGATTGGAACCTTTACACATGGTTTAGATGGAATTTTGTTCTAGCCTCCATGTCTGTTCTCTGTGATATGATAGAGGATTGGTGTAATCGGCAATGTTAATCAACACAGATCAAGCGTTTTCTGTTAGGGAGAAATTTATTTTTAAATTCATTTGTTGGTTCAATAACAATTTGTTTCAGATTTCTATATGTCAAGATCCTGATGAGCTAAAAGTTTGTGGTCTACAGTAAAAACGTTCAAATGAGAATTTACAATCCATTTTGGGGCAAAAAAGATTTTTTTGTTGTTATTGATATTTATACATTAAAACTGCTGTTTCGCTGTTCAAAATGCCAGACGTTTTCCAACAAATCCACACATCTACTGATGATCTCCCTTGAAATTAAGAGCATTGAAACTCTTTTACCTAGCGGCGCCTGTCGTACGAATTCTCAATTAGACTCATCATCATCAGATAGCGCTTCAGCTGCAAAACACCCTTTGCCGATGACACCAACCTGCAAGCTAATGAGAATCAAAAGATTTAGAGAATTGGAGAAAATTTATTACTAGCGCCACCTAGTGGTAGAATTTTCAATCAGATTCATCATCGCCAGATAGTCCTTAATCTGCTGGACATCTTTGCCGAACACTAAAATTGGGAATTCTTGATCCCCTACCTTCTCCGCAAGGCTTTTTGCATGACAATTTTCTAAATTTTGTTTGAGTCGTAATACTTAAGCCCCATCAAGCGTGTTACATAATTTGTGGACTGCACCTTATGGGAAAGCTTTATTAGAAATCCACGAAAAAGTAATTTGAATGATTTCTCAGCAGAAATCAAGGAAAGTTAAGCTTTTCGGTGTAATTTCAGGTACAGTTTGAAGAAGTTTTTTGGCAGATTTTTTAAATGTTCTCTTAGCAAATCTCTTCAATAAATTTTTGGGACTACAATTTCGAGGTAAATCATAAAGAAATCTCCAAAGAAAATTAAGAGTCCGCATATTTTTCTAGCAGAGCCACAATAAATTCTTCTAGGAGTTTTGATGTTTCTCAACGAATTCTCGATGCCAGGAATCTGTTTGAATTTTGTTTGCAATTTTGCACAAAATGTATGAAAATCCTGCAGCATGGCCAATAATTTATTTAATAAAAACTTTGCCTTTAACTTCTGGTATAAGGAGACGCCTAAACAGATTTCGCTAGAATCTCTTCCATAGGCTCCACCAGAAATTCTCTCAGAAGTTGTGCTAGTTATTTGATTCGAAATTATGTCACTCATAAATTGAGGAAGCCGATAGCAAGGTGGTTCATTCTTAGGCTTTTGTATGAGAGTTGCTTACTCCTCGTCGTCACCAACGACAGAGATATGGGACAAGTCTCCAACGAGAGATGCGCTGGTACGCCTATTAAACTGCTGAAGAGTTGGAAAGAATGATTATGATAAATCCTACACATACATCACGAGTACTTTGAAGTGAGATGATGCATTCTGGAATAATATGTCAAATTTTTCAATTCTTTCTTAGTAATTTCGAGTGAATTTGTTCAAATAGTGCCATACAAAATTCCCAACTGAAATACGGGCGACTACTTCAAAAAAAAAAAAAAAAAACATTAAGTATTTTTTTAGCTTTTCAAATGTTTATCCATGTTTATTTATCGTTCAGTCTTAAATAAGGCTTAAGTTTAAGCTTAGAAATGTCAACAAACTGCAGGCATGTCTACAAATCTGTATTACCGTAAGCTGGCCTTTCTAGGCCACTTCTAAAATAAAAATCTTCCTTTGCCCATAATGATCAAGATCAATTGAAATGTGTTACTCCTATTGATGGGTTTACGTGTTTTGGCCACACCGGTGTGTGATGGATGGGATTAAGAGTATTGAGTAGGTGTGTGATTCTGTCTCAAGAAAGAATCGCAAGACAAGATAATCTCTCTCGAAATCTGGTATGAGCAACATTCCGATTATCTACCAAATTTCAAGAAAAAATCCACAAGATATCAGCCTGTATTTACCTTGTAACGAAATCGGCATCATCCATCGCAACATTTTGCACATAATCACCCCGCTGGGGATCATCATCAGTTAAACGATTAAAAGTTTGTCCTATACCAGACACGCAATACCGCCACCTCTGGAAACAGTTACCTCTGAGATAGTTCAGATCTCGAAGTGCGTCACAATCTTACACGGTTCGGCAAGTGCCAACAAGAATTATGGACGAGCTTGGGAAAGTTGACGCCACTGTTTTGTGGTTGACGCGTGCCACCCCAGCTTGAAAGCAACTCTATTGGCTCAAAGTCTCGATCCACCACCCACCACAAAGCACTCCCCAAAGGCAGCAGCAGTGTTAGGGAGATGATCCATCGCATCCACCCACCCGCCAAGCAAGAACAATGGTGATCTGTGGGACCCGGAGAAATTATTGCCCTCCCGCGCGCGCATTTCATCATAAACGGCTTGTTTGCACTCTTAAAATCCTCCCCCTACCCTCAAACTAGGAGAAAGATCGCACATTTTAATTGCAATATTCATGGAGCTCTAGGAAAGCTCTTCGTCGCATTTGCGCGCCACAGTTAGAGCCGATTTGTTGAACAAACTGTCTGGTGTTGGAACTCTGTCAGCTTGCGCCCATAATTTATATCAGCGCATTTATCAATCTGGGGTCGGGTAGGTACTACGGCTTTGCATTCCACGCAAGTCAGCAAGTTCAAAGTATTAATTAGCGTGCGGCTGTCTAGTGCTCTGGGAGAATGGCGTTGGCGGGTGGTTCGAGCCGCAAACGATCAGTACCGTAAAATGAGTTGTCATTGATAATGCAGGGCCCACAACATACTAAACAAAATAACATAGATTGTTTATCAGTTGAGTAATACGAAAATAAGAGTATAAGTATAACACTTCATGTCAGAGCTATTTTCGTTGGAATCGACAACATTTGAGGTTTTATATTTAAATATTGAAAATCAATGGGAGTTTTGCATTTTACAAACGCTTACAAACTATTCTACGTAGTTTGGTTGAGGAGCCCCATTATCAAAGACACCCCAGAACCAAAAATCTTTTGTTTATTTCATTCAAAATTAATCGTTATGCAATCAGAACTAAGATAACAGTACTTGTTTTGAAATTTTAAGATCGAAAATCATTGTGATAGAATACTAAAACAATCAGATTTTCGTCTAACAAATATCCAAGTGACCCCCGTTTTACAGTACCAATATCATAGCCGATCACCATATGCAGTCAATGCAGCCGCCTGGTGAGAAAGCATACGGCTTGAACGTTCTCAGCATAGAGACGACGAGCAAACTGTCGCCCACACATGACTTCGATTGCACGCACCCCGAATGGCTGAGTCGAAGAATTTATGAAACTGCGGTGTCTTGTATCGCTGCTCTTGCCCATGTAGAGTCAGCAGCTCTCTACGATAATTACCGGCATAAACAATCCAGTTCTTTGTAAATCTGCTGGGAGAGGTTTTTGGTTAGGCAGTCTAATACAATTGAACCGTAATAAGTTGATCGTATATAGAGGTCATTGAACTTAGTCAAGAACGTGAGTGATTCGAAAGTTAAAGGTACTTAATGTTCTATTAAGATAAGTGACTTTTTTGTCGAAGCCAAATTAGCCGTAGTGGTAAACGCACAGTAAACATGACCATGCTGAAGGTCGTAGGTGCAAATCCCGCTGGTCTAGGGTTTTTTCGGGTTGGATTTTTTCTCTACTCCCAGGGCATAAAATATCTTTATGCTTACCATGAAAGCTCTCAGTAAATAACTGTGAAAATGCTCATAAGAACTCTAAAGCCGAAAAGCAGGCTCGGTTCCGGTTGGAATGTAACATCAGAAAGGAAGAGAGGACCTTTCCAGTAATCCACCAATAATCCTCTTTATTGGTTTTATTAAGTCATCTACAAAGACTTCAATCGGACAATAATTTAGAAAAAGAAGTCAAACCAGGACGCTTGAAGATCTACAAATCTATGAAAATTTATTTTAGGATATCTTGCGGAGAATATGAGGTATCGGAATATATTTGAAGAATGATGATGGTGATCCTTCAATATCCAAGATATTATCGTTTGAACAATTCAATGTTTCAAAAACCCGATTTATTTATTATATTCCACAAAGTTGTCGAGAGAGTAAATATCGAGCCGAAGAAACCCAGATAATACTTGACAGGTGGCGTCTAGCTATATCATGTACAGTACTGGCCAGAATAAACTACGCGTTGGACATTTTCATGTCAATTATATTTACTTGAAGTTCGTCAAGGAGAAAATTCACAGAATTTCAGATACAATCTTCTGCGTTAGCTCATATATCTCATATTTAGATAAAAAATTACAATACTAAATTCGTTTTTCTTTTTTTACTTACAGGTATTCCACTAACAGGATTTACTATCAACTTGAGCTGATTTCAAGGTGCGTTACAAAGAACCGATAGAGTAGGGGGTGGAGTGAGTCCATGGTTCTCCATTGATGCTGCAAAAAGGTTCCACTTTTTGCGATTTGGTGTGTTGCCTTAGAAGACTGTGTTCTCGGCAAAAATTTTCGTTAGTTACGGGCTATGTATTTGGCCAGGATTCACGTAAGAGTCTTGCCAAGAATTGAATCCACCGAAGTTCTATCCAAAAATCACTAACAATTCGATCGTGAAGACTTCCGGGCGATCTCCAGATGAAACCATCCAAGATTTCGCGAAGTTATTGCAAATTCAATCAGAAATTCACCAGTAAACCGTTAAAGATTATCTGTTGTATCGAAAATCTGTTGGAGATCCAACATGTATCTACTGCGAATTTTGCATATAGGTTTCGTCATGTAGATATTGCAAAGAGCCTACTTCAATGAACCACCTCAGCAAATGTCTGTAAGAATTATGCACATAAATTTTACAATAATAATCTGGAGATAAATCCACTTGAAGTCTTGTCCTAGGTGATTTGTGCAGAAACAATTAAATACTTCACCGGTCTCTAGATAAAACATCAAGAGTAGGGTTACCAGACGTACTCATTTTAGAATTCAAGTACTCTTTTTTGCCTTGAAAATTTGTGTACTATTCTTTTTTGCTAAACGGGCTCAAGTGTACTATTTTTCAGTTACTATTGACGATAATCGTCAAATCAAAAAACCTTTTGAAGAAACCATATCAACCTTATTCCCAGGACAATACAGATAATTCACCGATTTTCGACAAAAACTGGCACACAATCAACTAAAAAAAAGTCAGTCTAAATTCAAAACACTTTCCATAGAAACGTCGTTTTGGCGATGCCATTTTTTATGAACAAAGGTGTGGAAATGAAAAGGTTTCAGTTTGAAATGTAGTATGGGAATCATAAAAATAAACTATTAAATCAAACAAGTTTCTAAGTTTCATAATGTTTTAAAAAGTCCTTAATAAAACTTTAATCGGAAACAATGCTTGAGGTTCTATTTAGATCCACGTTTCACTCTTCTCAATTCTTCTGGTTCCTACACAAACTCAAATGGTTCTACATTTCTTGAGATTTTTTTCAACAAACCTCATTTTAAAGACAATATTATTTAAAAAACGAACGACTTTTGATATGGTAAATATAATTGAACAAAAATTGATTGAAAAAATCGATTCACTTAGAGTCAATGTTCAATATAGTAAGAAATGAGAGTTAAATTTCGTGAAATATTTGATGGAAAGTTGAGAATAGTGTCTCCCTGAAAAACTTAATTTTAATTGAAATGTAGGAAAAGCGGCTGTGATTAAAGGCCCAAACGCAATGACAGCGGAACGGCAACGGAAAGCGAAACCGGTTCGCTAGCATGAAGTATAGCATGTTTGTCGACTCAGACTTGGTTCACTTTCGTTCGTTGACAGCTCAGTCAGGACGGTGTGTTTCATGCTGGCGAACCTGTTCCACTTTCCGTTGTCGTTCCGCTATCATTGCATTTGGGCCTTAAGAATCATACTTTTTTTGCAAGAAAATGTGAAATTATTAATTAGTAGTGCATTTAATATTTTTCAAAGTAGGCTAAGTGTACTCGTAAGTACTCTTTTACAGAGTTGAAAAAATGTACTCTTTTCAGTGAGAGAAAATATGGCTATCCTAATCAAGAGAAACTTCACTCTAAATTTTCAAAACGAACCGAAAGTGATCTAATAATGATTGATTTGATTAATAACTTAACCATCTGCTGAATATGCTGTTGAAGTGGAAAATGGGAGGGTTATTGGTTATGCATCTATCATACATAAAAACTAATAAGAATTCAAGGCAGACTCTTTGTTAGATGCTTGACAGACAAACTTGTGAAGAACAATATAAAGAAGCCGACAATTAACCCAATTAGGGTTCCTCCAAGAATCTTATTTTAAATTCTCAACGGATTTTATCAGGAACTTTTGAGAAGTTTCCCACAGATCAGGCAAAAATCCAAAAGCGACTCTGTAGAAGTCCCACATCTCAAACATCTCTGTAGGATTTCGATATCCAGACCTCGAAGGATTTTGAAAAAAAAAACTCTAAATTACCTCAAAGTGATTCATGCTCGTATCATTCCGAAAATCTGCCCGAAAATAGATCAAGAACCTATTATTTCAGGTTCACCAGAAAACCGTTTAGGATCATGCAAAGAGCCTTCTGAAAATATCGGGAGGCTTCTGATACGGATATTGTTGCTAGTGTTTAGCAAAAAAAGCAACAATTCTTGCCAAGGATTCATTCGAAATATTTTCATGAATTTGTCGGATTCGTTCATCGCAGGTTGCGTTGAGAACTGCTCTCAGATTTTGATAAGAATTTCCGGAGTAAACTGTGAAATATTCCCTAATGAATCTACCAGAGACCTCTTCAGAAATCCCACATAAGGGCTTTGATAGTGACTATCTATCAGGCCAGAATCTGAAAGCAAATAAAACATTTCTCAACGCCGCGGCCATGACCTGGACGACGCCCCCCAAAAGTGCAACCGTCATCTCGCCAATGAAACGCCAAACTCAGTCATCCGAAAACTTGAAGCTCGCGGAGCCGTGTACCATTTACAACTTCCTCATTAGATCGGAAAACAAGTGGAACGATATTACCGTGCCCTCTGCCCGACGAACAAAATCACTTTATTGCATCTACAACGAGCGCAAAGCTTGCAAAGAACCATCGAATTGTACCCGGTCCGGTCAGGCCGTTTAATTACGCTCTCAAAAGGAAATGCACTCCGAAACGGTTCTGCGCGGACTTGCGACGAACGACACACACACACACTGGATCATCGCGGTCCAATAAAGGGAAAACTGAACAAGCATGACGGGTGTTGCCTGGAACGGTTCTCCACAGACAAACATACGTGCCACTCACGAAGTTTCCTTCGACCGCTCACTAACGAACATGTGAATTTCGCTATGTTCCAAATCTCACAGCCAGAGGCGTGCGCATCGTTTTTCTTCACGTTTGACGTTTCACACTACCGCCATCTACAAGTATTTTGTGTAACTTGCTCACCAGATGATGATGGTGCGAACTAAGCGATTTTAAAGAAATTTGTTCTAAGTGTCACATCTGTTTATCTGTGGGTTCTCCGTGCTGCGTGGTGTGAATTAAGACCCAAGAATCGTTCCATCATCGGTACGGAGGAGAGAAGCTTGGGCTGCACCCATTTTCGAGGAGCAGTTTAGCGAGCGCACAGCAAGGTTCTGAATCGGGACGATTGTTTCGGTTTGCGCCTCTCTCGTAGCAGCGCACAGTGGCGGGCAATACTACAAAAGTTGGACAAAATCTCGAAAATTGTTCAAAACGGCTGATAATTTGAACATTTAAGAATTGCCTAATTTGACCATTTACTAAATGCTGAGTCCATACCTCCTGAAACAACCCAGAATGTTTCTATTGGGTGAAGTTCTGATGCGTTTGAAGAATGCCAGTTCCGACCGAAACCCTCGCCTTTATGTGACCGGAGGAAGTGCAGCATACGCCTTAGGAGACACTCTTCAAATATTTATTCATTTTTATTTATTTATTTGACCGTTGATTGAGCCATTCGTTATGTACGACTTCCCGCATCTATAAATTGCCCGCCACAACAAGTACTTTTTGGAAAATTTATCGACCTTCTCTTATGGAACGTCCAGGAAAGGCTTGCCGACAATATACTTCAGGCTAGGGATCTGCTCGTCGTCCGCTTTAATGCACAAGTCTCTTCGTCCATCACGATGATACCGGCTGCAGCAACCACTTGCGATACAGTTTCCTAGTGCGGGATTTGGCCACCATATTCTGTTTATCAGTTCAGTAAGGCACCTTCCTTACCTTGAAGGCCTAAAATTTGGGCCGCTTCATTGCCTGCTTTAGAAACCAGATGGAGTTGGTCGAAAGACAACGTCTTTCTATCGAAAGGTTCGGATTACGCTTGAAGCTATTCCTCACCTACCTTGTCTTCACTTTTCTTGCCAGCTCGCCACTAGATCGTTTGTTCCCTGGAACGATTTTACCACACGGAACACGATCAAATTTTCGATTCCCTGCTGTTTCGTGATCCACCTGTAAGGCTGATCTGGATTTCCCACGATCACGCCGTATTTTTTTTTTTTTGATAAAGCCTTTCTTGCTTGGAAACCATCTCAATGACCGCTTGACAGATTGTGACGAAATTTCGCAAATATAAACATTACATTCTAAACAAGTTTTACCCAAAATTGAAACAATCTTTTCACGTGCCATAATAAGTTAACAATAGAAAAATCACATTACTGCAACTATTTTAGTAATTTTTCCAGCTCAAACTTTATTTAAAAATTTGGTCCATTAATGAACCTTGACACTTTTGATCATGTTCGACGTTCGCTTAGTCGACAAAAACACCACAGGGCTTTTAGTTTTAACACTGGGGTTGTTCCTATCTGACATTTCGGAAGCGACACGGAAAATAAAATACACCCATAATTTGAGTTTAAGCCAAGGAGTGTGACAAAATCTAAAAAACATTAAAAAAAGTTTTTTTAGAATTAAACAAACGAAAATAATTAAACAATTGAGTAAACATGTGTTTTTGGCCTAAGCTTAAGCGTTTGGCACTAAAATTGAGACAGGGCTTCAGGACCCTATTGAAGAAACTGAAAAGCAAAAAAAAAATATTTCGATTATCATTTTTCGCCGTTTGGTTCGACTTTACGGCCGCTGTGCAGCGTGCCAAGCCAACACCTCCGGGCAAGAGGTTCGCTGACCTGTGACGACAAAAGTGTGACTGTTGGATGGCTCGGGAAGCCTCGAGCCCGAGGGCGCATGAACGTGCGTAGATGGCCCGCGAGCGCGTGGACTACGATTTGACAGATGATGATGATTTGCTGTTTACAGCTCACTCTTTTTTTTCGGGTGGAGATTAATTCATCCCTTCGTCCACCGGCCGTGGCCGTAAGAAGAGTATGAGCGGCTTTCATCGTCAACGTCAACAACATTCCACACGCTCCGCCCCGTCGTCGTCTTCAGGGGGTGCGATAGCTATAGCACACGTCTCTGGAGTGAAATCGGAGAAAAATGATGATGTAGCTGTAAATTTGAACGGTGCGCCGGTCGTAAGCAAATTAGCAGGAAAAACAGTTTGTTCGGCTTGCGAATGCGACATACGGAGAGGTTCCATCTTTTTTGCTTGCTGGCGATACGTCCCAACTTGGACAGAGCCTGCTTCGCAGCTTAAAGTTCTCATGAGCACACCCGCAGTTATTAGCTGAGATATTTCTTTGTCTTTCTATGGCGGCCATAGATTCCGATAAAAATCCCAATGATTTTTGTTTTTGGAAAATGGACAAGAAATAGAAATCATTACAGAACAATCTCTTGAAGTACTAGAAAAACTTCTGAATCAACTTTAAGAAAATAAGAACATAAAGGGTAGCTCTTATGCGAGATCCTGGTTACTTTTATATTAAATATCAGATGAAGTTTTTATTTAAAGATATTTAAAGGAATTAAAAACAATCTCGCGAAACATTGATCAACGAGTCATCTAAAATGATATCGTCTGTGCTGACTCTGTTTATGAGGTCCTGGAAAACGTCGTCAATCATGGTCAGGAACAAGGTAAACGATATAATGATTCCTTACGGAATACGGGTACAAATGTGTTCCTGAAACCACGAAAATTATTCACGAAATCGTGAATACCCATATTCATGGCTGCATACAAAATCGGACCATGAATATGCAAATTCATGATTTCTTCATGATTCCAGGAACAGATTTTTTCCGTGTAGTGGGTTCATCCTTCAAGGAATCGTATTTGGTGGTTCTGTCGATCATCCTAAAGAAACGGTTAGTGAGATGATGCGCGAGCCAGACGTTTATAATTCGTTCCAAACCCTTGGTGTATGCAATTGATCGCTAGTTCGTCAATTCTCTAGCCTGTTTGTCGAGTTTCGGTATTGGGACAACAAAGCTCTCCCGCCAGAGTTGTGTTTGATCCGTTGAATCTGTTGCATGCTTCTTTGTGGACGAGCGACGGTATCCGGATCAATTGTGTCCGGTTCGGGTAGTAACCGCACTATCGGTATCGATCATCCGTGTATATGCTCACGTATTCATGTTAAATTATAACTTTATCATTTACTAAAACGAATCCTTCCCCATATCCAAACACCCAGTGTTTCCTTGTGGAAGTGCAGAGGACTCTTTGGCTTCCATAAAGCAAGCAACACACCATCCCAAAATTGACCTGCATTTGGAAGCAGCCGGCGCCAGTATTGTTTGTTATAATAATGAGAGCACCAGTACTTACACATTGAAGATGAATCTACTGAACCCGAGTAATGTCTATTGGTTCCCTATGTAAGTATAGCTGTTCTTGCAACGGAGTAGCAACTTCGGACGATCAATCATTCTCATGCTCATGCTCATGGGACAACAAAGCTCTCTCGCCTGTTCAGCGGGTAGAAGTGACCAGTCCATAGATGTTCAACTTTAGCTTTCAGGGTTTCTTTTCTAATCTGTGCACTACCCTCAGATACAGTAAGATGGCTTATGTCGCTGACGATTGCCACAATAGCACAGATTAACACCTGGTCCGAGCTGTGGCTTGCTCGACGAGGTCCAAGGTCATCGGCAAAGATGTTCCCATGCAAAGCTCTTCCAAGCAAAATCCAAGAAGAAGGAAGGAGTGGGGTTTGGCGAATCTTTTGAGGATGTGACCTGAGCCCATAGGTTAAATAGTGATTGTTGAGTTGCTGCTAGGCTCGTTTATAACTTCGGATGGCCTGCCTGCTGACAAATGTAGCGTTGGATGTGACACCGATCAAGAATTACAGCTCGGTTTGGATTGTCAGAAGCCATTCTTTTCACAATGCAATGATGCGTTCTATGCGCTTTGACCACTTCTTGGCATCTGAGGATCTGAAGATCACCTACAACGGGATGGTCTGGTCGGTAGGAGAGCCTCAACGGCTATCGAGATTTGTAGAAGTCCAAGCATCTCAAGCTGAGGCACAAATATTTTAGCTATATCAGTTATCAGCTTCCTGGTATCAGGTTCTCAGGTCAGTTTTTAACTAAGGGCACGACGATGCTCTAAACTAAATTTTGGATTTGCTTCATACACGTTACCACAAGACAAACCAATTAATATTTTAGACTCACTGAAAAAGTTGTAATTTGATTGCAAAGCTCAAGATGCAATTTTATAGAACTAAAATCAAACACGTTCCAACAATCTCTCTAATTCTACGGAACGCTTGATCCCATCATTCTTAGTCTACAAGCAACTTCTTCAACTGCTCATCCCAAGCCCCGTGATCTTGACATCGAAATCCGACGTAAAGCCACGCTCTTCGAGACAAAACGAATGTTTACAAACACAACTCTACTAGTTCCCTCTCGTGGCAAGCGTTTCCAATCAATCAAGAGATTTGTCAGAACTACTTTGCACCGTTTTCCAGATCCGATTTACCTTCACTAGAAAGCGGATAGCTCTTCTGCTGCTCCAGCTCCAGAAACAGATCGACCTCATGGACGCTGCGGATAACTGTAAAATCAACTTCACCCAATGGAGATCACGACCAACGAACGAACGACGAACACAACGAGGGAGTCAACGGGGTTTTGGAGGGCTGGCTCTTGGAGGAGGAATTCGTTCCCAATGTTAACAGGGTCACGTTCGCCGGCGGAGGAAAGCGGGATGGTAAATCTGCATACCCTTCCTCTGAAAGCGGGAGGAGATCACGCAGCCAGAGCACCAGAGTCATCAAGCGAGCCAGCCAGCAGCGCACCAAAGTGATTTATTTTGAATTATTCTTTGGACGTAGTGATCGCGGGCAGCGATCATAATATGGCACAACACGGACGGATGGATGGTCGTTAAGTAGCTCTTGTCCGTTCGTTGCACACCGGCAGCCGCAGTTCAGCACTACAGAACGACAGGATTGGTCAATGCACTTTTCGATTATATCATCATCATCAGCTTTAGCGTCAATGTTGCAGCCGTGAAAGAATCGGAGCTTTGTGGAAAGTAGAAAAAAAGTTCAAGAGGAAGTGTAAGTGCACAATTTCCTCAATTGCCAAGATCCAATGCATTGTTGGTCGTTTGACTTGGGAACACCCGGTTCAATGATTTACTGGACGTAATTAAATTCATTTAGCTCATTCTCGCCGAGCGTTGATAATTGTGCTCCACGACCCGAGATGGTGATCGCGGCAAGTTTGGCAATGCACATGCAGGTC
Organism: Aedes aegypti; assembly: GCF_002204515.2. Taxonomy (NCBI): domain Eukaryota; kingdom Metazoa; phylum Arthropoda; class Insecta; order Diptera; family Culicidae; genus Aedes; species Aedes aegypti. The sequence goes on along the minus strand of NC_035109.1, from coordinate 93,449,255 downwards.
CCGTTGCTCGCTAGTCAACGCGCAGAAACTCTCGAGCGAAACTGTGACAAAGGTGAACGACCGCTGGAAGCTGCAGTAAGAGCCCGGGGCGCGATTGCAATTACAACTCTCGCGCTCTGTGACGCGATCGCTGAGTTCTGAGTATAGAGAGGCGTTTAATGTCACACACAATGCCCAACCCAACTCGGGCCGATCGACCGATCGATCCAGGCCAAACCAGTTCAACCGGGTCGAAGAAACGACTCGTTCAGCGTTATGCCTATTATGTAACGGCTCTGGCTGAGGCCTGTGTCAAACTAAGCCACGCGGCTGCTGCTCCTCGCAATAAACCGGAAGAGGAACGGCTTCGTTCCAGTTCATGGAGAACGAATCGAACAAAAGGGGGCCATAAAACAAACCTGATAGGCAGAGGCGTGCGCGCATATTTAATTCAGCTGATCAAGCGCGAAATCACCGGGATGATACAGAAATACGGTCGGGCACTGCCAGAAGGGAACGCGCCACAAGCGTAGATCACCGGATTGCGGCGTGAGCTTGCACACGGATCACATAAATCATCCCTCGGTTCCCGCGCTGCTGCTTCAATGGTTTTGACATCGCATAAAATAGAGAGCTGATTGGCAAGCATCGAGCGAACTAATCCCGGTCACTCGCCAGCAAGAACTTTCACCCCATGCGGCGATCGTTTTGCATACCCGCTGAACTCCGACGTGAGCGAAACGTTTCTGAAGGGATCATCTGATTTGACAGCGCACCGCTTTGTTCGATCCCGCCTTCACCGACCGCCGCGCCACTTTGGCGGCGGTCTTCACTTGTCTTTCATTTTTCACACAAATCAGTCACAACTTGTTAGGGCGGCCCCGAACAGGGAAGATGCTCGCTAGCGGCAACTTTTCTCGCTGCTGATCTTTGACAAATATGATCGCATCATCGCTTAGCCTTAGTGAGTTAACTGTCGGCGGCTTTTCCGCGACGTATGTGCGCGCGTTTGCAATTAAGGTGGAATATTACAGCCTCATTACTGTGCCACGAAGTAGACGGGGGAAAGCTCTAGCTCTCCGTGGCGTAGTTGCGGTTCGAAGGAAGGCAGGTTAAATTTACGAGCCAGGTTCAATGTCAACCGGGTTCGCCTCCTGCCTGGTAGTTGAGGCTAGTGAATGTACGGTGTATAAAGGGGGAAGGGACCGCACTTTAGGCGCGATTTGCTTTGTGCAGTACAGCGAACGGTGCCAGGCATCTTGCGGTCACAGCACTCCCACGAATTTGTCAGCTTCATCCAGGTCAACTTTCAATCGGTGGTGTTGCTTGTAGCGTCCAATAACTGAGATATTCGCTATTCAATACGCTTCTGGAGAAGTTTCGGAAATCTACTTGTGAAATATTTGAAAAAGTTTGTAGAACTTCAGTTGAAACTTTCTATTCATGTTATGATTTGTACAGAACAAACGTCCACGTCCAAGAACAGCTGACCACGATGGCATCACAAGAAAACGGTACGGTTTTTGTTATTTTCTCTCCATTTCCGTAATAACAAGCAAGAATCAACTATTTTTGTTGTTAATGATCGGACACTTCTGAAATCTATGCTAAATTCATGATACACGGAGACGGAATTCAACTCAATTTTGGGTTGTTTCAACGCAATTCCGTAGTTGAGCCCAATAACTCAATTTTGGCTAAATTTCCAAGGTCCCCACTAGATAGTTTGGCTTTAATTCCATTAGAAAAATATACTCAATTTTGGGTTGATTTAGCGCAAAATTGAGTTCTTTCGACCCAAACATAAGAGAAGTTGCATTTACCCAAATTTGGCTTATTGGGCCAAAGTACCCCCATTGGGTAGATGCAGCTCTCTCTATTTTTGACAACATTCGTGTGGGAAAAAGAGAATACCGAGAGATTTTGGGTTGAAACTATAATCGATACACTTAATTTTGGGTAAAGTAAACTCAAAAATTAGGTAAAAATATTTCTCCGTGTATGTATATGAAAATGTCATCGTGTCAGACGACATTCATTCCACAGTTTTTGTGTTTCTCGATGTTCATTCTATCGCTCGTGTTGTGTGTGAAAGGGTCTATGGACAAAAGGTCGAAAGACAAAGGGTCGAAAGGACAAAAGGTCGAAAGACAAAAGGTCGAAGGGACAAAAGGTCGAAAACGTTTTGAAATATTCTATCGGTGAAAATTTTTCCATATATTTTGTATGGGCTGAAATGCATCGAAAACGTGATTTTCATGGGATTTAGTATGAAAACTGGCTAAAAAGTGGAAAAAAAATCAAAATTTCACCAATGGAATATTTTAAAACTTTCCGATTATTAAAATATAACCCAAATACTAAACTCTAGCGAGGAAAAATCCGATGTACATTCCATTTTTATAATCGTCTGGTTCAGACATAGCGTGCGGTGGCGGATGAGTCTAGAGAGATTATTTGACTACTAATTATGAAAGCGAAACAAATCAATACAGAGTCAGAATTAGGGCGAATGTGAAGACTAATACATTCTCAGTAAAATCGGTTTGAAGTTTAGCGGATGTAATTTTAATTCTTTATTGTGTTTCCGATCGATTTAATCTCATGATGCATTTATATAGGATTCATTACAATATTACTTTTGTAGCAAAACATTTAATTTATTTACATATTATGAATTACACGTTAAAATAAATAAAAAACCATAATGCGCCATTCATCAAAATTTAGAGCTGTTGCGCCCCTAGGTTTTTCGTCTTCTTCAGTTTGACAACAGCGATTGCGCCTTTTGACCTCGTCCTTCTGGTTTGACTATCATCAGCTTCGCCGTTTTGCTACGCTCTCTCACACGAACCTTTATCACTATCACCCTTCTGCACACTCAGTTTGAAATGCGCCTTGCTGCCACACTCAATCTCAAATGCGCCCGGTTACCGCAAGGGGGGAAGATAGGTGAAATTGACACCAGAATTTGTATCGAAAGAAAACATCAAATGCGCCTTTACGTTTTTCCCACTTATTTCGTGAAAAACGTTATTTTTAAGGAACAGAAGTGCATTATATGATTGTAATTTATCAAATAAACAGTTAAGTGAATAAAACTCAGTTTGTTTAGATTTGTCAGTTAGGCCGTTGTTCTAGTACTGTATTGAAATGCCGTGAAAAATGTCGAATGTTTACAACACTGGTGTCAACGAACTTGATGCTTGATAACGGTATTTTTTCCAGATATGTTAATTTTAAAATGTTTTGACTCTGTATTTTAGTACATTAAATTGTATTCTTTTTATTATTTTTGTACCAGTGTGAAATTACTGGGAGTTAAACGGTCTAATGCCATAAGCCACTTAATTTTTTTTGTCAAAAAATCTGTGTATTTCATAAAATCTGATTTGATTTGGTTTGGTTAACCGGGTAGGTATGATTTTTAATTGTTTTCATATATCTGTCATCTAATAACGCATACATGAGCTTAAGCGACCGAACAGTTAGTTTGTTGAACGATTGTATCGATGAATTCACGTAAACGCTCGTAAAACTCGTTTATCACAGCTGAAATACCATTTTAGGAATCATATATTTTTAAAGGAAAAACTGTAAGATTTTTTTTCTATTGTTTGTAAATTAATCCAGTATTTTTCTTATAAGATGTTTTTAGTAATTTTTCAAGATATTTTTCTTTAAATTTTTCCTGGTGACTTTCTTCAAATTCTGCCTTAAACAATTCTTTCAAGGATATCTTCAAAATCTACTATTCTCAAAACTGTTGATGAAATGCAACCTGGGACTTACAGAAAGTGTATCTAGAGACACCTGAAGAATTCCTTCAAAAACTATTTGAAGAGCTTTCTCCAGAAATATAAGTAATTCTTCTTCTGGAATCCTTGCATAATTAACAACAATCTAAATTTTTTAAGATCTTTTTGAGCAGATTCACTAGGAATTGCTTGGATTATCGAAGTTTTGCTATAAAACTCTTCCCATGAATTATTCAAAGCTACGGTCAGGAATTTCACTGTGAACGCTTCGAACATTGCCTAAGGCAGGGATTCTTCAATAAATTGAATAACTTTTTGAATTACTCCAAGAATTCTTCCAGTAATTTGTTTTTAGTAGTTTGAAGATACGATAGTAAAAGATTCTCAAGAATTTATACTTCTTGGCAGAATCTCTCAGATAATGGGAATTTTGAGGCTTTTTCCTCCAATTTGGCGATTTTTGTTGGAATTACACCAGCCGACTAGCTTAAACCTTTCAAAGTTCCTTAAACATTCCTACGCAGATTATGGAGAAAGTAAATCACGAATTTGAAAAGAAACGCTCTTAGAAATCCAAGCAAAGTTTAACCATAATATTTGCATTAATTTATCCTGCGATTGCCCTAATTACATAGAACGATTTTATTTTTATCGTCAGATTCCTCTAAATATTTAAACAGAAATTCTTCCAAAAAATCATAGAAAATTATTTTCGAACTTCATGCAATGCTGTCCTTAGTTTACACTTTCTTGAAATCCTGTATGAGCACTTCCAGAGTCCAAAATATATTTCTCAAAACGTTACTTTTCAGTAGTCGCGATTTTGTATTTTGTATGGCACAGCACGGCATCGGTGAACCACGTGCATGATGCTCCACAGGCCTTTATTATCAGAAAAAATGTTCATCAAATCTGAGCTCACCAATCGTTTTCTTTGGTCAAACTGCATGTCTGGACAAAATTTAAAAAAAAAAATGGGCCCCATTTTGAAGCTACGCTCTTTTGAACTTATACACTCCCGTGCATAAGTTTGGGTTCACCTCCTAAAAAACATACAAAAGTGTTCAGTCCATATCTCTGGGATTACACGTCCAATTGAAACTCTCTAAGTCGCATTCGAAAGACAAAGAGTTATTCTTACATCGTATGCATTTTTTCAAAAAACATGTTTTGAATTTTGTATACTAAATTTTTACATAAGATGTGACATTTATAAGACAAAAAACACACTGAAAAAAAACATAGCTAATTTCCTCAGTATTGGATCGACCAAAATTTTGAAACAAGATGTCATTAGAATCGTAATCTTATATTCTTTGAAGAGCACTTACGAAATTTTTGCGGAAAAATCTGAAAACTAGTCAAAATTAATGAAACAGTCATTCAAGTCATCGTGCAAGAGTTTGGCTTGTGGGGTAATATCCGTCATATCTTGCTAAATTTCTCCTTTCCGGTTTTGATTTTTTCGATCGAGTCCTACAAAATCTTACAGTAAAACTGAATTTTGTCACCAATGTAAATTCAGTGCAGTGTTTCGAGTAACGACGTAAAGAGGTGCAGTACAAAATGGTAGAGAATAATGAAAAGTATAGAGCATCCATTTCGAATTGGTTTGTCGCTAATTTACTTGCAGGTCTTTATTTGAAATTCTAGATAATAAAATTTGGAAACAAATGTATGGCTAAAACAGTACGATTTTTTTTTCTTTTGCCTTTACCGTTTATAACGACTGGTTTGTCTTAACTTGGCAGGGTGACTGATTGAAAGAAAAGCTTACGAAGAACTATTCAGTTTGTGTAGGATTTAAACAAGTTTATGGTGGACCTGCATACTACGTATAGAATTAATAAACAACTTTGTTCCACCATGTTTTAGCTGTTGAATCTCGAACATTCCAATTTCTAGCTGTGATCTACGCTAAACTTGAAGCGTTTTATTTAAGGTAACCCAATAAGGTATGAAATCAAGCTCTTTCAAGTATTGCTACGTTCTCTTCATTCAATTTTTAGACACAAGTGACTTACATCGAAATTGCATTAAAATTACAAATCACATCTTAAAAATAATTAAATGTGAGTGCTCAAGTTTATTTAGTTATCTTAATTATTATGCAATAAAAATTATATCATGATTCCTAATAACATAAAATTGGCTCCGTAATTTCATATAACGGACCATTCGCCATTACTTACGCAGCCCTAAGAATCTTATTTATAATCTATTATCGAACACCCCGTCGGTTGCGAACATAGCACAGAAAGGGAGGAATAATAAGAATGTGCCAGCGAATGTTACAACTGTTGACACACAGTGATCGGTGCCAAACAGTGGGTGATGTGTGCCTGTCTTTTTTTTCTTTCGTGACTTGTTGCCATGAACGATAAATGTCATGCGTGTTGTGTGAATGCAGGCGAATAAATGGGATAAAATTATGGCTCGTGTGTCAATGATCGTTAAATTTTCCAAAGCTTGACCACAATTAATGAAAGACCGTTCAAATATTACTGATTTCTTTTGAATGGATCTATACCATTAAGGTGAAGATGAATCGAAGCCAAACTTGCAATTTTCAAAAGCACGGATCTGAAGAACCAAACATCCGTTTAAGCCGAAAACTTAATCGATTGGTTACTAGCTGATGGTGACCAATCGATTAGGTTTTCAGCTCAAATGGATGCTTGGTTCTCCAGATCCGTGCTCTTGAAAATTTGAACTTGGGCCTACATTTTTTTAAATTTTGCCCAGATATGCACCTTGGACATATAAAACGGAGAACATCGTGGTGCGACTACTGGATGGCTAAAAAAATCCAAAAAGTTCTTATGAGAAAATTAAAAAAACTACTTTGGAGAAGCGGTATGCAGTTGTTGATGGTTATTCTAAAATAATATTATGTGGTATGCCAGGACTAATTTTTGAAGGAGCTAGAGTTCACAGAGAACTGTCAGAAATGTCGCTGAAGGAATATTTGCAAAAATCTCTGGACGCATTCTATTGAAAATCATCAGAGAAATTCCTCAGGATAGAAATCAGTGCAGACATCCTGGATAAATTTTCATGATAAAATCTCAGCTCGAAGATTTATTATCATCTAAAGAAATATGACAAGAAATTCTTGGTTGTGTCAATAGTAAAATTTTCAGAAAACTATATATTGAAATTCTGAATAAGTTCTCCTGGAGAAATCTCAGTAGCAATATCGAGATAAATTTCTGATAGAAAATTAGTAGGATTTATATGCAGGAAAACTTCAAAAAATTGTCTCAGATATGCTAGGAGATTTTTGAGAGTTTTTATTGGAAGAAAAGTTAAAGAAGTTTAACTTAAAAAAGTCTTGGACGCACTGTAACTGTAAATGCTTGTATAATCCAACAGTCATGTAGATTTCTTATGATCAAGAGATCCCGGGTTAACTGCCCAGGGTACCTATCAATTGTACCGTAAAAGTGTTGGAATCAAGTGCATTTGAGGATTTATATGCAAATATTGAAAATTTATAAGATTTTAGCATTTTTGAAACGCTTACAAACAATCTATTCTACGATCACTATTTGATGAAGTCATAATAAGCTCGTCACTTATCCTTGACAGCCTAGTTATAGTAGAACATGAATTCGGTCTCAAATCTCTTAGCGAAAACCATTTTTACAAACTGGACCCATTTTTGTAATCTAAGTCAGAAATTTTCATATAGCGTTAAACGCCTAGAGGTATGCAATGCCCTATGAATGTTCCGTATTTCATTCAATGTTGTTCGATTTATAGGGTAACCAATATATTTTGGACCTCTATATATTTTGGACCCCCTGGGCCAGTTTCCTGCAAATTTTCCAGTTAAAATCGAAAGACCAATACAATCCGCATGCCATTTGGAAAGATAGGACCATTCCGCACTTGCATCAAGCGTTTGTGCATGGAAAATATGTTTATTTTATCTGAAATTAATTTAATTTAATCGGTTCATCCATGCAACCGTTACAACACGTTACACACAGAAATTGAAGACGTCAGAAATTTTTCAAACGTAAACAAAAACTTTTTTTCTAATTTCTGAACTAAAAGCGTAGAATTTCTTCGCTTTTCCATTGTCAATCGATTGATTAGACTTTGGGCAAGCATATAATACAACCAGTGCCGTGGACTTTGTCGCCAAACGATAAGAAAATGCCGGGGGTCCAAAATATATACCATGAGGGTCCAAAATGTATTGGTGTGTCCAAAATAATGAAAAACAGTGATGCACAATTCAATTATTTTCGACGTCTTTTGGATCCTACATGACCGTATGGGCATTTTTATCTCGTAGATGAAGTTTTTCTCTACATTTTGGTATGTTCTTTGACATTACGTTGTGCAATAAATTAATTGGGACAAAAATGTAAAATCACTTCCTTAGGGGGTCCAAAATACGACCGTTACCCTACTCCATTATCAAAGTTACCCCAAAACAGAAAACCGACTTTCGATTATATGAAAAATAATATATCCATTCAGAATAAATCTTTTGGCAATTTATCAAGTGCAATCGATAGCTAGGATGTCAGTACTTGTTTTAAAAATATAAAATGTGATTCTTTGAAACAGAATGCATAAATAATGATGCTTTCTTCGAAAAAGCTATCAAAGTAACCCCGTTTTGCGGTAACTATTAATAAAATCTTCAAATAATTTCCAAACTGAAATTTTAGAATTCGGTAAAAAAAATCGTTCATCGCTTCCACTGATGTATATTCTGACTTACCAGCGTCCCTGGTCATTTTCAACACTATCCAGCGTTTTGTTGAATGATACACGAGTTGTCTCACTACACCACGGTTTTCAGAAACTTGAAAAAAAAAATGTGAAAGTGCACTTACTTGAAAACGAATTTGATTGGGGAATGAGAAATATAAATATGTCACATAATTATTATATTATAACTATATTATTAGTAAATGTAATGCTCACTAATTTCTGTTTTTCTCTTCTTCTTCCAGATATTCATCGTTTACCCTTTAAGATTATACACATCTCAACGATACTCCTCATCGAGCAATAACAGTAGTTCGTAATTCTACCGCCTAAGCTAGACACGTAAGCGCACTGCAATCGTACTCTTTATACGGCAACTGCAATCACCTTGACAAAGGAGCGACAAGGCTGTCAACTCAACCAAATATTAAGTTATCAACCCAGTAAACCTAAGTGACATCATTCATCAATCCGTCCCCACAATGTTACCAAGCAATCAACACCAGCACCCATCGTCGCAGCAGCAGACGGTATCTCAGGCCGATCAGCAGCAGCATCTGCTCAACACGGTGGGCATGAGTGCCGCCTACACCACCACATCGACCAGCTACAGCATGAGCTACCCGGTGGTCACCGGGCACCATCTCAACGAGAACAACAACCTGGTGATGCATCCGTCCTATGGCAAACCGGCCGCTCATGTCGCTCATCAGCTTCCACCGGCGTCACTCATCACGCTGCAGCCGGTCGCTCTGGACGCTCATCACCCGTCTTTGCATCACGTGCCCGGGTTGGGACAGCCCCAGCCATCGCACACCATCACTTCGCTGTCCCAGCCCGGCCTCGGCCAGCAGGGAATGTCCTCGCTGGGACACGGATCTCATCAGCAGTCCGGCGGGCAGATGTCCGTCGGAATGTCCGGTCATTCATCTTCGATGAACGATCCAAACGGTAATGACGATGGTAGGTTTATCCGGTTGGGTGTGGATCATCCAGGTCCTGGTACAGGTCTCTTTCTGCGTAGATGCAAGCGAACTTACTCTCGTTACAGCAGAACACTTTAGGGCCGAGGCAAGTCAGCGTTTCTAACACCAGCCTCGTTCCACCGTTAATAGCCGGGGTTTGGATTTGAGCCAACTGGAAGAGCGGGCGATTCTCTTTACCGGCAATGGGAAACCCGCGAACTGGACACTAATAAAAATTTGTATATAGCGTGCTAACAAGCGTCCGGTTTCAACAAGGCTGGTTTCCATTGTCCGTAAGAAGACGCGCCTCGGTGGTCGACGAATCCTCACATTTCGCTTCGCTCGAACAACGAAGACGACGACGAGTGATGGGGATCGTATTTCACACGTTTTCGCTCCTCTCTGCGTGGTTCAAGTCCGGATCTGTCAGACCTTTTCGGTTGGTGATCTGGATTGCAAACAACAACCAGATCATCCTGGTGTGGTTGTTATGAACGGGTGGAACGAGGCAATTAGCATCAACCGGATCCGGAGGGAGAAGAAGAAGAAGGCATTGCTGCGGCGCTGCTGATGGAGCAGTACGAGTCTCTCGGATAACCAAACCATTAATCGACTAACTTGGCATGAGAGCAGAAGACAACCGTAGACTTACTTACCGACTAAACATTTCGGACTGACACTCATATACGCATCATAACTAACCGACTAATCCGGGCCAATCGCCCGCCAGCTATATGCAAGCTCTGCGCGCATGGGCGTAGCCAGATGGCTTTGGTCAAAAGGGACAATTTCACAATGACAAAAGAACAGAAGGTCGATAGGACAAAAGGCCGAAAAGGCGTCAAAAGGTAGAAATTTACATATTTGCTAGGTAAGGGATAATTTCCTACCAAACAAATCTCACTGAACTTTACTGAAGGACCTTTGTAACAACGAGAGATTCTCTCCTTTCTCGTTCTCTTTAGATTTTAACAGTGCAATACTAAAGCATTTGGGAAGTATTTCACTATGGACCGGAAGACAAAATCTTTGGCAAACGTTTCATATAAAAAAACAACAGATGAGGTTAATGTGGCTCAGTTCTTGATTAAAGAGATTGTAATCAAAGAGAGTCTCAATGTTAGATAGGCCCTTTTGAAAAAATTTACGAGAAATTATTTGCTGAAGTTTTGCCTTTCGAACATCAGCATACATCAACAACTAGGTACCTCATAAAGAACCCAATTGGGATCTTTAGGGATACCTAGGTTTTTAAAATATTCTAAATCTACGTTAAAAATCTAACATAAAATCAAATTTTCAAAATGGTTGGTGTCTTGGAATGTGCTTTAAGGTGTTTGAATCACTTCTCGTCAAATTCTTATTCGGGATGAGCTGTCATTATGTGATTCGAATTGCCATTGTGCCTATAGATTAAAATCATTTATAGTTTTTATAATATATAATATTAAATTTTTGTCCAAAATAAGTGCAATTATTAAAAAAATCAAAAACTTTAACTTTTTACCACGAAAGATCACTTGCCTTCATTCCTGATGAAAAACCTGGCTTCATCCATGTCTTCGCGAATGGTCCTACACCGCCTTATCAAAATCGACCCATAAAACACGGGGAACGGGGAGCGAAAGGTCAATTGCTTCATTTCGAATACGCCGACTGCTAACCTGGGTGTTGATCGCTGAAGAAAAAAAACCGTTGCTCCGTTTCTCGCGATGGATCGCTCGAGGGCCAAATTAGAAGCAGAAACTGGGATTCGTGTAATAGCGTGGTGGCAATATTGAAAACAACGAACTCGGGTTTTTGCTCACCTTTCTCGGCGTCTACCATGCTTAGGACCCGCATTCGAACAGACGAACGTCCGAAGAAATTTTGCTAGGGTAGTTGGTCCAGTGTTCGCCGCCCAAGAAATTTTTTTTGTTTAAAATCAATCGAACGTAATTTCGGTTTCCAAGTTCGCCACCTATGGTGATTTCTTATGGGAAGTAACGAACTTAGGAACACTATGATGAAATAAGGTGCAAAATAGCTGAAATACTAACGAAAACGATTTCTTTTCTATTATTTTCCCAAAAAAGGTTGATGTGTCTGGGAATGTTGTCGCATTATCCTAAAGTTACTTCAAATTTTTCATTTGTCAGGCTCAAGCGTGCTAAGCATAACGGAGCCAGTTTAAAGTAACTCAATGAATGCTGCACTACTGGTACTATGACGAATACCAGAGCATCCACCCCGTAAAATTCGCAGAAACGCTCGGTCGACTTGCGTACACCTTCGGGATGGGTATCATATACTTCTGCGAAATGCCGACCGTGCAAAATTTGGACCCCAAGGCTTTTCGGCTGATGGGGAGGGAGACTTCTCTCACTCGACTTCGTAGCGATTTTGTTCGTCTAGCCCGATGACGACAGGGAAAGAACTGTATGGTCAATTAATGCCCGGGCCTTGCTGTTGTTGGATGTATTTATAGGCAATTATTACCATAAAATTGCACGATAACAGCAGCCCCAGCGGTTAACTAACGAGCCGCCCGGTGCCACCACTTTTAGCTTTAGCCTGAGTTGGTCTGTCGACGGGACTAAATGTGGCTAATGCGGTCCATATTTACTGGGAGCTGACGCCATTGGAAATGATTTTAGGGAGATGCAAGTTTTTAGAATGTTTCTTTTGTATTGAATTGGGGTCATTGCTAGGCACCTACGTAATCCCTCTGGTTTTTGCGCAAACAAATTTCTTTTTGAAATTATTGGACATTTCTTGAAGGTCAATCAGTTGATTTGAAATAATAATTAAAGTTATATATTTCTACTAAATATCGGTTTAAGAAACAGTTTATGATGCAAAGTCGTACATAGCCGGAAAAATAACGATAATATGATTATGGTAAAGCAGTTTGTACTAAACTAGCAACTGTGGTGAAAGTTACAGGAACTGCAGTCATAGTTTTGTCTGCATCATGTGTAATGCAGTGTGGTAAAGAATATTTCAAAAGAACTTTAAGAACGACTCGTGTTGTACCAATGTCAAGCTTTGTATACAAAAATAATTAATCTGGATATAAGAAGAATGTTTCAATAACTGAACTGAAATGCAGATGTATATACATAGCTGAATCTTCTGTGAGACTTGTGTCAAGAACTTCGCAAAAAATCTCGCAAAAAATTCATTTTACAAAATCTTGCCCAATTTTATGAAATTCTCCTGCGATTTTCCCTCTATTGCAAGTTTTTTTTTATGAAATTCAAATCAATTTGTATGGCGTGTGAGATATCTCAATAGGGTCCTAAAGCCCTGTCCCAATTTTAGTACCATACGCTTAAGTTTAGGCCAAAAACACATGTTTACTCAATTTTTAAATGCTTTTCGTTGGTTTCCCGCCCAAAACATATTTTTTTCCTGATTTCTGAAATTTTGTCACACCCCTTGCTTTAAACTCAAATTTTGGTTGTATTCTGTTCTCCGTGTCTCTTCCGAAATGTCAGATAGGAACTACCCCAGTGTAAAAACGTCGAGCCCCTGTGGCGTTTTTGTCGACTACGTTAACGTCAAACCAGGGGGCCGATATGATGGCCATATTTTGTCGCCTCTTATCGAACGCAAGCAGTGCTCACCAATACTATTACGCTATAAGCAATGCAGCTGGTGTGAATGTGGGAAAATGAACCTAGGCACACAAAATCTACGCATATTGTTCGTTATTATTTCCATAGCGTAGCTCGCGGTTTAAAATAGAGTAAGTTTCATATATATTATCATAAAAACAACAATGAAGTGTTGTTTCCTTCTTTCGGTGTCGATTCTCACAATCAGAAACTTGTGATGCGAAATGTTATCACGATGATAACATTTCGCATCACAAGTTTCCAACCAATATCGATGCGCGGGATAGACGGCTAAATGCCATTGCGAACGCGGATTTAACCACTGATAAGTAAACCGAAGACTGTCAATGCACTGTCTCACATACCAGCTATGCGCAGTTTTTGTCTTGTTTGGCGCATTTTGTACCATTTTCACTCATACGGAAGGTAAACATTCAACAAATACATGAGTGTGCGTGAGAATTTCAACTGGAGTATAAATTTATGCTCCCGATAAGAAGGCACAACAAGACCTGTCAAATACCATAGTGAAAAGCTATGATGCCATCCCTCTGCGTCAAACATGATCAAAAGTGTCAAGGTTCAATGTTGGACTCATTTTTAAAATTAAAGTTTAAATATATTATAGCCGTTCTTCGAGCGGGAAAATTTGCCAAAGTGGTTGCAAGAAAACGCTCTATCGTGTTATTTAATAAAAAACAAGTTTTTATCAAACATTTTAGGACTCTATTATGAGTGCTGAATAAAGAACGAATTGCTCTTTTTCATACAAAATGGTCTAGTTTGGAAGCTTTGATCTTGGCTTCTGATGACATAAAATTGAATTTGTTTGACCAATTTGGCCATTCCGCAAAAAATTCTGCACGAGCTTCACAGTAGCTTGGTTTGTCTATCGAATAGTGACATCGTTTTTGAGGTTTCCCGTTTAATTACGAATTATGTTGTTTTATTTAATATAAATAGTTTTTGAGAGAAAACGGGTTTCCCGTTTAATTACGAATTATGTTGTTTTATTTAATATAAAACTTGTTTTTCTCATTACGAACATCAAATCGAACATCTCAAACAAGATTTTTTGTTTGGAAAAGTTCTAGCATTTTTTCGAATCTTAAAGAATATTGCTTGCGTTTTGTGTCATGGAAATGTTGCATAATTTTTTTTATTCAATCCCAATTGAAAAACCTAATTAAAATTTGAAGTATTCGTGAGTTTAACCAAGTATTTTTTAAATATTCGTCAAGTTTTCGGATCTGGAAGAAACAAACCCAATTTTGTTGAACCAACCTCTAATTTCGTCCTTTGTTTATACTTTGGGCACACCCTATTTAACGGCCAACTGGTTTCGTGTCTAAATCTCATGAAACAAACTCACTAAACCTGTCGATTCCAATTTCCTTTCTAACTTATAAACTATCTTTACAGGATTTCAATTTTCACAAACTATTTCAACTTTCCAATTCACTGTTATCTTTGTTTATGTTTTCCATCCCATCTGCTTTTGGCGGCTTACTGTCTTTCTCTCTCTGCCTCATGTTATTTCATCTGTCTATCCACCTGTCACTTGTCAACTAACACTTGCATCTCGTCAGACTCACAATGCAGCAGTGCTGCCAGAAAAATCAGGATTTTCGAACTGTTCATTAAATTGAGCAGGGGAATTTAGGAGAAATTTATTAAAAACAAAATGAAAAGTTCATAAAAAGTTGACCTTGCTTCCTACAATAATAATCAAGTTTAAAGTTCTGAATCTCGGCTGCTAGTTCTAATACAGCACGTTGTTTGTTACTTAAATTTATGACATTTTACTTTTATGTCGGACACATATAAAGTCAATTTCAATGATTTTTTTCCTAATTGCATGCTTAAAATCTTTTAAAGAACAATTACACTAAAATTTTTGAATTACTTTTCCGAATGTTTCTTATACAACTCATTGCCAATCACAAACAAACGAATCACCGACCATTCATTGATGGGAATCTCGGTCCAAATCCACCCATTTTCTGAACAACGATCTCCGAAAGGATCCTCCACACACAAAACTACCGTCCAGCCGCACCGCGCAGAAAATGGTTCCACGAAGGTTGAGGTTATGTAAATTAGTTCCACCCTTGCGGTTATTGTCGTCGTCGTCGTCGTCTTTCTCAGCGGCGTCCTCTATGGCGGTGTGATCGTCGTGGCGCGTTTCAATTACCGCAACATTTAACGCCTCCAACTGGGGCCCCCCCACCTCCATAGACGACGTTGACCGCGGGCAGGCTGACTGAAAAGGAAAAATTACTTCTTCGGCTTGTGCTGGTCGCCGCTTCGGCGGCGGTGTGTTCTACGCGGAATCGCCTCCAAGCGAAACGAACATGGTGCAAAAATCATACATACTTTAGTTTGGAGCATGCCCTGTAGGGTAGCTCAAATTCCTAAAAAATAGTCTTTTTCTGCAATCTTCATAAAGAAAATGGAGTTTTGCCGATTTAACAGTATGATTTCTTACGTAGAATAAAGTTCAATATTTCAAGCTGATCTCAAAGCACATTTGACGAATATCACGGTTGTTCAAATGCTATTCAAGTAAAAGACTTCAAAATTCCATTTTTTTTTGCTAAAAAAAACTTGTTTTTGGAGCATTTTTAACCTTTTTGAATCGCCCTAATGCCCTAGCACGAGGCCCTAGCAATACCTCCAGCAGCCAAGATACGCGGATCTAATTAAGTTTTTTCCACAGTTGCAACAACGTGAAGCCTACCAACCACGCAATTACATCTGTGCTGATGCAAGAGGTTCGTTGTTTCACCATCCTTTTGGTGGAGTGCAACTTTGTTCCTCGAGTTCAAAATCGAGAAAATCACGTAATAATCTGGTACGAGATCCGCGATTGATCTGCTCCAGGTCCAATGGGATGCACCCGCGGGAGCGATCCGCATCGTGATGAATCATTAGGGCGTGTGATATTGCGGCGCTTATATTAAATCCACATCCAGTGGCGGCGGCAACGCGCAGAAGATATGCGCGCAATTTAAACGCAACGTCAAAATTCAAGTAGGCTTGGATTTTTTCGTCCTTGAAGGACACAAATGTATCGAATTTGCCCAATCTGAAACATTTGGTGATTTTCATTATCACTGCGACGGTATATCGACATTTTCAGATAATCGCATTACGTGGATTTATCTTGCAGAGCACAATATTGTGTGGAATGAAAGAATCGCTTTTAATTCCACGCCACACCGCAAAAACTGCATCCGTCTCTAGCCTTAGGGATCCGAAGAAGTGGATCATGATTTCTGCTGACTGCTGCAGCTTCCAATCCAATCTATAAACACAACAAAAGCCAATTCAGCGATAATTTCAGCTCAGTCATGATTGTGCTGTGGTGCTCCACTTCTTGGGAGAGGCCTTATTATTGCCTCATACAGCTCAGGAAGAACTTTTCGGAATTCAGTTAGGGTTATCATCCTTGAGAGAGAGTACATGTACTCTTTTTCACCTTTCAAAACCGTTTACTATTCTATTTTCTGAATGGCCTCAGGTGAATACTTTTCTCGATTTCATACATATTCGTGAGTATTGTTAAAAAATTAAACTTATTTTTTCTTCTTTCGATTTTACGAAATATTTGGCCTGCCGCACGAAATTGCTTCTTAGTTTTTGCAAACTGTTGTTTATCTAGTCTAGAAATCTTAAGTACTAATACTATATCTTTTTTTATGTATCAAAAGCTCGAGCTTACGTAAGAATTACACGTTTACTCAATTTTTCAATCTTTGTTATCGGTTTAAGTCCGAAAAACAAACTTTTTAGTTTTTTTTAGTTTGTACCACACCCCTAGATTTTAACTCAGATTTTGAGAACATTATGTTAAACGTGTATTTTCTGTGTGTCAGTGGTGTCAGTGTCAAAAAACAGAGCCCCAGTGGAAATTTGTCAGCGAACGTCAAAGATCAAAAGTGTCAAGGTTTTTATTTCGACGCATTTTTTTGAAATCAAACTCTTATTATGAATTAGCTGTTTTTGAACAAAAATAAAAAACTTGCCAAAATAGTTGCAAAAACATGCTTTTTCGTATTATTCAATAAAATCAAAATTTCATGTGAAATTGCAATACTTCTGAAAAGCGCCATGTAGTTTCATTGTTTTTACTTACTTAAAGAGATTTCAAAAATTTTTGGAGTAATTTTAAGTAATCTTTTTGGTCTTGACAAATATGGTAACCCTAAATTCACTGCCTCCTACCTACTTGTTGGTCGGTCGGTCGTTCGAAGGGAAATAGGATTCCGTTAGGTGGAATTTTTACGATCGCACAAACGTCTTTCTCCGAAGCCACAAGAGAAGCTCGCGATCATCTCTATAGAAGATGACGACGACGACGACGACGACGACGACGACGTCGGCGGAGCTTGTATATTTCCAGCATTTGTTTATTTTATTCGCTTCGCTCGCGCCAACGACGAGAAGAGGTCCCTCCACATCACACTAACTGGATCCCGGTTCATCGTTTCCTGCTAAACAATTTTCGTTTCGTTTAGCAGCGCGAACAGAACGCGGGATCTGCGAGGAAGAGCGAGCGAAAGAGCGCGGTAAACTTGCTGACTGTATAATCTGTTTCTATCACCAAGAGACATGGCCGTCGTCGTCGTCATCGTCTTAAACACGAGACTTGGACCAAATGGGGCTCCCAAGTCGTTGCACGGTGGCTGTCCACTATATAAATATTGGTCGAAAGTAGTTATCTTGTTGAAAGCTGATGATGAAGAAAATGCGATCTTTTGAACAAGTCTGTAGATCTGCTGATCTGATTCACTGTATAACAAAAAACATTAATTTCCACGTCTTTGTCAAAATTACTCAAACGAAACCCAAGTTCATTGAACACTATGGAACATCATTTTAGATTGTTTACTAGATGTATTGAACACGTTTTTTCGGAATTAAACAAGATTTTCCGGAATTTTTCAAAACATTTGAAAAGGTTCCATAAGACAAACTTGTTGACATTCTTAAACAGCAAACATGTCAAATAAGATTCAAAATATCTTTAAAACACAGAATAAGGTCGAATGGAAATGGTAGAGCTGATCTTTTTTTTTGAGATTTGATCAATCGATCAAAAACTAAGGAAAATAGCTATTCAAAACTTAAGAAAGTAAGAAAACATGTCAGTGGCCATCTTCGGGCCACTGTGCAACGTCTTCGTCATCGTCATCATCCTCGTCGTGGCGCACAAACAACAACCCACAATTCAATACGATGATGAAGTGTATCGTTTTTATTATGGACAGCGCATTCGCTTGCGGCACACTAACGGTGAAAAAATTGACTAATTAGCGGGTCTTCCCCCGGGTTGGGCTCCATGCTGGATGCTGCTGCTGAGATCAAGATGAAGAACTTCTTCCCACTTTGATCGATCTGGCACCCAACCCATGTAGGCATATTACCCCCTTCGCCGCTAACGTCGCCATCACCGTCGTAATTTGCTTGCTAGCAACGTGGTTAACGGCGAGGCGGTCGTGGGAGTGCGAAAACGTGGGAAATAGTCGAAGGAGGAACATGCGTTATATAGTCACTCACGCGTTTATGTTGCTTTATTTTAGATAATTTCTCATTCTGAGGTTTAATGTGGGACTACCTCGGTTGTCACGTTTGTTGTAATGGAAGATCCTTCGCGATATGTCGCAAATATCAGGACAGATGAGATGAAAGACTGCACTACTACGACTATCTGAACCAAAAAAAAAACATTTCCGAATCCTTGAAGAAGGTCCGACAAGAACCGAAACGTTGGGACAACAAAACCATACATTTGTTTTCAACAGCGTTGCCAAACTCTCAAATTCTCATTTCTCATGCTTGAGATTTTTCACCCTTGAGTTGTAGCTCACGCAACTCAACAATCAAAAAAATCATGAATGAGTTGGCTCATCCGTTTGACTCACTGACATTTCCACAGTTGTTTCACGCAAAGCACTCATTCTTTGTTTTTCTGTTGGAAATACAGTACTGACCCGATTTTGTCAGCCCCTTTTTTAAAACGTTTCTCAGCTCTCCTTCAAAAAGTAAACAAGTTATCAAAATTCTTTCATCACTATGTTATGCATATTTATAATAAATTTAACTGGGTTGAATAAGATTTGAAGAAAGTTTAATACTGAAACCGTGAAAGCAAAAAGTTTTCCGCAAAAAGGGGCTGACAAAATCGGGTCAGTACTGTATAACAAACGTTTCTAATGTCAACAATAAAATTGGTTTTTGGCAGATTTTCGTTGAGTTTTATGATTTCTTCTTCTTTTTTTAGTGATTTTGCATCAAAATCTCATGTGTGAGTTTTGCAAAAAGATCTCAAGTGAGTTTGCTATCGAGAGAGAACTCAATGATTGAGATTTGAGTGTGAGTCTACCAACACTGGTTGTGAATTGCCAAAAAGACTGAAAAGCCAGTAAAACTTCCAAATTGAAGACTAGACGAACATTTGATTGTGCTCCGTGAAGCAGTTTCCAAATATTTTGAGTTTTCTGAAAAAAAAAAACTTAATTTGTAACTAATGTTCGTTTCAGTTTTTGACGCTTATTCTAGTGAACATCAACTCTCGCTTAGGTTGATTTACGGATTACCAAATGCGTTGCAGGATATGTTATATTGTATTCATTAAACAACTTTTTTTGTAAAATTGATTGCCTTTAAAATACTTCTGAAATGCACAGTTAATTCAAAGCTACTTGTACAGTACACTTGATGGAGGGGTACGGATTCCATTGATTTCAATCTTCTATATAAATAAAAATGGAGTGGTGTTTGCATGTCACGAAAAAAACTTGAGAACAGGACATCCGATTTGCACAATTGATTGATTGATTGACTCTTTATCAAGGGGAAATTCAGCCCGAGGCTGCACAATTCTTACACTGTTGTCTTCTTGAAGGGCTTCGACGTGTTCGTGTGACGAAAAAGTTTGGGGAAGTTATCGGAAAATTTGGTAAAACGGGGGAGAACTAATATGTCATTTTGAATAGGAAATAAAATGACATTTTTTAACAGCCTACTTGATGACTTGATGGCGTTACGAAGTTTGCCGGGACCTG
The DNA here is from genome assembly GCF_002204515.2 of Aedes aegypti. Taxonomy (NCBI): domain Eukaryota; kingdom Metazoa; phylum Arthropoda; class Insecta; order Diptera; family Culicidae; genus Aedes; species Aedes aegypti. Next base: position 93,429,153 of record NC_035109.1, on the reverse strand, counting down.
GGAGGGAGAAACCAATACAAAATTTTTGGACTAACATGAAAAAAGTGCGTAACTGATTAAAACACATTTTCGTATTCCTTCAAAAGTGACAAAAATCGAACGAAAATCAATTCATGCACATAACGCAAGTAATGTCACGTGAGCACCATTTAATCTGATGGAACATAAAGCATTGAAAAACGCATCGTTCTACTTTTTCCAATGAAAACGAATATTTAGTGCATAGAAAACTGTGGCCCTTTTTTCATGTTTGTCAGGAAAGATCGGAGGTGCACAACAAAAGGAAACTACCGATTTTCTCGAAGCCTGCCTTGATTGTTGTTGGCAAGCTGGAGTTATCTTGCAGTTCAAAAAAAAAACGTTGTTTTATATTTCGTGTGTAGTATCTGTGTCTCCCTCCCAGGCCGGGACCACTAGTTTGGAATAAAAATCTTCCGCAAGTGCTTACCATTTTTCTGCTTTTGACATAAGGGTAACCAGTGTGGAAATGCACATCTTGAAAACTTTAAAGTAAATTTCAATATTTGCTTTCGAATGCTGGTTTAATCCTTGCACGAGTAAGGAATAGGAACCTATTGAAGTTTTATGTTAATTTTTTTCTACAAGACCAACGTTTTCATGTCCATCGGTTGAATTGTATCATTAGGAAATACAGATATTTTCAAAGCTTTCACTAGTTCTAGTTACAAAGAGCAATTTTATATCTTTCTTAGAAACTTGATATACTGTTGTGACACTTTCAAGCTTGTCTTCTATATTCTGAAGCAGTGTTTAATTCGCACTAATAAACAAAGTCATTTATAAATAAACTGTCCTGAAGCAATTTAAAACTGTTCTAAGTTTAATTTGGAACTTTACGAAAAATTCTCTAATATTTTTCCATAATGTACCCTACATGTATGTAAACCGAAATATTTTCATGTGTCAAACTTAACCTAATAACGCCAAGTGATTTATTTTGAGATCAGTTACTTTTATGAAAACAGTTTATTTTTTTCTGACAATTTGAAAGGATGGTATCTTTGGCAAAGTTGTAATAGAGCTCAAGAGCAAAACCTATGACAGGTTTTTGAATTCAGATATCTTTCACTAGGCTGTGCTGGAAGCATTATTTTTTCAAATTATTGATAGAATCTGGTTTTTAGAAAATAACACGACAGTGCGCAGTCTTGCTAGGGATCTAGCACTAATTTTCAACCCATTCATACGATTTTGGCCTACTTTGTATGAAAATCTGAAAATTGGCATAAATTGACATCTCTTGTGTGTCAAAAATTAGTGCTTTTCCCCTACTTCTTTGGCAAATTTTCCTGCGCAAATAACGACTGTATCACGTTTAACCTCCACTTATAAAATGGCTCCAATTTTAAACCTGGACACTTCTGATCATGTTTGACGTTCACTTAGTCGACAAAACCGCCACAGGGGTTCAACTTTTCAACAGTGGGGTTGTTCCTATCTGACATTTCGGAAAGGACACGGTAAATAAAATGCACTCAAAATTTGAGTGTTTTCCAAGAGGAGTGATAAAATCTTAAAAATCAGAAAAAAAAAACATGTTTTTTGGCCGTGAACCAATTAAAAGCAATTAAAAACTGAGTTAACATGTGTTTCAGGCTTGAACTTAAGCGTTCGGTACATAAAGTTGGATGAGGCTTTAGGACCCGATTATTTGAGCTGTTTTATCAGCAAATCTTGGTGATATCACCTCGCTCGCATAATGTTACAATAATCGTGATTTTTAAACCAGAGATTTCTGAATGTATATTCTTGGGTTGGCTCCAATGTGGATCCTTGAAAGCCAGTGAGGATTCTGGGATAATAGTGAGAATTATGAGATTTCAAAATGAATCCTGGGATTACTATATGGATGTTGGGAATCCAGTGTAGGTTATCTAAGTTTGAATCATGGGACTTGAATGTGGAATCCACACTGTGGATCCTTTCATTATAGTATGGATTATAGAGGGTATCCTGAGATTCCAATGCTGATACTTGGATTCCAGTGTGAATACTGGTATTCAAGTGTGAATCCTGGGATTCCAGTGTGGATAATGTTGTTTCGAAGTGGATCTTTTGATTCTAGTGTAGATCCAGGGATTGTAGTATGACTCGTAGGATTCCAGTGTGGATCCTGGGGTTCCAGGATAGGTCCTGGGAATCCAGTATAGATTTTGAGATTCCACTACCAATGTAGGTCCTGAGAATCAGTGAAAAATGTGGGTCCTTGAGTTTCCAGTATGGGTCCTGAGATTCCAGTGTGAATTTTGGTTTTTCATAGTGAATCCTTAGACTACAGTGTGGATCCCGAAATTCCATTGTGGATCCTAAGATTCCAATGTAAATCGTGAGATTCCAGTGTAGGTTCTGATATTTCAGTGTTGGTCCTAGGATTCCTGTGTGGATTCTGGGATTTCAGTGTGGTCCGTGGGATTGAAGTGTTGATCTTTGAATTCCAATTTGTATCCTGGGACTTCAGTAAGGATGCTGGGATTCTAGTACATACCTGAGATTCCAGTGTGCATACTGTAATTCCAGTGTGAATTCAGAGATTCCATTGTGGATCCTGGGAAGGCAGTGTGGTTCCAGTGTGAATCATGGGATTCCAGTGTAGATCCTGGAGTTCGAGTGTAGTTTCCTTTATTCTATTATGGATGTTAAGATTCCAGTGTGGTTCATGGGATTCCAGAATGGATCCTGCCGATTCAGCTTGAATCCTGGGATTCTAATGTAGATCCCGGATCTCCAGTATAAGTCCTGGGATTTCAGTGTAGATTCTGAGATTCTAGTGTCAAGTTGGGTCCTGAGAATCAGTTCAAAATGTGGGTCCATGAGTTACCAGTGTGGATCATGGGATTACAGTGTGGGTTTCGGTATTTCATAGTGGATCCTGAGTCTACAGTGTGGATTCTGGAATTCCATTGGGAATTCTGAGATTCTAATGTGAATCATGGGATTCCAGTGCTGATCCTAGGATTTCAGTGTGGATTCTTGGATTCAAGTGTGGATCGTGGGATTGAAGTGTTGATCTTTGAATTCCAGTGTGTATCCTGGGATTTTAGCGTGGATCCTGGGATTCCAGTACATACCTGAGATTCCAGTGTAAAAACAGTAATTCCAGTATGAATCCAGAGATTCCATTGTGGATCCTGAGACGACAGTGTGGGCTCCGGGATTTCAGTGTGGATCCTGGGATTCCTATGTACATTCCGGGTTCCAGTGTAGATCCTGGGTGTCCAGTATAGATCCTGGAATCTCAGTGTGGATCCCAATATTCCAGTGTGGATCCTAGAAATCCAGTGTGCATCTTGAGATTCAAGTGTGGATCCTGGGATTCCAGTGTGGATTTTGGGATTCCGGAGTGTGGTTTGAAATTAAAGTGTGGATCCTAATATGCTAATGTGTATTCTGAAATTCCAGTGTCGATACTGGAATGCCAGTGTGTATTCTGAGATTACATTGAGAACCCTGGGATTCCAGAGTGTACTCAGAAATTCTAGTGAGGATCCTATGATTACAGTGTGAGTTTTTTTTAATTAGAGCCTATTATCACTGCGTCCATTAATTAGGAATATTGTAGTATGACCCATATTTGATTTGGTGCTAATAAAATATCCTGGCACAACTAAGGTGTGATGGTTGATATAGCGCACGATCCCAGTTAGGCTCGACTTGTTGTGTCAAGTCTATAACCCTGTTGGGACTTTGCCAGATATCTAGGGGCTCTTATAACCCTCTTCCAAACATTGACCTTCTTTGATTGAACAAAGCTCCACAGCTGCAGATTATATGTTCAGCAGTTTCGTTTTCGATTTGACAAAAACGACATTCAGAAGATTGGATTTTCACAAGTTTATATAGATGATACCTATTAGGGCAGTGACAAGTCAACAGACCGGTTATTACCCTAAGATCTCTTTTTTTGAATTTAGGATAGCCTGGGCTTTTGAACCACTGGGCCTTGTAAACCTTTTTGCTTGTCTTGATGTATTCGTGGTGTTCCAGTTGGAGTTGGATCCTGGAATTCGAGTGTGGATCATGGGATTTTGGTGTGGATCATGGTATTTCAGTGTGGATTTTAGGTTTCCAAAGTGAGTCCAGTGTTGATCATGAGACTACAGATGGATCCTGTGTTTTAAGTGTAACCCTTTTGATTCTAATATGGACCTTGGGACTCTAGTGTGAATTATGGGATTTTGGTGTGAATGGTGGTATTCAATTGATCCCTTGAGTTCATTGCATATCCTGGGATGCCCGTGTGCATCCTGGAGATCCAGTGTGGATCCTGCGATTGTAAATTTTTGTGTGGATCGTGGGATTCTAGTTTGGATCTTGGGATTACAATGTGTGGATGTTGTTATTTCAGTGTAAATGCTTTGATTGTAATGCGGAATTTTATTGCAGTGTGTATCTTGAGATTCCAATGTAAATCTTGTATTTCAGTGTGGAGTTTTGAATTTAATATGTGAATCTTTGGATTCAAGTGTGGGTTCTGACATTCCAATGTTGATCCTAGGATTCCTGTGTGGAATCTAAAATTCCAGTGTGATCGTGGGATTGAAGTGGTGATCATTGGATTCCATTGTGTATCCTGGGACTTCCAGTGTAGATCCTAGTATTACAGTGTGGATCATGGGATTTCAGTTTGGATCCTGATGATATTCCAGTGTGAATCCTGAGATTCAATTGTGGATCCTGAGATTGATTTTGTTGTGGATCTTTTGATTCCAGTTTGGATTCTGTTATTACAGTGGAAATGGTCAAATGGAAAACCTGGGATTCAAGTGTAAACCCAGGGCTTCCAGTTTGAATACTGTGAGAAACATGTGGAAATGATATGGAAATATTGTGCATATATTGCGAGAATACTGTGGAATCACTATGTAAATCGTTGGGAAATATCGTGAGAATTCTGGTCTGAGAATCTTGTAGAAACTCTGAGGAAATCTTTAGTGAATTCAGTAAAAATTCTGTGGGAATTCCTATGGGAAATTGTTTTACAATTTCAGAGGATTTTTTTTTAGGATTCTATGGAAAGCTTCAAGAGTCATTTGGAAATAGTTTTGAAAAACATTAGAATTCCAGTGGGAGCCCTGCAGCATCTAGTAACAATGCTGTGTGAATCCTTAGGGAGTTGAAATTCAGTGTAAATGCCGTGGGAATACTGCGGAAATACTAAGCTGGTGTAAGTTCAACGGGAATCCAGTGAGATTTATGCAGGAAGCCTATAGAATTTCTGATGGAGTTTTGTAAAATTACTTTGGGAATCACGTAAGAATCCTATAGAAGTCTTAGGGAATCTTTTGAAAATTCTTCTGGAATCTCGTGAGATTTCTAGGAAATCCATTTGATTTATATGAGCTCTCTGTATCACCTTTTATTTTATTTTTTTATATTTTGCGTACATATGGCCTACCGTGTACTGTAGGGAACTGTGACCGTAGATTTCCAACTAAATGACGGTTTTCGTATTCTTTTAACATATTGCAATACTCCAGAAAGAATCCGGTGATTATTATGAATGTTAAATAGTTCGGGCGTTAAAAGATTAATACGATTCATGATGATCAGCATTTTGCGACTAAGCTATCAAAAGAGCAGCTAAGAGAAAAAAAAGTCGAAAGAGTAAACGTCAAAAGGAGAGTTTGACAAAAGATAGAAAAAATTGGAGAAAATTTCCCCTTTTAGAAAAAGAGTGTTAACCTTTTGTCCTCTTGTGATAAACTTTTGAAATAACCAAAATTTTTCAATAACATTACCAAACATTTGATCGCCAAAATATCAATATATTTTAGAAAATTTCATATCAGCTTTGCATCAAAAACAGTTGAAGATGCATCGAAGCCAATCGTAGAATTTTCAAAAATACAAACCAAACTACCGTTCGCGTTGAAAATATGATCATTCGATCCCTTGTTGGAGGTCCCTTGACGATTAAATTTACAATGCGAACTTTTGTCTTGTTCTCAAGATTTTTGCCCTTGGAAATTTGAGATTAGGCTTCGGTGCATCTTTGCCTTAACAGCCCCTAGCAAAGTACAATTTGCATTTCAGTTCCGTTAAACATAAGAAGCGTAAATCCAGTGTTGTAAGCAATAACCGTAGTTGACACGTTTTCGTCGACATTCGACAGCCTTCGCTTTCAGCACTCACTACACGAGCGGTCGAAAAAAAAAAACGGAAGAAAAATGTCAAATGAATGCAATTGATGCGCGATGGTGTCATCAGAAAAAGGTACGGTTTATGTTTAATTATATCTTTTTTCATGTGAGTCATATTCGACATAACAAGAAGCATTAAACTGTTCTTTTTGTTTATGACCAGACATTTCTGAACTAGATGAAAATGTCATCGTGTCAGACGACATTCATTCCACAGTTTTCGCGTTTCTCGAAGTTCATTCAGTTTACCATTGAAGTAAAATGAACGTCGCGAAAATGCGAATGTTTACAGCACTGGGCGGAACCCTTTCTTCAATGGCTATTTTCACTATTTTCCTATCGCTTACGCATCTCTTCTAATCAATCGGGGCCTCAAACTCCGGATTCAATGGGAACCGTAAGCGTGCGCAACCCCCCACCGCACCCTCTTCCCAAAAACTAATTGAAGTTTAACTGAATGATTGATTTTCTGCCTCAAAACGGGGGAGCTAAAGTTATGGTGGGTATTGGTAACAAGCTGAGGAGAAGCATCAGCTGCTGAAAAAAAATCCATCAAATCGTTTACCAATCATCGCATAACAAACGTACCTAAGTGCGCGCAAGCGCTCGCGTAAACAGCTCCTTCCAAAATCTCGTTTTCTCTTCCTTTACCCGTGCGCCACAATTGGGCACTCAATTGAATAATTAACCTATGAGGAGGATATGGGAAAGGGGGGAAGGCTGCTGATTCATGAACCCATAATTTGCTCGTTTTGAGGAAACTACCGGATAACGAGCGGAATCTGGGGGGTTTACTAGCTTGTTGGAGTTTTAAGTGAAGACGATCTAAAGCTGGGTTCAGTTTTATTGCTTTTTGAGTAAATCGATCTAAATTTATCATTTATCTGTCAAAACTTATCGTTCGGGAATGTTTCTTCAGTGGTGAACCACCAAATATCCAAAATAAGATGTATAACTTATTGTATTAGTACTATTCAAAACATTAAAAAGATGATACAGTATATTGTGAAAATAACAATGCAAGTACAATATAATATATTGTTTTGAATAATTTACTGTATGGTATATGAGGTTTTTACAATATCTTTTACTGTAAAACGATTATTTGAATGGTTTTCAAAAGGTAACAAACGGTTAGACAAACAATTTATGTTTTGCTTCGATTGGCAATTTGTGTTTTGTTCTGCAATTACAATACGTTTTATTGTATACCGACGTTATATTTCACTATAATGGTTTCTTACATTTTCTGAATGGTACGTTTATCTCCAAGCTGATCGAATCACATGTAAAGTGCGTGAAAAAACTCTGTTCCTCTTCCCAGTATTTGCAAACGCCCTCTCTGCAATAAAAGTATATTACTTACCCGGAGATAAGATCATCTTCCGTCGAAAGATACAAGGAACCGCGATCATCTCAAAAGCCAGGGCATCTTTGCTTTGTACCTTTCCAAATATTTGCCGGTCAAACAGAGACGGGTCGTCCAAATTTCGGTACCAGGTAAAAAAAATCCATCCCAACTCAATCAATACGAAATTTATGATGCTGCTGCCGCTGATGATGATCGGGTTTCGTCGGCCGGAATTTTCCTGTGAACGTCCGAAGGACACACATCGATCGCCGGATTGCGGTCCTTTTGATCGACGGGCACTACTGGGCACTGTGTGGCAGAGGCGCCTCCGGGGTCCGTGTCCGTGAAATGGGGGTTTGAAAGTTCGTGGGATTTATTTTTTCGGTCCCGAGCTCTGCCAATTTGGATGGTGGTGGCTTTCGGGGCCAATCGAAGATGGACGATGATTGAGGATCGACTAAATTATGATCGCAGACGATCGGTTGTTGGGGTTGAATTGATAGGAGATTTTTTGGGTAAAAGTTTGATTGTTCCATTTTGATAAAAAAAACATTCGGAGCCCTCTTGATTTTCTCGGTAAAATTCGTTTGTAGTTAGAAACTAACTAGGAAACTCTGGTATCAGTAACACTTTTGATTAATTAGTTAAGAAACAGCACGATTCGTGGAATTCTCGCAAGTATATGACTGGATCATTTGTTCGAAAAACTGGCAACACTGCAGTGTCGCGACAGAAACATGTCACAGTGAAATTTGCTAATGCAAAATAAATATAAAAGCTACTGTTTCGTTGAAGTTAGTAACGCTTGGCTGCTCCAACTAATCGTAGGGTTCGCCCAAATCTACGAATAGGCATGTCATTCTGCTGATGATACCAATTTGAATACCCTTTTCATATGAACTGACACAAAGATTTCTCTTTGATGAAGAAAACAATAATTGTGGTAGGTTTGAGTAGCCTAAAAAGCAACTCATCTGATCCAATTGACCTTTTAAATGAATATTAATTATGATTTTTGTTGTCGTCTAGACAGCGATCACTTGTTCCGGTGAAGGTTTCTCAGTCAGCTCGTAAACAATTAAAAGGGGAGCTGATAGAATTGAAAATCGCTTCATGGGAAATACGAAGTGTAACAGAGGCATGATCAGAATCAAAATCAAGTTGGCTTGGAAGGTAGCTAGAGTCGATTAAGACCAAATCAATAGTATATGGGTTTCTAGAAGAGGAAAAATTGAGGTATTGAATTGAGAAATATCCTGAAAAGCACTCATCAAATGAAATTCTACTGTTGGAATTGCTTTGTGAATTATTCTATGAGCTATGTTTGGCAATAAAGACACCAATGACAAAAAAATTTGATTTATTGCGAATCACTTTCTGTATGTCAGTTTGAAGCAAACTAACTTGCTGCCCAGTGCGATAAAAAGGTTAATAGGCAGCAATGTAGGTATATTTACCTAGCTGTGTTTCAATAGAAACTCCCAAAATTTCAAAAATGACGAAAAAAGTTGTTTTTTTCATACGCCTAGCGATAGCAACTCCACCACACGCTCCATCCAGGCGAACGCCTAGGTTTCGATATACGAAAAAGTTCGAATCTGGAATGTATCTGTCGAAGATACGACATTCTGGGTTTTATCAAAGCTTTATATTGGACTTAAACCAGAAATTGGTCTATAAAACCGGAGTAAACCATTTGTTTTGCTAAGGTGAGGCCATTTTCATCAGCATTTGACAGACCTGTTATCAGATCACCATTGTTTCAACTATCGCATCTTGCACTGTGCACTTTGCAACTTATAGCGTTCTTCATTAAGCGCTCCTACCAGCTGGCATTGTAAGATTAATAAGTGCCCATCAGCCGAAAGCTTAAAAATCCACCAATTTTCGTTTCCGAGCAACAGCAGCAGCTGTCATCCGAAACCAACTGCCTGTTGCTGTCGTCTTCCACTGCACAACAGCAACTGCCACAGGACAGGAAGTAGATGGTTTTCTCTTCTTCCTGTGTGCATGGTTCATTCAATCAACAGTCCACCGAGTTGAGTTCGGTTGCAGGGTTTAGGGTGCGGCGGTGAAACGTCAATGTTTCACAATCTCTCCATAAATTAAATTTTTTAGAGAATAAAACTAAAAGAGTCGAAATTAGTTCAAATATAACAAAGTTACATAACCTACATTGAAGGTCATAATTTTTAACTTGAAAAATTGCTTTCAAACCGATCGCAACAAATCTAAATATTATTATTTTTGAATGAAACTTTGAGGATACGTTTTTAATATGATTTGAAATCAGAAAAGCACATTTTTGGGTTTGAGAACATTAGAAAAATAAACCGCACCCTAGTCTGCAGACTGCTGCTTCTGACCACCGTTCTTCTTGATTAACCACAAAACGATTCGTTCGAAAAGCGCAGGATGATGGTCTTGCTGCAACGAAACGGCATGTGCAAGATGCACCTTTTGTCTTTTTCGGGATACCTGGCCCTGTGGACCGATTCTGGTTTTTGCGGTTTTTGGTTCCCTCATTCTTCGCCATCTTCTTCCCTCATCCTCTTTTCAATCGATCCAAAACCGAGCCGATTTTTTCCTTGGAAGCGAAATTTCACGAAAAGGTGCTGTTTTCTGGCGAAGCCTTCGGGTTCAGGTTTTATGGTCCCATTTTATCCTCTCTGCGTTGCATGTTGATCGCATTGGAATTACGACGAGAGGAAAAAAACACGAAGCAATGAATTAACCTAACTGTTGTTCGTTGTTTTCCTCCGCTGATTATCACCAGCTTCGGTTTGAAGTGGGTAGTGCAATCGCCGAAGCCCCATTCCGAAGGATAATCGCGACAGCAAACGACCACTAACGGCTTGCATAATCGTTAACCCCCCCTCCCTCTAGTAACATTGGCTAATATAAAAATTAACATCATAACGAAAGCATGTGATAATTTGTACAAAGTACTAAATAAAGTAGCATTAATGAAGAAAGAGAGACTCGTCAGGAAAGGGCCGCCAACATCGAAATCAACTTGAAGTTAGATCAGGAATTGAACAGGAAAGGTTAGGGCTCCGAATGTAGGTCGTGACTTGTGCCCATTTGCTGAATTTTAATGGTCAAATTGCACTTGTCCCGGCCTGCAGCCAAGAGCCAGAGCAACGCCAACGTTGAAATAAGTCGTTAAAATCCGAAAGAGAAGTGTTGCAGTGATTTATTGAGTGAAATGTGAACGTTTATAGTGACAAGAAGCGAAAGAAACGACACAAAGGACTTCAATGGCAAGTGACGAACCTGAAAGCTGAGTCGGTTTAGTGCCAAATGCGCTTTAGTGTCGAGGATCAAATTGAAATTGATAGTCAATTAAATGGTTTTTAGTGTGCTAAGCGTATCCGAATATCCTGCAAAAAGTCATTTACAATTTTCTCGATACCAGAACTGTTTCCTCTTCCATCAAATGATTGTTGTAGATTGAAGTATTATTTTTATGTTATTTGATTCCTCAGAATTTTGTCTTCAATTCACCGTAGTCGGGGAATGTCACTCTAGAGGGTGACATAAGGACAACGCATAATCTAAAATATCTCAACAAGTATTGGAAATATTTTTATAAAATTTCAACGTAGTACTCCTTGAAATTATTTACAGCTACGATCAAAAAATTAGATTCCTAGAGCCAGAAGTTTATTGTTATTAAATCATTGAAGAATGCTTGGAAATAAGGCCCTTTTGAATTGTCACTTTTAATGTTTCATAGAAAATCTCACTTTTGGGTGGATGAATGCCATTTGGGAAAACAAATGAATTTTAATTATTTGTTAAGCATTTGCATATACGTTACCCATGAACGTATTCTCATATTCAGCAGCTCATTTCAAGTCAAATAACCAAAATTGTTCAATAATAAAACAGAACTTACGCATTTTTGGCCCAATCTCATCCCTAACAACGGAATGCAGTATTTTGTTGTTTGTTTTAGCTCTAGTGAAAAAAAAACAAGTTGCATAGAGTAAAGTGGGGCAAAAGTTCGAGTGGGGCAAGAGTTTCTTTTTAAGATTTCTAGCTCAAATCAAATCAAAACTTAGAAATGTCATGGTGGTTCGAATGCTATTCAAGTAAGAGACTTTCACTCCAAATATCATAAAAATCGATTGAGATTTGGAAAAGTTATGGCTATTTGTTGTTTTTCGACGTAAATATTGTAATATTTGGTCAAACTTTCGATGCATGGAACCAAATGAAGAAAAAATATTTTTCAATATTTTATGAAAGGGCGTTTCTAGGCCTATCATAAGGATGCTTTGACGTGTATTAGTTTTTCCATAAATAGTTGGAATCAATTTTTGGCACATAGCGGGGCAAAAGTTCGAACCTGCGGGGCAAAAGTTCGAACCTGCGGGGCAAAAGTTCGACCCATGTATAAACCTACGGAAATTTTGTCAAATTTCCTAAAATCTACATATTATCTTCAAATTTAGCTAAATTTGCCTGATCGTGCGAAAAATGTCACAAAAATTTTACATTTTCACTTATTTTTGCGAAAAACTGCTATTTTTTGGGTGTATTACAATTAACCCTGTTTTGGGCATTTTTTGATGAAAATTTAGTGTGTATTTTTCGGCAAACATAAGTTTACGGCTGGTATAAAGTATGTCTGTCATAAAAGTATTGATATTTTGTGTTTTAGCCAACGAACTTTTGCCCTAGATTCGAACTTTTGCCCCACCGGTGGGGCAAAAGTTCGTTTAAGACAATCAATTTTGAAACTGTTATAACTAAAAATGGGTAAATATTTTGACACAAGTTTGTTCAGCAAAGTTATAGCCAATATGTTGAAGGTTCGCTGTATGGTATTTGTTTTGTTTCATCTGCTATTATTTGCATGGAAACTTTGATTATACAACTAAGGTCCAACTTTTGCCCCACCTTACTCTACCGTTTTCATTTATACTTATTTACAATGACTTTAATTGTATGTGATAGTAATAAATCAGGTGATAATAAAGAAGTAATATTTTTGACAATATCAAACTGTAATCAGTTAAGTCAGTGGTTCTCATCCTCTGAAGCTTTACAAACGCCTCACAGACCCCTAAAGATGGATGTTCTTAAATTAAATGTTTATGGAAATACCGAATCTCTCCAATAATTTTCCCTTCCGGTCCCTCGCAGTTGACCATTGCCAGAAGCACCAAGCTGTGGCTGTGATCGAAAAGCAAGTTTTCTCAACTATGGTGTACAATATACACAATGTGACTATTGAAGTGTTATCTAATGTACTGGACAGGCACTCATACAAATTATGTCTGTAATCCACAACAAATACTAATGGAGAAATCGTCAATACAAGAATCTTGCTGTAATCTTTTGGAGGAGCCCACTATGGATTCAGTCAGGAATTTACCTTGTTTTTTCAATAATACGACAAGGAACTTCCATAAGGCATCATGACAAAATTCAACAATTCATGCAGGGTAAGAATGATAAACCACTGTGAGGTTTTTCACCATCCAATTGTCTGAAACAAAACACAAAGTTGCATTTATGTCCGGTTCAGAATTAACGAAAAAACTTTGGCACTTCCAGAATCCACTATGACAGGGAGAATTTTCTCGGATGAATTGTCTGAAACTTGAAAACAACGCATATTGTGATCATTAGTTTGAAAAAAAAAACCCTGCCGAAGCGAATGAGGAATGCAAAGAATAAAATACTTCACTTGGAATAACTCCAAATTTCACCAATAAATCGACAAAAATATTGCAAATAGTTAATTGCAGATTTTATGTGCTCCTTACAAGCCGTAGGGAAAATTATCAAAAAATTGTCAAGAAATCTCCGAAAACCGTGGATCTCGTCACTAAGCTCGCAAAATCTACTTAGCGTTAAGCTGACTTGCAACCCTTAACTGTCAGGATCATTTTGATGATATTGTTCAGTATTTTCACAGTTGAAAGGAACTATTAAGACTGAGGTAGTCGACAACCAAGAATTTACGTTGATAGGAACAAAATAGGTTTCAGACAGATCATATATTTGCAACTCGGTAAAATGTTCTCTGGAGACCAAACTGTATTAAAGCCCAAGTAAAAATAAAGCAAATGCCAAAAGTGAAAAAGCAATTAAAATCCATAAATCGTAAAAATTACTTTTCTGTGTTTTTATTTTCTTTAATTGGTTGATTTAAACGGCGAAAATGACATTTGGTCCATTTATACTTGGGCCTTAACGATTCATCACATTTTTCGCGTTGAAATTCTAAAGGGCCAATGATCTAATTGTAAAAAAAATCGGGATTTGATACAATTTGATTGTATCTCCCAACACACACACAAACTACTTATACAAACATTGTAAACATAATCATAAAACTGGTTATAAAACGTTTTAAACTCGATTTACAAAACAGCTAATACCCGTTTTTTTTTTCAAATCATTCATTGGTCCTCTGCTCAAAACGGCCGATGGTGAGATTTTTTTCCATCAAGATGGCCTACAATCGGAAAAAATCGCAAACTGTCATTGGCCTCAGTAGGGTGAGAGGCCTATGACTCTCTCTTGCTCATTCGTTCGAAACCCAAAGGGACTATCCTTGGGCCACGGCACGCTAACAAAACTCATAAATAGGCCAATGTCTGCTTGAAAATCGAAAATGGGTTAAACATTTGATCACATAATTTGTTTGCACATTTTTCGCAGTTTTCATAATAATATCTTTTATTAACGTGTTGAAATAGTAAAATGCAATCAACGAGCAAGATATCATATAGATGTATTTGAATGCAGAGAAATAAGAATTAAAAATGTAGTGATCAATATTCACATCAAATTTTCTCTGATTCAGTGATCTGAGGATCGGCCCTTTTGAATTTTTACGCGAGACTTATTCATCAGTTAACGCTCAACGCTCCGTCATCGTAATCATCGTCATAATCGAAATTTCAAAAGCAGTTTTCTTGTTCAAAATTGAAAATTATTCGATGAAATTGTATTCGCTGTGTTTCGGTTAGAGAATAGAATACAGTGAACACATTTTCCTGTAAGTTTTCTTGATTTTGAACAAAAAACTGCTTTTGAAAACTCCGAAATCAATGACGGATCCTGACCCCTTAAGCGAAGTATGCACTTCAACAGAAAAGTAATCGCCTATCTCGATGCGTGGGAAATTTCTTGCAAGAAATGCTCAAGAAAAGCATTTTTCTTTGATCGCAGTACGCAGTTAAAAAGATATGTCAATTCAAATGGAGCTCACTGTATGAAATTTCTTTACCATTTCTTGGGCAGAAATTTTTACTTTTCTTGAGCTGAACAGCATAGGGAAAGTGTACCAGTTATGGCCATAGTGGTTCCCTATTTTGATAACTTTCACATTTAAAATATTTTTCAATATTTTAATATCAAGATATATCTTAAATCTAACTACTACAACACACACAAGTTTTCAAAATTTCAAGATATTAAAGTAATCACGTATGGCGAAATAGGGAACCACTATGTCCATAACTGGTACACCTACCCTACTTAGCTTTAGGAAAAACGACATTTGTTCTCAATGGCTTCGCGGACCCCCAATGAACTCTTCACGGCCCCTAAGGGTCCGCGGACTAGGGTTGAGAAACCCTGAGTTAAGTGAACTAATTCAATCAATTCAATTCAATTTTCAAATGCTACAAAGACTTTTTTCAACTTCCTATACTAAATGTGTAAAATTCCTTCGGTTTTCCATTTTTGATCGATTGATTAGACTACGCGCAAGCATATCAAACAAGCAGTATCTTTGATGAAAAGGTCGGGTGTCTAAAATATGTACCTAAGACTTTCAGGGTTCAAAATGTATTGAGGTTTCCAAAATATGGGCCTGTCTTTATACCAGACCAACTTCTCTTTTTCGGGGTCTTTTTTCTATGTACAAAATCATTGTATGGATCTTCCCCTCCCCCCATAGATGACAAAGTGGTATATGCACGATCCCTAATGAGACATGTGCGCCGCCGCTTCATTTTACGTCACGCTGACGCCAAATGTGGTATCGGCGGCGTGGCATACGCCGATCGTCATTACGCCGTCAATTTTGGATTTTAACGCCGAACAATTATCCAGCTCGAAAAAAATGATAATATTTTGACGAAAAAATGCATCAGCGAGTATTATTTTTAAAATACCCAACAGGATGCTCTCTACGGCTTCCATTGAGAATTCTTTCCGAGAATTTTCAGGAAACGATTCCTGGTATTCCTCCAGCGTCCTCGTCCTTGAATATCTTCAAGAATTTTATCATCCACATCCAAGTTTTTAGCAGGCTTCAGAGATTGTTTCAGAAATTAAAAAAAATCTAGTAATTATTCATTGGATAAAACTAAGAATTCCTTCTAAAATAATGCCAGGTATTCCATCAGGAATTTTCCGTGTGTGAATTTCTTCACAAATATATGAAAGAAGTGCACTGAGTGATCCTTCTAGAATTACACTAATATTTTGTTCTGGAATTTTGAAAAAAGCCATACTATGCTTTTGTGAGAAATTCCTCTTAAGATTCCTTCAAAACTTCTCCGAAATAACTACCAACATTTTTCCAGAGATCACTTCATGATATACTTCCTAGATTATTTCGCGATTTCTTCTAGCGAGCCCTTGAAAGGAATCCATTAATTATTTCTTGAAATAATCTCTATAAATTTTTTAGTTTAGTGATAATTTTTACGTTCAACTTCTAGATCCTTAAAATGTGTCCTAGTCTTCAAGGTTGTATTATTTGAAATCCGTGTGAATCTAGATGTTTGATGTTATCAACGCCTCATGAATCATTGTGCTGATGATGTTCGTTGGGCAGAGCGTCGTATGCCCGGAAATCTCATCCTAGTGTTTAAAGAAACTTTTACAATCCCCTAGAAAGTCGTTAAAATAATCCTCACAAAACTTACAGCTAGCGTCTTGTTTTGAAAGCATTGGCTCAAATAATCAGTTATATTGAGGACCACTGTTTACTACAATATTCTTCAATCATTTTATGTGGAAGCAAATCCTTCAAAAGTCCCTCAGGAGTTATTTAGTGATTTTCCCAGGAATTTAAACAGATACGTTAAATCAGGACTGCCCAACATGCGCGACTTAAAGAGCACGAGTCTATTTTCAGAAACAATTTTGTGCGATGGGCCAAATTTTTGTACTGCACAAAAATAGTTAGCTCCAACATTTTTGAAAAAAAAAACGATTAAAAATCAACCATTAATTTTTTAAATTAGAGGTAAAATAGGTAATTTCTGACGTGGCAAGATGACTTTCTTCTAGGAATTCATCTCCAATTTTAATAACATTTTACACCGACATCTGAGAGTTATGAGCACGATTACATACCAATCTATATTACTTCGTTACTCCTGCCATGTACCATACGAGAATGAATAATGTCAACAATTTCATAAAAATCTTATTTAAAATTTTCTCTGAAATTCGCAAAAGATACTGTTGGTATCTTAAGAAAAACCTGCAAAAAGTTCTTTTAAAATCTTAATGGTTTTTTTAAGAATTTTGAATAGAATTCTACAATCAACTCTCTCTAACTCGATATTGAAGGGACCATCGAGTTAGGGAGGTATCGACTTAAAGAACACAAAATCAGTACAACTACGATCCAAGTGACCATCGAGTTAGCCATGAAAACCCACTTTTTCTATGGATCAATGCACGAGTTCATTATCTGACGTTTGAGCGGTGCCGAGTTATTTACGTGACCATGGCAACGAGTGAATTTGGCACCGCTCAAACGTAAAATTAGTGAACTCGTGCAAAGGTCCATGGTTCTCTAACTCGATATCGAGATACGGAATATCGAGTAAGGGAGAGTCAACTTAGCTTAGCTTAGCTTAGACTGACTACACATATCAATGGTTGCTATTCCGTGATTGACCGAAGTCAGTGAATATGCACAAAGAATCAACTAGAAGTTCGGCTGGGATTGGCTATAATCTTCTTCAGTGTGCATAATTCAGTGCCTCTATTTATACATGGTCAATAACGGCGCCGGCCACGTCCTTGCAGTCAGGTGGGATTGAGGGGAGGAATGTTAGTGTGTAACCTTTGCTATTTGGAGACCGTGTTTTCCTCTGCATCTCCACAAAGGTTACTGGGAGGGATGGTTGTTAATGGGGGGTCACAGGATTCACTTCGATAAGCGATTAGACCATGATAAACAATTATTTGTGAGATATAAACATACTTAGGAATATCATATTTTCAATTGACATGAAAAATTTTCAAATATGAGAAAATAATGTCGTTACTTGAAGTGTCGAACCATTCAAAGTTTGTTGAACAAATAGCTAAAAGCAACATTTCTACAGCTGTTAGAATATTTTACTCAAATTGAAAAAAAAAAATCGATTGGCTGGATCATCACATAATATTCTTATGCCGACACTTACAGTGGCGAACCATTCAAAGTCTTTTGAATAAAATGAACGTTTTGCAAGTCACTTCTAGCACAGACAAACAGACCGAACCATTCAAAGCTTTTGTTTTTATTTATAAAAATAAGGTAAGGGATTTTATATATAAAAAAAAATAAAACAAAAAAGTTATGAATAAGAGTTTATGCCGACACTTACTGTGACGAACCATTCATAGTTTGTTGAAAAATCATATTTATGTAACGATTAAATGTGTGGTCATACACATTTTACAGATTTGAAAAAAAAAGCATGAAACGAGCTCACAAATTGATCCTTCATCCTTGATTGAGCAGCCACAATCCACTTTCAGCTTCACTCGTGTGCTCGGCCATATAAAAGCACTCAGAATAAAAAGGGCGCGCGACCGGGCTTTCTCCATACACTCCAAAGAAGGCGCAAGCCGAGAAAAAAAAACTGACGATTTCTCGGGCTTTCTCGACGCACGGTCTGGCAGAAAGGAACGCGTCACCCCTTGAAATATTTGCTGTAATATTGGAACTTATCTATTTCATAAAGCATCTATATCAAATTAACAACGGCAAGACTAGAATTGATGGTGTCTTTGAGAAGGCCAAATTATCATCTAGTCCGGTCTGTCTGAACACCGACCAATGAATCTTTTTTTTTTGTTGTAAAAAAACTTTATCTTACCTCAATCATTCTATCCAGCAAGCTCAGATCAAATCCTTCACAAGTTTCGAGAGGAGCGCTGATTTTCTGCAGGTCCAAAAACTCCACGGCAACACCATAGATACTGAAGCTGTGAGGTATAACCAAGACCTCGTGGTTTAGTAAAGCCTTCACTCGGTTCAATTCCCACATGAATTGAATAGCGTTTTCCCATGGCAGGACACTCTTGTTCACGGCCAACTTTCGATCGGATCCTATTCGTTCGAATTCATTGCTCACTTGATTTTACTGGCGTAAACGGGAAAGCAAAACGGTTCTTGATCAAAAGGGCATCCGAACATCTTTGGGAGAATGATTTTCCACTGAAATACGAAATACTCCCATATTAAAGTAATATCATGGCCGATACGAATAGAATCGATTTTACGAATAATCTTGTAATCATCAAAACAACGCAATACAGGTACACTAAAAATAATCTACACGTCAAGTCCGTGTTTTCAACTTACGGATTTGCGCAATAAGAAAAAACACCTAATTTCGGGTGTAGCCGCCATACGGGTTTCATCATTGACTCCACGATATAATTACATGTGTATTAACATTAGATTGTCACGTGAACCAAAAATGAATGTCTGAAGTTTAAATAATGAAAATCGACTACTTTGCTTATTGAATACGATATGATTTTTTTAAAGATTTAAATGAGTAATTTGGTAGTAAAACCCTTGCTCCCCAAAATATGGTTTCAAGTCACCTTTGTTTGTTAGCAAGCTCACATGACATTTTTTTTGTCAAACAAGTGGAGCACCAAAAATCTATAATTTGGGATACCCGGGATTAGCATCCATTTTATTCGAAGCTGGAAACTAGGAAAATCTGTTAGTGGAATCCGATTTTTCTCTTAAGCTATACATTATATTCAATGGTGAAAGTAATGCAATGTTTTTATAAATAGGTAGAATGAAAGTTTCCTATTTCGTACATCCTCATCAGGGTTGTTAACGTTAATGAAGGATTAACGCCGTTAACGTTAATATTGTTTCAGATCAACGACAACGACGTTTCGTTGATTCCAATGATTGTTAACGTTAATGTCAACGGTTTGCGTTGAATCAACGTCAACGCACAACGGCAATAAAGCTGTTGATAGCTTTATAGCCTTCCTTAGCCTTGTGGTTAGGTTCTGCGGCTACAAAGCAAAGCCATGCTGAAGGTGTCTGGGTTCGATTCCCAGTCGGTCCAGGATCTTTTCGTAATGGAAATTTTCTTGACTTCCCTGGGCATAGACTATCATCGTACCTGCCACACGATATACGAATGCGAAAATGGCAACTTTGGCAAAGAAAGCTCTCAGTTAATAACTGTGGAAGTGCTCATAAGAACACTAAGCTGAGTAGCCGGCTCTGTCCCAGTGGGGACGTTAATGCCAAGAAGAAGAAGAAGCTTTATAGCTTGTATGAAAATTTTTCGCTCCATAGATAAACAAATAGTTTCCATGCAGCTATCGTTACCAAGGAGAGAAACAAAAACCGAAGTTCACAGCTATCAAAGGTTAACTTCCAAAGGATTATCTGTAATTTTTTACGGGTGTTTGATTTGCTACACGGAGAAATATTTTTACCTAATTTTTGAGTTTACTTTACCCAAAATTAAGTATATCGATTATAGTTTCAACCCAAAATCTCTCGGTTTTCTCTTTCTCCCACACGAATGTTGTCAAAAATAGAGAGAGCTGCATATACCCAATGGGAGTACTTTGGCCCAATAAGCCAAATTTGGGTAAATGCAACTTTTCTTATGTTTGGGTCGAAAGAACTCAATTTTGCGTTAAATCAACCCAAAATTGAGTATATTTTTCTAATGGAATTAAAGCCAAACTACCTAGTGGGGACCTTGGAAATTTAGCCAAAATTGAGTTATTGGGCTCAACTACGGAATTGCGTTGAAACAACCCAAAATTGAGTTGAATTCCGTCTCCGTGTAGGTTCAAATAGTTCAGTTCAGTTCGGTAACAAGTTCATCAATGTGCGATCCGAAGGTATAATTGTTCGTTCAAGAAAACAAATTGCGTCGGAAGTCGAAGATCAGTTGGTCAACATAATTTTGGGAAGTACCGTTTTGATTCATATTACGGACAGCTTCAAATTCCGGACACTCTCCTTTGTATGGGAAACATTTCACACGAAATGTTTCAATTTTCGCCGTCCAAAAGTTCTCATTTTTGAGGCTCGTTTTTTTTAGGTTTTTTTCCATAAATATCATTGCAAATTTATAATACCCAACTACCTTAGACGTCTCTTAAGTGGTTGAACGATTTCAATTGATGATTTGACTGTTCCATATGATTATCATGAGCTGTCCGTAATTCGAATCAAAGTGTCCGGAGTATGAGGCAAAAGTGAGGGAGCGTCCGGAATAAGAATCATGGAAAGGCCACACGTTTTGATTTATTTAAAATTATTCAAGCTGCGGAAGCGTATTCTTTTCCCATCATCCGAAAGTTAAGGGCTTCCGACGCTCGATAACGCTAAAAAAACATACAGAATGATTTATTTTGTATGGTCTAAGCTGGGTTATACTCCACTGAGGCCTTAAGTGTCCGTAATATGAATCAAAACGGTACCAAGTGTAAATACTTCAACGACCGAGAGCAACTGTACCAAACTAGTTAAACGTTGTTTTTTGACCTATGGAAAGGGAAATCCTGAAGCCGGTATATCTCAAATATTCTTCCCGTAACTTTTTTTTTCATTTCGAAATCGCAATCCTGCATGTTAATACCTACAACGATATTTCAGGACAGGTCGAATGAAAATGGCTTGATTCCTATCGTATGAATTTGAACAAACAATCCTTCGACTACAGTCTTGGATTTTGTAAGCAAATTGAAATATAAAATATACGTGAAAATCAACAGATTGTTTCCAATTAGGTGTTTAATTTGTTCTTCTCAAATAAGTCAAAAATGTTTATTCTGTGCGGCGTGTGGGACGAGACGACTCGCTCTCACCTGAAGTAACGTGAGATGACTAATATTAATCTGAGACGAGACTCGCGAAAACGGTCTTCTTTTTCTGTGATTGCTGAGTTTTTTTCTTATTCCACTTTGTGCTTATACCAATTATGCACAAGCCGTTCAAATCCTCACATGAACCTCTTAGCAAAAAATGATTGAGTTTGCATCACATCGAATCATAAATAGCCGTTTGAATGAAATTTCATGCCAGCAAAAGAAGCAGACATTAGAAATAATTAATCTTCTGCTTAGATTTATGAGCAACTTTGAAAAAAACTGCTCCGCTGACTGAGGTTTTCAATAACAATTTACTTTGAACACAATACTTTTCACTTTTTCAGCCATAAAAACGGTGGGCTGCATTTGACATTTCGTGAGAGGGGAATCTGGGCTGCATATGACGTTGATATTCTTCCTCTTCGCGAGTCTCTCTCAGATATTAATCAAATGAAACGAGTCGACGATTGTCACCTCATTTGACACGTCTCACCTCACATACCGCGCTCAATAAGCACAACTAACGCATAAATCAACGCTATCCGTTAACGTTAAATCAACGTTATGCGTTAACGATATTGATTAAATGAATTAAAAATTTAACGGAATAATCCTTCAACGTTACAATCAACGATAACGAATCAACGAAACGCCGTTAATCGTTGATTAACGTTAACAAGGCTGATAGAAATGCATAACTTTCAGCGGCAACAGTTTGAACAAAAATTCGGCTTACTGAGCTGGAATTCTAAGCGTGAAAAACTTATGGCATAGAA
Organism: Aedes aegypti; assembly: GCF_002204515.2. Taxonomy (NCBI): domain Eukaryota; kingdom Metazoa; phylum Arthropoda; class Insecta; order Diptera; family Culicidae; genus Aedes; species Aedes aegypti. Next base: position 93,406,789 of record NC_035109.1, on the reverse strand, counting down.
TGTCAACTAGGCAGCACTAAATCGTAAGCACCTTTTACATCAAGGAAAACTGAAGTCAATGCTTGTTTCGATCGAAATGCGATTTGAATATCAGTAGCCAGTAATAATTGACAATCTCTAGTACTTTTTGCGTGGCGAAAACCGTATTGCGTCGGAGAAAGTAGTTGATTTTTTTAGCCCAAAATTCGTTCGACTAGAATATGTGTTCGAGTACCATATTTTCTAGAAGTTTACGAGTACAGGATAACAAACCTATTGGTCGATACGAATGTGATATTCCAGGGTCTTTAGCAGCTTTGAGTATAGCTACAACCTTAATGTCTCTCCAAGCTACGGGAATTTTATGCCACAAAAGTTCAATCTAATGGACGCAGTGGCTCTACCAACCCAAAAAAAAAGCTACGGGAATGGATTTGTTATGAATGATCCAGTTGTACGATCGAAGGAGGAGCTCTTCAGCAGAAGTAGGTAGCTCATTTTTTAATAGAGAAAATTTGATTCCATCCATACCAGATGAAGAATTATCACACGATGCGAGAGAGTTTTCTAAATCTGTGAAGCAAAAATCCTCTACTAGATCCATTGCGGACGAACCATTGTCATTGAATAACGGCAGTTGAGTGGACACAAAACAAGGGCTAACATTTTCAGCAAACTGATTGATCCATCTCGAATTCTCGAATATCTGATGGACTTGGATTGAAGTTCCTCAGCCTATAAAATAGGCATAGCACTATCCTTGGTCGGAGATTCTACGAACTGCTTACAAAAATAACGTTTTTTAGTTTTGAACATCAATTTGTTTCTTGCCTCTAACTTTTTATAATTCAAAAAATCTTGCATCAATCTAAACTTTCGAAACATTTTATAGGCATATAGGTTTGACAATATCAGTACTCTCTTGATCCCACCAAATTGTGGGAGCTCCAGTTTTGGTAAGTGACGAAGGAATAGGTTTAGTTTGCAAGTTTTCAGCTGCCGTCAATATAAAGTTAGTTAGGAATTCGTGCAAATCCGGTTCCTGTACCAAAATGTTCTCAATTTCCGTTAAAACAGTCGAGGAGTGTTTGGACCAATCAATATGTTCCGTCAAGTTATAAGGAAGCAATAGTTCGCTTCTAGGTTTTGTACAAAATGGTATGTGAATCGAAAGATAGTAATCAGCAGGGTCATCAACAACATCTCAGACACAGCTTAGAGAGAAATTCGATGAACATAGTGAAAAATCGACTCTGCATTACAAGATTGAGGGCAGGTTATCCGGGTTACTTTTCCTGTGTTTAACACTGATAGGCGAAATTCGTCATATTAGCTCTATTGTCATCTTTATCCTATAGGGTATACCCCAATGCACAAAAAGTTAAAATCTCCGAGTAGGAATACAGGATGAGGAAGTGTGCTGACTAATGTCATGTCCTTAAAATACTAGACACCAATATAGCTGATGGAGGAATATACAGAGAAGCAATTCACCTCCAGCTCGGATATCCCAATCAGTCCGAAGAATATTGTAATTCTCAATATAAAAATTCAAATCCGGAGTAAGAAATGTTTCCCAGAGCGCGAAACTGTCAACATTTAGCTTAAGTAAGAAGCATCTTAAAATTATGAAAATTAGGAAAAAAGGAAAGGGTTAGGAAAATCGGAGGAGGTTTCCGATATGCTTGTGGCAGACGAGAGTTGGATGGTAAATCAAGCGATGGTGAATGTGAGCCAACGGTATGATGTTGTTGTCGCGAAGACAACGGTACTATACATGGTTGATGATTGGCGGATTTGCTAGTTGGGACATTGGATACATTTCGAGACGACAGAGGGGACTCTTGCTGATGGTCGGAGGGTTTAGTTCTCTTTGATTTTTTTCCTCGGGTTAAATTTTTGCGTTTCAAGGATTCCGAGCGACTACATACTAACTCATTTTCATCAATGTCTGACAGTTCACTGAGCGACGCATACGGATTTTCATGACAAACGTCGGAATTGGGCAAATTACCGACAGTTTCAGCATAACTGAGTTTGGATTTTAGTCAGATTCGTGCCGTGGCAAATTGAGCACGTTTTTTTTGTAAGCAGAGCAATCACGGTTTGATTCATGGCACTTTTTACAATGGAGACAGATGTTTTCTTGGATTGGATATGTAGCATCGTGGTGCGATTTTCCACATTTCCCACAACGTGCTTTATTCGCACAGAGTGGCTCCGTGTGTCCACACCTTTTTCACTTGTTGCAAACGGGGATCAAGACATGTCTGATTTCGAGAAATTCCGGTAGGATTGTTTCTATGATCGTCACTCAGATAGAATAGAAGGCCCGAGCATCATAGTTTGTTTCAACTCAAGAATAAACATATCTCGCGAAACTAACAAAAGGTGAAAGGTGGAGTCTGTTTGCATCATATTTATGTTACAGAGAAAATGCATATATGTTGCAAAATACTTAAGAGGAAAAAATTGGAAACAAAAATTTAAACAAGAATCGAACTCTCGACTTGTAGATCATACATATTTTCCTTTACTCACTACTCCACCAGCTCTTCCAAAAAATGCCTCACTAATGCACTATATAAGCGACCACATTTCTTTGTGGCTTATTACTTTACTGCACTCTTCAGAATACAAGTTCATTACATGTTTTCGTTGTTACATGATACGTGAGGTCCAACTCAACTATACTGCAACTTGATTGAAACAAACAAACTTTTAGCTGTCAAACACATAGTTTAGTGCAGCTTTCACGCAACTGGGATGAATCTTCTTGAGTTGTGGGTATTGCAACGCAGCTTGCATGCAATGAAGTTATGTTGCGGATGCCGTGAATAAAAGTATATTGAAACATAACATTAAAATTGCCTTTTTTGTGAAGTTGCAAAAGTTTGTTTTAAGAGTTACAGAACACATCTTGATATACCTGACTTCATTGATGCTTGCAGAGGACATTTCGCAACAAATCTCGCCGTTTCAATAATGTTAGGCGTCAAACACGAAGTGAAATGCAAGTTCATTGGAACGACAATGAAACCTCATGAGCTTTTGATTAATATGCAACGGAATTAGAACTAGGTAAGTTACAGATGCTTTTATTGATACACCTTTGAAACCATTTTTGGGAAGCATTTATTTGATAGATGTTTCGCGTGCTACTTAGGGCTTTGAACGATTTTCCATTTTCATCATCAGATGCAATGGCTAGCTAATTGCATTCCAAAACTGAAACCGAAGGGAACGATGGTCTTTGAATTTGCCAACACCTTCATCCTTAAGGTACTGCAGATCCATATCAGCCTGCTGAATCACTCCATCAATCTCCACGAGATTGCATGGAACATACACAGAAAAAAAACCGTTCTCGTATCCGTGAACAGCAGGCGTGAACTCGTCAACAACAAAAATACACCGTGAACTAGATCATGTATACGAGACCAATCATGGTAGTTCACGGTGTATTTTTGACAGTTCACGTTTTCCAGAACGCTTTTTTGAGCGTGTAGACACGATAGAGGCGAACCAAAAGTTCATTAAAGCGCGACATTATTTGCTTCTTCACGATTAGTCAGCACCACGCGCTGAAAGCAATCTTTCGAGTCTAGTACACACTGGAGACGGCCTTACAGTTAAGGTCGAAATACGCGTATCTGTCAAAGGATACAAACTCTAGTGGAATTAAATGGTATAGTACTAAATTCGGTTTTTTCATCTACTTACAATCTTTCGAATTTCTTTCACTGTCCTGAAATAACTGTAAAGCTCTACGGAAATCAGCAGCACGTTGAGCGGTTTGAATCTTTTTGCTTATTATGGATCCGACAGAAATAAGGACACATTTTTTTTAGTATACTTACTTTTACTTTTGCTGGCTCTACGTCCTTCAAGACGCGACCTGCGACACAATGTTACGCTAACTAACTCGGTCCATGGCTGCTAACCTCCAATTCTTCGATCGCCCCACAATTCCAAGATCCTGCTCCACTTGGTCGAACTACCTAGCTCGTTGCGCTCCCCTTCGTCTTGTACCGGCCGGATTTGAGTTGAACACAGTTTTTGCGGGATTGTTGTCCGGCATTCTCACAACGTGTCCCGTCCATCGTACCCTTCCAGCTTTGGCGACTTTCGTGATACTGGGTTCACCGTAGAGTTGCGCAAGCTCGTGGTTCATTAGTTTCCTCCATACGCCGTTCTCACGTACTCCACCAAAGATCGTCCTAAGCACACGTCGTTCACAAACTCCTAGCGCTTGCAGGCCCTCTTCGAGCATTGTCCACGTCTCATGCCCGTAGAGGACTACCGGTCTTACTAGCGTCTTGTACATGGTACACTTAGTACGGAAGTGAAGTTTACCAGACCGCAAGGTCTTGTGGAGTCCATAGTAAGCATGACTCCCGACAATGATACGTCTTCGAATTTCTCTGCTGCAGTTGTTATCCGACGTTATCAATGATCCGAGGTAGACAAATTCGTCCACCACCTCGCACTCATCCCCGTTGATCGTCACGCTTCTGCCAATGCGAGCTCTATCGCGCTCGGTTCCTCCAGCCAGCAGATATTTCGTCTTCGACGTATTTACCTTCAATCCAACCCGATCTGCTTCACGTTTCAGCCTGGTACCACCTGGAACGTTCTTCCGACAATGTCCACATCGTCAGCGAAACAAATGAACTGGCTGGATTTATTGAAGATCTTGCCCCGCATGTTGAAGCCCGCCCGTTTCATAACACCTTCTAGCGCAATATTGAACAGGAGGCCTTGTCGAAGTGCTTTGCGTGTTCCAAACGGTTCCGATAATGCACCCGATATCTTCACACAGCACTGTACACTATCCATCGTTGCTTTGATTAGTCTAATCAGTTTCCCGGGAAAATCATTCTCGTCCATAATCTTCCATAGCTCTTCGCGGTCGATGGTATCATTGTCCGCTTTGAAATCGATGAATGAGTGGTGCGTAAAGACTTAATATTCGCGACACTTTTGGAGGATCTACCACAACATAAAGATTTGGTCTGTTGTCGATCGAACGTCCACGAAACCGGCTTGATGGCCAGTGGCGATAGACGGCGGAAGATGATCTGGGAAAGCACTTTATAGGCTGCGTTAAAAATGGTGGTCGCTCGATAGTTCTCACATTCTAACTTGTCACCCTTTTTGTATATTGGGTATATTATTCCCTCCTTCCACTCCTCCGGTAGTTGTTCTGTATCCCAGATCTTGGCTATCAATTGGTGCAGACAAGTGGCCAATCTGTCCGGGCCCATTTTAATAAGTTCCCCTCCAATACCATCCTTTCTAGCTGCTTTGTTGTTCTTGAGCTGTTTGATAGCATCCTTAACTTCACCTATTGTGGGAGTTGGTATGTCTCCCTCATCCGCCGTACTGATGAAGCCATTCCTCCTGCTGTCTTGATCTTCCTCCTCTGCGCCGTTTAGGTGTTCACTGAGTGCTGCTTCCACCTTTCAATCACCTCACGTTCGTCCGTCAAGATACCTCCATCCTTATCCCGGCACATTTCGACTCGCGGCACAAAGCCTTTGCGGGATGCATTTATTTCTTTGTAGAACTTACGTAGAACTTCAGAACGCTACAGCTGTAAACATCTCTTCACACTCCAACTCTTGCAGGCGGCGCTTTTTATCCCGGAATAGATGGGTTTGCTGTCTTCGCTTCTGTTTGTGTCGTTCTACGTTTTGACGGGTGCCTCGCTGCAGCATCATCGCCCGCGCTGCATTCTTCTCGTCCAAAACCGTCTGACACTCCTCGTCGAACCAACCGTTCTGTCGATTTCCTTCCACGAACCCAATGGCACCTTCCGCTGCGTTGTTAATGGCTGCTTTGAGACTACTCCAGCAGTCCTCAAAAGGGGCTTCGGTGAGCTCTCCCTCTTCCGGCAACGCTGCTTCTAGGCTTTGCGCGTAATCAATTGCGACTTCGGGTAGCTTGAGTCGTTCCAGATTGTACCGTGGCGGGCGTCGGTACCGAATGTTGTTCACAACGGAGAGTCGTTGGCGCACTTTAACCGTCACTAGGTAGTGGTCCGAATCGATGTTTGCGCCGCGATAAGTACTGACTTCGATAATGTCCGAGAAGTGTCTTCCATCAATCAAAACGTGGTCGATTTGCGATTCAGTTTGTTGGGGTGATCTCCAGGTGTACCGATACGGGAGGCTGTGCTGGAAGTAGGTACTACGTATGGCCATGCTCTTGGAGGCAGCGAAATCGATCAGTCTAAGGCTGTTTTCGTTCGTAAGCTGGTGAGCGCTGAACTTCCCTATAATCGGTCTAAATTCCTCCTCCTGGCCAACCTGAGCGTTGAGATCTCCGATAACGATTTTGACATCATGGCTTGGGCAGCCGTCGTATTCACGTTCCAGCTGCGCGTAGAAAGCATCCTTATCGTCATCTTCACGTGCTAGGTGAGGGCTGTGCACGTTGATTATGCTGATATTGATGAAACGGCCTTTGATCCTCAACTTGCATATTCTGTTGTCGATTGGCCACCACCCAATCACGCGCCTCTGCATTTTGCCCATCACGATAAAAGCTGTGCCCAGCTCATGTCTGTTGCCGCAGCTCTGGTAGATGGTACAACCATCCCTATACGTATGTATCGTCGACCCTTTCCAGCAAACCTCCTGCAGCGCTACGATGTCGAACTTGCGGACTCTCAATAATTAGGAAAGAATGCGGGTACTTCCCAAGAAATTGAGAGAATTATAGTTCCATGATCAGAGTTTCCAACCGTTAGTCCGTTTTCGATGCCTGGGTCTATGCCGATTGTTCCGGTCCAAATTTACATTGTATGCTTCCTGTACTCAACCCTCATTGCCAACCATATTTTGCTACCGAAACCTATATCGTGCACTCAGTGGCGGGTTGCGAAACAATACGTTCATTCGACAATAGAAAGCACATTAGATAGGGTGGAGAACCACTTTGGCACTTCCATGATTCACTTTGGCATGGGGGGTTTTTTCTCGGACGAATTGTCTGAAACTTTGCAATAAGAAGCACATCAGTACGACGCATGTTGTGGCCAAATATGAGCTCTGTAGCTTTCAAAAACCCCACTGCCGAATGAATCAAAAGTGCCAAGAATAGGTTCCGGCTTCCTATTTAGCTCTGCAATAATTAGCTCAAATTGAGCTTTACACAATAACACCGCACGCTATTAGAAAGCAGAAGTAAGACCGGATACAACCGATTCGATCGAGAGTTGAAGAGCGGCTGTTAAATTTTTGCTATATTAATGAAATCAGCAATTTTTCGGCGTTGCATTTTTGGAACAGCCCTTATTCGAAGATACCTACCATAGGCACTACTACAGATGAGTGATGTGGTTTTAGCCCAGGAATTTTTCGTAAGGCAGCGTCCATAAATTTCTTAGTTTTTTTTTGTCACCCCCCTCTCCCATCGTAGCCTATTTTCCCATACATGATTCGTAGCAAAATCGTAGACACCCAGCTCCCCCTAAAATGCTACGTCATTTATAGATGGACCCTAATGGTAATTTCCTGTATTTTCTTGGCATTACATCATCGTGCCTGCTGTACGATATACTAAGCAGGAAAAGGCGCCTTTGACAAAAAAATGTGAGAGTACTCATAGAAGAATAAGCTGTGAAGCATCCATTGTCTCAGGATTCCTAAAAATTGTTGGGGCTCCTGAAGAAAAAACATGAAAAAATCTAGCCGGAATATGAGAAGAAATCCCCAGAAACCCACTTGGATGCATTTAAGAAGATATCCTTGGAAGAATTTCCAGGCAAATTTCTGAAGAAATCCATGGAAATCAAACTCTTGTAAGCATTATTGCAAGAATTACAAATATTGAAGGAGTGCAGAGATGAATCCTAAGAGCATAGTTTAGAAAAACTATTTGAGCCCATGTCGAAATCCTTCTGCAAACGTCGAAAAACATGAAGTCTTTTTATACATCGTTTTTAGAAACAACGTGGTTGTTTTTAAGTCGTTTTAAGTTTCGGTTGACACAAAAATAACCTTAGTGTATTAGGTTTGAAATGTATTATTGAACGACTTCCCGGATTTTTCAATGTGCTCCTAATTTGGTTCATTCCGATTGCTATAACAATCTCTCACTTTCTCCCGGGCTTATATCGGTCAAAAACCAGCAGCATCCATTTATTACGATCTCTCAATTTTAAAGCCCCCAAAACAAAGCCATCACTTGTCCACTCACAAATGCCATACAAGGTGCCCCATTCCACAAGTCATCGAAGTCGCAGTCTTAGGAAGTAGCAGCATCATCCAAACTGAAGATTTCTTGCCGGCATCACACTTCGTTTAACCTAATTTCTTCGCACCTTCCTGCCACCTAACTGACTGACTGATGATGGCTTTGCTAGAGATGCTACTGTCTGTTTGCCCCTAGGATGGATCAGTTCCACCTGAAGAAATGTGCCACAAGTCAAATGGTGACGCGCGTAGGTTCATCATGCTGCATGATTGCGATTGGCTTCTCCACTGGTCGGTCGATGGCTGTCCATTGCACAGTGGGAGAAAATGAACCCAAAACCGCAAATTTTAGTAGCCGCTGGCTTGAAGCGTTATTAGTTACCTTTTTCGAGAAAAAATATCTCGAGAATTCGATTGGTGATAGTCTCGTCCAGTACAGACTTTTGCCCTATATGGTTACAAGTACGTGAATAATTGAAAATTTTCACTGTTTTATTTTTGCTGTCAAATTGCATGACAAAGAATCGAACTGTGCTAAATGCGAAGCCTGCACAAAGCGATTCAAACGATTTCTCGTGATTCTTTACATGCAAATAAGAACATAATGACGTTTGAAACCAACGTCTTCCAAAAATTGTGGTTTAGAATTCATTTTTACTCACTGTGCATTGTTGGGTTGGGGTGTTCCGGGCTAGTCGTAAAAAAACTCAAAGACGGAAAGACGAACGGAAAAGATGTGAACAACCAAATCAAACACGGCTCAACTGAATTTACCGCTAAGTTTCACCCTGACAAGTGAGCCAATAACAGTTGTTTATTGATTTTGATGCTTTTTACGGCTCAACAGTGAATGCAGAAAGCAGAATGTTCTTAGATAGACATCGTGCCGTGGAAACAGCCAGCATGCACATTTAATTATCAACCATTAACGGCAGTCAGTACGCTGTATGAAAATTGTGCATATCATGAAATTACTTTGCCAACGAAACTAATCTCGTACAGAATTGACCCTTTTGATTGAATGATTCCCCAGCTGAAAAGAAACGAAGAGCGATGATGACGTTGACGTGTTTGAGTTTCATATCGATATAAATCTGCTGAGCTCGACTAATGGTCTGTAACCAATGGATTGTTCGTCTCCTTGGACGAATGAAGATGAAGTCAATCCGACAAAAGTAAACCATTCCTACGATATTAAACAGAATCAAAACAAAAAAGGCCACACCAGCAAATTACACTCGGCCGTGCGAGGCGCGGAGATATACAACTCAACTTATTTGCAGCTACTCCGCGTTCTCACTTTGCTTCGATCTCCACACTGGTGTACGCATAATTGTCCCATATTCTAAAATATTCAATTGAGAGAAACGCGTTTAAAGATTTTGACACATTTGTGCCTTGTATTGGCAAAGTTTGTGAGAACTTTAAGATTCAATGATCCGTCATCTTCATCATCGTCATAATCGAAACTTTAACAGCAGTGTTTCTGTTCAAAATTGAAAATTATTCGACGAAAATTTGTTCATTGTGTCTCGGTTGGAGAATAGAATACAGTGAACACATTTTCATGAAAACTGACACGATTTTAAACGAAAAATTACGTCTGTAAATTCTTTAATTGATCACGGATCCTGCCCCTTAAATAATTCAGATGGGATAGTATGGAGAGTAAAGTGTGTAAGAAGTGACAGCCCAGTAGAGCGGCAAAGAGCTTAGTGACATTTGAACACACGTAGACTAGCATATGCTCGTCATACACAATTTGTTTTTGTTTTCCTCAAAGAAACTTGCACACGCTTTCCAGACTCATCAAAATGCATATGGAAATATTACCCAATTTGAAAAATCTATACCCGGATTCTGGGTGTTTTTCGAAACTGAGTGCATATTGTTTTCCTCTAAGGTTCACATCTACATCTACACTAGGGCACCCATACCATAGGGCGTGATTACCACTATAGGCAGGCATTGGACATCCCTATATCAAACAGCAGTGAATGACAGTAGGAGCATGTCTCGGGCTCGAAAAATCGAGCCCTCTGTCAGTGTGCTGTCAACGTTGTCAATCGCGTCAAACTTCTTGTTTTTGTTTTGATCGTGCTGCTGAGAATAAAAGTATTCTACTGGTGACAAGTTGTTTTTTACAAAATATTTCAAGTGAAATTGTGAACTGCATCCCGTTATTCAATATATTTGCGCTCTTTTTCGACTTCCCACAATGGGGCGCGTGCGGAGAAGGTCTTGTGCACTGTGGGCTAATGAATTTTCTATTGCTTTTTTCCTAAACCAAAACTAATTTCCGGCTACGTGAAATGCTTCGATTTCTACTTATTGAAGGGACATAAAGACGGTATGAATCGCACCATGAGCAGCACAAATTGATGTTTTTAGGAATAAATCATCAATAGTAAGGTAGGTCAAATGACTCTTTCCCGAGATGTTTGTTTGTTTAAGATTGCAGTTGTATTTTTATTCCAATTTCTCCATCGATCCATCTCGTAGTTTGTCATGGATGTGAAAAGTAATAGAAGACTCTCCTGGCTTTACATTCCCACCGGAATACTGATTGACTTCCAAAGAAAGACCAGGACCAGGGATGTAGATTTCCCAGCCCAAAATGATCCTGAATCGGACCCAGTTATTTTCAAGCTTGATTCAATTCATGGAATGCAAAGTGTTCGTAGGGAAAAGTTTTTATGTTTATTTAATGGGTATAAATGCATAATTAGATTTGAATATAATTGATTGTGTATGTCCATACATTGTTTAGTCACCGAAAAAGTTTAGTGTCCTTCAAAAAGAATTAGCTTAGTGAGTTTCTGACGGCTTGAATGGAACAATCTGCGTTGAATAAACTGCAATTCTGGTGTGCAGATAACTTTCTGCCACCAATTGTAGCATCCAAAGTTAATGGTTGTCGTCACAAGGCATAAGTAAATCCAAATTAGCTGCGCTTCGCGAAACAGCCTTAGTCACCATGCTGGTGAAATATAATCCCACATTGAGATTCTTTTTGGTTCCAACAATTGTCTAAAAATGAGTAACAAATTAATGATTGAGTTGATTTTCTGTTTGTATACTCAAATGCAGCCGCTTTGCACATTAAAACCAATGCATCAAAATTTGCCATCACTTCAACGCATTGATTGCAGCTGATTTTGGGAATAACTTTCTTGCGGAGCTGCTCGATGTCTGTTCTTACTGCATATGTAGTGATATCATCACTGCAAAAGAGTTCCCACTGCTTCTCAATTTCTGCGTTAGCTTCATCTGATTCCATCTCGAGCAAATTATGTGTATTTGACGTGTCAGCTGCATTACAGCACTGCAAAAGAGACGTGGTGTTGAAATCCGTACAGTTCCCATACATTGTACTGCTTATCTCGATTTGATTAAGCATCCTTTTGAAGCTAGCCCGGAATTGAGTTGCATTTGGATTGTTTTTCGATCCACTTTTTGATCGTATAGCTCCAAAAAATATTTCAAGGTGGTCTTGACTGAAACGGTATGTATAGATCACTAAATTCGTTTGCTAGTTTCAGTGTACTCTTCGAAAAGGCTTTGAAGTGTTTTGATGGCGACGAGAAAGCCAAGGAAACCGATTCTAGAACCGGAGTGCCATCAACAAGCTCGATATTCTTTATATAGATCTCTGCGTATTGAAATTTACTACGGTCGTCGTCAATATTCGTTTCATCCAACGGTTTTTTGAAGTTTTCAGCGTCATTCCTCATACTATTCAAAATGTTGAACAGGTCATTGAACAGCTGTACGAACTCCGCAGTACTTACGGAATCTTTAAAATCTGGTTCTTGAGAGCTTAAGAAATTCAAGGCTGATGCCACGCTGCCACTGAGCGTTTGAACAGCCTGTTGTCAAAATGGATATATTTGTCGGTTAAGGCTTTTGCTATCTTAATATCCCGTTCATTCTGAAATTCGTTTAGTTTCTCTGTGTACTCCCGTTTCACAACTCCATTGCTTGTAAGTAGCGTTTGTTGTGAATGCAACGTATTTCGCACCAATTTTAGCATATGTACAACATCCAGAAGTAGGAACACATCGTACTCACCTGATGGATGAGGGAAACTTGTTTTAAAATGCATAGAATCTGTGTGCAAGTCGCAGCCAAGTGCATTCGCTGTTGCCATGTTGGACTTTGTGCCATCGAAAGTTAAACATATTACTTGGACTCCAACTTCATGCAGGTTGTAAAGAATGGTATTTACAAGGGTTTTTTCTGTCGACGGCTTTCAATCCATTAATCAAAAAATACCCGATTGGCACTTTCCATGCTTCCTCCACGCCAGACAACATAAAGACCAGAGCCTCCTTGGCGGGTTTCATCAGTTCATCATGTGGAGTTATTCCACCGTAGTTCACTGAACCATCGAACCGTTGGCTATGTTGATTCCAGGTCACTTGCTGACGAATGGCCATTTCCGGAAAACTGCTAAAAGTAGACCACTTCGAAATAATGCAGCTAACCAAAACAAATGAAATAATGTTGACACAATTTTGACAGTTACGCTCGTCGAGATGCTGACTCGCAAAATACCGGTCCATGTCATAGGCCTGGGCATAGTACAGGGTACCTCCAATAAACTTGGACTTTAGATTGAATCAACTCGAAAAAATAATAAATTTTGCAATTTTAAACCTTTATTCTACTTCTGCCCTTAACCTCTACACTCCTCTTTGATACGGCACTGATCGACTCGTCGGGGTCCTTACTGCAGCGCACTATGATTGATTTTGTTGATTTCGTGCACTTTTTGAATAGCATTCAAACCGTTGATTTAAGCGATACAGTTTGTTCTAAGAGGTGCATATTAAAGCGCATCATTTGATGCAAAAAGATTTGTGATCAATCTACCTATCAGTGAGATATAAAAAATATTATTTTCGTAATAATTGGAAAACATATTTTGTCTTCGGCAAAGTAGTAGGAGTGGCAATTGGAAACAACTTTGTCTAACACATTTTTTCTATCTCGTATACTTTTTAAAATATATGCCATTGTATAAACCCTAAAAATTAAATTTTTTATGATAACTTTTTTCCAAGATTTTAAACATTTTTTTGTGTTTTCTAAAAAGTTGTCTGTCTCATAAAAACCCGTTTTTGCTGAACATGTCATCACGCTATCTTTTGAAATAACAAAGTGTCTTCTAAACAGTTCTTAGATATCTTAAAACACGTGTTTTTGCAGAACATTGATTTTTTATCTCTTAAAGTAAAGAAGTTATCGATCGATTTCGTTCTCATAAGGCTCTTTTGTTTGAAAAGACTCTTAAAGACATCAATTTTATAATCAGCCGAAAGGGAAAATAAGGTAATTCCATAATATGTGAGAGATATCTGCGGCTTGCGCTATTTTACACCGAAAGCAGATATTGGGGCCTAAACTACCACTTAGAAATAGAGTAATTTTTGAATAACTTAGTCATTTCAAAAGATAGCGTGGTAACAGGTTCAGCAAAAACACGGGTTTTATGCGACAGACAATTTTATATGTTAGAAATGTTGGAAAAAGGTTATGATAAAAAATATAATAATAAATCTTCATGCTGTTTAGTGGAATACATATAAGTAGATGAAAATCCGAATGTAGTACTATACTCAGGCAAACGGACTAACTTTTCATCTACTTACAAAAAAAAAGATTTTAAGAATTCATTTACATACAACGGCATATATTCTAAAAAGTATAAGAGATAGAAATATTGTGTCTCAGACAAAGTTGTATTCAATTGCCACTCCTACAACTCTGCCCAAGACACCATATGCCTATCTAAATATTACGAAAATAATAGTTTATCTATCTCTCTGATAGGTGCATTGATCACAAAACTGTTGGCGTCAAAAGATGCGCTTTAATAGACCAAGAAACTTCTCAGAACAAACTATATCACCAAAATCATCGATTTTGCGCACGATACTGGTGTACCTCGATTTAATGGACATATTCAATAAAAATTGACCATAAAAGCAAATCATAGGTATGTGGAAAAATCCAAAAACGAACAAAAAAGTAACATGGGACAGTTATGCGTAGAATAGCAGCACGTGTATCGTAGTCCTCGTTGTCGTATTCGTCAGACGGTCGTTGTCATCCCATTACGACGAGTAAGTCCAATTCGTGGCTTGCGATAGCCGTTTGGCCACATGTGTGAGATGAACCCGCGCGCACGGCCGACTCTTGGAACTGGGACACAGAGAAGGGAAATGACGAACCGTGTTCCTCCACTCCGTGATTGGGTACGGCGCGCGGCGGATGGAAGTTTCGCGCGAAGGGAATTGCGGAGACCGCGGGGTATCGCGAGGTCACCCAGCATCCAACGGTACATCGGTTAGAGGGTCTCCCTCCCCACGCGAAGAGCAAGCAGAAAGCGATACTCGCGCTGAATCCGACATTTGTAGCACACGTTATTCGAACGGTTCCTTCTTGGGTAGGTCTCTGCTGGTTTTGCTGACTGTTGCAAGATTAAACGGGTAAGTTCCTCGAATGGGAGGCTTGCTTTTCCTACGCTTTGCCCTCTGTGCAAGTAGGTACATTGTTGTCGTATTCATTTAATTTATCGATCAATTTGATCATGCTGGATTGTCTTCGTGATCTACGCGTAATCGTTGTCGTCTCGGCGTGAACATGGATGTCTTGAAAGATTAGCCTATGATTAAAAGAAGGAAAAATGTCGTATGAAAATCTCAAAAGTTATTACGCAAATATTAATCATAGGAGTATTACTCGTAAGTAGAGGGACTTGTTTTCCGGATTGAAAAAAAAATACAGGATTTTATTTTTTGAGATCCCGGGATTTCTCAGGATTCCGGAACAAACCTAAATTATCTATAACCTAGTATAAAACCCTTGTACCAAAGTGAATCATGGAAGCGCCCTAGTATTTCTTAACCCTATATTGAGTGGAATGTTCGAATTTCAAACTGTTTTCCTACTCAAAAAAAAAAATCATTCTACGAATATTTGTCCTATGTATGGAACAAGTAGCCGCAGAAGGGCAGTTCATGTGCCGATGTTCAACTCGATATGAACTCATGGAACCACGGTATCTTGAAGAGAGGTACATCGATATAAGCAGTTACTGGATGCGGAGTGTTTAAGTGACAGCTGGCGAGTTTGTGTACACTGCTTTTCAATCTAAAGACTGGAACGTGCAAAAATTCGTCAACTTCAAATTCATGTGTATCTATTGAAAATGCTTTAAAAATAACCTGAAAAGCTGTATTTGAAAGTTGAGTTATATACAATGTTTTCCATGATGGGTTTCAACCTTTTTCTCTCCAGTGTTCAAAGTATTGTCCGAGTGATAGGAGCAGCATTTTGCTCGCGCAGCAAGAGAATCCGACGTTCTCGCACGAAACTTATGCAGCTTCAGGGACAGGAGTTTTATAACGATCAGGAAAAGGGAAGGTAGTCGATGTTTTCAAAATCATCAAAGTATCGAAATTCCCGAAACAATATCTCGTCCGGCATGCCATATGCACGTGTGGTCTAAAAAGAGACATTTTTATCACTACGGCAACTATCAATCAATAGATTTACGTCTAGGAGTGCCGGAGGTAGCAGATGCAGTTCTGACCAGGTTTGGTGAGCTGCCACTTTGGAAAAAAAATTGAATGGGTTTAACTGGAGGCACTGCAGTTCGGTTTTAGCAAACCAAAAATAAACAAAAAATTTTCTCTTAAATATATGAATTAAGCTACCAAAAAAATGAGAATAAGGTATTTGTATTATGAATTTTGACTGCAATATACGATATTTCCGTCGACCAATTTTTGCGCCTTCAAGTCACTACCGTTACTAAGGGGTAGCTGTTGTGAAAATATCTTATGAGTCCACAAGCCTTCTTTTCGCGGTTTGAATTCAATTTGAAAATATGAGTAAACTTTTAATACTTTACCATGTGCTGGATCTGGAAATATGTGAATTTTGAAACAAATCAGTGAAACGAGAAATAGTTATTTTTTGCCTGAAAAGTGAACCAAGTCGTAGATAGTAGATAATTATGGGACTAGATATCTTGCATATGTTATGTTGATATCTAACAAGCTTTCTGGCTTACTTTAATGGTTCCCGCAAACAAATTTCTGAAATATGTTTGATTTATAACTTGGCAGTTTAATCCATTCAATATTGACTCATAGCACCGCTAGCGCATGACGGCTCACCATGGTAGCATGTCCGAAAGAACTTGAAACTATTGAGAACCAGAGCAACAGGTCCAAAGCCCTGATAAAGGTGGATGTTTGTAATGGCTATGACCGTGGTCATCATGTAAAGAACAAACGGACATTGCTGTATCGTGTCAGCACCGAGGAGGCAGCCCCTCTAGCACGAGCACGCTACCTACGCGCAACCCTGGTTAGGTGGCCTATCGAAGACTCTTCACCAACCAAGAAAGGCAAGAGTAGAGCAAACGGATTGATTTTACGGCAACAGACCCGGCAACGAATAAAGGACAACGATTGGAAAGTTGGATCTTGGAACGTGAGAACTTTGAATGAACCCGCGCGTGTTGGGCTCCTGGCTCATGAACTGCGGAATGTCGGCGTGAACGTGGCAGCTATCCAGGAAATACGCTGGCCGAGAACCGGAGAACGCGAATTCCGAGCGGTGTACCCCATCGCCAACACTTCATTCAAGTACCACATCTACTACAGCGGTGGCGACAGAGCAGAACGTGGAGTTGGCTTCATAGTGATTGGGAAGCAGATGAAGCGAATTATTCGGTGGAAACCGGTAAGCGACCGAATCTGTGTGTTGAGAATGAAGGGCAAGTTCTTCAACTACAGCCTGATCAGCATATATGCGCCAACGAACGATAAGCCCGATGACATGAAGGATGAGTTCTATGAGAGCCTGGATAAGGCCTACGGAGAGTGCCCAAACAAGACGTCAAGAAAGTCATCGGCGACGCAAATGCGCAGATCGGGAAAGAAGATTTCTTCCGACCCGTCATTGGAACGGAAAGCCTTCATTCCGTTACCAATGATAATGGCCTGCGGCTAGTAACCTTCGCTGCTGCTAGAGGGATGGCAATCAGCAGTACATACTTCGCGCGAAAAAATATCCGCAAACACACCTGGCGACACCCGAGTGGCGATGCCTGCTCCCAAATAGACCACGTGCTGGTTGATGGACGACATTTCTCAGATGTCATTGATGTCAGGACCTTCCGAGGCCCTAATATCGACTCGGATCATTATCTCGTTGTAGCTAAAATTCGGGCGCGGTTATCCAGCGTCACGAGTTCCGCAACACACAGAACGCTACGCTTCAATATACAACGCTTGTCGACTGAGGGGGTAGCTGCGCAGTACCGTCAGCAACTAGACGAGAAGTGGGGAAGAGTCAACGTTGCTGGAGACGTCGACAGCCTGTGGGATCCTATCCACGAAGCTGTGACAACAATGGCGCGGGACGTGATCGGCACTGGTCAACGACGAAGACGGAACGACTGGTTCGATGAAGAGTGCCAGAGGGTGACAGACATGAAGAATGTCGCCAGAATCCGTATGCTTGTGGCCGGTACCCGACAGAACAGAGAGCGGTACAGGGCAGCGAGAGCCGAAGAAAAGCGAATCCACCGCAGTAAGAAAAAGCAGCACGAAGAAAGTGTGGTAGCTGACGCACAAGAAAGCATGAACCGGAATGATATGCGGAGATTTTATGCAACGGTCAATGGTGCGCGGCACAATACCGTACCAGTGCCCGCCATGTGCAATGACCGAGAAGGGAATTTGCTGATCGATAAAATGGCGGTGGCTGCCAGGTGGAATGAGCACTTTCAGCAATTGTTGAACGGTGAGAATGGAAATGTAGCGAGGAACAGGATAAACATAGATGATGACGATCAAGCTGTGGACCCACCGACCATAGGAGAGGTTAAAAAGGCTATCAGCGAGCTGAAGAACTGTAAGGCTGCTGGGAAGGACGAGATCCCGGTCGAGCTTCTCAAGCACGGAAGCGAGCAGCTTTACCAGTCGATCCACCGAGTACTTCTGAAGGTATGGGAGGACGAAGAATTGCCCACCGGCTGGTTGAATGGCCTCATCCGCCCTATCTACAAGAAAGGGCACAGACTGGAGTGTGCCAATTACAAAGGAATCACCCTGCTGAATTCGGCGTACAAAATTCTGTCGCGCATCCTGTTTAACAGACTGAGACCGCTCGAGGAGTCCTTCGTCGGCGAATACCAAGCTGGTTTTCGTGAGGGCCGTTCGACAACGGACCAGATGTTTAGCTTGCGAATGATCCTAGACAAATTCCGGGAGTATAACTTGCAGACTCACCATCTGTTTATTGATTTCAAGGCGGCGTACGGCTCAGTGAAAAGAAATGAGCTTTGGCAGATAATGTCTGAAAATGGTTTTCCGGCGAAACTAATTAGGCTGATACGTGCTACGCTGGATGGTTCTAAATCAAGTGTTCGGATCGCAGACGAGGTGTCAACCTCGTTCGTGACGTTAGACGAATTGATGCAGGGAGACGCACTTTCGAATTTACTGTTCAACATTGCACTTGAGGGTGCTATTACGAGATCTGGCGTGCAAAGAAATGGCACTATTATCACAAGGTCGCACATGCTTCTTGGCTTTGCGGACGATATAGACCTGATTGGAATCGATCGCAGGTCAGTGGAAGAGGCCTTCGTGCCTCTGAAGAGGGAGACAGCGAGGATAGGCCTGACCATCAATTCTACCAAGATGAAGTACATGGTTGCAGGTAGAGATAGAGTCAGGCATGGTGGTGTAAGTGCTGAGGTAGTGTTTGATGGAGAAGTGTTTGAAGTTGTTGAAGAATTTGTTTACCTTAGAACACTTGTGACATGTGACAACGACGTTTCCCGCGAAGTGAAAAACGTGTTGCGGCTGCGAATAGGGCCTTTTACGGACTACGTAACCAGCTTAGGTCCCGCAGCTTGCAAACCGAAACAAAATTCGCCCTGTATAGAACATTGAGTCTTCCGGTGGCTCTCTACGGGCACGAAGCGTGGACGTTGAAAGAGTCAGACCGGAAAGCTCTCGGTGTTTTCGAGCGTAAAGTGCTGCGGACAATACTCGGTGGGAAACTCGAAACTGGTGTGTGGACGCAGACGCATGAATCACGAGTTGTATCAAGTGTACAAAGATGCAAATATTATCAATCGTGTAAAATACGGCAGACTTCAGTGGGCTGGTCACTTATTGCGAATGTCGGAAGAAAGAATTGCGAAAATAATATTCAACAGGGAACCAGGTAGAAGTCGGCGGCTTCGGGAAAGACCACGAATACGCTGGCTGTACGCAGTGGAAGAGGACCTGGCGACCCGAAACGTTCGGGGCAACTGGAGAAATTTCGCCCAAGACCGACGAAGATGGAGCTCTACAATACTCCCGGCAATGGCGTGATGCTACGCTGTAGCCATCAAGGTATCAAGGTATTGACTCATAAAGGTTCAACTAAACAAAATTTTGCAATTTGTCGAGATGTTTTAGTGTAAAAAAGGTGAATTTTCCGCAAATAATGTTTGGTATGGTATGTTTAGCAAAGTTTTGAACAGGGTGCGCCATCTTTCACGTCGGCATGGAGAAATTAAAGAATTGGTCGAAGAGTTACAACCAATTTCTACATGTGAGGTATTTTTATTTAGTATGACCCTTTACAATTTATATGGACTACTTAAAGAAAACAACATCTCTCACAGTGACTGCCTTTATAGAACACAGCAAAATAAAATCTTTTTGCTGCATTTTTCTTAACTTTTTCGAACATTTTAGGAGATTTCGCTAAAATTTCGGCAAGAGTGCTTGCCTTTAACTCGTCAATGGTCCGAGAATCGCTGGCGTACACTTTGCTTTTGAGCAAGCTCCAAAAATTAAGTCAAGCGTAGCCAAATCAGAATCCCCAAATTACAAATCAAATGTGAGCCTCAGGGGGGCCCAGATAGCCGTAGCGGTAAACGCGTAGCTATTCAGCAAGACCAAGCTGAGGGTCGCGGGTTCGAATCCCACCGGTCGAGGAACTTTTCGGGTTGGAAATTTTCTAGACTTCCCAGGGCATAGAGTATCTTCGTACCTGCCACACGATATACGCATGCAAAAATAATCATTGGCACAGTAAGCTCTCAGTTAATAACTGTAGAAGTGCTCATAAGATCACTAAGCTGAGAAGCAGGCTCTGTCCTAGTTGGGACGTAATGCCAGAAATAAGACGAAGAAGAATGTGAGCCTCATGGCCGTGCGGTTAGCGGCGTCAGTCGTTTAGGCGTAACGTGCCACGGATGTGGGTTCGATTCCCGCTCCACTCGGTGGAAACTTTTCATCAAACGAAAAATCTATCTCTGGGCTACTGGGTGTTCTGTGTTGTCTGTTGCCTAATGTGAGTGAACGTTCAGTCTGTGCAGCCTTTGGCTGAAGACGATGTAAATTGTCTTTTAAAATCAAATGTCTCTTCTTTCTGACATCAGACATCCAACTAATTTTCCTTGCAAACATCGAATAGTTAGAATGGCAGTGAGACCGCCTTTTTAAAACCAGTAATCGACAAAACTATTTTCACGAATTGGAGGACAGATATAATGAGTTTACATTTGTATTTACATTGACTGGATTAGTTTGGATAGAATGATGTTGTCCAGTCGGTGGTTCGTATATATCTGCTTTATTCAAAAATCATTTCCTTACGCTAGCCTACCTACTGAGTGGCGTGACACATACTTTCTGCTGTGTAAGCATTTGGTAGTTCATCGTTCTACAACGGCTGAATGTTATGATTATCCAGCATAACATTCTGTCGTTCGACTTCTACTTCTACCGATCGCGTTCCACAGGCGTAGTCAGGGGTGTATCCGCCACAACATCCGAAGATATCCATTTCCATCGGTTGTTCCGTATTGTTTGAAAAAGTGTATGACCTAATGAATGATTTAACGTAAACGCCGACTCAAACAGTCACAATTTAGTTATGGAATGTCATTTCATGGATATCAAATGAATTTTATGTTCTTGAAGTGTGTAATTTTTGCTTATTAACGCCGCCAGATGGTGCATGTTGATCATGATATCACAACTGAAAGACTATCATCAATATGAAGCGACACTATTTTGGCATGTTGTCTCGGTTTCGGTTATTCGTGGTTAAAATTGTATTGAATTAAAATTTCCAAAATATGCTTAACCATATCAATCGGTGGATGAATGTCAAAGTTATTTAATTTTTACATACCGACATAAAATATGGCGCACCCTGTATATTGAAAACATAAACATAGTTCTTAAACATTATAAGCCACGAAAATCACTGTGAAAAAAATTAAGAGCATATTTTTACTTTTGAAGTTGTTTTTTTTTATAAAAATCGCTATTAATCCTTCATTTTAATAGACCGAGGTGAAGTGTTTTCGATAACTTATTTTCATTCAACATTGCCAATTACTTTGTCGAAGACATCAATTGCTTTTATTGACAAACAGAGAAAATAAAAATACCTCAATTATAATTGAATTATTCAAAAATAAATTGAATCTGAAAGTTGCTCCTCAATAGATGTAGTCAATTCACTTAACATAGAAAAGAAATATTATCACTTTTTGACACCAAATATGCTGATGATCATGTTTTTGCGTTTTAAACCACTGTGTAATGACGCCACCGGAAACTTATTCATAACTATATCGTTCAAAACTTTTAACTAAACTTCGAATCAATGTCTACAAAAGTATATTTTTTTCTAAAAGTTAACTTTTAGAATTGCATGTAAAGTCATATGACGAATTCCATACAGAATTATTTGAAAAAGATGAAAATCGTGCTCAATCATCTTTGATTTGGATTAAATTTTGCGTATGTTCCCAATATGAGCATGAGCATAAGCATGAGTGTTGATGACCGTACAATTCGTAGTTGCTACTTCGTGATTGATCAAAATAATCAAAGTTTCACTAAGAACCAAAACAATTTCGAGAATCCCAAACATTAGAGAGTCAATAATGGCGACAGCCATGCCCATACAGTCATTTAGGATGGGAAGGAATGTTAGTGTGAATGTCATTGTTTCTAAAGACCGAGTATACCTCTGCATCTCCATGGTTGTCACGAGAAGGAGTTTTTGTTAGTGAGAAGAAAAAAGAAGCCACGCAATCAGGATTCACCTTGGTAAGTGATGCGATTCATGTAACCTCAAAAAGTCATCCATTTAGATAAATGAAAACTGAACATAAAATATATTGACAGTCTTAAGCTTTCATTTCGTTCAAGAAAATTGAAAATCGGTCAAGCGGTTCAAAAGTTATGATTTTTAAAAAAGTAAAAATTTGGCAAAGTTGCGATTTTTATGGTCACTCTATTTCGGAAATGGTCACCCTAATCAAAAAAATCCAAAAACACGTGTATCCTTATTTCGGACAAGGAACAAAATAGCACATTTTCATGGAGTTCGGTGACCCAGTAGATCGGTTTTTCATGGAATGGCTGTCATATTATATTATACTAGTGGCCCCGGCAAACTTCGTTTTGCCATCAAGTACGCTGTTGAAGAACGCTATGGATCGCCATACAATATGACAGTTCCGTTCACTCTCGTTTTTCCAGCTTTCCCTGTGAATATCCTAGA
The DNA here is from genome assembly GCF_002204515.2 of Aedes aegypti. Taxonomy (NCBI): domain Eukaryota; kingdom Metazoa; phylum Arthropoda; class Insecta; order Diptera; family Culicidae; genus Aedes; species Aedes aegypti. The sequence goes on along the minus strand of NC_035109.1, from coordinate 93,383,996 downwards.
ATTTTTAAATACACAAACACGTCGGAACCCTTGTCAAACAAAACGGAGAAAGATTCATTCAAATCCGTTGACCCATTCGTAAGCCATTTCGTGACATACAAACACCACTCCATTTTATTTATATAGAAGATTATATTATATTATATTATATTATATTATATTATATTATATTATATTATATTATATTATATTATATTATATTATATTATATTATATTATATTATATTATGTTATATTATATTATATTATATTATATTATATTATATTATATTATATTATTATATTACAGGGATGGTACACAAATAATGTCACGCTGAATTTGAGCTTTTTTTTACCCAACCCCTTCCTCCCTTCTCACGTTTTTTTAAGAGTCTTCCGAAAATTGTGTAAGGCTCTTCACGCTTGACTTGACCGTTTCATAATTTGTGCATGAACCCATATCGTATTATATTATGTTGTATTATGCCATAATATTGTAAAACATCATTTTGTTATTTAAATGTATGTGAAAGGAGGTTCATACACACATGACAAAGTGTTTAACATTTACACCTACCTCTCAGGAAATCAAACAGTGGAGTACTGACTATTTCAGTCAAACAAACCCAAATTCATGAGTACGAAGTCGTATGTATGTCACCAGTTTATATAGTTTATGGCTAAGTACTTGTATATACTTAATGGCTTAATAATTTTGTACTTTCATTGTAAATGTTAACTGACCTACCCAAAATCTTTCTTTTACTTGAGCTTTTCCTTTGCACTCCTTCCAAATGTAGGCCGTAATCCTAAAACGAAAATCCAGCAACATCCAGTGAACGAATGTTCTGTTTTTAAACGACCCGCAAAGAAGATATTTCTTCTTGAAGAATGTTGTTCGGTAACATTGTTATAAAAAAAGTTCATTGCTGAGATTGTCACCAATTGCCAGTACCTTAACCGCATATTGAAACTTATTGTTTTTTAATCGCGAATCTCTATCGTTAGATTTACTTTTCATGGATTCATTCTTTATATGTTACATACACAGTATAGACTCGATTTTGTAAGTCTCCTTCTCTGTTTTTTGTTTTTTTCGGCATAATTTTAAAAACATAGCGAACGTTTTGCACCTTTACAGTCTAGTTATCGTCTATATTGTGCAAATTGATGTGACATTCGAGAGCAATATATATTAAAAAAATAAACAAAAACGGGCTGTCAAAATCGAGTTCGCACTTTACTAAACTTTATAGTTAGATTGCACATCATAATTATATGTGAGAATGACAGTTTTTTTTACAGATTTTCTGCATCATTTCCTATGATCATCGAAAAGGATCGAAACGATATTTTTAATCCATGTGTTTTTTTTTTTCAGAATATTTAATTGCAGTAAGCCGTCGTAAACATTTCGTATAAATATTGTCATTGTTTTTTTTTCAGGCTAGTTGGAACAATATGTTATTACGTATTTAATATTAATCATCTTTCATTCAACGATTCTATGTCAAATCATCGAGCTTTTGCGTGATTTCTTATATGTTAAATTATTGTATTTAATTTTATCACATAGCAATCATTTAATTGAATCATATAACATAGGTGATATTGGGAGGGTGCATCAGAGCATCATTGAAGTTACAGCTGGACAATGGAGTGGAGTGCCAGCCGGAGTCAAGGGTTGAAGTAACCGTAACATCCTTGTAGATGGGTTTTTCTATCCTAATAGTTGTAATGGATTTGCCGTGCCCTTCTTATAACAAACCATCCCGTGGATAACTTGACAGGTATTGCAAATTTCATTATGCTTTCCGTTGGATCATATTATTGGAAAAATATTCACTATTTCCCGCGGGTTTCGCGTATGTGTCTCTGCTTACGGGTCCGCCACACCACATTTTGGCCCTCCATACATAACATACCAACATTAACATTAACATACCATTAACTTCAGATTGATAATGAAAATTGACGGTACTGTTAAGTGAAACCGCATGCAGAGTAAGACTCAAGCTAGGATGGTGGCTACCTACATACATACATACATACATAGAGCATGCCGACACTTGGAGTGATTGTACCCCGTTTGGCATAAAGTCGTTTGGCATAATGGCCGTTTGGCATAATGATTGACTTAGAATGAATATCGGCATTTTCGAAGCTTTTACCGAGATCAACACCACCGACCCAGTGAACCACGTATCGTATAAGGATGTGCGCCAAAAATCTCATAATCATACGTCAAAAATCATAATCGCACAAATTGTCAAATCAAAACGAATAAATGTTAACACAAATTGTATATAATTCTCCACTACGATTCATTGTCGACAAACTTTGTTGACAACAAACCATGCCGTAAATAGTATAATATAGAATCGCATCAAGTTGTATAAACTGACAGATCATATATCAATGCAGATTAGCATCAAATGAAATCGCAATAACTTAGCAAAATTTGCCACCCGAGGTCGGTTTCTTCTGGCGGTGGGCTTCAAAGAACAAAAAGCGTGTGTGCTGTATAGCAAACTCCCTTTCATGTTGGCAAATAATCACACCATATTCATGTAACGGTCTGTGGTGTTATGGTATGGTATCGGTATAGGGATTCAAAGGTCCGGAGTTCGAGTCTCACTGGAAACTTTTTTTTTTATTTTTATCGGAATTTTGAGGCATCGTATTGCTGACTATGGAAAGTCTGAAAAAGTCGTGCGAAGTGCGTATATGGCCTCCACTTTGGTGTGTATATAGCGTTTTCATACATTTTATACGAGTGATTTGATTCATATATAATGATGTAAAGCAAAAATATACCAACCGAAATGTTGACTGGGGAGCCATTGCACATTTTTTTAGTAGGTTCTCAACAAGCGTGGCGGTCGTTCAGAGATTTTCCAAGCTATGAATATCAAAATGGTTGTGACAGGGGTCTGGTGGAAGAACTTTTCGGAATAATAATTTTCTATACATTCCAGAACATGGAGTATCGTTGAACTGTTTGCGATATACATATTTGAAAATAGTAAATTGGCAAAGAAAGTTCGCAGTTATTATTGAAGGGAACGCTCATAGAATATTTCGCTGCAGATCAAGCTATATCCCAGTTTGGACGTAACACTTGATGAAAATTACTTGATTTATTTTGATATTATTTTTCGTTTAAAATATTTAAGGCTCTAACACAAAAACATCTTCTCACAGCATAACTCAAATGAACCACACATTTTTAAAAGAAAATATTTGTGGCAAAACTTTTGAACGGTTCAATATATTTTTTTTGCATATCAAAACCACCGTAAATTATCGAAAGAAGGGAAAATTTCTGATCGAAATAATATTTTTTCCAGCATATCTCGAAAGGAGATCATATGTTTGCAAAAAAAATTGTTGAATATTGGCAGGTTCTGAAGAATTTATCATACAAACAGCACGTCTCGCAAGAATTAATAGAACAGTAAAATATGAAGATGGTTAACATTTATTTATTTAAAACAGTATGCATGAAAAGAACAGCCTTTTTATAAGAGATGTTAAAATTTTAGATTAAAACAATTGAAGATTGGACGCCAAGATTTATTGCGGATTAATAAAAAAGAAAAAAAAAACATCAAAAATGCGTTCGGAATCATCGAAGTGATTGTACAACTTTTCCCCGAATGTCCGATTCCCCGAATACCAGTTCCCCAAATGACCCTTTTCTCCGAATGAACCGTTTCCCGAAAGAACGATTAGCAATTGAAAGAAGAAGGTATTCGGTCATTTTCGGCAACACACATGTTGGCAAAAATGCTGAGGACGGTAAAACTCAAAAGAACCGCCAATTAAATAAAAAAGGGTGCATATTAGATGGCCAGTTGGTTCACCACCCTGAAATATGTATATAGTTATGACAATTATGAGTGCCAAAAACTTTTTGAGGAAGCGGTCTATTCGGGGAAACGGGATATTCTGGGAACTTGCATTCGAGGAATTGGCATTCGGGGAAAAGTAGCGCAACCCATTGAAGTAATTGTAGTAATCGAATTAACTTTTCGCTAATAACTAGAGCAGATCCATGTTATCGATTGGCACCCTTTTGTCAGTTCGAAACAAAAAAAATATCTGAAAATATAGCTCCAAAGAACAGCCTATGAATAAAAGAAGCTGAAATTCATTTAAATTTCAAATCAACAGTCTGTATACCTACAGTGAGTCACAGTGAAAATTGTCCACCCTCATATTTTCCTTTCAAAGTTCTGTTATTATTTTATATAAAAAAGCTGTGTAATTCATACAATTATTTGCATATTTCCATTACTTCATTGTGGCACTGTTTTGATGAATATTAAAAACAAAATGGAATCGAAAAATAATAAATTAAATTTGAACCTCAAATATAAGTCACAGTGAAAATCGTCCACCGATATCAATTTATAGTTGATCTAAAAGAATTGTCATTTTTTCAGGTGTTAACCAATAAACTAGTATCGAGTAGGTAAGCCTTTGCTCTTTAAAACTTTCATGAGACGATTTGGCATAGATCGCACAAGTTTTTTAGTTTAAGTTTTAGCGATCTTAATCCACTCAATAGTAAGCGCACTTTTCAAAGTATATCTGCTCGTTATTTGATGTTTCCTGATTTAAACATCCAACAGATGCCACAAGTTCTCGATAATGTCGAGATTTGTAGATTGTCTCGGCAGATTGATGATTGATGGGCATTTTTTAACCAAGCTTTCGGTTTTGCCGCTGTATGTTGCAGATGTTTATCCTGGTAGATGTAATGCCCATTTTTTGAGATAAGGTAGATAGATAAATTAAAAGCCTGGTGTCTTCGGCAAAGTTGTTTGGTAGCTCAAGGGCTATCATTATTTGAGCCAAGAAATACGATATTTTGCCATCAGGCGGCGCTAGTGAGCATAATTTTTTTGTTTTACGGATACTGCAGGATCATGACTTTTTAGACAGGCACCTTCGGCAAGTTCGGCAAAATTTTGAATCAACTAGCTCAAACAATGATAGTCCTTAACTTACTAAACAACTTTACCGAAGACGCCATCTTTCTAAGTGGTCAGGATCATGAGATCTGGGAAACAAAAGCTTAATGCTCACTAGCGCCGCCTAGTGGCAAAATCCCGAAATTCTTGGCTATAATAATGATAGCCCTTAAACTACTGATCAATTTTGCCGAAGACGTCATCTATCTAAGTCGTCAGACTCCTGAGATATTCGCAAAACCAAGGGTGTTGTACAAAGTACAACGCGCGACTACTCGCGTTACAAAAATTCGCGCGACGACCGAAAGGTTAATTTTGTAGTGATTTATTATACTCTATACGGTAGTACACCCTTTTCCAACAAATTTGGTGATTTTCAGTTGATTTTTGCCATTTTTGTGTAGTTTTATCACAAGTTTTCTTATATCTGACGATGTCTGTTTATTTCGTCCCATTTTAATGGAAATACTCTAAAAAACTAAACCTTTTTCATTCTTGCATAGCAGATCGTGCTTGAAGGTATGTGTGTGCGCGAAATAAAGAAATGATATGAATGAAAACTTTATAATATTACCCTAAAAATCATGCATAACGGCATGGTGGACGATTTTCACTGTGACCTTATTATTGATTATTTTTACAAATTTTAAACTTGACTTGAATTGCATACAATTACACTGCGGAACACGGTTTTGTCTCAAGAACCAAAATACCAGTTGTCAGCCACCGCTCGTAGACATCGGACGCGTTCTATTTCGACGGTTTCTTTTCAAGTTTGTTTTTCGATATGAGTATCGAGCGTAAGAATACTTTGGTGGTCGATTTTGGTATCTTACCTGTGCGACCAGACGTACCCAAGATACACGAGTTTTTGGAGAAGGAAGTCCAACTCCAACTGTCGGAAGTTGAAAACATTCAGCTGAACAGTATACGGAATTGTGTGTTCATCGAAGTTAAAGATAGTGAGATCGCTGCTCGCTATCAGAAGCATCACAACAATAGACATATCATTTACCACGGGGACAAAGGCTTTAAAATCCCAGTGTATGTAGAGAGTGAATCTGTGCCAGTGCGTGTTCTCGATCTACCACCGGCGATGAAGCACACCACGGTAATCGACTTCTTATCGCAATACGGTGAAGTCAAGTCCGTCACTAGGGAGCGCTGGAAGAACTTTTTTCCTGGCGTATACAACGGCGTCCGTATTTTGCACATGAAGCTAAAACATCAAATTCCTTCATTCGTGACCATTTCGGGACATCTAACGACAATTTCGTACCCCGGGCAGCGGAAGACCTGCAGGTGGTGCGAAAGAGACGCTCATCCCGGGCAGAAGTGCAATACTACTATCACCAAAAATCAAACTCCGTCTACATCAACCACAGCCCAAACAGTTCCTCCAAGCAGCGAGAAAGATTCCCTGCTCAACCCTGACCACTTCCCTCCACTCAACCAAACCGTGCCAGAACCATCATCAACAAAGCAAAATGAACCTCAAACCGTACCTACAACACGAGACGATAAACAGCAGAAAATATCCACTGGAAAGAACGAGAACGACAACAACGACAATGACGGGGACGACAGCACGTCATCGGACGGCATTGATGCATCCAACAAGCGGCGGCGGTCAGCCAGACTGGCGAATGAACGTAAAAAATTGTGTTCAAGCCAGGCTTCTCTGGACAGCTGTCAATCAAGCGTTGATAGTCGTCCTAAGAGAAATGGTATTTCTTCGGGCAAAAATAGTCCAAATGATGTAATTAATATTAATCTTAATTAAGATTTTAATTGTTATTATGAAAAAAAAATGAGATTCGGCTCCGTATGCTCTCGGGCGCATGAGCCTACCAAATAAAGCTTAAGGAAAAAAAAAAAAAAAAAAAACCAAAATACCGCTATTTACTAAATTAAGGGTTGCTGAGTCCATTGCAGTTTTCAGAAATATCATGGCACGTCTAGTTTTTGAGATATTGACTGTTGAAAATGCTAAATTTGACTATTTCAGCCAACTTGCATGCAAGTTTTCCAACTTGTACGGCAATTTGTTTGCTCAATTTGTTACAGAACTCAAACTTTATGTATAGAACAATAATTATCAACGAAGTTCATAATATTTTCGATGGTAAAATGTTATTTTTTGGTGGTTCAGAAAAGTATTGTATTATGCCATATAAGAGAAACAAAGAATTTTATATGAAGACTGTAAACTTGTTGAAAAAAATCGATTCAAACCAAATTTTATCGTAAAATTTCAACTGATTTGTATCTAAATTGAAAGTTCAAGTCCTATTTAGCATGTTTGGTAGATAATATCACAAAAAAGTTTGATAAATCATACTTTAAATTTCATGTAAACATCAATAAAACCAGTGTTTTATCCAACTTTGGCGACCTGTAGCTAAAAATTGTGACGTGCTGGAATATTTCTGAGAACGGCATCAGATTCAGCGACCCAAAATCTACTAGAAACACATAATTTGATCATTGAGACATGCGAAAGTGTCATTTTTGTTACGCTGTGTTATCAAGACCCTTGCCGAACTAACGTAACGAGCCATTTAATTTGAATTCTTGTTCTATACTTGAATAGTACGAATTACTTTTCTGGTAATGTTCAAGGTGGACGATTTTCACTGTGACTCACTGTATGGTTAAATCATATTTAGAAACAAAAAAAGAACGTTTAAAAGAAGGGTAAATTTGTGCTAAATATATCAAAATCGTCAGTGCAAAAATCTATTCCAATAGTGAAACTGAAAAGAAAAATAATATGTGGAAGAACGGTAATTTCAGGATAAATAATAAAATACTATTGGCAATAACTTTCCTTATATGCTTTAGTATATTAAAGAGCATATGACTTCAAAGCAAGCCTGGTGTCATCAGAAAGATTCAAAAGAAACGTAAAAATGAATGTCATCTTAAGAAATGCTTGGTTTCAGACTCATTATGCCAAACGACTATAATGTCAATCGACCATTATGCCAAACGACTTTATGCCAAATGACCTACCACCCTTGGAGTGACGAACCATTTATTGTTTTTAAACAAATCCATAACCTTAATTGTTGTATCGACAAAAACGTGAATAGTTAAATTTCACTAATTAGACATAGAAGCATGCAACGAGCTCAAACTTTCAATTTCGTCAGCAACACGCCTAACACACACCACCAAGACGCGAAAACCGACTTGATAGCTCGTGCCATATCAAAGCACTGCCTGGCAAAACGCGCGTTATCCGAGAAGAGAAAAAAACGATACGCGAAAACCGACGTGTTTGCTGGGGCCTTCTCGAAACTTTACCTTTGCATATGATCCCAGTATGCTAGAATAAGTGTTTTATATACACAATTCGATTTGACTCAAAAATAACTTTTGAAAATACACTATAAGATCGTCATTTGTTTGAAAAATTCTATTTTCGAAAAAGCTGATTTTGGAGAAAAATGTTCTATAGAGAAGTTATATTGAACCGTTTGAGCTACAATAAAAAAATACACACTGAAAAAATATGTTATTTTTAATCACGAAATATTAAAAAAAAAACTTAAATTTTAAATTGCACAAAACTTTATCTCTACACAAAAAATATGATGGGTTGATGAATTTGGAAAATTCATTCAAAGTTATGTTTCTGAAGTGCTCCAACGTGTTTGTGTCTATAAAAGGCTCAGGATATTTATCGGGAACGTCAAAAACGAGAGGGAACGGAGTTGTCATTTTGTATGGGACGTTCCATGGTGCTCAGTTTGCCGGGACCCCTAGTTTCTAATATTTTTTTTAATTTCCACCATAGAATCGTTACAGGAAATAGGTGCTTGGAACACAATTTCATGACGGAGAAATTTTTAATAAAACAATTTATCGGTGGATTTTAAATATTTTCATATTTTGTCAAAATAAATACAGTATCGGACATATAAAATGCACCAAAGCCGTTTTCCCATACAAAATTGTCAACTTCAGAGAGCTATATCTCCGCCGTTTCTCAACCGATTCTTTTCATTTTTTCTGTGACGAGCTACAAATTTCCTCAATTTTCGGAAACTATTGTAAAAGTTGTGTGAAAACTATTGATTCAAAAGTTACAAATAGGTTTAATTTTGACATAAAAAATGCAACAAGACACAAAGTGATGTTGCAGAAAAACTACGCGTCGTAGCATATTGGTGTCTTTAGCGCATTTGTTCATTGGGTGATAACGACTAAATGCGCTGAAGACACCGAAATGATATGACGCATAGTTTGTCTGATACATCACTTTTAGTTCCAGAGATTTCAAGGGATGTTGGAGTAAATCAAATTCATGTTCAAGACATTACGACAGGTCTGAATGATTTAGATGCTACTAAAGGATCAGGGCCAGATGGAATCCCACCAGTATTTATAAAAAAATTAGCGGTGGAACTTACAACTCCACTATTCTGGCTTTTCAATATGTCACTTGAATCTGGTGAATTTCCAAAGGAATGGAAAAAGTCTTTCTTGGTACCTATTTACAAATCAGGCAAAAAATCTGATATCAGGAACTATCGTGGGATTGCCATCATGTCATGCATTCCAAAACTGTTCGAATCAATTATTAACAAATGTATTTTTGGTCAAATTAAACACAGAATAACTAATTCACAACATGGCTTCTTTAAAGGCTGTTCTACTACTACAAACCTCCTGGAGTTTGTTGATTATTCCCTTATGGCAATGGATAAAGGTAACCACGTAGAGGCTCTCTACACTGATTTTAGTAAAGCATTTGATAGACTTGACATTTCAATGCTAATTTTCAAACTGAGTAAAATAGGTAACGAGAAAAAGCTTCTCAAATGGATTGAATCATATCTAACTGACCGGCAGCAAATAGTAAGATTTAATGACAAAAAATCCAAACCAATTCAAGTCACATCAGGTGTTCCTCAAGGCTCCCACTTAGGACCTCTCCTTTTTATTTTATATGTTAACGACGTATCTTTTATTCTTAAAAAAATACAGATTCTTATATATGCAGATGACATGAAATTGTTTTTAGAAATCATGAAAGACGACGATTATGAAACATTTCATAATGAAATACTTTTATTTGATACCTGGTGTTTTAAAAGTTTATTGAAGTTGAATGTTGAAAAATGTAATCTAATAACTTATAGCAGAAAACGAAACACTCCGAATTTAACAATAAGGTTAGGAAACCAACATGTTAAAAAATGTGATAAAATTAGAGATCTAGGAGTAATTTTGGATTCAAAACTAACGTTCGTTGAACATTACAACACAATAACTCATAAAGCGGGCAATATGCTTAACTTCATAAAACGTTTCGGATATCATTTTCAAGACCCTTATACGATCAAAACCCTTTATGTTGCTTATGTGAGATCCATATTAGAGTATTGTAGTGTTGTCTGGTCCCCATATTTGAAATCACATGAAGAACGAATAGAGTCGATTCAAAAGCAGTTTTTACTATACGCACTCCGCAAATTAGGATGGACTGTATTTCCTCTTCCGTCATATAAAGCACGATGCATGTTGATAAACATTCAGACATTAAAACAGCGACGAGAATATGCCATGGTCGCATTTGTTAACGATATTGTTTCACAACGTATTGACTCAACAAAGCTATTATCCAATTTAAACTTTTATGTTCCCAATCGACAATTGCGTCACAGAAATTTGTTTACTTTAGATCGTTATCGTACAAACTACGCCAAATTTAGTCCTCTAAATCAAATGATGTCTGTTTACAATGAGCACTGTGAAATGATTGATCTAAGTGTAGTGTACAGATTTTAGAGTGTTTCATTAGAAGTGGAAACCCCCAAGCCTATTACCACCAAGCTTTGCAACTTGACGTTTTGAACAACGAAAGCTCGCGTCGTAGTTAACGGTTTGGCAGAAGCGAGTGAATCGACATGAAAGACAAAGTTTCCATTTGAGGGAGAGAGATGGGACGTTTTTGAGATGGATCTGATACGGAACGAAGGAGAGAGCATGAATGGGGAGTAGAAGGAAACAAATCTGAATCGGCAGTCTATTGACGATATTGAGAACGAATGGTTCGGTGTTGCGCGTCGAGTTTTAACCTTATCGGGTTTGCAGTTTGTGAGTTTGTTCAGTTTTTCTGCATCGAGAATGGCTTGGATACTACACTAAGTATGCCCCGGACCAAATTGAAATCAAAGTTTAACTCACTAAGAAATCTTAGAATATAAGAAACTATGTAACTATGTAGTCTACAAATGATTGACGAAATAAATAAATAAGTAAATAAATAAGTCTTGGTGCATTTTTTATGTCAAAATTCAACCTATCTGTAACTTTTATACCAACAATTTCCAAACATTTTGTTCAACAGTTATCAAAAATTCAGGTAATTTGTAGTTCGTCACAGAAAAAATGAAAAAAATCGGTTGAGAAACGGCGGAAATATAGCTCTCTGAAGTTGACAATTTTGTACCGTTCTGATTCATATTACGGACACTTAAGGCCTCAGTGAAGTATAACCCAGCTTGGACCATACAAAATAAATCATTCTGTATGATTTTTTAGCGTTATCGAGCGTCGGAAGCCCTTAACTTTCGGATGGTGGGTAAAGAATACGCGTCCGCAACTTGAATAATTTTAAATAAATCAAAACGTGTGGCCTTTTCATGATTCTTATTCCGGACGCTCCCTCATTTTTGCCTCATATTCCGGACGCTTTGATTCGAATTACGGACAGCTCATGATAATCATTAATGGAACAGTCAAATCATCAATTGAAATCGTTCAACCACTTAAGAGACGTCTAAGGTAGTTGGGCATTATAAATTTGAAATTAAATTTATGGAAAAAACCTAATAAAACGAGCCTCGAAAATGAGAACTTTTGGACGGCGAAAATTGAAACATTTCGTGTGAAATGTTTCCCATATAAACGAGAGTGTCCGGAATTTGAAGCTGTCCGTAATATGAATCAATACGGTATGGGAAAACGGCTTTGGTGCATTTTATATGTTCGATACTGTATGTTTTGAAGAAACAATAAGAATCTTGAAATTATGCTAAACCATTCATTCAAAAGTTTCTCTATAACTTCTCCATAAAACAATTTTCTCTAAAATCAACAGTGTGTCTGGGTTCGGTTCCCGGTCGATCCAGGTTCTTGTCGTAATGGAAAATTCTCTGACTTCCCTGGGCATAGAGTATAATCGTACCTGCCACACGATATACGAATGCAAAAATGGCAGCTTTGGCAAAGAAAGCTGTAATAATCGAGTTCTGAAATGAGTTCCGTACTAGTACTTTACGGAACAAGTTGCAGAATGATGATTTTTACAGCACGAGTCGTAAATTTATCCTACGAGGCTTACCGAGTTGGAAAATTACGACGAGTGCTATAAAAATCGAGTTCTGCAACGAGTTACGTACAACATTTTTTGCAATTTCGTAGGAAATCACTTGAGGGTATCAGAAATTATATCGGAATGCATTCACCATTATTTTACAATTACTGAAAAAATGTTGTGTTATGATTAATTACGCAACTCAAAACAGATGTAGGTAAGTAGTTTCATGACAGACTGGCGTGATGAATAACAGCCTATTACGATGAGAAATTGCAGAAGTATGCAGTGCGGGAATAGTCATAACGTAACTGAAATCAGTGCTGTAATGATTCATTACGCAACGCTTTCTCATTACGCAACTGTTTTGAGTTGCGTAATGAATCATAACACAATCATTTTTCAGAAATTGTAAAATAATGGTGAATGCATTTTGATATAATTTCTGATACCCTCAAGTGGTCTTCTACGAAATTGCAAAAAATGCTGTACATAACTCGTTGTAGAACTCGATTTTTACAGCACTCGTCCTGATTATCCCACTCGACTAGCCTCGTAGGATAAATTTACAACTCGTGCTGTAAAAATCGTCATTCTGCAACTTGTTCCGTAAACTACTATTCTCACATACAGTTTCTTCACACATGTGCGCTTTGTCATTCCTTTAAAATTCATAAATGTTGCAAGTTGTGAAGGATTTAGATGCTATTGATTAAAATTTTTACCTAATATGACCTATCACCACGCACGTGTCGCCGATCACCACGCGGCCCATCTTTGTCCGGAAACTCCGTCCGGGCGATAATTCCAATTTCACAAGAGTTGCCAAAAGAGAAAGCTCGTGCCGAGGTCACAATTGCCCAAAACAAGGTGCTGCTGCTGCTGCTCCGAATACCTCCAGAGATACCTGGCTAGTGATATAGTCGTAGACGGTCAGAGGGGCGGACACTGGGAACAGACAGACGCCCGCAATAATCATATGGGGGCACATGGGGTTGCTGTTTCGGGCACACGCTTTTCTTCGGTCCGTGATTTTTAAATATGCACGATTCATCGTTAGATATTCGCAGAATGATAAGCTGGATGAGAATATGCATGGGTCGTACAGTTTTCGAAGGGGCTGCACCTAGAAGTACCTACGCAACTCGTTTCAAAACTCGATTTTCATAGCATACGTAATTACCCAACTCGGCAAGCCTGTCGTGTTGTAAAAACCATCATTATGCAACTTGTTGCGTAAACTATTCTTTCAACAAAAAAAATAAATAATTTCAATGATTTGACACTGATTTCTAACTCACTCGATCGTTTAATCGTGATAAGGATTTCACAGTGAAATAAGGATCTCCTGGCGTTTACATAAACGATATTCTACTTATTCTTTCTCTTCTTTCTGGCATTTCGTCTCCACTGGTACAGATCCTGCTAAATGTTCAATGAGCACTTCCACAGCTATTAACTGAGAGCTTCCTTTGTCAAAGTTGTCATTTTCGCATTCGTTTATCGTGTGGCAGGTACGATGATACTCTATGCCCAGTGAAGTCAACAGTGTTGTGAAAAACTCAATTTCTCACAACTCACGCTTGAGATTTTTCATGCGTGAGTTGTCAATCATGCAACTCAGCAGCAGGGTTCTGAATTTTCGTATCAATGATGCGAAATCTACGATTTTTCGCACGTAAGGAGAATGCTTTTTTCGCTTCCTCGCGTGAACATCTTTTATCGCTCACACTAATTTTCCCTGGAGCTACGATGGTGGATAACCGAAAATCACTCCACTCTGTGGATAATTTGATTTTCACTCCATCATATTTTCGCTCACCAACTGCTCCGGAGAATTATCACTATGTGGATAAACAAAAACTAGTGCCGGCGATGGGATTCGAACCTAGAACATTGCTAAAAACAACCGCGATGCGTGCACGCTAACCATGCTACCACACCAACTTGACGAAAGGAGTGGTTAATTTGGTGCATAAAAGCAACTGCTGCTCGTGGCGATGGATACAGGAAAAATTCTCCATGGATCGGAGAAAGAGAAAACAAACTTCTCGCAGCTGCGGAAATGTGCAATTATCTATTTTCGCTTTGTTTTGTGGACGGATAAAATCCCAAGGCAGCTGATCGCTGAAAATTGCTGTGAGGGATAAATCCATTATCGTGAGAGTGAGTGAGAATTCGGAAGCCTGCTCAGCAGTCAAAAAATCATGGATGAGTTGGCTCACCATTTTAACTCATTGTCTCGTATTTCCACAGTTTACTCACACACGGCAATAATTTCCTGTTAGTCTGGTAAAATTATGTAAATCCTTTCTAACGTAAACAACAACATTCGGGTTTCACGAGTTTTTGCCGGGTTTTGCGACTGAATCATGTTTTACGGTTTGAGTTGATTGAGTTGATTTTGCGTCAAAATCTCAAGCGTGAGATCTGCGAAGCAGATCTCTAATGAGTTTGCTCTCACGGGAGAGCGTATTGATTGAGATTTTGAGTGTGAGTCTATCAACACTGGAAGTCAAGGAATTTTCTATTACAAAACGATCCTGGACCGACTGGGAATCAAACCCATACACCTTCAGCATGGCTGTGCGTCGAATCCGCGGACTCTAACCACTAGGCTAAGGAAGACCCTTACATAAACGATATCTGAAAATTAAATACACGGGAAAAAATTCTGTGGTAAAAATAACTATTTTAGCTGACTACGCCCATTCTTGAAACTACCATGGAAATTCAGGCCAATTTACTATGTTTACGGTACACCCCACTGTATTACTGGTACATTTGACAGAAATAATTTACAACAATATGATTCCGACTACAGACATGGTAAAATCAAGCGCATTTCTGGTATGCTGAAAATTGCCGGTGCGAGCGCTTAAGTTAACCCCCTAAAATGGTAGTTTTTACCGCACATTTTTTTTGCGTGTACACCCAAAAGTTGAAACCGTCATTATAGGCGTTTTCTGCGTCTATTGATGGCGGAAAAGTGTTCTTCTGAGCGACATGACGTTTTTAAGCGTCTATTGATAGGCAGATAATCCGGTCATTGAGTCGAGCAGTTTTTACGGTACAAATGGGGAAGTACAACTTGATATGCTTTTTGCACCACGCATACCAACAAGCGGGTTTAGTGCTGTGGTATAGTATTTGGTTCTCACGCTCATAACCATGGATCGATCCTGGTTGATGTCGCATGTGTATTTTTTTTCATGTGCGTGCATCACCAACACATGTATTAAAAAATAAAACTTCCACACACATATGCCTCTTTTAAGTGCATGTATTGGAAGTATGGAAATTTCGCAAAAATCCGAGAGGGTGCAAACCAGCTTCGAACCATAATCATCTGATCGACTAGCACACTGTGTATCTACTGCTCCAAACTTACTTCAGAAATGAAATGTAACCAAAGTCGATGTGGTTTTACGTTTCATATGCCTGATTGCTCATGCTGTTGATAAACATGTGAACATGTGTTATCCCCAGCAAAATAAAGATATACAGTCAAGTCTCCTTTAAAGCGTTAATCATCGTATGTTGAACAAGTTTAATGTATATTCATAATAATTTATCACCTACCAGAGTAGCCATATTCTCTATTGTAGAACTTACTTAAGGACTGTTCATTTTATAAAGTGGACACCTTGTGCATGCTATATCTTTATAATATATCAATAGAATCGTAATCGGTTTTCTGTATACAGTATCGTTAGACTATTATATTATTGCACGATGGTGTTATAACAAAAAAGCCATCAAAATAATTATAATTCACACGAATAAGGAACAATGTTTAGAATGGTCAAAGATTGGTAGGTCTGGAGCCAAGTATAATAGTTGAGTATACCAAAACACAATTCATTCATAAAAATTCGGATTTTTGGTATGTGAAAAATATTGTTTAAGTTTGAAGAACATCTTTTCTAGGAAGTTTTTGTCGAAACTTTTTTGTTCTTCTTTGTAAGATCTTATATTTCCATATAAGAGGAAAATAATAGTATTACGATGCACAGAAAACCGATTATGATTTCATTGATAAACTAGCTAACCCAGCGTGGCTAGTCACGTTCCATAAGAATTTTCAAGCAAAAACCTTTTTCAGAGATTGATAATGTTTATGTTCAATTGAAAAATGATAACATGGACAGAGAAATTTCTCTGTTGATTAATATGCCATTGGTGTATGAATAATAAGCTGAGACACGCATGATATTTATGAACGAAAAATCGCCCAAATTTATGCTCTAACCATACTCCATTGTTATAGTGCCGTTATTCTGATCTGAAATAATTACAGCCTTAAATGCTGTTGTGAAATATTTCAAAAGTTCCAGAAGCTTCTATAAATTAGAGAGAAGAATCTGACTGAAAATTCTAGAATATTCTATTGAATCCCGATTAACCAGTGCTACAATTTCTGTATAGATCTTTGTGCTGCGATGGCGATCGTCAACGATATACAACGAATCGAATTGTAATTAGGGGACTATTGACTAATGAATATATCGAGTCATCGAACAGGAATGCTTTGGAAAGCTCTTTTAGGGGACCATTATAGTTACCATAAAAAAATATTTTTATTTTGCCTTCATAAGTCGATATCGAACCATGGAACATCGACTCAAGAAGGTTGTGTAAATAAAAAAAAACTAGAATATTCGGCCCACAATCATGTTTATCTTACCTTTGCAAATATCTTATTTGTTTTTGAACCTTATATTGAAATGACGAAACCCGTAATGAATCACATTTTCAACTTGCATCGGAATTTAAGTGCGGTCGAACAGCATAAAGTTGGTTTGTTTACATTTTGATTACCGTCCAAGTTCATAAAACCGGAAAACTACAATGATAAAAAGATCGTGACTTTTATACGAATTAGGAAGGACAAAGCTCCGGAAAACTCTAGAACACCCTGTGCAATAGCTGTTATAGTGCTCCACAATTTGCAATAGGGTCCTAAAATGGTTAATTAAATCTTGTTTTCATTTAATAACACGAAAGATCATATTACTGCAACTACTTTAGCAATTTTTCTCGCTCAAATAACGGATATATCATATTTAAACTTTAATTTCAAAATTGGATCCATAAATGAACCTTGACACTTGAGATCATGTTTGACGTTCGCTTAGTCGACAAAAATATCACAGGGGTTTTAGTTTTAACACTGGGGTTGTTGCTATCTGACATTTCGGAAGGGACACGGAAAACAAAATACACCCGAAATTTGAATTCAAATCAAGGAGTGTGACAAAATCTATAAAAACATAAAAAAAAATGTTTTTTGTACTTAAACAAATGAAAAACATTAAAAAATTGAGTAAACATGTGTTTTTGGCCTGAACGTAAGCGTTTGGCACTAAAATTGGGACAGGGCTTTAGGACCCTATTGTAATGTTGTTACATTCAAATGGACTTTTGCAGTGCTCTTAATTTGACTGTTGTTGTGCTCTTAAATTGCTGTTGTATGCTGCTCAATGAAACCTTTCAAAGCGTTACTGACAGACAGAACTCTGGGATTTTATATACATCATAAAAAAGATATAGCATAAACAAGGTGTCCTCTTTATAAAATGAATAGTCTTTAAAACATGAAAACTCTGTGGAATCTTTTGCTGGTGCTATTCAAAGAAAACAAGATCACGGTTCTACTTTCACATTGATAAAAAAAAATATCGATCCAATGCTGATGAATGCTACCCAGAATGAGCCGATTATAAGAAACCGTGCCCCATATATGGGATTAAATTTTAACCATGGTTTTAGTATAATAGTAAAAGAGTTTTCTATAGATGAATCGATTATTTTGAATCAAGAACAACTTCTGCAAATTGGCTATTAGTTTTTGCAAGCAATTTATTTTAAGAATTATGGCACCGATATGTTGATTTTAGAACAGAACGTTCAGTGGGGAGATTGTAGTAAACCGTTTGGAGAAGTCAAGAGAACATATATACTGATTTTTTTATCATGAAAAATATGAAAACAAAATTTCATTTTTATATATAACGCAATAATCTTTTTTTTATCATTTTTAATTTTGACTATCTATGAATTGTAATAAGAATTAGTCGTTCAGGACAAAATTTCAGAGACATTTTCGATAAGAAAGTTTTTCTAAGAACAACTTATGCTGTCCATAAAGGCCCATATTGAAAAAAGTAGGCACTGAGAAAATAGCGCTCAAACTTTGAAGTTTTTCTTTCATACAAATGTTTATAATTTTCTATTAGGGGCCGTCCATAAATAACGTAGCATTTTTCACTGATTTTTTACACCCCCCTTCCCTCTCGTACCGTTTCGTCACAAATGCTGATACTTCCCCTTGGAAAATACGTAGCATATCAAGCACCCCCCCCCCCCTTCTTCTTCTTCTTCTTCTTCTTGGCATTGACGTCCTCACTGGGACAGAGCCTGCTTCTCAGCTTAGTGTTCATATGAGCACTTCCACAGTTATTAACTGAGAGCTTTCTATGCCAAAGTTGCCATTTTCGCATTCGTATATCGTGTGGCAGGTACGATGATACTCTATGCCCAGGGAAGTCGAGAAAATTTCCAACCCGAAAAGATCCTGGACCGACCGGGAATCGAACCCAGACACCTTCAGCATGGCTTTGCTTTGTAGCCGCGGACTCTAACTACTCGGCTAAGGAAGGCCCCCCCTTTGCATTTTTTATTAATTTTCCTCAGTGATTGGGTTGAAACAAAAAATTAGAATTCAGAAGTTCAATACAGAATTTGATATTAATTACTGACTAAAATGTAAGGATAATCTAATCTAACAGTATGATATACAGTAGCGCTCGAAAGTAATTTGGAAAACAGTTTCAAATAAACACAGTTCCTGTTACATAATTTTGGTATCTAGTTTCATATAGGCTAAATTGTATTACTTTTGCTGTTGTCACCAAGCCAAACAAGTTTACTATAGAAAATGTGAAAAAAAATGATTGGATTGATGAAGCTCGTTATTGTTGAGTTAGGGTACAATATATTTTTAGTTTATTTTTAGTTGGAACAAAAATTTCGTTATTAAAGGATTGTTTTTTTTTTAATTATTCTTTGTTAGGAAATAGATTTCAATGAAAATGAACAATACAATATATTAATTTGAAATGAATTATTATCCAAATTCAAATCCATTTGGCAATCAGTGGCCAGATATAGAAAAGATTACACTTGATATATTTGGAATGTTTAGAAAATTTTTGCGATTATTATACAAATTATTTATCTCTATTAATATTTCAGCTGAACTT
Source organism: Aedes aegypti (assembly GCF_002204515.2). Lineage (NCBI taxonomy): Eukaryota > Metazoa > Arthropoda > Insecta > Diptera > Culicidae > Aedes > Aedes aegypti. The sequence continues at coordinate 93,364,443 of NC_035109.1, read as the reverse complement.
CATTATCTTTCTTCATAATAAAATAAACCTACACAACCTATAATGAAACAGTTAAATAATAAAAAATTATCAAATTACCAAGTTATCAATAAAATTGAATGATAGGGCAATTTCGATATCACTCGAATCTGTTGTCCTCATTAATATTCAGGCTATTCCATCAAGAGCATTGATACATCAAAACAAATCGATGAGTTGATTGAGTGAGATCTCCTGCAACATTGAATGCATAATACACGGTATAAATATCTTGTTTCATGTAATATTTGCCGAAAAGAGCATAATTTATTGTCTTGAAAACGGCTGACTTTATGACTTGTTAACAAATGAGAAAACAATGTACTCCAAGTAGTTAAAGCATTGATTTTTAATATATTTATTAAACTTTGATTTTGTTTATTTATAAATTTATCAATTAAGACACGAATATAATATAATATTTACATAACCATTTAAAGCTTTGAAAAATCTGTTTGATTGCATTTATCAAGAAAATCTAAAATTTCTCAGATTTCTTTTCAATCTTGATGAATGTTTTGAAGCTGAATCATCATTTTATAAACCAAGTTTATAAGTCAAACAAAACAGAGGACAGAGCCTGCATCTCAGTGTTCTTATGAGCACTTCCACAGTTATTAACTGAAAGCTTACTGTGCCAATGACCATTTTTGCTTGCGTATATCGTGTGGCAGGAACGAAGATACTCTATGCTCTGGGAAGTCGAGAAAATTTCCAACCCGAAAAGATCCTCGACCGGTGGGATTCGAACCCACGACCCTCAGCTTGATCATGCTGAATAGCTCCGCGTTTACCACTACGGCTATATGGGCCCCGTAAAGATCCCCCTCCCCCCTAAATAGCTACGTCATTTATGGATGACCCCTTACATTTCTTCCTGACATATTTAACACAACCGCATAGCTTACTAATTTTGCTTCTAATGATTCAAATAATAAACTTGAACACAATTCACGTTTGCAGCTGAAATTTAAATTAAAAGTTCATATAAAGACTGGTATGCCTTTATTTTTCAATATGGGACTGCACCAACTTCATATTTTCCAATACATTTTCAAACAATGTGTGTTTATTTTTATATGCATAATAAAATGCAGATTAAAATAAGTTTTATTGCACTCATTCGATAACTGTCAAGCAATGATACATAGTTTTGACATCATGAATGCTCTAAAGCATGACTTTAAATCGACAATATGTTGAGCATTATTATTATAAGTAAATTTTCTGGGATGTAGAAAAAATATTGTTCGGAAAAGATCTTCACGAGTTTTATATAGTTATGCGGCTTGGCAAACCTCTGAACGAACACCAACACCAAAAAATCCACTTAAGGGTTGAAGAAATCATTTCGTGACGCGTTCACCATTATTTTGCGATTATGTTGTGCACATAAGTTTTTTGAGAATTATTATTTATGTATATCAATTCCAAAAATATGGAAAATCTGGCTTTGGTGTAAAATGTTGAGTGCGATAATTAAACCTTATTGTAATTTCTGTAAATTCCAATTAGGTACTATTGCATCTTCTTTACAAAAAAAAATATAACGGTAAATGTAAATGACTGCTAATAAGAGCGGTTTTAAATTTAAAAAAAAGTTTGAAATTCCAATCCCCATATCTTTCTTAGGGGTCGTCCATAAACCACGTGAACATTTTTCCTGACTTTTCAGTCACCTCCTCCCCCCTCGTGCTTTTGTGTGGTTTTAACGAATAACCCCCCGCTCGCCCAATGATCATGTATGTCATTTGTTCATGAATGAAACAGAAATTTGAAAAATGGGAGAAGAGATATTTATGAATTGGTTTGCTATTATTAAGCGAAATGTGAGATTACCCGCATAGAAAAATACATTTTGTCGTACATTCAAAACAGTAAATTACATTTAACTGATACGGTTACCGTGTCACAAACTGTAGTTTTGAAGTTAAATAATATGAAGCATAGAGTTTTAAACTATAATGAACTGTTTAAGTGACTTATTCCAAATAGTAACAGTATGTTGCAGTGTTCGGATACTGTTGAATGTTATGAGCATGAAAACCTGTGGAAACAGTGGAAATATATCACCACCGTTCACAAAATGGTTTGAATTGAAATTTGCATTACGCACTCACACTTTGCCATTTTACTATATGTTACCTATAATGAACAGTTTGGCAAACAGTTGCACGCATAGGTATTTGTGAGTTTTTTGCGTGCATGATGTTAGGTTTGTTTTGACACAAAGTGAAAACGAAAACACCCGTATCGGAATGGGCATCCACCAGATTCCGAAAATGGCCAAAACCACAGCGGGTGTTATTTTCTAACACCGATTATCGAGACAGCAACGACATCCCTCACATTGATTTATCCATAGAATCGGAGTGGCGAATTCTCTAGACCACATATTCGCAAACCGGCTGAGCGGTGTCGCGGACAGGAGGTTTTCTTCTACGTCGGGTGCGTCGAGGTGAAGATTTGCTAGAAGAAGTGTGCTTTCCCTGGTGCTTTCTCTTTTTTCGGAATGCAAATCCAAGCTGCAATCAAACGGTGAAACGTCTGCGGAGGACAAGCAACAAGTGGAGCAAAAGCAGGACTGCCGGACTATGAGAAACGGTGAACTGAGTGCACTCGGTCGAAGAATTGGCACTTGAGCGGAGAATGGTTCCCAGCATGTTCCGGCCCGCTCCAGTATCCAGTACCATAAAATATTAAACTTTACATGTTGTATTAGAAGTAAAGATTCAAAAGTTTCAAAACACTTAATTATTTGTTTCATTTTTTCCTATTCAGCTATAATATCCTATCTTTTCATATGGTGTAAATACAACAGTACAGTACAGTATAGGGTTACATTACCATTAAACACAATAAACAAACAGTTTCACGTACATTATTCATTTGTATTCCAACGTAATGGTTAAACTGTTTTCAAACAGTTTGCTAAACAGTCAATTGTGCAAAAAATGGATAGTATGTCAACTATTTAGCGAACAGTGAACGAAAAAATATGTTCGGGAAAATTGGCATTTTTAAATGGTTACATAACTTAACCGCCTATTCCCCACATTGTAATTTTCCCAATTACCATTTCTCGAACTGTTAAAACCGTTCATGGAACTGTAGTCTTATTGTTATTTTGGGTGTTAAAGGAAACTGTTCATATATTGTCACGAATGGTTATGGATAATACGGGAAACTGTACAGATATGGTTGATAGTTATCCGGGTATAGTGTGACAAACTTCTGCAAAAATCCCTAACAAAATTAGCTCATAAAAGATTTGTTTCTACTGCAGTGTTCCTTATTATTGTTTGAGGAATTAGTTTTCACTTAGAGATAATTTTGTATTAACATTACAGTACTAACATGTGGGGAACATTTTTTTTCAAATTTTGTCATAGTAATTTCCATAGAAATCTTAATCGTCTTCTAATCGTTGTTGGTAAAGAAGATATGAAATATTGAATTTTAAAACTTTTTTTTTTTTAATTTGAACCATCCGACTGCTAATGAAACCTTTCAGGTTTAGTTGATGGTGGAATTTTCTTTGAAACACAAATGGGTGGACCGTGGTCTTTGGCTAGATACCCCCTTCCCGCTAAATGATAACATAGTTTATCAACGGCCTCTATTTTGATAAGTAATTGTTAAAAGAATTACGGTAATCCAGTTTGCTGTATGCACACTTAGATGTTTGATTACAATATTACATCGTCAAATGAATCGAATCCCACAAACCCTGGGTCTCCTACTTCGAGGAGTCTCATACCGTCCCCAACCATGCGACTAATAGGAGACCAAAATGTAAATAAATTAAAAGTAAATCAATCAGCAAACGTCAACGATAAAATTCTGCTTATAAAGCGCCCGACTGTTATAGTCAAGTGTGTTTATTTGTTTCTCCCTAATATATTACCCAATCCAACACGCACGGCATGAAATTCTATTTCCACTGCAAATGTATAAGTCATTGCCGATAATAAAGATATACAAACATATAGATTTTGACTCTGGTATAAGTAAGAAATTCCCGCAGCACCGCGTTGGACCTTTAAATATATTTATAGAACATATCATCTCACCCCTTCTCGCACTTGGCTGTCCAACGGGTGTTGTATTTTGCTCCTCTTGCAGGTTGTCCTTCGTGACAAGATGGTTCCATGTTGTGGGATGTAGAGAACTCCACGTATGAGGAATTGTGATAGGCGAGTGGTGTGGGTTTATGTTTCAGGATCCAAAGGTTGCGGTTTCGAATCCAGTTACAGTTATTTTTTTTTTGTTTTTCATATTTTGGTGTCTAAGGCAAATTTCTTGTGGCGGAGCCTTGGAGCAATCGGGTATATGGGGTAGCTAACAAGGGAAGGTCACGATGTGTTACACGGGGTTTTCAACCGGACTATTTTTGTTGGATTCAACATGTCGAAATATGTGAAACCCCAAAGCCTTTCGGGTGAAGAGCCAGGGAGATGTAGTATGTTGTTAACAAAATGTTAATAAAATCTTAAATTTGTTTTACCAAATTAGGATGATAGTGTTGTCTAACACAGATCACCTAGATATAAAAAATGAATGTAATGTTTGGAATGATACTAATAAAGAAATTAAAAAAAAAACATGTACATCGTAATGTTCTGAATGGCTTCAACGGATGACGCATGAATTTGGATACTAGGTTCAAATAATGACTTATTCAGTAGGTACAAGAATGTTAACACTTTTGACCGGGTTGAATCCGCTCGATAAAGGCAATAAATACATTACTTAGAAAAGAGATAACTTAACTTTATATAAAATGAGTAGTAGAAAATCGGTAAAATAGAATGGTGTTTGATTTTCGATGATGTTATTACTTTCAATATAAGGAACATTGTTGATAAATAAATAACTTTACTCAAGAAAATTGTTTTAAAAGAACAAAATGTTTATTATTTATGTGTGATTTTTTGTGTATTCATACACTAACAAATGAGGCCATTTGAAATCACAGATCTGACTGTTATTTTTTTAGTTTCAGTTCAGTCATTTAAAACGACAATATTTTCACTTGTCCCACTAGTTTCCAAAATTTTCAATATTTACCTTGAACTTTGACACAAACATTAAATTTAAATATAGCATAGATTTAGTAGGAAACAATCTGAAAAATATAGTAGATCTTATTCATTTTATTTTTTTAAGAACCCTCTCTATACGATTTCCTTTACCCATTTGTCACACGGTACCTTATTTCGATAGTCACTCAAGCAAAATGATTATCTAAATACAGGGACCGGAATCTATTATGATAATTCGCCACAAGAAATCGGGTTGAATTTCATAAATTTGCCTGAAGAACCAAAAAATAAAAACAAAAAATATGTTCGCGCTTATTCAGAATCGAACCAAGGACCTCCCGATTCATAAACCAGTACTAACTCCACGAACCTATCGACAGCTTGTTGGGAGCAGTGACAAAAGCAATATATAAAGCGTTTTATATTGCAATATTCATTCCATTCCTCTGACATGTCCACCATCCATTTGCCGCGTGACCATTTGCCTAAGTGTGCGTTTCCGATGCCATCATTCGGCTTCGGATTGGTTGTGCAATTGTGTGGGTCGGGCGTAAACATTTAGATTGCTCGAATTTTCAAGTCCAATGTGCTCGATTTCAATTGACGGGTTTGCCCGTCTACGCTTAGGAGGCGAATCTTACCATCAATAGGTGGATTTAGCACCTAATACGCTAGGAGGGAAATCCGCCATCCGAATTATTTTGGGTGTAGTTAAGGTTACTGATTGCGCTTCTGACCCATCAATAATAGGTTATATATTGTCAATAATAGGTTATAATATTTTTGATTCCAACAAAAATATATATGATATGGAGTGTCATTCTTATAATATTAACCTCTGTGTTGTTTTACTTTGACTGATTAATGAATACTTTGTTATTAAATAGAGTTTAGTAGTTATGTTAAGTTACCCGCATCAACAAAAGTACCCAGTTTTACAGTATCTCTTTCTGGTGAAATTGTATCAGCCTAGCAAAAAAGGGTGATAGTTGGAATTGATGACGAAAAGATAAATTTGCCTGTCCGCGCATTGGAACCGAACTGACCGCAATACGGCCACGGCTTGGAAAGGTGCACTGTCTTTCATAAGGGGGAAGCCGAGGGATATTCGAAGCTCATTTTGTATCGCAACTTTCTAATTATACTGTGAAAATGGTTTCAAACGGCCATAAATTGGCTCAGCTAGCAGACCTGCAGGTCAGAGCTCGAGCGCGTCTTAAGGAGTGGTGCCAGAGCACCTCCAGGAACAGCAAGTGATACGAAACAAGATAAAACCATGTCATCATATAATTATAACGGCGCTTGTTGGGATCTGCAGTGCTCCTCCACCAACACTGAGCGATTGCTTGCTGGCCCTGTCGGGGAATGATTTGTCTTCCTCCTTTCCGACGCAATCAATGGATGCCCGATCAGTGGATGGCAACAGAATTGTAACTTAGTTAAGTTATAATTTAGGTTGGTTAGTAGTTAAAACAACAAATTTTATAACCAAATTTCCTCGACGCTACACCAAATTGAAACAAGAACAGTTATTCTAAGTTCATTCATAACACATACAGTTATAATTAATAATATTTTGTAATAAAAATGAAACAAAATTAAAATTTGTATCAAATTTTGTATTTTCAATTTTGTTGTAATCCACTAGTCGGGTGGCTGTTGGCTGTTGATGATGGCGATGATGGGGCACTCAGTTCACCTAGTTTTTGTATCTTTTTGCAGACAAACGACTATTATGAGGGTTCGTTTCTTAGGGACAGCTCTCGGACCATGCGCTTGCGAAAATTAGATAATTTGCGCAATTGAAGATAAAGTTTTGCATCTTGATAACGATTTTAAAACATTGTAGGTTTATGGGATTTGTCTTGGTGTATAATTGGATACAATCACAAACGATCCTGGACGATGATGCTTAACCATACGACCAATTATGTATCTGTTGTTGGCAAACCTATTATTAGCACTGATTCGCATATTTTACAGTTCCACTTAAGGGGACACTGGAGACCGTGTTATTTTCCCTATATTTCGTCTCACTCTAACAATAATCATCAAAACTTTGTGGAAGCAAATCTCGAGTTTTAGTGAACCGATGAAGCTGAAAATTTATCGGGTTGTGCACTATATATATATATATATATATATATATATATATATATATATATATATATATATAGAAATATATATATATATATATATATATATATATATATATATATATATATATATATATATATATATATATATATATATATATATATATATATATATATATATATATATATATATATATATATATATATATATATATATATATATATATATATATATATATATATATATATATATAGAATCATAGTGATACATTTTAGCATCGATATATGGAATGGTTCTTGGGATTTGCTTTTTGAAATGGATAGGGTGATTATGATGACGTCCCGTGCGGCCTTAAACTCAAACTCTAGCAATAATGATTGAGGGAGAGATTTTCTATCTGTACCTGTATGTATGTGGCATGTATGTAACGCCTCAAATAAAAAAAACACAAATCTATAGAAACAAACAGTTCAACATATTTTGATTATCTAAAACTAAGTTACAATGCTAATGAAATATGATCAAATTTAATGAAAACAATTTAAATGTAAGTGACAACCTGTTGAATGAACCAATTTTAGTCAAAGATACACACTGTTTTCTGTAGATTAACCATTTTGATTCATATTACGGACACTTAAGGCCTTAGGGAAGTATAACTCAATAAAGGGCATACAAAATAAATCATTCTGAGCGTTGGAAACCCTAAACATTCGAATGATATGTGAAGAATACGCTTCGGCAGCTTGAGCTATTCTACATAAAATCAGGCCCATGGCAAGGGACGACTTCTAGCGTAGTCAACATCTTGATGTGTTTACCCATTTTCGGGTAAATTGAATCGATAGTGTAATCATAATGCGAAGTTTTGTTCAATGTTTATGATCCGTAATCGAAGAAGCGACGCAATAAAATAACTATGCAATCAGTTGGAGGCTTGCAGGATGCTTTTAAATGTTTGCTCTCCTTCCAAAACCATTGTAATATTGAATGTGCTTCAACATTTTGGCACATTATTGGCTGATTTGACGATATCAAAAATTGATAATCAAACCATAACAAACATTAAACAAAGCAATGGTCTATATTTTTGATATTTTCACATTTGTCGCAACTGACAGTGGGCGATATTCACTTATCGCCCGGGACATCCTGGCTACGAAGATCACTGTGTACTGATATACGGTTGTCTGTGGCCTGTAATAAATCGAAATCTGTGGCGTTTTTGTGATTCTTAATCCGGACGCTTCCTCACTTTTGCCTCATATTCCGGACACTTTGATTCGAATTCTGGACAGCTTATGGAAATGATTGATAGAAAAGTCAAATCATCAATTGAAATCATCAAACCACTAAAGAGACGTCTAAGGCAATTGAGTATTATAAATGTGCATAGATATTTATAGAAAAGCGAAAAATTGAAACATTCGTGTGAAATGTTTCCCATACAAAGTAGAGTGTCAGGAATTTGAAGCTGTTCGTAATATGAATCAAAACGGTACATAGAAAAATGGTTTTATTAGCGTAAATGAAACATTTCAAGGTGCTGTAACTGACATCAACATAATCTTGCACTGGAAAAATTGTAATACTTTTATATATTTGTCTTGACACATAATTATTAGAAACAACCTCACTCATTAAATTTATATAAATGAAGTTCATTATTTTGAATTAAAAATATGTGTGGAACCACATAGTCAAAACCTGGGAGGGAGGCACCGATACTACACACGAAATATAGAACAACGTTTGTTTGAACTGCAAGATAACTCCAGTTTGCCAACAACAATCAAGGCAGGCTCGGGGAAAACCGCTAGTTTTCTTTTGTTGTGTACTTTCGATCTTTCCTGACAAACATGGGAAAAGGGCCACAGTTTTCTATGCACTAAATAATAATTTTCATTGGAAAAAGTAAAACGATGCGGTTTTCAATGCTTTATATTCAATCAGTTGGAAGGTGCTCACGTGACATTACTTACATTTTGTGTATGAATTGATTTTCATTCAATTTTTGTCACTTTTGATGAAATGCGAAAATGTGTTTTAATCAGTTACGCGCTTTTTCCATGTTAGTCCAATGTTTGAGATCTGGGCTCACAGTGACAGTTCGTGACAGCGGAATCTCGGCTCACTATGACGTACAGAAATTTTGTATTGGTTTCTCCCTCCCAGGTCAAAACCTATTAACCACATAACCAGTATATGGACCAATGCACGAGTTCACTAATTTGATGTTTGAGCGGTGTCGAATTCACTCGTTGCCATGGCCACATAAATAACACGGCACCGCTCAAACGTCAAATAGTGAACTCGTGCACTGGCCCATGGACTGATGCACGAGTTCACTAATTTGACCAAAGATGGTAACAGTGTTATCATTGGCGTAGCTAGGACTTTTTATTCTGGAGGGGGCCTGGGGGGGCCTCGCATATACCTATTTTACAGATGTAATATCATTATTATCTCTATTAGGGAGATTTTCAGCCCATGGCTGGTTCATCTCAAATTTACAGATGTAGTGTCGGCCACAATAATCACGATTTTCACAAATTTCGTATTATTATCAAATATGTATTGATTTTAATAATTTGTGATTTTGTCTCATTTTGCGGCACATCAGTTTCATTTGTATATTTAAATATACAAATTCATTCTTTTTGTAATCCTTCAAGAATTCTAGTGAAAAAAATCACAAGGATTGTCTTTTGTCATTCTTCCTCGATTTTTTCAAGTATTCAATCATGTTCTTTAAAAAGAATCTTCCTCTTAAAATTTCTACGGAAATTTCTTTATGAATTATTTTCGTAATTTTCAGTGCTTTCATCAAGAATCTCTTTTACCAATTTTCACCAGTTCGTCCTTGGCTTTCCACAGAAAATCATTCCCAGACTTTCTGTTCTCATCAGTGAAATTCTCGAAGAATCTCCTCTACGGACTTATTATATATAAATTGTTAATTTAAAAAAAAAGTACAGAAAAATCACCAAAAATGCCTTCAAGATCACCAAGCAAGGATTCATTCTACAAAATCCTCAGAACAAGAACTGGAAAAAGAACTGTTAAAATTGAGTCTCTGAAGAAGGTACCAAACGGACCGAAACGTTGGACAAAATAAAAAAACTTTTTTTTTTAGTTTAGTCAAACCTGAAAAGCTAACTCATAATCAACGCAGATCTGCCTGCATTTTTTATATTTCTCTAAAATCAAGGAGCAATATCCCCCATTCCTTCAAAACTTCCTCGGCATTTTTGTTTTATTTTCTTTGTTTTGCTTAACTAAGAAATGTATAAAAAGTTCTAACATTCTTATAAAGGTCCTGGCGGAAACCATTGAACTGTTGTTTCAAAAACTCTTCCACGAAAATACTCAAAGATTTCCCGAGTAATTTGTTCAGAGATGTCTAAGAGAATTAAATTATTGTCTCCCTAAGATTCTCCCGAACAAAATACAAAATTCTTCTAAGTATTTTCCAGAGTTTTTTTTTTCCAAACCGCACTAACTAAATTCCTAAAAGAAAATCCTCCAGATATTCTCGAAAGATTTTTTTTGAAGAAATTTTTCATCGATTTACTAAGATTTTGCAATTCATTCTTGGACATCTCAAAAAACTTCTCCAGAAATTCCATCAAGTATTATTTTAGGTTCTAGAAATAATACCATTTTTTTTTCTACTATCTCAATCTACTCCCTGAATATCTCAATACTTTTAAGAATTGCTTTACAAATTCCTTTACGAATCACTCCATATCAGGTATATAGATAGAAATTTGTAGGTATTTTTTTAATAATTGCAGGTGACATTTAATTCGTAAAAATTTACAGCATTCCTGTCGTAAAATTCATAATCGTCTTTTAAAATAAAAAAAAATATAGGTGTTAAAACGCATGGAAGCCTTCATATTTCCTAAGCGGACCCTGTCACGCTCAGTTCCGCCTACCAGCATGTACTTTGTTTTCGACGCATCTCCGCAAGACACCTTCAAGCCTAATATTGAACAGCAAATGGTGCGTACTCACGGCGTACTCAATTGTTGATCTTCTGATAGAACTTCCGCGTTTCTTGAGAAAGGTGCAGCAACTCCATCTCTTGGCATTCCACCTCTTCCAGGTGGCGCTATTTGTCTCGGAACAGACGGGTTTGTTGTTTCCGCTTCAGTCCATATCGTTCCACGTTGCACCGCGTACCATGCTTCAGCATTGCAGCCCGCGCTGCATTTTTTCCCTCTGAAACCTCCTGGCCACTCCTAGTCGGACCACACACTTAGATTAAATTACTGGGGTCGGTAAAATTTTACTGGGTTTTGGAACTACCGAAAAAGTCAGTAAAATGAAAACTGTCGCCACGCGTAATTGAAAAGCAAATTTTACCATGTTTTATTTTTTATCAATATATGATATAAAAAGAAAGCTCTCTGCAAAATTTCAGTGAAAAATCTCTGTTTTTCGATTTCTGACATTTATTTTTAGTTTACTGACTTTTTCGGTACCGTAAAACGGGGTAACTTTGATAGTTTTTTCGAAGAAAACTTGAATATTTATGCATGCTGTTTCAAAGAATAATAATTTATATTTTTAAAACAAGTACTGGCATCCTAGCTATCGATTGCAGTCGATAGATTTCCAAAAGATTTATTATGAATGGATATATAATTTTTCATATAACCGAAAGTTGGTTTTCTGTTTAGGGGTAACTTTGATAATGGAGTATGAATCGAACAAAATTGAATGAATAACGAACATTTGTAGGGCATTGCATACCTCTAGGCGTTTAATGTTATATGGAAATTTCTGACTTAAATTACAAAAATGATCCCAGTTTGTGAAAATGCTATTCGCTAAGAGATTTGAGACCGTATTCAAGTTCTATGATAACTAGGCTGTCAAAGAAAAGTGGTCAACTATTCAAAACTACATCAAATAGTGATCGTAGAACAGATTGTTTGTAAGCGTTTCGAAAATGCTAAAATTGTGTCAATTTTTAATATTCGTATAAAAAGCCTCAAATGCACTTGATTCCAATGAAAATAGCTTTGACATGAAGTGTCATACTAATACTCTTTACTTTTGCATTTGTTTTGCTTAACTGATTAACAGAAACTTCGTTATTTCATTTAATATGTTGTGGGTCTCGCACTATCAAAGTTACCCGCATTATCAAAGTTACCCCGTTTTACGGTAGTTCCAAATCCCAGTTATTTTTACCGAACAGATTGAGTGTGCAATCGTTTCTTGAACTCCGTTCCACATATCCAACAACGCTTTCGGCAGCGTCGTTAATGGCTGCTTTGACTGTCCTCCAGCAGTCCTCAAGAGGGGCCTTATCGAGCTCGCCCTCATCCGGCAACGTGGCCTCAAGATGCTGCGCGTACGCATTGGTGACATCGTTGATGACGATTGGTACATCGTTGATGACGGATAGTTTTGGGCGCAGTTTCACCATATCCAGGTAGTGGTCGGAGTCAATGTTAGCGCCACGATAGGTCCTAACGCCAGTTACGTCGGAGAAGAGCCGTCCATCGATCAAAACGTGGTCGATTTGCGATTCAGTCTGCTGAGGTGATCTCCGGGTGTACCGATAAGGGAGGCTGTGTTGGAAATAGGTGCTACGAATGGCCATATTCTTGGAGGCGGCAAAATCTATCAGTCGTAGACCGTTCTCGTTCGTCAGCCAGTGGGCGCTGAACTTTCCAATAGTCGGTCTGAGCTCCTCCTCCTGGCCAACCTGAGCGTTTAGATCACCTATGATGATCTTAACGTCGTGGCTTGGGCAGCTGTCGCACTCGCGTATGAGCTGTGAGTAAAAAGCGTCTTTATCATCATCAGTGCTTCCGGAATGAGGGCTAGGTACGTTAATTTTGCTGAAGTTGAAGAACCGGCCTTTGAGCCTCATCTTGCACATTTTCTCATTATTCGGCCACGTCGGCGAGTATGCGTGTGCTCCCGATGAAGTTGAGAGATTTACAGTTCCACGTACCGAGCTTCCAATCGCTAGTCCCTTTACGTCGCTGTGGTCTTCGCCGATTGTCCCGGTTCGTATTCTCTCGTTGATTATTCGTTGCTTGATTTTTTACGGCTGGCTTGCAGGGCCTGACACCAACCCTCTAGATTTCCGGAGGACCATTCCCCCTAAATGTTCGGAGGACCATAGTGCGCAGTTTAGCTTAGAGTCTTTCTCTGGCACTCGGACGATGATCAGTCGCCCCTTACATGTGGAACAGACGCTGTTGTGAGACACTCCTAACATGAAGTAAAGACGCTCAAGGTTTGCAGAAGCAAAAACAAACCCCCCCTTCCCTGTCAGCATATGACCCAAGTTCCCACCGGGGTTGATTACCCGATCTTCCCTAATGTTACTCGTACTCCGACCAGTACCACGAGGAGGTAGGGATAGGAGTTGCTGGGCAAGAGGCTGAGAACCACACAAAGGGGTCAATTTTATTCCTGCACGGATAAAAATCTGATCCGCACACCATGATTTACAATTCATGAAATTCATAAATTGGTTAGGTCATAATATCAGGATCACAAATCACTGTTCTTGGAGTCATAATCATGATTCCTCATAAGCGTAACATCCAGTATGAAAACACTAAGCGGCGCACTTTGCTTCATCTCATTTGTATCGATCACCCTTATTTCAAGATGACGAAGCGGTTGAGTGATAGAGTACGTGGCTTACAATCGGAACGTTCTTGGCTCGAATCTTAATATATGCTATTTTTAACTTTTTTTTTTTATTTTGTCGATCATAAACGGATGCGCGACTCAGCATTTTTGGCATTTGAATCATAATTACGAGCTATCAGCTACAAAAACCTAACGCGTGTGTTTCGTTACGGCAATCTGACTCATGATATCATGAGTCCAAATCATGGTGTATTTTCATAAGACGAAAACACGCTGGAATCATGATATCATGAGTCATAATCTTGTTTTTGGATTCTGATTTCTACCCGTGTGCAGGTACGCGAGGTACCAATGGTACGCCATGCACAGCCAAAATTTGTATTATTTTGATTTTTTTTTAGATGGTTAGTTAGATTCTCACGATACCCATATTTGACACACTTCCTATGTCGAAACATACCTACAGTGAAAAAACCTGAAGGTCGTAGACACAAAACTCAATTTAGACTAATTGAGATGTAAAATTGTGAAAACGACTACGACCTTTAGGTTTTTTCAAAACACCGTCGGCTGGCTTAAGCCATAATAGACGTGACAACCCTAGTTGCGTATTCCTACAGTACCATTCCGATTCAAATTCCGGACACTTTACTTTGTATCGAAACTTTTCAATATTTGACGATTGAAAGTTCCCACTTTGATGATTATGATTATGATTCACATAAGCTGTCCGGAATTTGAATAGAAGTGTCCAGAATATGAGGCAAAGTACGGGTGCGTCCAGAATAAGAATCATGAAAAGGACACACATTTATTTTTATTTAAAATTACGCATGTTTTAAAATCAAGACTTTTACCCACTTAAGAGTTTTGTAAGCTTGATCACATTAAAGAACGATACAGAATAATTTATTTCAGCTACTTCCTGATGAGTTATACTTCACTGAAGCCTTAAGTGTCCGTAATATGAATCAAAACGATACCGGAAAGCACCGATCCTGTCATCTCTAGAATGCTAATCCCACGTCATTTTTATCAAAGCTAAGAATACTCAGGAACAGAAATACTCAAGGAAACAGAATGAATCGCGACTTATGACCGTTATTTCACAACAGTAAGGCAAAATATTCCCCACTAGCAAGAATTCGGTATCGTACGAACCTGCCGCCAAGATTGACGCTATCTAATATCTCAACCATTTCGACCATCATTAGGAAATAATTCATACACATTAGTCCACAGAGTAAAACCAATTCAAATTTGACCGCAAATCCGCGACAGCAGCAACCATAGCATCCCACAGGTTGGCCTCGCACAAGTACCGCTATCTCGCCCTCCAACAACTCTGAATCCGACGACCACGATGAGGACGCCGCCGTAAGCCCCAGAGGCAATAATTTTGATTACGCGCAGTAACAGAGCTATATAGGAAAGAAAAAAATGCACCCCAGTTCAAGTTCCGAGACCTCAGATCAGAGTCCGCACACCGATCGCTATTTGCCATTTGGGAACTTACATAAGTAGAACTCATTTTATCGTGGCCTCGTTTTTGCTCAAGATGCAATTACCGACTCTTCAAATGCAACCTTACATCGCGTTCCCGGCTGTTGCTGTAACCCTCATCCCACCTCCAACACCCTCATACGGTTGGACTTTCCTTCAAGCTACTACAGTGCTTCCAGAAGCCTAAATTCGTGATCAAAATTGGTTTATCCTAGAGAGTACAACCGATCGAAAAGCATATAGATTGATACATAATGTAAAATACAATCACAATACTTTCTTAAGAAGGGTCTCAAAATCTCAAAAAAAAACTTTTCTGAAGACCACCATACCTCTAAAATTACCAACTTCGGCCAAAATCCAGACCTCAGGAATCACTGTGGCGTGATCCGAACCGACCGCGTCAACAATTGGTTCATGATTATGAGAGGGCTTTTTCCTCATTTTTTTCTGCCTCTCCACGGCTGCTGGCTATAGCTAGGTACGGGATTGAACCAAAGAAGCCCCCGACCGGATAATTCAATAACTCTTTTGGCCCACTGCGCGCCGTTGTTGTGAACAGATCTAGGCATGTGGAATGAAAGCAGTCACCGCCATAAACAGTTGCCGCCTAGTTGAATATTGCTTTGAACTTGATCCTCGTCGACCAACTTGTCGGAAACGATTTTTAAAGTGCTTGGTATAGGCAAGAAAAAAAAAATGCGCTCAGGTTCGTTCTCTGTACTTTTCCAGAGATTTGTTGTTGTAGCTGCGACTTGACGAAGACCCGATGGTGATGCATAGTGTAAGGAACAGCATCCGAGAGATGTTCATGAGCGTAGCCATACGGGGCCAGTAGGTATACCTACTAGAGTGATGTTCAAAAAATTTGTTCTTGCTCCACACCGCTCATTCGATTCTAGATCAAAATCTGAGTGTCCTTCCACAATTTGAGCTCATTCGAATGAAAATTGAGACTACACAAGCCCTTCAAAGTTTATATTGGAATTAATATGGGAAAAGCAAGCAAATCGGATGCCTCAATTATTAGCCATGCTGAAGGTGTCTGGGTTCGATACCGGATCGATCCAGGATCTTTTCGTAATGGAAATTTCCTTGACTTCCCTGGGCATAGAGTATCATCGTACCTGCCACACGATATACGAATGCGAAAATGGCAACTTTGGCAAAGAAAGCTCTCAGTTAATAACAGTGGAAGTGCTCATAAGAACACTAAGCTGAGTTGCAGCCTCTGTCTTAGGATCTGTTCCAGTGAGGACGTAACGCCAAGAAGAAGAAGAAGGTTTTAGAATTTGAGGGTCCCAATAGCCGTAGTGGTAAATGCGCAGCTATTCAGCACGATAAAGCTGAGGGCCGATCCGGAATGGGGCAAATGCCTCGGGTCCCCGATCTAGGGGGCCCCGTGAAGTGAAAGAAATGTATACATATACATATACACTATTTAAAGGTTTTTATTTATTAATGATTTGATATATTGATACTGATGATTTGAATACAAATATGATACGATTTCTAACAGAGATTTTATGACATGAGACAGTCTTCAAAATATCCTTTGCATTGCGTTGCTTTGATCAATAAATTAGGGAGTAGGAAAATGCACACTCCTCATTTCCTAATCCAGAATTGCTTTGATTTGATCCTATCATTTCATGAAAATACCGTGCTGCATCAATATCCGGACACTTATGACACACCTAATCTTTCAGAGCTATTTTCACTACCTCATTATTTTATTGTATCATAGAGTGGTCTGCATACAATTAGTTTAAGGTCACACGATCATGAAAACGAAGAATATTCCACCAAAATAATAAAATTTTAAACGAAAATCATGAAAATAATTCAGCATGTCATGTCCTTAAATCCGGACACATGCATCAATCCGCCGGACGATGGTGAATCAAAATCCGGACAGCTTAATTTTAAGTGTTCAAAACCATATAACCTCTCCGGGAAAACCAATTAAACTGGAAAAGATCTGAATTACCGTAACCGTATTACATAAATTTGCCACATTATACTATGAAACACATAACTTTATATTAAATTCAAGCTTTTATTACCATTCCTTGCTTGTGGTTTGATACCAGAAGCCATGTAGTAGCGTCATTGCAATTATCATTGTTTAGAAGCAGATTTTCTTCGTAGAACTATTGTTGTATCATTTATAATGTTTATTTCTTCAGTAACTACCAATTTTCTACAAATATTCTTCACAAATTTGCGTTTCCATTGCAATTACTAACGATATCACCTAATGTCCGGATTTAGAATCACTGGCTCGCAAACCCGGACAGCATTTATCTATGCATAAATTTATCAATTAATAAGATAATTTTCACATACACGCAAAACTTGCCTCCATTGTTGCTTATAATTTATCACCACAATCACTATTTCGAACCAAACAATTATTAAATTAATCACTTAGCAACATTATTTCGTATGAGCCATGTTTGGTGAGCCAGTGCAAATCATCACAATGCGAACTTGTACGGCGCAGGAAAAATGTCAACACTGCGTTTGCAAATTTGTTTTTATTTTTAATATTATTTTTGGCAAAGGTTACTAGATGGTGTATGAAAGTAAAATGATAAAAAAGTATATATTTAAAATTGCGAACAAAATATGATAAGATTATTTGAGATTTCATTGTTAAATTAATAAAAATCGATTGAGTGTCCGGATATTGGTGCTGTCCGGATATCAATTCATCACGGTACTGCATCAATGATCTAGAAAAATATCAACTCCTTCTGTTGGGCGAATATGTCTAGTAGCAACCGCACGATTATTGTGGCATTGGGCGGTATGAATAAAAATGTAGTTAAGTGAGTTTACTACATGATCGGTAGTTAACGCTAGATGTGCAACACGAGTGGAACATGTTAGTGTCATTTCTCTTTCTAACCTTTCGAACATACTACAAACAACGTATTGCTATGAATAAAGGTAGCATTTACTACAATGCTACTGGTAGTTAGATTCAGAGGTTGCTACTCATGCTTTGCGATTGTTGAAATGAATAGAATAATTAAAATTTGAGTAAATGTCATGGGAATACGATGTCAGTTTTGATATTTCGAAAGGTATTTTAAGATTTCCGTAGAAATTTTGATATTTCGAAAAGAATTTTGAGATCCCGGTAAAGAATTTTGAATTTATTTGAGAGATCTGGTATTCTTTCTGAAGTTAAGTCCCAACTGGGACAGAGCCTAATTCTCAGCTTAGTGTTCTTATGAGTACTTACACAGTTTTTAACTGAGAGCTTTCAATGTTAATTAAACATTTTGCATGTGAATATTGTGAGGCAGATACGAAGATACTCGTTACGATAATTATGTTCAATCTGGCATTACGATAACTATGTTGTTTCTTAGGAATTCTTGGATGTCGGATGGATTTCAGCTAATTATAAAATAATCCTTAATTTAATGTAAGAATTCTGACATCCCAGATTCTCTGATTTCCTTTGGCATTCTGGAATACCTATAGTAATTCTGGGTTTCCGATAGGCATTCTAGATTTGTTATAACAATTCTGGGATTCTGTAAGCCATTCTGGGATTCTTTTGGCAATATTGTAAATATGGTATTTGATCTGGCTATAATTATTTTGAAATTATTCGGGTATCTTTAACACGGTATTTCTGTAAGAACCTCTGAAATTTCAGTGAGGTTCCTGCAAACTCTGGTCCGAATCTTTGGAATTCTTGTAAACTTTGATTTCCAGCTCCGTTGGGATTTCGGAGGAAATCTTCAATTACAGTATAAACCTTTGAGTATCTGAATGTAAAATTGTAAAAGAAAATCCTTAATTCAACCACTATTGTGAGAATTTATTTTTATTTCTAAAAATTCCAGGGACACTACCAGGAAACCTATCGAAATACCAGAGAATACCACAGAAATACTAACAATCCCATATCCATCATCGGAGTTCAACATGCTGTTTTTCTAAATTCACAGAAGAAGCTTAAAATTCTACCGGTATTTCATCAAATTCTCAATACTGGAATCTTGAAAATGTTAGGAACTTTATAATATCACAATTGCTGTAATCTCAAGATTCCTTCATACAGATTTCTAGCTAATATTCCAAAATTCCCAGAAAAATCCTTGTAGTCAAATCATTATAAAATTCACATGCACATAAAGGGAATGGTGTAAATTTACATAACCAACATGAATTTGTGTTCATGATCGATTACGCGATGCACAGCGGGAATGTAGTAATATTCATATTTTCACATGATTTGTCGTGTGAATAAGCGACAATTTTGGCATATATGCATGATTTTATTGATATTAAGTGTCACTTTGAATGGAATTTTCTTAACGTGCAGCATCACTCTGCACTCTGAATATAATTTTCTTACCGTGCAGCATCAATCACTGCTCATGTTCGAAAGTAGTAGGTACTACATGTTCGAATTGTTTTTATTCATATCAAAAGTGTAGTAAACTTTGTGGATTTTGTTTTTGAGTAGATGCTACATGTAGTAAAGGTCAACACTTTTTATTCATACACGCAGCGAGCTGGATTATCGAATTTCATACATTTTACCTTATGAAAGGTGAAACGAATATTGCAATACGAACGCTTTATGTATCGTTTTAGCATCACTCCTCATCAAGGCGTCGATAGGCGCGTGGTGTACGCTCGGGCCTATCGATCGCAAGGTTCTTGGTTCGATTCCAGGTTGCCGCGAAAACGTTTTTTGTTTTCAAATTCTGGTTTCATAAGGCAAATTT
This sequence comes from Aedes aegypti, assembly GCF_002204515.2. Lineage (NCBI taxonomy): Eukaryota > Metazoa > Arthropoda > Insecta > Diptera > Culicidae > Aedes > Aedes aegypti. The sequence continues at coordinate 93,344,393 of NC_035109.1, read as the reverse complement.
ATAAATTTCAATCCGATTTCTTGTGGCGAATTTTCATAAGGGGTTCCTATGTTTATCGATAGTCCATTTGCCTGAGTGTACTACATTCTCGGTAGTAAACGCTATATGTGGAACATGAGTGGAACATGTTTGTGTCATTCTCCTTTCTACACCTTTCGAACATACTACAAACAACACATTGCTATGATTAAAGGTAGCATTTACTACAAAGCTACACTCAGGCAAATGGACTATCGATAAACATAGGAACCCCTTATGAAAATTCGCCACAAGAAATCGGATTGAAATTTATAAATTTGCCTTATGAAACCAGAATTTGAAAACAAAAAACGTTTTCGCGGCAACCTGGAATCGAACCAAGAACCTTGCGATCGATAGGCCCGAGCGTACACCACGCGCCTATCGACGCCTTGATGAGGAGTGATGCTAAAACGATACATAAAGCGTTCGTATTGCAATATTCGTTTCACCTTTCATAAGGTAAAATGTATGAAATTCGATAATCCAGCTCGCTGCGTGTACTGGTAGTTAGCTTCAGAGGTTGCTACACATACTTTGAGATTGCGGAATTGAATGGAATAATTTACTTTTGAGTAAAAATCATGTGAAAACGATATGAGTTTTGATATTTCAGAAAGTATTTTGAGTTTTGCTTAGGAATTCTGAGGTTACGAAAACATTCGCCCCGCCAATTCTGAGATTCCGGTAAGATTACGGCAGTAGCAATTTGTAATATCTGTGTGAATTCTGGCATTACGATAATTATATTATTTTCTAGGAATTTTAGGATGTCGGTAGAGATTCAGATATATATAATGTAATTCCAAATTTTACGCGTAAATTCTGACATCTCATATTCTTAGATTTCCTTTGGAATTCCGGAATTCCTATCTCTTAAAATTATTTGGGTATCTTTGAGACAGTATTTCTGTAATAATCTATTAGATTGTGGTGGGATTCCTGCGAATTATTGTGTGAATATTTTTGATTCTGAAAATCAATCTTTGTAATTATTGTAAAAACCTTTAAGATTCCGTTGATCTCCAGTTCCGTTGGAATTTCAAAGCAAAGGTTTAATATAAACCTTTAGAGCTTGAGCTTGAGATTGATTGGCCGCCCGTGGATGCTACTCCAGTATCGCCAGATCAGCTGCACTTACACAAGGCTACTGAATGACTGCTTGGTACTAACAGGCATCCTCAGTGTATAAGTGCTGGTGATTTTCTATTGTTAGACGACAATGGTGCCTGCCACGTCAGAATGCAGACCAATGTAGGGAAGGGGGAGGAATTGATGATGCATTATACTGGCTCCCACGTAGACCGTATATACCACTGCATCTACGCCAGTTCATGCGGGAGTGTTTGGATTGGTAGAGAGGTTTGCTTTTGCGGTTAGCAGACTGCCTATGAATCAGGCGTAAGGGAAGGCATGCGCGTGGAAGAATGGAAGCGTTAGGGAAACGGTTTCTTGTCCGTCTCTGGTTCTAGCGATTGCTATGAACGAATAGTTTGAGTGTGATAGATTTAGAATGAAAGATAGAAGCAAGTGATAGATATACAACTACAAAGTACGAGGAAAGGAACGGGCCTGGGATTGAACCCATGACCTTCTGCATATGAAGCAGAAGCGGTAGCCATCAGACTACCAACCCCGTCGGCTTTAATATCAACCTTTGGAATGTCGGCTTTAATATAAACCTTTTGAATGTCTGAAATACTTACTTTTATAGATTTCAATGGGATTTTTTGTGAAATCGATAAGAATTTTAATAATTTCAAAGGGAAAAGTGTTTTAAGGGAGATCCTGATTAAATTCTAACGACTACCAATGGAATCACTACAATTCCCATAAAAATCTCTATATATAATTTCTAGAAATTCCAAGGATACTATCAGAAACCCCACCAAAATAACGAGAATATCACAGAAACACTTAGAACTTCCGGAATTCAACATGCTGTTAAGAAATACACGGGGAGCATCAAAATTCTACCGCAATTTCACCAGAATCTCAGTACTGGTGCTAGAAAATATGTGGTTCCTAATTTGATAGCTGTAGTCTCAAGATCTCTTCATAGATGTTAAGCTAATATAAAAAAATCATCAGTCACTGGCGTTGGTGAAGACCGAAAACCACTCAGAAAATTCTTTGATGTACCATCATCATAAAATCATAGGCATAAAGAGAATACCAGACTAATCGCAAAATTACACTACAAATCTTGTCAAATTACAGCACCTTCATGATTTTGTGCAAATTGTCGCGTAATCGATTAGATTCCATGCATTTCCTTCATATGCATGATTGTATTAATTTTAAGCGTCACTCTGAATAGATTGTTCTTTACGTGCAGAATCACTCTGCATTCTGAATGGAAATTTATTAACGTGCACTGAAGCTGCAGTTTTTTATTCGTACCAAAAGTGTAGTAAACTTTGTGGATTTTGTTTTTGAGTAGATACTACATGTAGTAAAATTCAACGTTTTTTATTCATATTACCCATTGCGTGGTTAAAAACTGTCAGAATGCAGTTGTTTGCGGGTGAAAATGTTCATTGTCCTAAAATAGGTTGAGTATTTTATGATGCAAATAAAATTTTATTTGGTTTTCTTTTTCTTTCTGGCGTTACGTCCCAACTGGAACAAAGCCTGCTTCTCAGCTTAGTGTTCTTATGAGCACTTCCACAGTTATTAACTGAGAGCTTTCTTTGCCGATTGACCATTTTTGCATGTGTATATCGTGTGGCAGGTACGATGATACTCTATGCCCTGGGAATCGAGGAAATTTCCATTACGAAAAGATCCTCGACCAGCGGGATTTGAACCCAAGACCCTCAGCATGGTCATGCTGAATAGCTGCGCGTTTACCGCTACGGCTATCTAGGTTCCTAAACTTTATTTGGTTTTATTGTATTTTATTGTTGCTTTTCTTCTCTTATAGGAAACACTAAATGATTGGTAATGATTTATTTTATTATTTTTTTCGTTTAGCGCTTCAATCGGCGGCCTTCGCCGTTGGTGCCAGATTCAATCAGGAGCCTCATCGTGCTTATAAGCATATTTTTACGTGCACGTACTGACGACATTAAGAATTATGTGTATCGAGCTTTACTTATTCTGCCCACAGCTGAATGCGACTAGGCGACAGTTTTTTTTTTTTTTGACAAATGGCAACATCTTACCTGCTTTCAGTTTTTTTATTCATGTTCCCGGCAATAGTTCACTTATAACGTTCGACATGTTCACCTAAAACTACCATCACATGACACGTAACGAATCTTAGACCCGAACTTCCTCAACATCGCTATGATAAGTTAGATTTAGATTCCTACCAAGATCTCATGGGCACGATTTTGTCGAGTCCAATTCAGTTTATTGTTAGATCACATGGTGAAATCGACTAAGTGCTTCCCTTTGAGCCCCTACCCACTTCATTTACTTAAATTACTCAATCTTGAAATTCTCCTTTCGAGGCACCATCCTAAAGGTAAGCGGGATTATCCCAGATACTCTTGAGTGATGTTAAACTTGGTCAAAAAAGTAAATTCTTTGTATTGAATTATTATATGGACATCAGAAAATTTTCGCAGCATTCGATTACTGAATCGAGCACTTTAAATCATGTGGTGCAATAGGGCGATATTCAAAACTGAAAAGGCAATAGATGACTCTTTTTCACTGGTAGTAAAAACGAAATCCTGAAGCAAAGAAAGCACAATGGAAGATGAAATAAACACAAAAAGTTATGTATTCATATTACGCTTGATTTCTTATCACTACTTTTTCGATCCAGTTTCCTAATTGCAAGTAATTTACGTTTTTCATTATTTCCCATACGTTTTGACAGTTCACCGACTACCATTCTTCCATGCGTTTGTGTTTGAAATTTGAGAAATTTGAGAATCCAGCGCACGCTAAGGCCCCAAGCACAATGTGAACGGCAACGCGGTACAACGGCAAAACGGCATGCCCATCTTGATCTACACTTTAGTTATCAATCCCATGTTGACTAAATCCTTATCAACATTGACTTGACAAGTAGAGTGTAGCTCAAGATGGGCTTGCCGTAATGCCGTTGTACCGCGCTGCCGCTCACATTGTGCGTGGGGCTTAACTCTCAAGTACCCATTAATGGGTACTTTCGTACCCATTTCCAACTAAAGTGGCTTAACTCATTAAATGGGTAAGGCCGACTTACCCATTAAAGAGTATTCGGCAGGAACTTCAAAACATGGGTATTTTTCACCCTTGATATATTTTGTAAAAAATGGTAAAAAACCCCATATTTTTTGCTAATTTCGTTCTGGATTTAGGTTGAGAGTTTCAAGAATCGAATTGTAAGAATCTCAGGCAAATAAACATAAAACATTACATATTTATTATTTCACAAGCTAATATTTTCATCATCACAATTAAATATCATTTTAAAATTTGTAAGATCCAATCGTAGATGCTCCAACTGACTGACATTGGACAACGGCTCCGGAGATTGGCCCATCCATAGCCGCCTTCTGTGGAATACATACGAGGAAAAAATTAACAAATAATCCAGAAAAACGTTTTAGAAATTACTTACCTTGACAAGTATTTCGTAAATATGATCGCTAGTAGCATATCGAGCAGCATTTTCACACCACAACAAATAGTTCCGGCAGCAAAAACAAAAGTTCAGATCACCAAAATGACGCGGCACCGCAAAAGCCACTGCAAAATGACGGTGATTTTCTTCAAACTGTCCTGGCGTATTATATACCCATTATTGTTCAACGAATAGAAACTTCATCATGGGGATTAAGTACCCTTTTTATGACATTTAAGAAATACCCTTTATCTGACAACTCAGTACTGTTCATAAAAATGGGTACTTGGAACCCATTTAATGGGTACTTCCAAGTTAGCGTGCGTAGTGCGATCAGTGAAAGGAATGCACACATCAGTGTCGCCGCTAGGCGGCCAGCACAGATAAACTGAATGTTCGAAGGGTTGTTATCTGTACTTTTTGCCACTGGCGCCAACATGCCTATTCAAAAGTATTGGCACGAAAGCACCTTTTATTCTGATTGAATACAAAGTATTCAATTACGCATCGTTTTACTTTTTCTAATAAAATCGAAAATGAAATGCATAGAAAACTTTGGCCCTTTTTCCATGTTTGTCCGAAAAGATAGAAGGTACACAACAAAAAAAAAAAAACTAGCGATTTTCATCAAGTCTGCCTTGATTGTCGTTGGCAAGCTGGAGTATTCCTGCAGTTTGAAAAAAACTTCAAGCCATATTTCGTGTGTAGTATTTGTGCCTCCTTCCCAGGGCAGTACCTGCATTGGCTGACCCTTCTAAGGTGAGCTTTTTTTACTTCCGTTGGACCCGACTTTTCGAATCTGTCGCTACGGCAGCTCTCTGAAATCCGGCGTGTTGCAGTAAGAAGAACATTCTTCAAATTGAATACTAAGATGGAAGTTCTTTGATTGTCAGCATATCTATTGAAGAAAAGGAAGTGTTCACGAAATTATGCAGTTCGAATCAGTGTAAGTTGGAACTAAAATATAAACTCGTTGTAAAACGGGTTGCCGTAGCAACGGCGGAAGTGTTCAAGCTCACCTTTGAAGTGGGTTACCGTAATTTAAAGGCAAAAAAAGCTCGCCGTAATAGGGGGCTGCTATTGCAACGAATTTTATCCGTTAGGTCCGCCGGACTAAGATACAAAATATAAGACTATTCAAATGAGTACGAATAAAAAGCATTAAGGCTGTCATGAAAAGTCACACATTCTAAGACATGAGTGTTTGTTAAATATGTTAACAGACTACACCTGAAGCAGATCACCGGTTGCTCGTGTATGGTCAATGAGCATACTGACCATCCCACCTTGATCTTTCCTACCTTAGCGGACTTATTAGCGTCCGCCACAGGTAGCTGTACTAAGGCCACCTGAGTTCCTCCCGGACCTTTCCGTAGCCGAACGGCAGCGGTGAGCACCTGTACCTCGCACTGTGCTGCAGTGCCGTGACGAGCTCTTCTGCGTCAGTGATCTCGTCAAGGTTCATCACCTTCAGAGTCACTGCCTGCGTTACCGAGTACTTGGACTCTTCCGTCTTGATGATGATCGCATCACCCTTTTCGCGCTTGGCACCTACCCTCCTACCTTTCTTTGGCCTGGTATCCCTACGCTCCTGCACTTCGTGCTTCTTGTTCCTCTTCATTCGCTCTACGGTTGTCCAGGGAGCGTCCCCTCCTGATCCGCCCTAACCTGTGGTGTTTGAGGACCTCTCAATGGTCGCAACCCCCTGTTCCCATCAATCCGTGATAATATAATCCAGAGAATGTGTGCAGATGCTGAGTGCTGGAATGCAGTAACTACGGCTGACCCTCACAGTATGCTAGAATGACAGCGCTTATGGCGCGCTGCAGAGGTCCCCTCTAACATTGTCGGCTACGCTACATGCATCAATTGCTATATGCACCGGCCCCTCCCCGAAATGCCGTCAGCTGGTTCCGGGGAGATGAGGGTCTGAGGCCAAGAGTAATGTCGGTGCACTCAACAAGAATTGCTCAAGTACAATGCATGGGCTGGCTATATTGGGTCGTCGGTGGTGCGGTATCCCCACACTCCCTGAGTTAGCTTGTCAGGGGTCTGTTTACAAATTTCTCTCTTTAAAAAAACCCAAGTATGAATTGATTCCTCAAAGAGTACCAGGAGTTATGAGATGCAAATAATGCATCTTTGGCGGCAGTACTGCAGCACGGTACTAAGCGAAACGTGAAGCATGATAGACTGAAGCGGAAACAGCAAACCCGCATATTCCGGAACAAAACGCGAAAGTGCTATCAGAAGTTCACCGCATTCGTTTCGTCCACGAATTGAAATGTGCAGGGACCAGAATGGAAGGGCCTTGACAGAAGGACGTGAGATGATCGAAAGGAGGAAGCACCACTACGTTGAGCACCTGAATAGCACAAAAAACACAGACACAGAGGCTCAGGTTATCTACGGTAATGCCAACGTCAGCAAAGCGTACTGCTGCCATTAAACAGCGCAATAAAACATTGCCGCTGGCCAGGATAGGTTTGCCGATTACCCACATCGAGGGAACTCCGGTAAAACTCCGGCGATCACTCTATTTCGTTCCTATTTCGTTCCAATTTCATTGGGGACTACGACGGATAATGGAATTTGATTTTTGCCATTAATAGACAAAAAAGAAATAAATAGAGACCTCCATGTCCCTTGTAATTGCCTTAAATTTTATGGTACATAAGGTAATAGAGCAAAATCTTGAATGCCGTGAAAAGTGTACTGCGATCTGTCAAACTTGGGTATCTTTTGTAGCACCAAGGGACCAAATGCAGTACTAGAAGTGGTACCCAATCTGAGCCCGAGTGGGACGGATCTGATTCAAGCGTAACCGAAGGTGTCATGTGTTGCTACTCCAGTATCACCATATCAGCTGCACTTATACAAGGAATCAACAAGACGACTGCTTGAGACTAACTTGAAATCCTGAGTGGATAAGGGCTGGAGAACTTTTATTTTTACGGAACTAGGGTTGTCATGTCTATTACGGCTTAAACCAGCCGACGGTGTTTTGAAAAAACCTAAATGTCGTAGACACAAAAGTCAATTTGGACAAATTGAGATGTAAAATTGTGAAAAATAATGGAATCGTTCTGGTGGGCTTCGATCCCACGACTCCCAATTGTGAAGGAGAATATGGGGTCGTGACGGACTTTGGTTTCAGGTTAGCCGATTGCGCTGCAGAATGCATGGGTTTTATTTTTATGCAACAATAGCGTCTACCACGTCAGGTTGCAGACCAATGAAAAGAAAAACGTAGGAATGGATTTTAAATTTATAACTATCTCCCTGCAAACCGAATATACCCATGTATCAACGCCATTTCATGCGGGAGGATATGGGTATTAGGGGTAAGGTAATTTTAGGACAGAGAGGCTTGCTTTTCGTTAACAGCTACCTACATATGTATCAGGTATGCTATAATGATTGTTTTATTGTTCGTTTCTGGTTCGTAGCGATTGCTAGTTCAAGTGTGATAGCTTAATAGTAGAAGATAGAAATAAGTGATAGATACTACTACAACGAACGAGGAAAGGAACAGACCTGGGATTGAACCAATGATCTTTTAAAGCAGAAGCGATAGCCATTAGACCACAAACCCCGTCTTTGGAGGACGCAGCGAGCTTGGTCAACTAAACAAGTGGACAGCTCAGACCGCAGCCAAAGATGGAGAAAAGCTGCCATAAACTGACTTTGAGCGATGGGGTTATAGTCCAAAAAGTTTTGGAAACACTACCTAAATGTAGTAATGTAATAGAAAGCGAAACATTGAATGTTTGAGATAGATCAAAAATCTGTAGAATTAAAAACCGTTTTTTGTAAAAGTTCTACCGATTAGAAACGTGGAAACAACTCTAGTCACACCTCTGTACAGATTGGGGCCAAACACTTTCTGGAAGCTGAACTGACTGATCGAAAAGAAATATTGCTGCTCTCGAGCTGCTTGTGCATAGGTTCGCGTACGCTGTGTTTCGGCAAAGCTCTCAAACATCTATTTAAAATTCCTCGTGAGACCTAATCATCTACTTGGGTGGATATCGGTAGAAATGTTTTGTGCGTGTAGCCATGTTCCTGTAATAAGCAAACGCATTAGATAGGTACTCTTGCAGCAGGTAGAGTGGTTCAGGGTACTTGTTTTTGGTTGTCGTAATTTATGGCTTGTTTGCGTTGATCAGTTATTAGTGTTTTTGTCCATCAGAATTCCACCCGGTAGCCAAATAAACCGTTGGCCTAGGATAAGGTTTAAGCACCCTGTTAGATAAATCAGCATTGCACATTGGTCCCAAAGCCATATCTAGGAAGACAAAAATGATTGCGCCTAAACCGTCAATTTTAGATATATGGTGTCTTCGGCAAAGTTTCTCCATATTTTTCAGACATTTTTTTCAGAGATGTGAAATTAGGGTGGCCCACATGGTTTACGAGATCAACACATAAACTTTTTTGCTAACGCATTTAGGATTACACAATGTTCTACAATGTTTCAGAACAACCGATTTGGAGCAACTTTGTGGAAGAACCCAAATTTCTATCTCTTATAGTTCACGAGTTATGATTTTTTTTTAACAAAAAAGTTAGGGTAGTACTGAAAAATCAGTTTTTTCTTCATAAATTTTTATACGATAATTTCTCGCAAAAACTTTGTTCCGAGCACTTTTAGAACTTTTGATTGCGCAACTTTTTGCCCAAGAAACTACTGTTCTATCTCTTATGGTTACAGAGTTATCAGAAATTTTCTTCGAAAAAATGGTTGTTTTCAAATGCCGATATCTCCGAAAGGCGCAAATGGATTTTCAAACTTTTGTCGGCATTAGAAAGATTATTTCTTTCTCTGTTTATGGTGGAAAAAACTGTGAGGACGTTTTTTGTTTGAAAAGATTGACAAAATTTTGAAAATAATATGTTTTTCAACCGAAAATTGCCCATATCTTGAAAAATATTCGAGATAGCTCTTTGGTGCCTTCAGCAAAAATGTGCAAAATTGAAAGTTCTGAAAGTGCTTTATACAAAGTATTCATAAAAAATCATTGCTTTATGATATATTCACCATAAACTGAATTTTGTATGGTAAAGAAAGCGAAAAAGAGATATTTGCCGGAACAACCGGAATAACTGTATGTAAAGTCATTTAAAATTGAAAATATATGTAATGAAATAAGATCGATCACAGTAAGCGAAATGTTTGGAGTTAGGGAAAGTTAGTTGTTGAAGCAGTTTTAACAGTGATCCATGGAACATTAATCCATAAACGGTGCCTTGTTATTTCACGCGACATAATGTTTGTCCAGCTAACCTATGCCGTGGTTGGTTATAAACTGCTACCGCTTCGGATTACTAAGCAGAAGGTCATGCGTTCAATACCATTTCCGTTTATTATATTATAAACCCCAAACGATAACAAAACGTATAGTTTGAAGAATTCCTTCCCGTGATATCCTCCCATAGAAATATAGAAGTATCTGCAATTATTCTATCTGGGCATCCAACTTATCCCATTCAATTCAATCAAATCCAAAAAAATCTGCCACAACGAATTAGTCAGGGCAGCATTCGCCTGTTGAAGAATACATGAATCTTGAACGAGAGCCAGATATAAATTCCAAATATCTGTCTAAGGTAACGAACCAGAAGGTGGGCCTTGATTACTTGAAAACTGCTTCAGCAAATAATTTTCCTTTTTTTAACTCCTTAGATTCCGCTTACTATGATCGATATCAATACATGTGTATTCAATTTTAATGACATACATACAGTTATTTCGATTGTTCTAGCAAATATCTTTTTTTCGCTTTCTTTACCATATATAATTCGGTTTAGGGTGAATATATGTGTAAGCGTTGATTTTTTATGAATACCTTGTATGAAACACTATCAGAACTTTCAATTTTGCATATTTTTGCTCTTTGGTGCCTATCTCGAATATTTTTCAACTTATAGACAATTTTCGGTTGAAAAACATATTATTTTCAAATTTTTATCAATCTTTTCAAACAAAAAACGTCCTCACAGTTTTCTCCACCATAAACAGAGAAAGAAATAATCTTTCTAATGCCGACAAAAGATTGAAAATCCGTTTGCGCCTTTCGGAGATATCGGCATTTGAAAACAACCATTTTTTCGAAGAAAATTTCTGATAACTCTGTAACCATAAGAGATAGAACAGTAGTTTCTTGGGCAAAAAGTTGCGCAATCAAAAGTTCTAAAAGTGCTCGGAACAAAGTTTTTGCGAGAAATTATTGCATAAAAAGATATGAAGAAAAAACAGATTTTTTAGTACCACCCTAACTTTTTTGTTAAAAAAAATCATAACTCGCGAACCATAAGAGATAGAAATTTGGGTCCTTCTGCAAAGTTGCTCCAAATCGGTTGTTCTAAAACATTGTAGAACATTGTGTAATCCTAAATGCGTCAGCAAAAAAGTTTATGTGCTGATCTCGTAAACCATGTGGGCCACCCTAATTTCACATCTCTGAAAAAAAATGTCTGAAAAATATGGAGAAACTTTGCCGAAGACACCATATATCTAAAATTGATGGTTTAGGCGCAATCATTTTTGTCTTCCTAGATATGGCTTTGGGACCAATGTGCATTGCAAGGTGCAAGCGGGGATCAGATCCATTTCGCTGAAAATAAAATATTAGATGAAGAGTCATCCGTGGTTTCTTTCCGTTTGGGATAATATTGTTATTGCAGTCGGAAAAGAACCAGCCTACGAGTGCTCTTACAGGATTAATTCGCCCGGTGCAAGATCATGCAACTCTGCAGCTGCGAACGGTTTTGCGCACTTCGACCGGAGGTAATTACTGCCCGCGAAAGACCCGTCTTTTCTTTCTGTTTTTTTTTTCGATGCACTTATTGGCTTAAAGCGTTACATAAAATAGAACACACGGGGCCCAACCCGAGGGGCATTGGATGCATTGGATTGCACATTGGGCCAGAGAGCAAAATCAAGAGAAAAACATAATTTTGACCATGAAGATGCAAGACAAAATTTAATATGGTCTATTGAATTTCTGGACATTATCCATGTAAAAACTTCGGCTTCGTTTGTCCACTTTGTCCCTTCAATATACGTTTGTTTGTGCCGTTACAAGTTGTGGTCATGTTCACTCTGTCTTTAACCTGCAAGAACAACGCTGCACACTGGTATGCTGAACGTCAAAGTGTAAACCTTAACTCCATCCTCTCCACATTTTTTTTTCTCCATAACTAAACCGTGAGTTTTACGGTTCCCCAAAACTAACATAGATTACTAAGAAGCAATTAAGAATTTGAAAAAAAAATGAATTTGGCTTCGTAATGCTTAGTGACGCTTGAGCCTGTTAAATGAACGTTTAAGTAAAAAAAAAACAAGGAATAACTTTTAAGAACTTTTCAAATCGCTATTTAGAAGAAGTTAGAAAAATAATACTAAATGTTAGAATGTAGTCTTCGTTACAGACTAAAAATCAACTACATAGTTAAAAAATCTGTTTTCTACTCATTTTTCGGTCTGGCCCAATGCGGATTGGATGCTGTAATGGCTGTTGTTGGGCTACGTTGGAAGCACTCTTTGGCGATTTCAAATGCATACCCATACGCGAGGCGCGTCGTGAGTCGTTGAGCGATTGTTTACGATTATTTGCACCAGGATTGGCTTTTAACATTGCATTTTATTGAAATGAGCTGCGCACTGCAATGTTAAACTTTTGAGCGGTAATCAAATGAAAATAATAATACATCTTTCGCTGATAGGGAATGCCGTACCCCTGAATGCCAGGAGGAAAGTGTCTTAAACTACCACAGGAACATATTGCGAGATTATTTGTTCGGAATTAGAATTTATGCTGCACTTGAGCCCTGGCTGCCGCCGATAAATTGTTGATTCTGGAGAGGCTTGTCTGGCGGCAATGGGGGCATAACCTAGCGAAACTTAGGCCAATGAGTGGCTTTCTGGTGGTTCCGTTGTTTTCTTTTTGCTGCATTTGCGGAATTGTTCCTAACATTGTCGAGTGGAAAAGTACTGCCACTTGCAAAAGTGGTGTTAAGTGCGACGATAAGTGGGAAGTGGTTCAATATTTATGAAGTTTCGAAAAGGGTACAACCGAGAGTTAGTGAAATGGTTTGGAAAAAGTCAGATGAATCATATCTTGAAGTAATTATGGAACTGTGATGACTGTAAAGGTCCTCAATCTCAATTTCTTCAAGCATGACTCATACTATACTGCACATAAGGCTGATGCATATTTTGGAGTATTGACTCCCATTCATTTTTCATTTCATTTATTTAGTTAACATCTAAACAGATAACTGTGAATCAACAATTTCACGCCAGAATACTTAATACGTGGCCACTAGCATGGGACAAAATTAAGATTCTCGCTAAATTCCACTTTTTGGATTAGATTTGGGTCCCATATTTACTATGCAAAATTTCAGCTCGATCGGTGAAACTATATTTAAGCGCCAGACGTTCAAAGTTTGTATGGTATTTACTACGGAAAAACTTACTCTGAACATAGACCTCGATAGGTATTTGTACGATGGAGAGTACTGCCGAAGACCGCGAAGCAACCCAAGAAGCCACAAGCATTAAATCATTGCATTAAATTGATCGAAAGTCAACACTTATTGCATTAATAATGTTATCATGCATTTATTCAATAACTGTCAAGCAATGATCCATTTTATTAACATTATAAATGTTTTGTAGCATTATTTTAATTCAGCATTATGTTAAGCGTTTAGAGTGAATATACAGTTATGCTGTCATACAAGATTACGTAACCTCATTAAAAGCACTCGAATCTGTAATAAATAAGTAAGACGATCGAGCACGTTCGCACTCGCTCATTACGTTTTGTGGGGTGTGGAAAAAGAACAATTTTTATAATGAAATGAATTTCTTCCATCTCAAATATGTATTCATTCAGAATTATGTTGTATTCTGTATATGATACTCTTTTATTCATGAGGAGCGAGAAGAAATTTCGAAGAAATCTTTCCAATGCGCTAGGGCTTTGTTTTGTGGGTTAAGTTCTGTTATTTCCTCTACAAGAAAGAATGGTGATCAAATTCTTTCCATCGATGTTTCATTTGGTGAGGAGAGGAAATCACTGTTGTTCAATCGCCGAAGAGAATTCTTTCTATTCGTAATAACTGGGCGAATAGTAATGGTTAACACACACAGTGGCTTCGTTTATAAGGAACTTTTATCCTACCTTATCACATCAGCAGCTTTAGCACAGAACACCAACGTACCAGGCATGCAGCACACCAACATCCTAGTTGTGGGTTCGAATCCTGATTCCAACAAAAAAATTCATTGAAAAAGGTAAAGAAAAACCATTGGACTCATTATTTTGTTTGCTATCAACGCATGCCCTAAATATACACTCCAACCTCTTTTTACGACCGTTTTTTTACCGACGGTTCTTTTTCCGACCACTTTTTTACGACCGAAATTCAGATTAACGACCGTTTTTATAAATGATCATTATCTTAAAAAGTATTCAAAATAGAGGATCATGATGTTCAGCAAAATTGTTCAGTAGTTCAAGGGCTAACATATGGCGGTCATTGAATTGCATAATTCTGCCACTAAATGGCGTGAGTGAGCATATAAATTTTGTTTTAGGGATATCTCAGGATCCTGACCACTTAGAGAGATGGCGTCTTAGACAAAGTTGTTCAGTAGCTCAAGGACTATCATTATAAAAGCTATGCGATTCAAAATTTTGCCACCAGGTGGCGCTAGTGAGCATGGAACTTTTGTTTTGCGGTTATCTTAGGATCCTGGCCACTTAGAAAGATGGCGCCTTCGTCGATTCATATCAACAGATCTTTTGGAACCATTTTTACGACGCGTCGAACTTCTATTGTAAAGTCGCACTTTCTTATTCCCATAAGAACTGCAAGTTAATTGATCATTCTATTCTAGACAACTCGATATCAGCTACATTTTCCGCCGTATTTTTTTTTTTTTTTTCAATTAACCTTTCGCTCGTCGCGCGTTTGACCACCGACAGAAGCACCGCGCTGATATTGTGTGCAAAAAGCGAAGTTTTTTCACCTGTGTTGTACAAATTACAACAGCGCGATTACTAAACTGGAAACTCTGGCTAAATTGTTTATTCAGTCTTTAGGGCTTAAAAGTATTCATTGGAGTTTTTTCGACAGAATAATACTGTTAACTTTAATTGTGATTACCGATAATATTCGAATAGCCGTGAATTACCCTTGTTTCACACTAAGCTCATTTTACCGGAAATTGGTGAATTTCACCGTAATCTCAACACCTAAACAGTTCGGCGAAATAAAACACCGTAGTTTCGTCGGAATTTGACGGATTCCGATGAGTTTATACCGAATACTGTAAAATTTTACCTTCTTCTTCTTTCTGGCGTTACGTCCCAACTGGGACAAAGCCTGCTTCTCAGCTTAGTGTTCTTATGAGCACTTCCACAGTTATTAACTGAGAGCATACTATGCCAATGACCATTTTTGCATGCGTATATCGTGTGGCAGGTACGATGATACTTTATGCCCTGGGAAGTCGAGAAAATTTCCAATTTTACCGTACTCCGTTAATTTATTTCACAGAACTGTTCAGCTGTTGAGATTTCACAAGAATCCGTAGTATAATTTTAGTGTGTTGGTTTATTTCAAATGATTAAATTTTGATTAAATCTTTTTTTTTCATCATGGCTGTAGACTTCTTACAATATTTTTCGTTGATTGTATCTGTTTATCTGCAAATCTTTTCTAAAGCAACAAAATAGATATTTTTTAATACATATATTATGTTCTGTGGTGAATGGAGAAAAGAAATCGCCATACAAGCTATGCATAAATGTTAAATGAAATAGTTAAACCATGTATTTTTAACAGCAAATATCTTATAAACTAGACGTGCTATGATATTTTACAAAACGGCTATGTATTTAACAACCCTTTATTGAATAATTGCGGTATTTTATGCTTGAAACAAAAAAAAAAAGTTCAGCAGTGTTTTAAGAATAGCCATTTGTGTTAATTCTTAAAAACAAATCTATGGGATCATACAAGAATTCATAGCAGTGTTTTCAGAGAAATCTTTTGGCAATTTTTTGAAGAAATCCGTGGATGCATTTCATTACCAAACTCCAAGCAGTATTCTTGACAAATGTAATCTCTAGAGTAGTTCCGAGTGTCATTATCATTATTCAATATTCAAAAAGGAATATTTGAAGTTATTCGATGAAAAACGTTTACATTGGAATTATTAGACGAATTGTTGATAGGATTTTGTAGAAATACCTTGAATTAGCTTGTGTAAGAATCTTTGCTTGAATATCTACAAAAGTTCCTGAAGTAATTGCTTTCAAGCAATACCTTCGGTAAAAACAACTTCAGGAATTTCCTGAAAAGCTGATGTATCTGACTTTAACAAGAATCCCGAAATAAACACCTCGAAGAGTTTTTGTCAAATTGCTTTGAGCAATCATTCAAAAAAGTCTTCAATAAATATATGTAAATATTCTTATTTTTTTTTTGTGGAAGAAACAATGAAAAGAATTTCCTTGAATTTCGTTAATTCCGCGTGCAATAAAAATTCAGCCAACCAACCAACCAACCAATGGGAACATCGCAAAATTTCCAGATTTGATCTTATGATAATTCGAAGGTATCTTCGATTCATCTTGACCTCAATAGAATACCTACAGTAGGTGAGGAGAAAATTAATCCGTTACATTTACCTAGATCTAACTCTGCCGCAAATGTCATCAGTGCTTATTTCTGGTCGTATTAAACGTTCCTGAGTATAAAGAGCAAAGCCCCATCCGTCGACACTGAATTCCCATGTGTGAGCTAATTAATAAGTATGTGCTAATAGATGAATAAATTATGCAACAGACAACCCATCCAAATGGTCTCCCTCGTTGGGGCACTGAGAGTATCTCAAAGGCCTATCCATTTGCTGTGGAAGTGGATTTTGCTGCCTAACATATAGTGCTGTTGTTCGGTAAATTGGTGAAAAGTTTCCTTTTTCAGTGCTTCTCGCGAGTGTTCGATAGAGACGACGACGACTTTGGCGATAAAAGAATAGTGTGGGAAAATAGTTTAAATATTTGTGACTTGTATGTGAAGTTGGATCTGGTGAATAACATTTGAACGACGCGTCGTCGGCTTGAGTATTCGAGGTCAGCTTGTGTTCCATTTTTAATTTGGATAGATTGCGATCAGAACCATGAAACGCCAACCATAGTGATGATTTATGAATTTCCTTGAAATATTTTCGTAAAGGTCGGTCGTGTTAGAACATAGAGTATCTCCGTGTTTAGAACACGATACACAAATGCAAACATGGTCAGGTTTCTAAGAAAGCTCTCAGCTTAATAACTGTGGAATTACTCATAAAGACAATGAGCTCAGAGGCAGACTCTGTCCTAGTTGGGACGTAACGCCAGAGAGAGGACGATGAAGCTTCCACACGATTTGATTTTTGAACTCGAAATGCTCTTAAGACTGAAATCCATCACAAATTCTTTCCCCACAATGTTATCTCGTCATTTAAACCCATAATGGCGAAACAGTTACATCGCCCAACGGTTCCATCGTCACTAGCAAACAAAAGCCACAAAAAAACACATATTTTTCAACACGCTTCATCACTCCGAGACGACACACCGATTGCCCCGAAGCGGATATACAAAGAGCAAAACCCGTTAAATCCACGTGGTCCACCCCGGATCAGCCCAGGCCTAGGCCGGGGGACCTCGACAAAGTGTGACCGGTCAATGCGATGACGACGCGAATCTTCTTCCCCCGAAGCGAGAGTGCTGCCAGCCATCGATCATTTAATCGATTAGCAGACACACAAATTAAAGCAAAATAGGAAACAAATTATTATAGAATTTAGCACGCAAGAAATGGCATAATAGCCGCCGAACGATTCGTGGACTCAGGGAGAGGTATGTGGAGGGAGGCTCGACGGCAAGACGGTACGATTGCACATTGGGCAAGATCGCAAAATTAGGAGGAGAAAACTTCTGATCAAGAAGATGATGTTATAGAACAGGCCTGTCAAACATTTTCAGATCGCGTGTCAAATTACAAAAATAATTTTGAGCAGCGGGCCAAATTTCTGCATCACAGAAGAAAAGCCAACATTTTTGAAAAACCTTTAAATAATTAAAAAGTTTCTTTTGGATAAATTTCGAAACAGGTTATATCTGAAGAACACCTTGGTTACGATTCCGTAGAAATCGATACCAAATTTCATTAATCTATATTACTTCGCTGATCCTGTCCTAGATCCTGCAATTTTCATAAAAGAAAATTCGGTCAGAAATTTGCAAAGGATGCTGTCAGTATTATACCATTTTGATTTTGACTCACCACGGTAGAACGTTTTCGCATTTTTATGGGCCATACTATATGTGTTTAAAGCGAAAAAACAGCTTTAAACGCCAAAGTCCAAAATGCAAAACAGCTGGAAAAAATATTCTGTATTGTGTGCGACCACCATTTCGTCACATAATCTCAAAATGAAGTGTATGTAACATTTTTTTCCATTAAAACATCTAAAACATCATCTTTACAGTCAGATTATTTTATTTACGATCTGGCCCAATGTGGATAGGAAGAAATTCCCATCTTCAATGGTGCGCGGCTCAATTATTCTGCCATCATCCACACCTATCTTTAAGTAATATCGATCTCTTTCATGGCAATCACTCTTTCTCTCTATGTTTGGGCCTGTGAAACTGGCGTGGAATGCCAATGTTGCTGCGTTGGCTATTTGGCTGAGATCTTTTTAGGCTCTCCGAGGAGAAGCTGTGAAGCTGCTAAGTTTTTTTCTTTCTTCGGGGGGAACCTATCTCTGATGAATAGGTATAGAAATAATTCGTCTAATTGAATTGGGCACATTGAATTTCACACAATTTAAGTTTTTCGGCTATGAACAACTTCCTTCGGGTTAATAATAGGCGTGCATGAGGCCAATTTTGGATTAAATGGACGGTATTTTAGATTGTTGATACAGTTAACGAGTAATGGAAGCATACAACTGTTTTGAAATATACACTTGTGGTAGTAATGAGAGGATGCGCTTTTGACCATTGAAACATGCAATATGTCCGTGACGACTTTTCAAGCCATTGTCTATGAGTGTCACTTTTCTTGATTGCCGAATAAATGTAAGGAATTTTCAACGCATCAATGTCAACTGGTAATGTCCTTGACCAATTTCCTGATTTAAGGTTGAATTCATGAAACATTTTTGGAAGCTCCTTATCGACTTCTTGGAAAAAAAATTGCCTGGCTAACTACTGACTTTATTCTCAGTGAACTTATAGGACTGGGTCATAGTAGCATTCATTTTGGCATTATCTTCGAATTTTTTTCAATATTTCTCCATGACTTTTTGGTGTGGTGAGGATTAATATAATTTTACCAGACTAAGCAGAAATTATGTCCGTGTGTGAGTAAACTGTGTATATACGAGACAATGAGTTAAAAAGGTGAGCCAACTCATCCATGATTTTTTGACTGCTGAGTTGCGTGACTGACAACTCACGCATGAAAAATCTCTAGCGTGAGTTATGAGAAAATGAGTTTTTCACAATACTGCTCAGGGAACTTTCTAGATAACCCTGCGATTGCTTTGAAAATATGGATAAGTTTGTGTACTGCTATGGAATCTCAAAACCTGTGGAAATTCTATAAGAATTCATTAGCGCTCTGTGGAAGCCATAAGTAACTATTTAGCATGAGCCCTACATACCTAACTTCATCTAACCAATTTATTGGAATCCCGCTCATCGTGACAACATGTCTACTTGAAGGTTTCAAATAGAGATCATTTGGTTTATGTGGGAAAATTATAAGTTGTGTTTTGGAAGCATTTATAAATCTTCAATTTTTTTTTTAATTAAAAATAATATTTAAACTTTTTTGCAATTAGTAGATTGACAATTAGTAGATGACACGCAGGCTTCGTCCTTTGGCGGAGAGGCCTGCGTCATCCGCAAAAAAGGTTTTTGACATCCCTGAGGTAAATCAGGTAAGTCAGATGTGAAAATATTTTATAATATTGGTCCCAAAATGCTGCCTTGAGGAACACCAGCTTATACAGGAAATCTTTCAGACCTGGAGTTCTGATGATTAACTTGAAGTGTACGATTTGACAGATAACTTTGAATTATTCTAACAATGTATGTTGGAAAATTAAAGTTTTTTTAATTTTACCATCAAGCCTTCATGACAAACACTGTCGAAAGCATTCTATGTCTAAAAGAGCAAGACCAGTAGAATAGCTTTAAGATTTGTTGGAACAAATCAAATTTGTTACACGTAAAAGTTTATGAGTAGTCGAATGTCCGTGACGGAATCCGAACTGTTCATTGGCAAAAAATGAATTTTCATTGATTTGGACCATTTGACCAGAACGACCTTTTCAAAAAATTTACTGATGCTGGAAAGCAAACTGATTGGACGATAGCTAGAAGCTTTTGCAGGATTTTTGTCTGGTTTTAAAATTGGTACAACCTTAGCATTTTTTCCATTTGTCATGAAAATATGTCAACTGAAAACATTTGTTAAATATATCAACTAAGAATGCTAAACTAGTTTCTGTAAGTTTCTTGATGAGGATGTAGAAAATTCCATCGTCGCCAGGAGCTTTCATTTTTGATTTTTAAAGTATAGTTCTCACTTCTTCCAAATCAAACTCCCAGGAATTTTCGAAAACGTTTTCTTGATTGAGAATGTGTTCGAAGTCCCGAGTAACTTGATTTTCTATTGGACTAGTAAGTCCTTAATTAAAATTGTGCGCGCTTTCAAACTGCATAGCAAGTTTTTGAGCTTTTTCGCAATTAGTTAGTAATGTTTTCCCTTTCAATGCCGTTTTGGCTTCTGAGGTTTTCCAAAATTTTTTATAATTTCCAAAAGGGCTTAGAGCCAGGGTCTAATTGGAAAATTTAATTTTCAAATTTGTCATGTGTTCAAACGGTAATCAAGCTCCAGAACATCGCTAGAATCATCTTGCTTGCGCTGTATACTGCATACCGTCGATGGGGGTGACAATGGGTCTAGGGGGTGAGATTGGGTCAAAACGGAAAATTATGATTTATGTAATATATCAGCTAATAACGCTGATATTGCTAGAAATAATAATTCATATGTTGAGGAACATATTATTACACATAATTCATCACAATATACATTTTTAGAATTAGTAATTTTTGTTTACTATATCAATAAACTTGTATGTTGAAACTAGATAAAATTTACAGCATTAAATTTCTCCTGTGCAAAGTATAACGCATGTACTTTAACCTCTTTCGTTGTATTAGTAGAAGGTTGAAAGACTTTTCATTACACAAGTATTTTCCGGAATCTAATTGATTTTTCCACAAAAATTTTATTTTTTTCGGTACGGTGTCTAAAACATTGAAAATGGGGGTGAGATTGGGTCAAGCAAGAACGATAGTAAATTAAATTGCAAGACCACTTTTTTGACATTTTACGGTGCCGGGTGTTCTCATTCCTCATTAAGATGTGTTTATTCTTTCTAAATACAGTATCTCTGAAACATCAAACAAATCTACTTGAGGATTCCGTGCATCGAATAACAATGCAACGAATTTTGACAACTTCTCAAACCAGCAACTGTGTTTCGTGCGCAGCAACATCGTAAAATGTTATCAATTTTTTTTTTCAATAAATTTAATTATTTATTAGTGTTTTCATAATACAGAAACATCTCACGAAAGTACGAATGAGTTGGATCGCTGAAATACCGGTATTATGAAGTCAAAATCTGCCTGAAATATATTGATCGAGGAATGTCGCACCGAATTATAACTATTTGCGAGGATTTAAAATAATCAGTGTTTCAGTACACCTCTGGGAAAACTGAATAGGCTTTATGGCAATGGGGATGAGACTTTGAAGATAATTTGAGGGAAACAAACAAGAAAATTTATGTAAACTTGACGATAAATGTTGGGTCTCATATATTTTCTCATAGCTTTTAGCTTTTGGTATAATCGTTCTTTTAAGTGGGTTTATCATACTTGTGAAACATCTTAGATATCTTTTCATCTTGTTTGCATCGTATTTCATCAATATTTTTCAGCTGTGAATGGTTTTGCAATCATATTCTCAAAAATAAGTTATTTCAATTATAGTGACCCAATGTCACCCCCTCTATGGGGTGAGATTGGGTCATTTTTCATTCACTTGTAGTGCCGCTGTGAATAAATATTTTTCAATAATTTTTTGAACAGTTGTTAATGTACCATCAAAATACATACACACCAAATTTGAAGTTTATTGGAGCTAAATTGCGATAGTTATTCAATAAACAAATCATACATATGCCTTTTTGACCCATTGTCACCCCCAACGACGGTACGTGGTTATGTAGTGTCACATGTACTCCTATATTATCCAACCGGTCTTAAGTTAAGGAAAATGTCAATCGTTATCATTTTACGAGTTGATATGTGAACGCTGTGGCGTAAAATAACACTATATTTGTAGTTAGTGCTTATTTTAGATTATCTCCTTACTCTTTCTTTCCTTCTACCACCCTTTAGTAACTTACCCGCAAGCCTTTGACATCTTCTATGGAAGCATTGCAGATAGATGAACTATAGATATATCTATATAGACATTCGTCCTTATTGTAGATAGGGCATACAGTATGGCCCATAAAAAAATGCGAAAATAGTCATATCATGTTTTATGGTAGTTTTCATAGAGAAAATGTGAACTAAACATAAATGTTATTGATTATTTGTATTGTTTAATCTGTTTAAACTCAGGTTTTCGCTTTGGACATGATTTTTATCTGTGACTTTCACCTTACCAGAGACGAATTGGAAGCATACCTTCAAATTTTATCATGCAGTCATCAAGTTCAATATCTTTGTGATTAAAGCTTCTAAAACGTCAACGATGGGGGGATGACCTTCACAGGCCTTGTCTTCAGCATTCGCATTTGGAGACATAAACATATTTTCGAACAAACTGCTAATTTTGGAGAGCCGTGGTTGAACCTTCGTATAAGTGTGATAAGCGGCTCTGTATTGCTCAAAACCTATGAGCTAGTTTTGATATAAGTTGTCTTTAACCGAAGGAAAAAAAAATGTTTCCTCAAAAAACTGTTTTAGAACTCTGTGTTTATTTTTCATTTAATTTTAACAAACCCATAAGCCTCAAATGCCCTCAAAAATAAGACCCTGACAAAATATTTTATTGTGACCATGAAAAACACGTTCTATAAGAACTCCTCCATCCTCTGATACCAAACAAACTAATATTTTCTACAATAAAGTTTGATTTTCGAAGGTAGAAAGTTTATCACCAGAGTATACGACAATCAAACGCTGTTTCTAGCTTTGAACGGACAAAATCTTTGAACTTCTTTGCCTTATTACATTATTTCGTACAGTAAGAAAATTATGACAACAATTTTCCTTGATAGCGAAGTTGTGTTGAAATATACTACACCAATCAGAAATTACATTCACTCACAAAAATAACAAAAATAACGCTTGTGGATGCTAAATTCACGTTAAAATAACTTTCGCATTTTGAAATCCCCGAAAGAATATCTGGACAAAATCCCCAGAGGAATTCCTGGATGAAATCCTCGCAGGAATTGTCGAGGGAAAATCTCAAAACGATTAAATCCCCGGAAGAATTTTTGGAGGTATTCTACGGAACATTTTTAAAAGGAATTCCTGGAGGATAGCCCAGGAACAATTTCTGCACAAAATCCCTGAAAAGTTTTTGGGGGATATCTCCGGAAGAATAATTGAAATCCCCGAAGGAATTCTTGGAAAAAAGTAGTTCTTGATATCCCCGGAGGCTTCCTTGAAGAATCATTCCCGTAGGAATCCCTGGAGAAATTCTCGGACCAATTCCTTGAGGAAATTCTTGAGGGAATTCCTGGAGGAAAGCCCAGGAACCATTTCTGCAGAAAATCCCCGGAGAAGTTGTTGGGGGTATTTCCGGAAGAATCATCGAAATCCCCGAAGGAATTCGTGCAAAAAAGTAGTTCTTGATATATCCGGAGGCATCCTTGAAGTTCCCGGAGGAATTCTTGGAGGAAATCTCCTAAGAAATTCCTGGAGGAAATTCCCGGAGAAATTCCACGTGCACTTTCCAGATAAATTCCTGGAATTGATAAAATCCCCGCAGGAAATCTCGAGGGTAATTCTCAAAAGGAACAAAATCCGAAAGATTTTTTGGAGGTAATTTATGGAGGAATTTTTGGAGGAATTTCTGGAGGAAAGCCAAGGAACAATTTCTGCAGAAAATCTCCAGAGAAGTTCATAAGGGAAAATCTCCGGAAGAATCGTTAAAATCCCCGAAGGAATTCGTGTAAAAAAGTAGTTCTTGATATCCCCGGAGGAATCCTTGAAATTCCCGGAGGAATTCCTGGAGGAAATTCTCGGACCAATTTCTTGAGGAAATTTCCTAAGAAATTCCTGGAGAAAATTCCCGGAGAAATTCCACGTGCACTTTCCAGATAAATTCCTGGATGAAATCTCTGAAAAATCCCCAGGAGAATTCCTGGACAAAATCCTCGAAGGATTTTTTTTTAATGAAATTCCCAGAGGACATCCCCGAAAGAAGATCTGGACAATATCCCCAGAGGAATTCCTGGACGACATCCTAGCAGGAATACTTGAAAAGACCAAATCCAATTTTAGGAGGAATTCCCGGAGGAAAGCCCCGGAACAATTTCTGCAGAACATCCCCGGAGAAGTTTTTGGGGGATATCTCCGGAAGAATAATTGAAATCCCCGAAGGAATTTTTGGAAAAAGTAGTTGTTGATATCCCCGGAGACATCCTCGCAGGAATTCTTGGGGGAAATTCTCAAAGGGACCAAATTCAAATTTTGGAGGCATTCCTGGAAAAAATCTCGCAATCTCAAGAATAATCTACTCTTATTATTTCAGAGTTTTCGATTAGTTACAAAACAAATCAGATAATAACAAATAATATCTCAAGAATATAACGTATTGAAAAACAATTTTGAACTTTCCCGAAATTTTCAAAAATTACCAATTGACACCAAAGAATTCGATACTACTTCCAATTATTCCATTGGGCACATAACTAATTGCATATGTTTTCACATAAAATTTAGAAATATGCAATGAATTCAGCGAAATTTTCAAACTTTCTTCAATGGAACAAAACTATCCCAGGAACACCAAGCACAAAAAAGTAATTTAAAAATGTTGCGAAAATGTTACATTATTTACAATCACTTCGATACAATACAAATATTTTTTCCAAGACTCTCACGTAAACAAAAAATATTTCAGAAATAATTCTAAGAATTACTAAAAATGTTTTAAACATTTCCTTATAACAAAAAAAATTCTCAAAAAAAATTCACAAATAATTTAGAAATAATTTCAGAATTCTTCCAAAGGTCCCTCGCATAAAAAAATAACTTTGCGGAACACGTTTTTGTCTCAAGCACCAAAATACCGCTAATTACTAACTCAAATATTATTTCATATTTTCAAACATATATAGATAAAAAATTATTCTTCCAACACTCCTACGTGTTAAAAATATATATTAAAAAAAATCAAAGTTTGCAACATTTTTCAAATATATCCTTTTGATCTGCTAAGTATCAGAAAATTGTATACCGTAAAACGGAGTAACTTTGATAGTTTTTTCGAAAAAAAAAACTTGAATATTTATGCATGCTGTTTCAAAGAATTATAATGTATATTTTTAAAACAAGTACTGGCATCCTACCTATCGATTGCTGTTGATAGATTGCCAAAAAATTTATTTTGAATGGATGTATAATTTTTCATATAATCGAATGTCGGTTTTCTGTTTCGGGGTAACTTTGATAATGGAGTATGCATCGAACAAAATTGAATGAATTACGAACATTTGTAGGGCATTGCATACCTATAGGCGTTTAACGTTATTTGGAAATTTCTGACTTAGATTACAAAAATGGTTCCAGTTTGTGAAAATGCTTTTCGCTAAGAGATTTGAGACCGTATTCAAGTTCTATGATAACTAGGCTGCCAATTATAAGTGGCCAACTATTCAAAAGTAGATCAAATAGTGATCGTAGAACAGATTGTTTGTACCATGTACTCCATTATCAAAGTTACCCCAAAATAGAAAACCGACTTACGATTATATGAAAAATAATATATCCACTCAGACTAAATTTTTTGGCAATCTATCAACTGCAATCGATAGCTAGGATGTCAGTACTTGTTTTAAAAATATAAATTGTATTACCGTAAAACGGGGTAACTTTGATAATGCGGGTAACTTTGATAGTCCGAGATCCACGACATACTTAACGAAATAACAAAGTTTCTGTAAATCAGTTAAGCAAAACGAATGCAAAAGTAAAAAGTATTAGTATGACACTTCATGTCAAAGCTATTTTCGTTGGAATTAAGTACATTTGAGAATTTATATGCAAATATTAAAAATTTATAGGATTTTAACGTTTTTGAAACGCTCACAAACAATCTGTTCTATGATCACTAAATGATGGAGTCATAATGAGTTCGTCACTTATCCTTGACAGCCTAGTTGTAGTAGAACATGGATTCGGTGACAAATTTCTTAGCAAAAACCATTTTTACAAACTGGGACCATTTTTGTAAACTAAGTCAGAAATTTCCATATAGCGTTAAACGCCTAGAGGTATGCAACGCCCTACAAATGTTCCGTAATTGATTCAATTTTGTTCGCTTTATACTCTATTATCAAAGTTACCCCAAAACAGAAAACCGACTTTCGATTATATGAAAAATTATATATCCATTCAGAATAAATCTTTTAGAAATCTATCAACTGCAATCGATAGCTAGGATACCAGTACTTGTTTTAAAAATATAAATTATAATTCTTTGAAACAGCATGCCTAGATATTCAAGTTTTCTTCAAAAAAACTATCAAAGTTACCCCGTTTTACGGTACATTGAATCAGAATGCATAAATATTGAAGTTTTCTTCGAAAAAAAACTATTAAAGTTACCCCGTTTTACGGTACATAATCAATATCAGAATTTGCCGATATTGTTTTCCTGAGTATTGAAAAATAATCTCATAATTTAAACAATTTTTTAATCCTTACCAACAATCTCTAAACTTATCGCATTTTTAAACAATTTTATTTCACACAAATATTCTTTCAAAAAATTATTGGAAAATTATTTCAAACCTGCCCAATGCACACATAAATTCTCCAAACCAATTGCGTATTAATAAATAAATGAACACAAATATTCTTCTGAATATATAATATATTTGCAAATAACTATGAAATTACCTCAGAAATAAAAAGAAGAAGAAAATCTGGAAAGAATACACTATGAAGATTATGACTACACCGTCTGATCCATTGTCACTCTCATCGACGGTAGTTTTTCAGTAGGAAACATCATAACATTTCATACAAAATTGAAGAATTTCAAGAAGAGCTTTATTAGTTTGAATATTCTTCCAGATGATCCTCCTATTCACAACACTGTTCTCAACAAATAGAAATATTCGCCTGATCCATCACTATTGTTTCTGATTGCTTTTTTATTTATTATTTAACCTTTTTGACATGCATAGTTCAAGCACATGTTGCCAAATAATAACCAATGTGGTAATCATCGCATTATAACATGATAACTTTTTGATAAGTTTTGATTCGAGCACTTCATAACGTGTACTGCTAAACGCACCGCAACAGTAAACAGAGAGCCAAAGGGACAGGGCCATACTGTATTCTTGAGCAGTGCCGTAGCGTGCGGTTGGCCAGGTTGGCACTCGCCAAGGGCGCCAGGCTACAGGGGGCGCAAACATGGGCAATTTTTGAAGTTGCATATTAAATAACAGGATTTTTTTTGGAGACATGTACAAGATTATTAAAAGTTTTTTCAAGTTACAATATTTGGAAAAACCATCATGCACATAAACAATTAGGCAAAAATAACTATAGAGGACTAATTTCGCGTCATTCTTTCTTTATAATTTATTAGCTCTGTTCAAAAACATGGTAGATTGAAACTATTCCTGGAACGAATTCAACAAAACTAAGAAGGTGTTGAATGATTTGTTAATTGAAAATTCCCTGAAAAAAATCAAATAATACTCCATAGCAGTACCCTCCCAAAAAATCGTGTTATTTTACTTCTTTTAGATGTACATAAAAGAAGCGAGCCGAATGACGTAAATTTGTGTCGAATTTTAAATACGTTATTGTGTGATTTTAGAAATGTCGATCGCAATTCCATCGTTTTCATATCCTTTTATATGTAAAATACTTTTTTTTTTGTAATTTCGAAGGACACGTTTCGTGTCGTTCCATCACTTACATTATGTGTCATTCGAGGATTGCATCCACAGCAATTTTCATTATTTTTAACAGTGAAATATTAACCCGTATAGGCCTGAGTGAAAGCAAAAATGCTAAAACCCTCACCGCTCAGCGGATACTAAACGGATATTTTTTGGGACATGCCAGGTTAGCTTTATTTATTTGCAGTGACATTAATTTGAAATTACATAAATCATTGAGATCTGATATTCAACATTATAAATAAAGAGGTTTGCACCATTTAGAATATATTGGATATGGCCACTTCGACGTAATACACTGAAAAACTAGCTATAGTTTAGATGGATACTAAACCGTTCCAATTCTCGAAAACTAGAAATCAAACATAACAGATCACTAAACTGCGTTGCCCAAGGGGTTCTGCATCCTATACTGACAAAAAATCAGTTTAGTATTCGCTCAGCAGTGAGAGTTTTAATATTTTTTCTTTCACTCGGGCCTATACGGGTTAATCAGATTACGCATGGTGCCACGTTAAAATATCTACAAAATGAATATATATATTCTTTTTTTTTTTTTTTTTTGAGTGACCCTCCGCTCTCCCCCATACCAAAAAGCTCATGACGAGCCCCCTGGTAATGGACACTCAATTCTCAGCCACAGGCAACACTTAATTAAGAAAACAAATATTTATAAGAGGCTGAGAATAATCAAAAAATGACAACAACAGGGAGTTTGAAACAAAATAACTAAGCTAAGTGCTTCTAGTGGATTGTAAATCCTTTTAAAGAAGCACATATGAAAAAGAAAATTTTACACTACAAATACGAAATTATAAATAAATACGAATTATTATTATTATTAAACAGTTAAACTAATTGTTTGGAGACGATTAACAATCTTTTGTTTTAACGACATAGTTTCAATTCAAATAAGTAAATGTGGAATTCTTCGCCGCAGGAATTCTTTAAGGTTAGTTTTGAAGGAAAAGCTGTTAGTAATTTGTTGGAGATGTCTAGGTAGGACGTTATATTTCGAAGGACCAAGGAAGGAAAAACGTTTTTGACCAAAATTGGAATGCACTCTAGATCGAGAGAGAGTATTAAATTGTCTAGTATTATGAATACGAGAAGCAATGTTGAGGGTTATGTTATGATGTAATAACGGATTGTGGAGAACATTATGAACCATTTGCAGCGTTTGCTGTTCGCAGATTCCTAAAATTGGTAAAACGCGATGGGGTAGCTCAGTATACAAACGGACAGTTGAAAACAGGATTGGTAAATTGAAGATAATTTTGAGGCAGCGATTTTGTAGGGTTTGAAGTTTTTTGAGCTTAGATTTGCATGCTCTACCCCATGAGAGAGTAAGATAATTCAGATGAGAATGAATATGGGCATAATAAAACAGAAGTAAAGCTTTGCGTGGAAGGTAGGATACTACTCGTTTAAGGACTCCACACATTGCTGAAATTTTATTGCAGACCGTTTTAATATGTTGATCCCAAGATAATGTGCAATCAAGGGTAAGACCCAAATATTTAAAGGAATCAACTTGTTCGATAGTAGCAGTACCAATAATAAGGGTAGGTGTATTCGGTTGAGCTTTTCTTGGTGATCTGAAAATCATATACTTTGTTTTTTTCAGGTTCAAAGAAAGGAGATTGCAGGCAAAATAACTTTGAAGTAAACGCAGATCTTTACACATATTTGTTGTTATTAGTTCGGGATTTATATTAGGGTAAAACAATGCCGTATCGTCAGCAAATAGCCTCGGAGTACCTTTCAGATTAATTTTGCAAATATCATTTATGTAAATTAGAAAAAGAAGAGGCCCAATGTTGCTCCAATTCTATCAACTGATACCATCAACTGATCAACTGATCAACTGATAGTTAAAATAGTAGGATTCCACAGAATTGCTGGGTGGATTCTCATACAACTCGACACATAATTTCCACAAAAAATCTTGGACAGATTTTCAATGAATAATCCTTAGTAATTCTTATCATATAAACATAATAGGCGGATTTCGAATTCGCAGGATTTATTGGTATAGTTAATAATGTTCTTACAGAGCCTCAGGTCAAATTAGCATAGACCCTAAACGACAGTTTTATTTAATTCTGAGCGCAATTTTCATAGAATCCCGCAAAGGATTATTAGAGAATTATTTAACACTTCAGTCGTCGCGCTGTTGTATTTTGTACAACACTGGTAAAAGAAACCTCGCCTTTCGTTCACAACAGCAGCGTGGTGGTTCTGACGGGGGCAAACTGAACGGTTAACATTCAAATTAGAACAAGAGTGACCAACATTCGGTTAACAGTGAAATTAGAACAAAAGTGACCAACATTCGAATAGCATAATTTTTGTAATAACACAAATTTTACTTTGTTTTCCTCCAAAACAATACTCTGATAATGCTCTGAACTGACTGATAAACGTTCGAATCCATACAGAACTTTTCATTGATTTACAACTATTTTTTCCAATGATACTTCTTGAGGATCTTGGTTCATATGAAGTCTTCATTTGATCTTTTCGACTATTTCATGAAAACAAATTTTCAATTTTTTAATTGCCTTAAATTTAAACATTTTTACACAACTTAAATACGCTACTACTCCTTTAATTATTGTATGATTCAAGAAATAATATTTGTCAAATTTTCGATTATTAAAGGAGTTGATCGAGAAATGTTTTGAATATATTCTACCTCTAGTTGTGAATTCAACAAAATATGACTAATTAATGGCATGGAATTTACTAGATTTACCTAACATTTCATTTGAAATATTGGACAAATGTATTAATCACTTATTGAGAAATTAATGAATCAGCCAGTCTGTAATAATGTCTATAATAATATTTTCAAGAGTATGCATATCACTGAAATTTTAACAGAAGCGCAAACAAGACGCGACACTAGGTTCTGAGCAGTAAATCCAGTAGTTTCTTCAAATTCGTCTCTGGCCATATAAACAGTAATTTTGTTTGATTTTTTTTTATAATCTTCAAAATCCTCAAGAAATTCAGAACGTTTACCTCTAAAGGAGATATAAAACATTTTGTATGCCTACTTGCACAAGTCTAACAATGGTTAAGTATTACTTGAGCTTCACCATGACACTTTTTTCTTGAATTGCGATGAACAATTCTAACAGAAAACTTCGAAGAGTCCTTGACAATTTTCTAGAATTTGACGTTAAACTACATAAAAGAGCTTTGAATAAGGGGCGCTCAAATGACGGTTTGCCAAGGGCGCCATGAGGCCACGCTACGGCTCTGTTCTTGAGAAAGCCCTTCCCGAAGAATACCAGATTGGGTTCTCTTTTTCATAATGATTACTTGGACTGGGGAAAATCCAAGTAAACCATTTATTCCATTTTCCATCTCTTCAGGTGACTTATAGCTACTGGAGAGACCTTGAAAGACGACTTTGAACAAACGTTCAGTTTTGTCGTCATAAGTAAAAAAAATGTGCTTCTTCTCTTCAAGATGTTTGAGACGAAGATCGCGATCTTGAAAAGTTTCCGGCAAAACTCGACAGTCTCCTTTGTTTGCGATTTGCAAGATCTAACCCTTTGTTTCCTCTCTTGAAAAACAAGAGTCTGGGCTAGAGATTTTTGAGTTTGGAAAATTTGTCTAAAGTATCGAACTGATTGCTAAAACTCACGCCTACTACTATTGCCATTCTCTGCCATGGACATAGGTATTTCACGTGAAATGACACGAGAAAGTATATACAATTTATATAAAGGATGGTACACAAATTATGTCACGCTAAATTTCAACTTTTTCGACCACCTCCCCTCACCCCTTTGTCATACTTTTTGTATGGGTTCTCCGAAAATTTTGTAAGGCTTGTCACGCTTGGCTTGACCCCTTCCCCCCCAACCCCCTCGGAGCGTGACATAATTTGTGCATGACCCCTAAGGTTGATTATTTAATGAAGTCTCTCTAAATTATTGATGCGTTATTACAGAGCACATAACGCTGCATTTCTTTTTCGTATTTCAAACGAACCAGCTTCGTCGCACATACATTAGCGTACAATGTAAGCGTTATCATATATTTAAGCGTTTTAACACACTTACACCAGGATGGCCTACATTTAGGCGCGTTCACTTTCGCAGACGGCCACAAATACTCAAGCGTTCCCACTGCTTAGAACTAATGGTGGTGGTGAAGTACCATGCACCTCCATTCCGCTGTGGTATGCGATGTAGGTTACCTCCAGAGTGCTAATGGAATGGGGTGGCAATTTATGACACCCCGTAAACAAATTTCTTCACTAGGGTGAAATTCTAATTGTGGACGTTTGGATCCCACTTACTGAATTATTTTTAATTGAAAAACAAAAGTTCAAGGATAATGATATAAGGAACAGCCATTACGTATAAGAATCCAATCTCCAACTGAATGTGAAGCCACTAAAAGTTGCTTTACCTTGACCTCGCTTTCATTCATAAAACTCGGTACACTTGGCAGAGCACTGGGCACCGGCTACAGCAATTATGTACCTTTGATCGCTTTGTAAATGGCGGTGGGTCATGGCACAGAAACACGCTGTAGTCCTCACACACGAACCTTTTGGCAGAGTGAGTCGACGGTTTGTCAGTAACTGCCTGTCAGTTGTTCGTGACGGGCCTGAGCAGGATATCTAAGTGTGAAAAATTAAGCAGTTATCCGATCAATTAGTGAAACAAAGACTATGACGAATCAAACCAATGAACCGGTCAATACCGTCAGTGACAACGATCAACCAGAGCACTTTGTCAACCGAGCCGTTCCGGTGCTGTTCACTTCTAGGAGGGGGCTTCAGTTGCGAAGATTCCATTCGGTGCTGAGTACGGGTCAAGCCAGCTACGTGATTCAGTTTTGTGACTTGGAAAGATGGGTCGGTTTCTCGTGAAAGGTTGGGTGACAAAACGTTGAATGCCAATACGTCGAAAGGGCTAAACGTCGGGATAAGAGAACGGAAAGAAAACGAAAATTTCGTGGAAGAATAATTTTCACCGAAAGAATAAAAGACTCAATATTTGCAAAACATTACTCATGAAACCTGCGAAATTAAAAAAGCACTCCATCACTCACCAATTTCGAATCCTCTGCAGAGCTTTCTTCCTGGTATTACAACAGCTAGTCCATATTGCATACCACATGGCTGGCCTAAAAATTTGTTTGAAGATCAAAAGGTTGATCTCAAGACAAAGTTTTGGTTTTCTGTTAATGAGTGGATAAAGACATTTTATATATCTGTTACATTTGGCTTGATTGCGCTCCATGTGATTTTTGAAAAGTCGAACAAGACTAAAGCATACAGACATGCATAATATTTGATGAATTGTATCAAATTCAGTTAAATTCTTGAAATGAAACTCGAGTGGTACTACATATTTTTATCTTCGAAACTATGCTGAAATGTACATGGTCCTTTCATGCTCGCTCATTGTACAATGAACATCAGAAGGATAATTTCAAAAGTTTTTGTAAAACTGCAGAAAAGCAGGGTGCTGCTATTTTTATTTCGCAGAGTGTAGTATATTGACTCAAACACGATGTGGAAAAAAATAGTCTGGAAAACAATCCTAAATCGTGATTTAAAATTACTACTTTCGACATTTTGCCCTTTCGACCTTTTGTCTTCCGACAATTTGTCCCTTAACCTCGTAAAAATGTGTGCAGTGCACCGTCTCATAACGGAAAGAAATCAAACGTATTCTAACTTTCAGTCCAATCACTTCAAACTATCTTCAGTTGGTCTCACGCCAGACAGTTCAGTGTCCGAGTCGATAGCCGTGACCAAACGGGCGAAAAACGTACAATTTGTTCGCCAATCACCCCGGAACCTATCGAACCGGGATAACGGATAGGATTCTACACCCCAGGCCAATGATCGGAAACAAATCTGGTGTAATGGCAAAAGTCAGCAAATTAACGGCTGACTTGCAGGTGAGTCATTAACACGTCCTTTCACAACATGCTCGACGTGCTCATACTACCTACGTTGGTGAGGATGGAGGGATGTGTTTGCACGGAATTAGTAGGTGGCACTTCAGGTGGAGTAAAATTCAATCGATATTCACTATTATGACGGTGGCATCTGTTCAGGGACGTCGGTGATTTCTGGCACGTTCCATAGTACAGTGGTCGGAAGGCCTCGAAGCTAAATCATTTTATTTGGACGCTCATTTCTAATTCTTTCAACACAGTTCATTTCTTGCATAAAGTGAAATGATGTCATATTAGAAGAATGTAGAATTTTTGAATCCATATAATAATCTTGGATTTCCAAGATAGGGAGACTTACGGCTTCGGCACCATTCGACTATTATCGGCAACCAAATTTCAAACACCAAATATACAGTATTTTTCAATCAAAACACATCAGTGGAAACATTGAGATGAATCTTTGTTCTGCCCGCTTCCCGCTGGCGAGATTTCCGAGACTGAACAAACGATATCGCCGGAGATGTCATCAATTCAAATGAGCACGCCTCAAAATGCGACTGATTTGGAACTGCCGAAGAGATTCACCAGCAGTTGTTATGGGAAAGTTGCCGAAGAGATTGAGGCTGCCGACAATAGTCACACTGACAAGGGATGTTCGCAGCGTTCTAAAAACGTTTCCAAAAGCATTTTGACAAGTCTGTCGGTGTGAATCGATAGAGGATTGAGCAACGCATAAATGTAAATAGACAAACACGGAATTTGTCTGCTGATGTCCAAGAAAATTACAAAAGAAGCACGGCATCGGCTTAAGCTGCCGAGAATACGTAAGTTCCCCTATGTCAATTAAAGATTTAAGTGTGCTGTTAATGCTACGAAGTTTGGGTCGACTATCTTCCAGTCGCATCTTGGATTATGTCACCAACTCCGTTGAGCAAACATTGTTTTTATGTTAGTGTGCTTCTAGCTACGAATAAGATTTTTATTAAACTCATTTGGATAACTCAAATTCAATTGCTTACAAATTTGGTGTTCTAAATCTGGAAGTGGTATTGAATTTCAGCGACTTCCCACTCCGAATAATATGGATCCAGTGAACGTTACAAAATTAGTTTGTACATATTCAATTTTAATGGATTACTTGCTTTGCTCTTGCCCACAGTTGATCAGCAGAAGTTTTCTCGATTCATTTTGTATGGGGAAAGGCTTCAAATATAACTTCAAATTTCAATTTTGAGAAGTAATTAGTTAGATGCATTTCGCCATATTAAGTTTTTTCGAGTAGCAAAAAAAAATCAAATTGCGCTGATGAGTAGGATTCATTAGTGTGGCCCTGTGTGGATCAGCAAATAATTTGTTGATTTTTATGATGTGGCCGAACGTGTTTGTCGCTATTTGAGGACGGAAAGGCGAACTCGCGTCAAGACTCTAAGCTGATAGTTTGTTCGTTTCTGGGTTACTAACCGTGTGCTAGGGTATAAAGAGTAGTGTTTGATCCGTTGAATCTGTTGCATGCTCTTTTGAGGCCGAGCGACGGATCAATTTTGACCGGTTCGTGTTTTTCGAAAAAAAAAAAAAACGAAAACAAAGGGTGGAGTGGAGTGTGGTCTTCCGATTCCATGGCATTCTCTTGCAGGGTGAGCGACGGAATCAAGACCAATCGTTTGCGAAAAAATATCCACGTTTCTCAGTTAGTATGTATGCTTCAAATAAAACTGAAAATTGTGGCTGCTCAATCAAGGATGAAGGATCAATTGGTGAGCTCGTTTCATGCATTTCTTTTTAATCTATAAAATATATATGACCGCACATTTAATCGTTACAACGGTGGGACATAAATATGATTATCCAACAAAATATGAATGATTCATCACTGTAAGTGTCGGCATGAACTCTAATTCATTTTTTTTTTGTTTTATATTTTCATATAAAATCGCTTGCCTTTTACCTTTATTTTTATAAATAAAAAGCATTGAATGGTTCGGTCTGCTTGTCTGTGCTAGAAGTGTAGACTTGTAAAACGTTCATTTTATTCAAAACACTTTGAATGGTTCACCACTGTAATTGTCGGCATAAGAATATTATGTGATGGTCCAGCCAATCGATTTATTTTTTCAATTCGAGTAAAATATTGTTACACATGCTTTCGTCCTAACAGCTGTAGGAATGCTGCTTTTAGCTATTTGTTCAACAAACTTTGAATGGTTCGTCACTTCAAAAAACGACATTATTTACTCCTATTTGGAAATTTTCCATGTCAATTGAAAATATTATATTCCTAAGCATGTTTATAACTCACAAATAATCGTTTATCATGGTCTAATCGCTTATCAAAGTGAATCCTGTGACCCAACGATCCTCCCCATTAACAACCATCCCTCTCAGTAGCCTTTGTGGAGATGCAGAGGAAAACACGGTCTTCAAATAGCAAAGGTTACACACTAACATTCCTTCCCTCAATCCCACCTGACTGCAAGGACGTGGCCGGCGCCGTTATTGACCATGTATAAATAGAGGCACTGAATTATGCACACTGAAGAAGATTATGGCTGGTTCCATAACTAGTTGCAATAAATGAGCTTATATTTAAATGGGATTTTTACCTATTTTAAATCATCAACAGTTCGTTTTTGTTATACTGATAAAATAATTTTGCACGCTTGTCAAATTTTTATACGCTTATTTAAGTTTTTATTAGATAATTTTCCTTCTTTTTGTCATAGGCTGTTCTTTCATAGATGAATATTTTGTTCATTGAAATCATGGCTTATAATATTCTCATAGAGAGTCTTATTAAAAACATATTTTTAGCACAACGGTTAACTTAGGTGAGATGTTATTCTCATCCAAGATTAACTCTGCACCGTTGCTTGTGTATATCAGTAAATCAAACGACTCGATAAACACTTACGTCAAATTGGCTCACTGTTTCTCCCTAGTGAAAAGCAGAAGTCAAAACTCCTGGTTGCTAGAACTATGAATTTATTTACTTAGTACGATTCGTAGCTTTGAAGCAAACCGATGCTAAAGAAGGACGAATAAATTGTAAAATGTTTTAGTACCTGTCAAAAGCTCACTACAAATGCAATGCGAAAATCTCTGCTGGTAGCTATTACCGTTAGCAGAGAATAATCGCTTACATTAAGGATGTTCTTCTTTCAGCATTTAATGTTTCTTAAACTAATACTAAAGAGCTGTACATCATTGATGATCTATCCTTCTTTAAGAATAAACTGTTCTTCAGAATGAATTACAAATGCATGCAAAGTGTAGTTCACTATTGTTTGCAATTTAGGCCAAACGGCATTCGGTTAAATAACCCTTTCGGCCAAATGACGTTCGGCCAAACGACATTCAGCCAAATGACCCGAAACCCCACCTTCATCGAAAGCACTAGTCTTTCCCAGGCCCCTCCCACACAGAAAAAAATATTTAATTTTCAATGTGATGTAAACTGAAGTCTACTGTAAAATCAAATCAAATTCGTGAGTTGTTACAACATCATGTAAAGTTAAACGAATATACATTCAATTTTCAACTCAAAATGGTTGAATATTACATGATTCTGTAAATTTAAAGTGAATTTGATTGAAAAATAATGGATTGGTCGTTGAAATTTAGGTTTATTTTGATGCTCCAAATATGTGCATGAAAATAGACTTAAATTTACAACATTTTTTTAGCTGTGATATGAGGAGCAGAAGAGAGAATAAATTTCCACGTACATCTAGAGGTGGATGCCATGGATCTGTTGTGCTCTTTTAGTTCATTGCTTGTATCTAGAAAGCATGTGACATTATCAGACCAAAACTCTCTTGGATGACCTCTGTGTGCCACGAATCGTTGAACTGCCATGATGCACGTGTTTTCTACAGTAAACTGTTTATTTTCGAACAAATTCATGAGTTTACCTAAAATACATGGAAATCAACGTAATTTCGATCAAATTCACATAAATTTGAACATTTATTGAGCATTGCTGGAGAATGCTCTTACTTTTCTTTTGATACCTTCCATAAAATTCTGCACAACTTTTTTCGGAACTTTTCGAACTGCTTTTTGAACTGCTGACCACATTTTCTTGAAAAAATCGATGGAGCTTGCTTCTCTTCCATCCTTCTTAAGATGCCGTTTGATTATTGCCCAATATGTTTCAATGTGGCGTAATTCTGAGCAATTTGATGGATTCGATCATTTTCTACAAATTCGACTTATTCCTTCTAGAGCATCTCCAAAGTAGCTGAAGCATAGTGAGCCTATGCTAGGTCTGGCAAAAACAATGGAGGCATGGTATGCTTTCAGTAGATGGGCAGAAGCCATTTTTTAATGCATTCAGTGCTGTAATTTTCGCCGTTGATTGAACCCGTCGTGAAATATGTAGTACTTTCATACCGCAGGAGCAAATTGCTTGCCATACCAAATCATTTTTCCCAAATTTTTCTGTTGGGATGTATCGTACGTCGTCAGGAATATCTGTTTTGGCCACAGCGTTGAAAAAATTCAATTTGGACACTTCGCGATTTGAGCCAAATCTCGGAACGGCAGTTTTTCTGTACACCATTTGTGCAGAAAAAAATTGAGAGTCGCCATGTCAATTCGACCCATTGTTTAGAATTTATAATTTTTTTATGTCAACTTTTGTCTGCTGTCAAAATAAACACTTGAGATCACACTGAAACAAAATTTTATTTGTTTTTATGGAATTTTTACACCAAAATGCTAATATTTAGGTGTCCACTTTCTTAAATGAACAGTCCTTAGTGCTTAGCGAGTGTACAATCTCTATGTGCACCGCTCTGATGGTAAGGCAAGTGAACACAGCCACCCAACGCTTCACGTTGTTACTACGTTACTTCTGCCCATCTTCACAAGCAGCGAACCAAAGTAATCCAGTCCGGTATAAGTGAACGGCTGAATGAACGCTGTCAGACGCATCTCTGGAAGGTGCCTCTTCACCGGCGATTCTGGTGTAGCTTTCGCAATGCGACAAATCGTACATACCCGTTCTACTTTCTCCAGCAGCCGCCGTAGTGCAGATATTTCGAATCATTGACGTATTGCGTTAAATATAGTTTCACGGTTTGCGTGACGGAGACGACGATGATACCAACCAACGATTAGGAACGTGATAACATGTTGCTTAGAGAGTATGATAGGAAATTTTGCGTCCATGGATGCGTATAGGGCCGCACCGATTCGACCACGGCTTCGCAGTATTCCTAAATCGTCGATATATGGTAACTTTTTGTAGATTACACTGGATTTGCCGTCGGATGACGTCGCTCAGGTGGTCCTGATGGAAGGCGATTTCATCTGCATAAGACTCACACTGAGCCGTTTTCAGCAATGCTTCTTCTGCTCGACGTAGTTCATTGCTGGTAAGGATGCCAAGTTCCAGATTTTCCCCGTTTCTACGCCTTTTGAGGTTGTCAATCCAACGAAGAACATACGCAGCCACGCGTAGCAATTTGGACCACTGGTTAAATCTTTCGAACACCATGCTTGAAGAGAAGTGTGCTAAGCTTAAGTGTACGGGCCGAAGTTCTTCATCAGTAATGGTGTTTTCTGCTGTCTGGGCCAATGTTCTTCAGGATTGTATAAGAAGAAAGGTCCGTTAAACCAATTCCTGTGGTCCGTTGTTCCATTTAGTGGCCAAATCAGCTACGTTAGTTTTCGATGGTACCCAAAACCATACTGACTGTTGCGTGGATGACAAAATTACCCCTATTTAACGGTGACGAATTTGTGATATCGACGATGAGCAGTAGAACGAACTCATGCTAGAACAGTGCTAGCGTCCGTCCAGCAGAAACGTTGACTTATCGGATATGATTGTTAAGTTTGTATTGCTTCTATCGATCGGGTGTTTGGCCCGAGTGGGCCAAACAGACTCGTGACTACTCTGGCAACTTCCCGTTTTGTCCAAGTTCTTCGATTCCGATTCTATTAGTTCTCTTATGCCTTGCAAAACTGCGTGTTCATTGGACAGAAATCGACGAAGAGTAAAGCCACTTTTAGATTATACAAATTTTACCTCATTCACAACACTCACCGCCTCTGAAATCATCTCGAAACTGTCTTAATAGTCGTCGACGTAGTGCTTATCAATGATTGCTGTTACTGCTCGCAGATATTCTTCGGTGAACTCTTCTGCGTTAAGGTTCTTCACGTACCGTAAAACGGGGTAACTTTGATAATGCGGGTAACTTTGATAATGCGAGACTCTCAACATACTAAACGAAATAACAAAGTTCCTGCTAATCTGTTAAGCAAAACGAATGCAAAAGTAAAGAGTATTAGTATGACACTTCATGTTGAAGCTATTTCCGTTGGAATCAAGTACATTTGAGGATTTCTATGCATATATGGAAAATTTATGAGATTTTAGCAATTTTGAAATGCTCTCAAACAATCTGTTCTACGATCACTATTTGATGAAGTCATAATGAATTCGTCACTTATACTTGATAGCTTTGTTATAGTAGAACTCGAATTCGGTCTCAAAACTTTTAGCGAACACTATTTTTACAAACTGGGACCATTTTTGTAATCTAAGTCACAAAATTCCATATAGCGTTAAACGCCTAAAGATATACAACGCCCTACAAATGTTCTGTAATTCACTCAATTTTGTTCGAGTGATGCTCCATTTTCAAAGTTACCCCAAAACAGAAAACCGACTTTCGATTATATGAAAAATTATATATCCATTAAAAATAAATCTTTCTATCAACTGGAATCGATAGTAAGGATACCAGTACTTGTTTTAAAAATATGAATTGAAATTCTTTGATACAGCTTGCATAAATATTCAAGTTTTCTTCGTAAAAACTATCAAAGTTACCCCGTTTTACGGTACCGTAATTTCGGGTGAAATTGATCATTTTTCACAGTTTTTCTAGTCTGTTTTCTATAATGTTAACAATTCCAAACCACTAAATGCAGGAAAACAAGTACAAAGGTGAGCCTCAACGACTTATGTTCCGAAATTTTCTAACAAATGTCATTTTAGTGTTAACAAATATCTCAAAAATAAAAAATCAGAGGATCTCATTTCGGGCTGAAATTGATCACTTGTCAATGCCATTATTGTTAGTTTTCAAAACAACTCTACATGCTGAATCCGAATATGCTTGTCAAATTCTTAACAATGCAATATTTATACAAAAAACGAATAGTTTAATTTCAAGAATTACGCGGAAAACGCCTAAATGTATGGAATTTCCTAAGGATTTGAATGATATCTAACAGAAATTTAATTATTTCAACCATATGAGCTAATTGGTACGAGTTTTGGTGATGAAATATGGTTTGGGGATATATCTCAAGCATCCTCACAAACTTTCAGGTTTATACCATGTTCAAATTCTTGCTTATAAATTATAAAT
Organism: Aedes aegypti; assembly: GCF_002204515.2. Taxonomy (NCBI): domain Eukaryota; kingdom Metazoa; phylum Arthropoda; class Insecta; order Diptera; family Culicidae; genus Aedes; species Aedes aegypti. The sequence continues at coordinate 93,303,166 of NC_035109.1, read as the reverse complement.
TCATAGGTGTTTGTCAATACTGCACCGTGCAGTGCGCATCGTACCTTCGTGCTGTGCGTACACGAATTCTCTCTGCTCTTGGAAGTTTTCTTAAAAACTACCAAAAGCAATAAAACAGTACTTTTCAGTGCTACATAAACAGTACTTTTCAGTGCTAAAATTAAAAACGGTACTTTTCAGTGCTACTTAAACAGTACTTTTCAGTACTATTTTCTACTATTGATCCCTTTACGATTCTTGTTTGGACCCGTGCCTTCGATTTTTCGTTGGACCCGTTGGCGAAAGCTAGCGGTGGTAATCCTTCTTGGAGGTGTAATCCAGATATACCGTTTCAAAAATTTTCGAAAAAAATTTTTTTTTTTTCGGGTTAGTGTTTGAACTTGAGCCATTTTGCGAGTACCGCAACTGCCTTGTCTAGAGAGGTTGTATTGATGTTCTCCGATCGAGCTGAAATTTACAGGAGTTTTTTTCCTATATAAAAGAATATATTCCGCAAAATTTCAGATTTTTATATTAGGGAGAAGTGGTACAAAATAACCACTAATGATTTAATATATAAAAACATACAAAATCAATTAAAGTGATATATTAGCGATAGTAAAAATGCACGAATTTGCATGAAATTTGGCATGTTTAATTAACGTTATATGAACTTCAATATGAACATGGTATTTGGATTAGAACAAAATTTCAAATTGATAAAAAAATCTGTTATATTTTTTTTTAATAAAATTAGATTTTTTTTTCAAATCGACTTATATTTTTGTCAACCAAACTAGGTCAAACAACTAAATATGAAGTTTTGTAAGAAAAATCAGGAGCTTTCATTCGCGGTGTACCGTAGTGAATCAAAATTCGGACGGTACCAATATCCGGACACTCTGATAATATCTGTATAAATAAAAATGGAGTGGTGTTTGTATGTCACGAAATAACTTGAGAACGGATCAACCGATTGAGGTAAGTTTTTCACTGTTGCACTCGACAAGGGATGCGACTTGTTCGTGCAAGGAAAAAGTTTGGGAAAGTCTCCGGAATAATCGGGAAAACGGGAGAAGACTCAGGTGTCATTTTGTATGGGGGATTACATGACATTTTGCAACAGCCTACTTGATGGCAAGACGAAGTTTGCCGGGACCACTAGTTTACCAATAAAATGCTGAATTGACAACATTTATACAACTATATTGAATGAAAAAATAGCTGTTTTTGTAGTTATTACGACGTATTGTCCTTTCGGAGCTCTGTTCAACAAACTCATCAATGTCCCCGATGAGATCAGCTCAAAGGTATAAATTTATTGGTTAGAGATAATCGTATAGTATTTTATTACTTACATTTGGTCTCTTACTAGGCAAACAAATTCAAATTTTTAAATTTAATATAGGGTAATTCAGGTCGCTATCTGTAATTATTCAGTTTTAATAAGCATATAGTAATAATATATAAATTATAATTCACTTAATAAACTATTTTGCATTCACATCGATCAATCAACAATGAGAAGGTATTTTTTTCAATTCTCATTCCCCCTCTTGACATTTCCCCCACTCATTCGCATGGATGGTATATATGCGTTCGAGGGGCGCTTAGATGGAGGCAATCGTCGCAGCAGTAGTGATTGTAACATAATAATACACAAAGTTATAGTTTAAAAGTTTAGTGACACCACTTTAAAAAAATATGCTGTATATATAGTTTAAAATAGTAAGAAAAGGCTGTCCGGAATTGGAGCCCATTGTTTTTGAATCCGGACATTGTATTGGAATTGTATGTTTCGATGCCGTAAGTACACAATTTTCAAATAAAACTGGAATAATACTTTGAACATCATCAAAACATGAGTAATATGTAATAAGAACAATACTGTGCGTCGTTCATTGAACCAATCAGTGATGATTGCAGTTTGAACCACCAACATGTCTGTCCAAACAACTAAATCACAAACATTGCTTACACAATATGTGTTCATTACTATTCAAAAAGAAACCCATTTGGCAGAACTACACTTTTTATAAGGGAAAAGTGGGTCAAAATGACCCCCAATATTTTTGTGTCGGAAAACACAAAATCACAAGAACTACTGTACCATTTAAACGGATTGTACTAGAAAATATGTTATTTTTTTTTTGTAAAAAACACACAATTTTCCGTGGAAATATGCAATTTTTAACAATCTTCGTCTCTCTTTTACTCTTTCGAGAAATTTGCAAACATCAAGGCTAATAAAAGTCAAAATTCCATTCAAGATATAAACAGTACAGTGTCTCATAGCAGCCATATATGAAGCCAGTCTAAACTAAGCTAAACTCAATTATTTACAAACTGATCTCTAGCAAACATACCATCATACACTGTTGTTCGGCTGTTTGGGCACGTCAGGAGTTAATCATCAATGTTAACTTCCTTTTCCCGATCAGCCTAGATAGCCGCGTAGTGTCGGTAGCGGTTGTTTCAACTGGCTAAGAATTAACACTACGGACTGCCTGTTCCGGTGGTAAAAGTCCACCTCACAGGTGACCCCTAATTCATACGGCTTTAAGCTTACCGTGCCTAAGAATGAATGGTTAGGGGGGTCTAAATAAAACCTAGCCGCAAACGGAGCCTGTGGAGTTCCAGGGCGCCCTCTACAGTATTATGCCCTTCCTGTGCTACCCGGAGCAATGGTGCAGGTGACCTTGTGTTTCTCCGAGAAAATCGGCTGCCCTTCTTCAGTCTCAAGCCTGAGGCTAAATAAGGGTGGGATTATTAATACATTGTAATTAAGTTTAAATTTTCACCTATATGGTTTCGCATTATGCGTTTTATGCAGTGTAATCTGTGCTTTTCGCCTTTGGCGACTTTTAAGAGATACCGATCTGGTTTTTGTTCGTTGCTGATCTTTTTCGTTCTGAGATTGCGAAAAGCTTAATTCTGCCTAGTTTGGGTAGTGGCTACGGCTAGGATAGCTTAGTTAGATCAATCTCCAGCATTAAATGTCAGCAACGATCAATCTTTGTAGACTCATACAAATGGTACAGCTCAAATGGCGCTAGTTCAAAAACCTTACTTCTGTGAACTTTTATCTAGGTAACCTAGTGGACCCAGTTTTTGCTACTTTCAGAAACATGAAATGGCATACTCGCGTGCCATGCCTCGTGCATGCGTGCTCGTAAATAGCGCTGACGTCACTACACTCATTTCTGAGTTAACAACCAGAGATGTATGTGCTGTCACAATTGATATTTCTGTATGTGACCTCAATAGGAAATACGTCTTTCGTTTTGTGGTGTATTTACCACATGATGAACCATCCCTAATGGATGATTTCAAACGAGTTATCGTTCACTGTCTATGAAAAGGCCTTCTGCTGATTGTGGGCAGTGATGCTCATCACATCATCTGGAGCAGCTCAGATATCAATTTGAGAAGCTCCAGTCTGATGGAATGCTTAAGTAGTTCAAATCTTGGATTACTTATAGTAGGAAATCGCTTACATCTCTATATGAACATGAGAATGTTAATTCGCTGACTTTGCATTTGTTATACTCCACAAACTGTGAATTGGTTGTGACCAAATTCCATGGATTTTCTCCGTCCATTGGAAATCCTAGTGATTTGGTTGTCCCCCTTTCCGGTGAATTGGGACACAATTGTCCTTGCTTCGAGTGATCTCAAAATTGCTTGTCACTTTGCTTATAGGAAATGTTCCTCACAACTTCCTTCGCGGGACGAGTGGACGTCTGTACATTACTGAGCCACCCCAAAGGTGGCTAAGTATTTAACAAATCTGTCAAAACAGAATTGCAGTCACTTGGTTACAACCTTAACTGGCCACTGCTGACTCAACTATCACATGGCAAATATTCAGTGTATTGATACATTTGTGTGTGATAATTGTGATTCCGATTATGGAACTTCTTATCACCTGATATGTAACTGTCAAGTTCTCGCGTAGTTGCGATTCCAATTACTTGGTAAACACTTATTAAGTGAAACTTATTTCAGTAACCTGAATCTTCAGGACCTTCTGTTATTCTTAACCCGCTGTGGTAATGAGCTATAGGCTCTCTTTACGCTCATGCGTTTTGCAGTGCCCTTTTTAGGGCGCTGTTCGAACCCATTGTGGTATGGAGCTATATGCTCTTAATTCGCTTATGCGATTTTCCCTCTTCAAGGGACCCCACTCCTATTTCCTCCCATCTTCCCCTTCCCTTTCCTCTCCCATCGGGTAGATGATGAAATAGGCTCAAATATGGCGATGGCACAAATCTCCCAAATGGCGGGGAACGTGCCTCTGGAGCCGGCCTTCTGATACCTGATACAGTGTCTCATAGCAGCCATATATGAAGCCAGTCTAAACTAAGCTAAACTCAATTATTTACAAACTGATCTCTAGCAAACATACCATCATACACACATACATGTGACCCTCCTAATCAAACCCATCAAATATTATCCAAATTAAAAAAATGCGGTAGTTGATTCCCATCCAAACAGCGTGAGAAGAAACAACGCTTACTACTGAACCGCCGAAGCTGCTAACGAAAACATTGATGCAATGACTTATTGTTATCCACATCATCACTTTTGCAAGAAAGTGACATTTCTTTCAGATATGGCAGCGGCAACACGGTATGATATAATCGGTAATTCAACTACCGATAAGAGGCCTCCATACGCTGCTCATACCGCCCGGATTTTGATTCACCACGGTACACCGCGAATGAAAGCCCTTGAGTTGTCCTACAAAACTTCAACCTAGTTTGGTTGTCCAAAAATAAGTCTATTTGAAAAAAAAAACTAATTTTACAAAATAACAGGTTTTTCTCGATTTGAAATTTTTTTTCCAAAATGATCATTCATATAACGTAAAGTAAACATGCCAAATTTCATACAAATTCGTGCATTTTTACTATCGCTATTCTTCTTCTTCTTTCTGGCGTTACGTCCCAACTGGGACAAAACCTGCTTCTCAGCTTAGTGTTCTTATGAGCACTTCCACAGTTATTAACTGAGAGCTTTCTATGCCGATTGACTATTTTTGCATATGTATATCGTGCGGCAAGTACGAAGATACTCTATGCCCTGGGATGTCGAGAAAATTTCCAACCCGAACAGATCCTCGACCGGTGGGATTCGAACCCACGACCCTCAGCTTGGTCTTGCTGAATAGCTGCGCGTTTACCGCTACGGCTATCTGGGCCCCTACTATCGCTATTATATCAGTTTAATTAATTTTGTATTTTTTATATTAAATCATTAATGGTAATTTCGTACCACTTCTCCCTAATATAAAAATCTGAAATTTTGCGGAATATATTCTTCTATATAGGAAAACAACTCCTGTAAATTTCAGCTCGATCGGAGAACATCAATACAACCTCTCTAGACAAGGCGGTTGCGGTACTCGCAAAATGGCTCAAGTTCAAACACTACCCCGAAAAAAAAAAAATTTTTCAAAAATTTTTGAAACTGCATATCTGGATTACACCTCAAATGAAAGCCCATGAGTTACCCTACAAAACGTCATATTTAGTTTTTTGACCTAGTTCGGTTGGTAAGAAAAAAATCGATTTGAAAATCACTATTTGTTTTATGAAAAACTCATTTTTCTCGATTTGAAGTACTTTTAAAATTCATATACCAGACCAATCTCAAAGTTTATATAACGTAGAGTAATCATGCCAAATTTCAACATAATCCGTGCAGTTTTACTATAGTTATATCAGTTTTTGTGATTTTGCATGTTTAGTGACATGAAATTATTGGGGGTCATTTTGTCCAACTTCCCCCTAATATAAAAATCTAATATTTTGCAAAATATCATCTTTTATATAGAAGAACAATCCCTGAAAATTTCAGCCTGATCGGACAACATCAATACAACTTCCCTTGGAAAGGGGGTTGCGGTTCTCGCGAACTGGCTCTTAAAACCTGGATCTAAACTCAAAAGAGATCCTAACTTTTTTGTTTATCGTAATGATCGACTTGATGGTGCATGTGGGGGAGTTGCCATCATCATTCATAGGCGTATAAAACATCAACTGTTTTCGTCATTTGAAACTAAAGTTTTTGAAACTTTTGGTGTTTCTGTTGAAACACAGTTTGGTAAATATACTTTTATAGCTGCCTATTTGCCTTTTCAATGCTCTGGACAGCAAGTTAATTTGCTCAAAACTGATTTGCGAAAATTGACTCGCAATAAGTCAATTTTTTTTGTCATTGGTGACTTTAATGCCAAACACCGGCCATGGAATAATTCTCAAAGTAATTCCAACGGCAGAATTTTATTTGATGAGTGCTTTTCATGATATTTCTCAATTCAATACCCTGATAGCCCTACATGTTTTTCCTTTTCTAGAAATCCATCTACGATTGATTTGGTCTTAACCGACTCTAGTCATCTTTGTAGCCAACTGATTACTCATGCTGATTTTGATTCTAATCATGTCCCTGTTACATTTCAAATATCCCAAGAAGCGATTCTCAATCCTATCAGCCCCACTTTCAATTATTTTCGAGCCAACTGGATAAATATATATATGAAACATTTATCGACTCTAATCTTGATGTTAATATTCCCTTACAAACAAAACTTGATATTGACAATGCTCTTGAAACTTTAACAAATTCCATTGTTGAAGCCAGGAGCATTGCAATTCCAAAATGTGAAGTAAAATTTGAATCCGTGATTATAGACGATGATCTTAAACTCTTGATCCGTCTTAAAAACGTGAGGAGGAGGCTATTTCAACGCACTCGTGATCCTGCTATGAAAATTATAAGGCAGGATTTGCAGAAAGAAATCAAGGAACGTTTTGCTCAATTAAGAAACAAAAATTTTGAAAATAAGATTTCTCAATTGGACCCTGGCTCTAAGCCCTTTTGTAAATTATCTAAAATCTTGAAAAAACCTCAGAAGCCAATACCGGCATTGAAAGAGGAAAACAAATTATTACTAACTAATTGCGAAAAAGCTCAAAAACTTGCTATACAGTTTGAAAGTGCGCACAATTTTAATTTAGGACTTACTAGTCCAATTTAAAATCAAGTTACTCAGGACTTCGAAAATATTCTCAATCGAGAGAACGTTTTCGAAAATGCCTGGGAGACTGATTTGGAAGAAGTGAGAACTATTATTAAAAAATTCAAAAATATGAAAGCTCCTGGCGATGATGGAATTTTCTACATCCTCATCAAGAAACTTCCAGAAAGTAGCTTATCATTTTTAGTTGATATATTTAACAAATGGTTTCAATTAGCATATTTTCCTGACAAATGGAAAAATGCTAAGGTTGTTCCAATTTTAAAACCAGACAAATATCCTGCAGAAGCTTCTAGCTATCGTCAGTTTGCTTTCCTCCATCAGTAAACTTTTTGAAAAGGTTATTTTGAAAAGAATGATGGCCCACATCAACGAAAATTCAATTTTTGCCAATGAACAGTTCGGATTCCGCCATGGACATTCGACCACTCATCAACTTTTACGTGTAACAAATTTGATCCGTTCCAACAAATCTGAAGGCTATTCTACTGGTCTTGCTCTTCTTGACATAGAAAAAGCATTCGACAGTGTTTGGCATGAAGGTTTGATTGTAAAATTAAAAAACTTTAATTTTCCAACATACATTGTTAGAATAATTCAAAGTTATCTGTCAAATCGTACACTTCAGGTTAATTATCAGAAATCCAGATCTGAAAGACTTCCTGTAAGAGCTGGTGTTCCCCAAGGCAGCATTTTGGGACCAATATTATACAATATTTTCACATCTGACTTACCTGAGTTACCCCAGGGATGTCAAAAATCTTTGTTTGCGGATGACACAGGCCTCTCCGCCAAAGGACGAAGCCTGCGTGTCATCTGTAGTCGTTTGCAAAAAAGTTTGGATATTTTTTCTTCATACTTGCAAAAATGGAAGATTTCTCCTAATGCTTCCAAAACTCAACTAATAATATTCCCACATAAACCAAAAGCTCTTTATTTGAAACCTTCAAGTAGACATGTTGTCACGATGAGAGGGGTTCCAATAAATTGGTCAGATGAAGTTAAATATCTAGGGCTCATGCTAGATAAGAATTTAACTTTCAAAAATCACATTGAGGGCATTCAAGCCAAATGTAATAAATATATAAAATGTCTCTATCCCCTTATTAATAGAAATCAAAGCTTTGTCTTAAGAACAAGCTTTTGATATTCAAACAAATTTTCAGCTAGCTGTTGTAATACCAGGAAGAAAGCTCTGCAGAGAATTCAAAATACAATTTTGAAAATGATTCTGAAGCTTCCTCCCTGGCATAGTACCAATGAGTTACATAGAATATCCAATGTTGAAACATTGGAATAAATGTCAAATAAAATAATTAATAATTTCAGGCAAAAATCGTTACAATCTTCTATTGCCACGATTAATGCGTTTTATGTTTAGGTTAAGTTAGGTTAAGTATATTAAAAACTTTTTTTTTCTCCTATAAGCAGGTGAAATCAAATCACCTGTAAAAAATCTGAACTGCTACGGCAAATGAAATGTAATATGTTGTTAACAAAATGTTAATTAAATCTTAAATTTGTTTTACCAAATTAGGATGATAGTGTTGTCTAATAACACAGCCCAGTAAACACAAACTCGTATACGATAGCGCATAAGAGTACAAATGTGGAGGCGATATACGTAAATGCGCCAAAAGGCTGCGTGTAAGATGTACGTATATCGCCTCCACATTTGTACTCTTATATCCCATCATAAACGATGGTGTGTTTACTGGGAGAACACCTAGATATAAGAAATGAATGTAATGTTTGAATGATACTAATAAAGAAAAAAAAATACTGCACCGTGCATGATTTTGAAATTTTACATTATTTTCATAGTAATAAACATTTTTTAACGCAAAAAAACTTCACAACACACAATTCGACAATAGTTACGACAAACAACGTTCATTTACTGCAGCTTACATTGATATTTGTACTCCATTACGAATAAATAAAATCGTGTGATACGATGATCAATTTCACCCTTCTGATCAATTACACTCGATTTTACGGTACTGCGCCGACGCCGGTGAACAGGTGTACCCGAAGGTGGCCACGTCCATTATGTAGACCTTGGGAGGATCCGTTGGCTGCTCTCGGAACAAGAAACGTTGGGGCTGGTAATCTGGTGCGCGAATTTTGATCTGATGGAACATTTTCATTAATCCCCGGTGATGGCCACAGGATACTGTCGAAATTGGCATAGGACTTTTGGAAGAGGGGTCAAGAGATCCGGCCCTTTCAGAAGTTGAGAGTAGAACGACGTATCACCTACTTTCGCTGCTGCGTCCCAAATCAATCTGACCTTTCCAGGTTTTCTGGCATTAGATACCATGCCCAGTGCAAGGTACCAAACGCGTTTTGAGTCAACAGATGTCAATTCCCACAAACTGGCTCGGTGCTCATAACCCTTTCGTTCATAACCTGCGATCTGATCACGGACACACTTCTGCAATGCCGGTTCGCGGTTTAACCGACGTTCAAGCGATTCTAGGTGGGGAACGGCCATTGGGAAGCTATCTGAAAAGTTCAGGTCATCTGTCATCCAAAGTAAACCCGTTTCGAAATTTGATCCCGATCGTGTACGTTGTGTTGTATCTTTCAACAGCCGCTTGACCCGTTGATCTTATATTGGTTCGACAAGATTGCCACGCTCAGTGCAACCGGCCTCCTCGAGGGTGAAATAGTGTCGAAGTTGATCACTCATTTCCTGATCCGATACGGAGGCTGCAGCGACGTGAAAACCGACGTTTGGTTCGGAACACATCCATAATTGCAAAATCCATGCAAACGACATTTCGCTCCGATGGGATCTAGTGAACCTCCATCTCGCAGTTTCAGTGGGACGGCCAATCTGAGGTTGTCCAGTCCAATAAGTATTTTTGGTTGAACTGGCTCGTAATCCTCTATTGGCAATCCTCGCAAGTGTGGAAAACGGCGTACTAATTCCTTATACTTTCCGCTTTGGGTGGGCAAAACCAAACGACCAAACGTGCGAGCGTGGCTGAGTGTGTATTGAGTGTCGATACCCTTACCGGAAATATCGAGCTGTACTTGCTGCGATTTGGATTCGACCCTGCTTACGCTTCCTGACCACTTGTCCACGGTTGTGCTTCGCCGGTAACACCTAGTCGCATAGCCATGGAGTCTTCTACAAGTGTGTACGACGAACCTTCGTCGATGAAATCCAGGATCGGCAAGTCCATTTGGCGTGGTTATTAAGGCAGGTTGGTTGGTAAATGGCTGGGCATGGCGTACCATACTCTCTGTGCGGACCTTAGCCTCCTACCCAGCAACTCCTATCCCTACCTCCTCGCGGTACTGGCCGGAGTACGAGTAACCTTAGGGAGGATCGGGTAACCAACCCCCGGTGAGAACTTTGGTCGTATGCTGACAGGGAAGGGGGATTTGCTTTTGCTTTTGCTTCTGCAAACCTGGAGCGTCTGTGCTCCATGTTAGGAGCGGCTCACAACAGCGTCTGTTATGGGGAACAGCAGCGGCTGATCATTGTCCGAGTGCCAGAGAATGACTTTAAGCTAAACTGTGCACTATGGCCCTCCGAACATTTAGGAGGAATGATCCTCCGGAAATCAAGGGGGTTGGTGTCAGGCCCTGCATGCCAACCGTAAAAAAATCAAGCAACGATTAATCAACGAGAGAATACGAACCGGGTCAATCGGCGAAGACCACAGCGACGCAAAGGGACTAGCGATTGGAAACTCGGTACGTGGAACTGTGAATCTCTCAACTTCATCGGGAGCATACTCGTCGACGTGTTGAAAGACCGCGGATTCGGCATCGTAGCGTTGCAGGAAGTGTGGTGGTAGTGATCACTTGTGCGAACGTTTAGAGGTAACCATACCATCTACCAGAGCTGCGGCAACACACACGAGCTGGGAACAGCTTTTATAGTAATGGGTGATATGCAGAGGCAAGAGAGAATGTGCAAGTTGAGGCTCAAAGGCGGGTTCTTCAACTTCAGCATAAAAAAGATGCTTTTTACGCGCGGCTCGAACGCAAGTACGACAGCTGCCCAAGCCATGACGTTAAAATCATCATAGGAGATCTAAATGCTCAGGTTGGCCAGGAGAAGGAGTTCAGACCGACGATTGGAAAATTCAGCGCCCACCGGCTGACGAATGAAAACGGCTAACGACTGATTGATTTCGCCGCCTTCAAGAATATGGACATCCATGGCACCTACTTCCAGCACAGCCTTCCATACCGATACACCTGGAGATCACCACGAGAATCACAAATCGACCACGTTCTGATTGATGGACGGCACTTCTCCGACATTATCGACGTCAGGACCTATCGTGTCGCTAACATCGACTCTGACCACTATCTTCTTCTTCTTCTCTTTCTTCTTCTTCTTCTTCTTCTTGGCATTAACGTACCCACTGGGACAGAGCCTGCTTCTCAGCGTAGTGTTCTTATGAGCACTTCCAGAGTTATTAACTGAGAGCTTTCTTTGCCTACATTGCCATTTTCGCATTCGTATATCGTGTGGCAGGTACGATGATACTCTATGCCCAGGGAAGTCAAAGAAATTTCCATTACGAAAAGATCCTGGACCGACCGGAATTCGATCCCAGACACCTTCAATATGGCTTTGCTTTGTACCCGCGGACTCTAACCACTCGACTAAGGAACTGACCACTATCTGGTGATGGTTAAACTGCACCCAAAACTCTCCGTCGTTAACAACGTACGGTACCGACGTCCGCCCCGGTATGACCTAGAGCGACTTAAGCAACCGAATGTCGCAGCGTCATACACGCAACACCTCGAGGCTGCATTACCGGAAGAGGGTGAGCTGGATGAAGCCCCTTTTGAGGACTGCTGGAGAACAGTGGAGGCAGCCATCAACGATGCAGCTGAGAGCAACGTCGGGTACGTAGGGCGAAGTCGACGGAACGATTGGTTCGACGAGGAATGTAGGCAGATTATGGAGGAGAAGAATGCATCGTGGGCGGTCATGCTGCAGCAAGGGAGGAGACGGAGTGTGAGGAGATGGAACAGCTGTGCCGTTCTCAAGAAACACGTAAGTTCTATCAGAAGCTCAACGCATTCCGCAACGGCTTCGTGCCGCGAGCCGAGATGTGCAGAGATAAGGATGGGAGCATTTTGACGGACGAGTGTGAGGGGATCGAAAGATGGAAGCAGCACTTCGACGAGCACCTGAATGGCGCTGAGAGCACAGGCAATGAAGGACGGGCTAACGGAGGAAATGCCTTCGTCAGTACTGCGGAGGATGGAATCTAATCAGCCCCCACTTTGAGGGAGGTTAAGGATGCCATTCACCAGCTTTAGAACAATGAAGCTGCTGGTAAGGATGGTATCGAAGCTGAACTCATAAAGATGGGCCCGGAGAGGCTGGCCATTCCTCTGCAGCGGCTGATAGACACAATCTGGGAAACAGAACAGCTACCGGAGGAGTGGAAGGAAGGGGTAATATGCCCCTTCTACAAAAAAAGCGACAAGTTAGCTTGTGAGCACTTTCGAGCGAGCACCATTCTAAATGCGGCCTACAAAGTATTATCACAGATCATTTTCCGTCGTTTGTCACCTGTGGTAGACGAGTTTGTGGGAAGTTATCAAGCCGGCTTCGTTGACGGCCGATCGACAACGGATCAGATCTTTACTGTACGGAAAATTATCTAAAAATGTCGTGAATACCAGGTCCCGGCACATTGATTTCAATGCAGCATACGATAGTATCGACCGCGTAGAGCTATGAAAAATCATGGACGCATGGATGGTGTGCAAAATTGTGTGAAATTTTCAGGCGAACATTCCAGTTTGTTTGAATTCCGCCGGGAGCTACCACAAGGTGATAGACTTTCGTGCCTGTTATTCAATATTGCGCTTGAAAATGTTATGCGGAGAGTCAGGCTCAACAGCCGTGGTACGATTTTTACGAGATCCAGTCAATTTGTTTGCTTCGCGGATGATATAGACATTGTCGGCCAAATATCTGAAACGGTGGCAGACCTGTACACCCGCCTGAAACGCGGGACAGCAAAAGTTGGACTGATGGTGAATGCGTCCAAGACAAAGTACATGCTAGTATGTGGAGCCGAGCACGGCAAGACTCGCCTCCTTAGGTAGAAGCAACAGACATGGAGGCTCGAACAAAATTCCATCAAAATCACACACGACACGATGGCACTAGTGAACGTCAACATACATTGGCACACAAAGCAACGCTAGCGACAAGTGGCAATTTTTGATGCTGACACTAGCGCCAAAGTGTAAAAAGCGGCAAAATTGAAGCTCTTATTAAAGATGAACGGCTGTTCTCTGTGGTAGCAGTGTTACGATAGACAGGGATACGTTCGAGGTGGTCGACGAGTTCCTCTACCTTGGATCCATGCTGACGGCTGATAATAACGTTAGCTGTGAAATATGGAGGCGTATCAACAGTGGAAGTCGGGCCTACTATAGCCCCCACTAGAAGATTCACACCCGCACCAAATGTACCATGTAAAAAACGCTCATATGGCCGATAGTCCTCTACGGGCATGAAACATCAACGTTGCTCTAGGAGCACCTGCAATCAATTAAAGTCTTCGATCTTCGGGTGCTTAGCACGATCTTTGGCGGTGTGCAGGAAAACGATGTGGCGGCGATGGATGAATCACTCTACGGCGAACCCAGTATCCAGAAGGTGGCCAAAGGTGGAAGGGTACGATGGGCAGGGCATGTTGCAATAATGCCGGACAGCTACCCGGCAAAGATGGAGTTCACTTCGGATCCGGTTGGCACTAGAAGGCGTGAAGCGCAGCGAGTTATGTGGGCGGATCAAGTGCGTATCGATTTGACGAGCGTGGGGCAGAACCGAGGATGGAGAGATGCGGCTACGAAACGAGTATTGTGGCGTGATTCAGAGCTATTTGTTTAGATGTTAACTAAATAAATTAATGAATGTGTAACAGTGGACAAATTATAATTGAATCATGAAAAAAAAATCAAGTGGGAATCGGGCCTACGATTTTTGTATGCTAGACGAGTGCTCTACCAGCTAAGCTACTAAACCAGCTGATGACTCAATAACTTAGTACCGTAAAACGGGGTAACTTTGATAGTTTTTTCGAAGAAAACTTGATTATTTATGCATGCTGTTAAAAAGAATTATAATTTATATTTTTAAAACAAGTACTGACATTCTAGCTATCGATTGCAATTGATAGATTGCCAAAAGATTTATTCTTAATGGATATATAATTTTTCATATAATCGAAAGTCGGTTTTCTGTTTTGGGGTAACTTTGATAGTCGAACAAAATTGAATGAATCTCGGAACATTTATAGGGCGTTGCATACCTCTAGGCGTTCAACGCTATATGGAAATTTATGACTTAGATTGCAAAAATGGTCCCAGTTTGTAAAAATGGTTTTCGCTAAGAGATTTGAGACTGAATTCACGTTCTACTATAACTATGCTGTAAAGGATAAGTGACGAACTCATTATGACTTCATCAAATAGTGATCGTACAACAGATTGTTTGTAAGCTGTGCAAAAATGCTGAAATCGTAGATATTTTTAATATTTGCATATAAATCCTCAAAAGCACTTGATTCCAACGAAAATAGCTTTGACATGAAGAGTCATACTAGTACTCTTCACTTTTGCATTCGTTTTGCTTAACTGATTAACAGAAACTTCGTTATTTCGTTTAATATGTTATGGGTCTCGCACTATTAAAGTTACCCGCATTATCAAAGTTACCCCGTTTTACGGTAGGTTTAAAGTTTCGAATTTGAACCCCAAAACTCTACGTGGCTCTCTTCTTTCCAAAATAATATTATTTAGTGAAGTGACAATTTTCTCAATTTGAACCACCGCGCTAGGGTTGAAAACTCACCGGACTAATTGTGAACGCATCGCTTTTAATTGCATCGGTTCACAACTAGGTACCAGGTCGTCGTTGCCGGTGTAATATTGAAAATGGGACAGGTTTTCCTGAGAAAGCGCCTCTATTTAGAATGCGGACGGCAAATATAGCCCATATTGCACACTAGAATCAGAAGAGAAGAAAAAAAAAAACGTTTCCCGTTCAATAGAATTTTCGCGTTCGTTCTACCGTAATTTCGGGTGAAATTGATCATTTTTCACGGTTCTTCTAGTCTCTTTTCTATAACGTTCATAATGCCAAACAACTAAATGCAGGATAACAAGTACGAAGGTGAGCCTCATCGACTTATGTACCGAAATTTTCTAACAAATGTCATTTTAGTGTTAACAAATACCTCTAAAATAAAAAATCAGTGGATCTCATTTCGGGGTGAAATTGATCACTTGTCAATGCCATTATTGTTAGTTTTCAAAACAACTCTATATGATAAATTTGAGCTCCCAGAATCCGAATATGCTTGTAAAATTCTTAACAATGCAATATTTATATAAATAACGAATAGTTAAATTTCAAGAATTACGCGGAAAACGCCTAAATGTATGCAATTTCCTAAGGAATTGAATGATATCTAACAGAAATTCAATTATTTCAACCATATGAGCAAATTGGTACGAGTTTTGGTGATGAAATCTGGTTTGGGGATAAATCTCATGCATCCTCACAAACTTTCAGGTTTATACCATGTTCAAATCCTTGCTTATAAATAGAAGTTCATAGGTGTTTGGCAATACTGCACCGTGCATGATTTTGAAATTTAACGTTATTTTCATAGTAATAAACATTCTTTAACGCAAAAAACTTCACAACACACAAATCGACAATAGTTACGACAAGCAACGTTCATTTACTGCAACTTACATTGATATTTGTGCTCCATTACGAATAAATAAAATCGTGTGATACGATGATCAATTTCACCCTTCTGATCAATTACACCCGATTTTACGGTACCGGATATCCCGACGATGTTCGTCATCATCGCCATTCTCGTAGGCTTGGACGAAAGCAAACATTCCACTAGTTCGAATGCAAACTAAAACGGTACCGGGCTATAGGGAAGGTGTACCAGTATTCACCACCCTAAGAATACATTTTTTTTATTTATCGAAAGATTTTTGAATACTGTCGATATTTTAAACGAAAGCTTTCAATCTATTATTATTAAAAATATCAGAACTGATCAGAAACATTGTTTTTGTATAGAAAACTGGGGTGGCGAATACTGGTTTACATGCACTGGTATTTGCCATGTTTTTAATTTCAGTTCCTGAATTCGGCTTCTTCGTTTCTATCTTATGGGAGGGACACCGTGGCGTAATAAGGTGCATAAGAGCTAGAAATATTTTTTCCATTATTTTCCGGACAATTTTGGGATGTTGTCGCAGCATTTTAAAGTATGTTAATAAACGCTAAACGATTTATACTTATTTACATCGTAGAACCTTAGACTATGGTGGCCAATACCGGAACATCTACCCTATAGGAAATCTAATGAATTTAATTGTTCAGTCCACGAACGGTGGAGAAGTCAGCACGGCTTCGGCGGCACTAATTGGAAAGTTTTCTGCAGAGAGCAAATATAGTTTGAAATTGCTATACCTATAGCCGGAATTTGCGAGATTTGTTTTTAAGGTTCGACCGACTGGAATAATAACCGAGCCGGATGACGCAGCTGGCAAATCCTTTGTTGCATTGTTCGCGTTCGATGACACAGGTTAACAGGAGAAATGTTTGAACGATTAGAGTAATTGATTTTTTTATTTGAGTAATTAGTTTCTTTGTTCGATTGAATCGCATGAAAGCTGCGGATAGCTTCATCAATTATTAAGCATTGTCTACAAATTACGTAACGCGCTTAAAATGGAAAGAGGAGAACGATGCAAGTGTTATGACTCAAACGATTTGTTTTTTTGTAGAACTAGTAGATACTGAAGATATTCAAATTTCGCTTCACGGCCACAAAAAAAAATAAACGACATAATATACAATGGACTAAGTTCAATAATTTTTAATAAGTTTAACCTTTACGTTACCGGCCTCCGACAAGGCATTTTCAAATAGCTGCCATTTCGTAAATTTCCATTCCATGTTTTTGAAACCACCGTCAGTTTACTTTGAAAAGGATTGGGGATATTTCCGTTTCATGTCCAAAACATACCGTGCGACGTCTCAATCTTCTTGAATTCAAAAGAACATGGAGGAATAAACAAAATATTCATAGAATCGACCACTCTAGAGCGCCTGACATAGGTTGCGCCAATGCCTCTTTGAGGACATTTCCGTTTCTTGTCGGAAACATACCGTGCGACGTTCACGGATTCGAGGGAACTTGTCAATAAACGAAGATTTGGCCACTCCTGAGCAATACAATTTGAATTGGGGCGAATGAACTGGCTTTTCAAGTTTCAAACTTCAAAAATTAAAAAAGAAAAAATGCATGAAGAATTTGTAAGTAAAACCCTTGCGGATAATGAGCATGAGCTCAAGCATAGATGACCGCTTCGTAGTTGCACTCCGTGATTGACCGTAGCAGTCGAAAATGCACAAAGATTTAATGAATGGGGCTTGGAATTAGCGAACCATTCTCAAGGAGCACGAATCGAGAGTTCAAAGACTGAATATACCTCTGCATCTCCACAATTGTCTTGGAAAGTACATAGGGTTAGTGGGTGTTTCCAGTCCCATAGCTCGCTCCAGTTGGAACAAGCAATACAATCGATGGACCAAACATTTATGACTGGATTACACCACTTTTTCTTCGCACTGTGTGAACCGGACACGTCTGATGTCTATTAGCCTGGGACACGGTTATATGAAAATTTAGATTCTCGCTTCAGTCCACTTTTTGGATTGCATTTAGGTCCCATAAGAACTGTGCAAAATTTCAGCTCGATCGGAGAAACTATATTTTAGCGCCAGCCGTTCAAAGTTTGTATGGGATTTACTATGTGAAATCTTACTTTTGCAAATAAAAATCGCCAGAGGTCGCCCATTGTTCTCTATAAAAATTCTGAAAACAGATCTCGATAGGTATTACAACGATGAACAACATTGCCGAAGACCGCAAAGCAATCCGATGCTTCTGAAAAAAGTTATTAAGCATAGACCATTCGGAAATATTGCCTGATTTTGTTATTATTGTTATTCCTTTACGTGCTAATCAACGCCGCCGTGCCAATAGGTTTTTATTGAATAACTATTTTCACAAATGTCGGATTGTTTCGCGGTCTTCGGCAATATTCTTCATCGTAAAAATACCTATCGAGATATGTATTCAGATTTTTTATAGAGGTCAATGGGTGACCTCTGGTGATTTTTATTTGCAAAAGTAAGTTTTCCCATAGTAAATCCCATACAAACTTTGAACGACTGGCGCTAAAATATAGTTTCTTCGATCGAGCTGAAATTTTGCACAGTTGTTATGGGATCTAAATGCAATCCAAAAAGTGGACTGGAGCGAGAATCTAAATGTTGTCCCACACTAATGTCTATTGCATCGCTCTCCCCCGTAGGGGCAAGCGACACAATCGATGGCCCGAGCACTAATCTTTAGGAAAACCCTTTGCGGGTAATAGATGAAATCTCGAATGGGTTACAAATTAGATAATTGCTGGCTAGATTATTGTTTAATTTCAGATGAAATCCTTAACATATTCTAAGCCAATTTTTTATTCTGTTGCACGTGTAATTCTTCCATTCATGAATAAGCGGTACGATTGACGAATCCGACGTTTGGTCGAATTTACTCTTCTTTAAACGGGCAATGGGTTGTTTTTTTATACTGTTAAAACAATTATTGGCAGTAAATATGCCAAAGGTCAGTAAGCCAAAGGGATTTCATAAATACATAAATTTCATAAATACTTTTATGGTGTATTCATGAGGAGTTCCAAAGCGAATTCCTTTTAAGTTTTAATCAACAAATTTATTGAGATTAATAGAAATTTTTTTCCGGAGTTTACAATAGATTCTTGGTAACATTCTAGCCAAAACCTTTTTAGGATTCTTATTGAATTTCTGATGATGTTCGAAACAAAGTTCTGGTGAATTCCTAGTTAGTTTTCTTCTCAGCTTTCTGCTGAGTTTTAACTAGTTGCACAATGCATTCCTGGCGTATTCATGAAGATCTGCATTTCAGATTTTCCAAAAATCATGGAAAACATCTGTTCAGAAAGATCCTTCCTAAGACTGCATCAGTGAAGAGGAGCTACATCAGTTTGTATGTATTTTACCCTAGAAAAGTATTCAATTTTCAGAATTTTCATTATGCTTTTCCCGTGGCACATTATGTTTTGTTCAAATAACGGAAAATTTTCAAAAAAGGTTTTCGGCGAAACCTATGCCTTGTGCTCTGGAGTAGCCAGATCTGTTGGTAGCGAGGTCATTCTTCATTTTGGACATAAAATGGAAATGTTCCCCAAGAAGCCCTCGTGGAACCTGTGTCTGGAGGTCTGGAGTGGCCATATCTGTTCGTACCGAGATTTTTCTTCTTTTATTGACAAGTTCTCTCGAATTCACGAAGATTGATACGTCGCACGGTATGTTTCCGACAAAACACGGAAATGTCCTCAAAGAGGCCCTGGCGGAACCTGTGTCAGGTGCTGTAGAGTGGCGACATCTATGGATATTTAGTTTATTCTTCCTTTTTTGATTTTTTCTTCCAAATTCAAGAAGATTCAAGACGTCGCACGATATGTTTTGGACATAAAACGGAAATGTCCCCAAATAGGCTCTCGTGGAACCTGTGCCAGGATCTGGAGTGGCCACATCTGTTTGTACCGGAGTTTTTCTTCTTTTTTGACATGTTCTCTCGAATTCACGAAGATTGATACGTCGCACGGTATGTTTCCGACAAAAAACGGAATTCTCCCCAAAGAGGCCCTGGCGGAACCTGTGTCAGGTGCTCTGAAGTGGCCAAATCTATTGAAATTTAGTTTATTCTTTCTTTATTGACATGTTCTCCCGAATTCATCAAGATTGAGACGTCGCCGTCTACGTTGTTCCGGAACGGTCCACTTATTCAAATTATGTTGAAATGATGACAAACGACCATTATCTCACGTTTTACATAAAAACTTTAGTGTTGTTGCTGAAATAAATAAAAATATAATCACATTTCCCGAATTTGGCACCCTCGTAACCCCAGTACAACCCGGAATATTTCCGGCATGGTTCCGAATACAGAATTGTCCATTTATGACAAATAACTAAAACTTTTTTAAAGTAAACTGAGGGTAGTTTATAAAAAATCGAATGGAAATTGACGAAATGGCAGCTGTTTGAAAATGCCTTGTCGGAGGCCGGTAACGTAAAGGTTAAACAGGCGCTACTTAATACCATTTTTTAGTTAGAGAAGACTTTCACATTACTAGCTGAGGATCTACACTTGTCTTTTCGATACGAATACATTAGATATTCACAGCCTGGGAGGGAGAAACCAATACAAAATTTCTGTACGTCATATTGAGCCGAGATTCCGCTGTCACGAACTGTCACTGTGAGCCCAGATCTCAAACATTGTACTAACATGAAAAAAGCGCGTAACTGATTAAAACACATTTTCGTATTTATTCAAAAGTGATAAAAATCGAATGAAAATCAATTCATGCACATAACGCAAGTAATGTCACGTGAGCACCATTTAATCTGATTGAATATAAAGCATTAAAAACGCATCGTTCTACTTTTTCCTATGAAAATGAATATTTAGTGCATAGAAAACTGTGGCCCTTTTTTCAAGTTTGTCAGGAAAGATCGAAGGTGCACAACAAAAGGAAACTACCGATTTTCTCGAAGCCTGCCTTGATTGTTGTTGGCAAACTGGAGTTATCTTGCAGTTCAAAATAACGTTGTCTTATATTTCGTGTGTAGTACCGGTGCCTCCCTCCCAGTTCACAGCCAAGCATTGCAGAATTAGTTGTCAATTGATCTCGAACCACGGTCATAGCAAGCGGAGAAAACATCGCATCAGTTTCGGTCCATGATCGGCAATGTTGTAACAGGCTTGATAAATAGCAGCAGCGAAGGAGGACTCCGAAGAGAGAGCGCTAATTTGGGGGTAGGTGTTTTACTTTACTGCAATATGGTCCAGGAATCAGTTTTACGCGGAAAGATGCATTTTGAGCTTTAGAATGAAACATTAGACAAAAACGGCCTTCTACAAAGTTGTTTGTATTAGTTAAGCCCTTTGTTTGGTTTTATTGAAAATTAGGGTGGACCACATTTTCATAGAAATTGTGTAACTAACTTTCTTATTTGTAGAAATTATATTATACATGCTTCAGCAAAGTTGTAGACCATTCAATTTCAAGCAACTTTTCCAAAAAAAGTTTTTTTGTATCTCTTAAATTGACCGATTTAGAGCTTTTTTCCTACGGTGACATAGGGTGGTCCGAACAAAACTGGTTTTCTGGCTCTAGAGTTTTCAATTCAAATTTCTCATCAAAGTAGTCTATGAAACACTTTTAAAACTTTGAAAAATGCGTAATTTGGTGAGTGAGCTATCTCCTTCCGTTTAAGAGTTATAACATAAAACATAAAAAATATCTTTTGACGGCGTTCAAAAGACAAAATAAAATTGTATATTATATCAAAAAATTACAGATGTGTTATTTTTGTAACTCTAATAAAACGTCTTCAAAGTCAAATATTTTTTATCACAAAAACTTTAATAACTTTTGAACTAAAATAGATATCATCAATATTTTTGCATGAAAATTTGCGTTTTGTTAAGTTCTAAAAGTCGTTCATAGACGACTTTGACGAGAAAATAATATTGAAGAAACTAGAGTTGAAAAACTTAGTTTTGTTGGACCACCCTGCGATGATTAGGAAAAAATGCCCTAGATTGGTCAAATTTTGAGCTACATAAAAACTATTTTTGGCAAAGTTGATCAAAATTTCAAGTTCTACCGCTTTGCCTAAGAGCATATACCAGTATTTTTGCAAATAAAAAAGTTGATTATATGATATGCGTGATATTGTGGACCACCCTAGTTTCAAATGACACAGTATGTAAGCTTACATTTTTAGAAACAATTTTGTAGAAGATCATTTTTGTCTAAAATTTCATTTTCATGCTCAAAATGCAAAATAATAAAGAAATACATACTATGAAAATCTTCAAAATAGTTTTAGAGCCCTATCTTTTTTATTTCAGCTTTCTCGTCAAAGCGGTCTATGAACGACTTTAAGAACTTAACAAAACGCAAATTTTCATGCAAAAATATTGATGATATCTATTTTAGTTCAAAAGTTATTAAAGTTTTTCTGCTTAAAATCCTTTGCTTTTCAAGGCATTTTATTAGAGTTACAAAAATAACACATCTGTTATTTTTTGATATAATATACAATTTTATTTTGTCTTTTGAATGCCGTTAAAAGATATTTTTTATGTTTGCCCCAATCAGAGATATTCACAATCAAAGTAGGCATGTTTTTGAGAGAAAAACAACAATAACTCCTAAACGGAAGGAAATAGCGAGTTTCTTCACTCACCAAATTACGCATTTTTCAAAGCTCTAAAAGTGTTTCATAGACTACTTTGATGAGAAATTTGAATTGAAAACTCTAGAGCCAGAAAACCAGTTGTTTTGTTCGGACCACCCTATGTCACCGTAGGAAAAAAGCTCTAAATCGGTCAATTTAAGAGATACAAAAAAACTTTTTTTGGAAAAGTTGCTTGAAATTGAATGGTCTACAACTTTGCTGAAGCATGTATAATATAATTTCTACAAATAAGAAAGTTAGTTACACAATTTCTATGGTTTGTTTGGTTTTATTGAAAATTAGGGTGGACCACCCTAATTTTCAATAAAACAAAACAAAGGGCTTAACTAATACAAACAACTTTGTAGAAGGCCGTTTTTGTCTAATGTTTCATTCTAAAGCTCAAAATGCATCTTTCCGCGTAAAACTGATTCCTGGACCACTGTGTACTGGCATGATAAACAATCCCCGAACATATCACACATATAGCAATAGTGCCCCCTCAGGTTTGGAGCTTGTGTAATCAGAGCTGCAGCAGTAGATGATTAACAGACTCTCATGATGTGTTGCGGATAAAAACACAATACCTAAAATTCCCATATAAATGTTTCAAATTTATTTTCGATACAGTCCTTTTTGATAAACTAATCACGACCAGTTCATTCATTTAAGGTGAAATCTCTTTGAATTCAAAGACGTTTTCGAAGGTAGCAAACTGTAGAAATGGTAAACAAACTTTATTTTTCAACTTTTCAAGCATTAAGCTTGACCAGATTTGAACCTCTAAAGTTTTGGAACAATGTTTAAGTCACATTCCAAGCTGTTTCACCTTAAGAGGAAAATAACCATCATCGTTTTACAAATTTTCTAAACCAGTTTTTTTGCTCAAAATTTATGCAATGTTCATGAAAATCTATCATTGCATTATCCTTGCTATATGTATTGCGATGATAGATTTTTATGAGGATTTCTTTAAATTTGAACGATAAAACTGGTTTTTCATTTTTGATGATTGCTGCTGATTGAATGATGGATTCTTGAGCCTTAACGCATATTTGCGATATGTGTCCACTTCTCATATGGTACTGATATGTTCCACTTCTTCCGGAGATCCTTGTTTGATAAAAATCGACTCTTCAGGAACTCAAAAGGGGAATTCGATTCTGCGCAAATGCGTGCCATTGATTTTTGCCCGCTCTTTTTCGCTACAAAGAGAGCCACAGCACGAGAAGCAAAAGTGCGCCGTCTGGCTGGGATTTATTTGTTTTCACTTCGCCGAAAAGTTGTACATTTGCCGGTTATGTTCGTATTTGTGACAATAAACAATATAGGGGAACTGGTCTGAAGTAGACCTTGTGCTTCAATATTCATTGTATTGGAGAACGAATGGTTACGTCAACGGTTACAACGATGGAACTCAACCCATAGTTGGCAAAGTTTTGCATTCTTATATTGTAGCCACTACATGCCCACAAAAAAAAATATTTCAAAAAGATCAGGGAACACCGGGGAATTGAACTCAGACATCTTCAACATGGGACACTTCCTGAAGTCTCCAATACACGGCAAATATATTCCACTCCAGGTAACCAATAAATGTATTGGGCAACAGTTTGATTTATGGCTGATATAATGCCAATAAGCCGTCAAACAACACTATATAAGTCGCATAGCAGCAAAAGTACACCGGATGGTAACTGGCCTTTGCTCTGTGCTAAATTTTCATCCAAAGCGGCGAATTAAGAGCGTGTAGAGTCGCAAAGAACCTATTTTTTATTATGTATCATGTTCATGTTCATTTCTTTATTATAAGGGATGGGACTGTAAATAATTTTAAACACAAAATAAAGACGTAGTGAAGTTCAAACTGGATATCTATTCTAATATTAAATTCGTAACTCTACTTGTTACTCTAGGAGATCTTCCAAAGATTTCTACAGAATTTCTTCCGAGGAGATACACAGAGTGTTTGAAAAAATAGCTTAAGGGTTTTTTTTTTTCAATAAACACTTTCAAAAACTCCTTCACCTGTCATGTGGGTTCTTTCAAGAATTCATCCACATTACTCGCAAAAACCCAAAATTCCTTGAAGCGATCCTCGAACAAATCTATGTTGTTTTTCTAAGAATTCTTCCAGCAATACTTGTATGACTACTGCAGTTTTACCAAACATTGCTTTAAAAAGTTTTTTCAATAATCTTCATATGCAATCTTCAATGCTTCAAAAATGCTTCCCAATGCAATCTACAAAAGTTTATTAAAATTTCGCCCACCAGTTTATACTAGGGGATTTTTTTTATTATCGGACAATTTGGGCCGGAGGTTCTCCGATTTGCATGAAATTTTCACCAGAGGTAGAGCTCGTGGATACATGACCAAAAGTGAAATTCAAAAAAATTATAGTGGCCTATTTTCCCGGAAAACTCTAGATGAATTTTCACGATTTCTCTATATACCTCAAACTTTGAAAATTCATATCTCCTGAACTATGCATCGTAGAACAAAAGTTTTTTAGTGAAATCGAAAGGAAATTTTCTCAGCAATCTATTAAAAATATAAAAAGAAAAACATTTCTCGGAAAATTTTTCACCATGGAGAAAATTGTCGGAAAAAATGCGAAAAAACTATCGTCTGTATCATGAAAAATTTTCAAAAAAATATGTTTTGTTTTATCAATCTATACTCTAACTTTCGTCCATAGACGCCAAAGTGGTATCTTTTACCGTTTAGGCGTCAGAACTGAAAAACCGATGACCACCCGCGCGCTTCCCATAAGAAAATGTGTTCTATTGTGGGCCTCATAACCGTGCGCCAACGGCGGCAGTAATTTACACGCATTGTAAGTGTAACGCAGTAAACCATCCTTTCTTTTCCAGTCAGAAGAAGCTTTTCGTCAATCGGAGCACTCTCCTTTGGTCTGTTGGGTGTTTTGTATGTCCTTTATTCGTAACCATTACTATTGAGACCAACAGTCTTTAATTGAAAACGATCCTAACATTTAGTAATATAGGTTATAGGAACTGACCCTCAGCAAGCATGGGAAAATTCACTCACTCACCCGAACGCCACCGATGAAAAATAGCAAAAAATCTGCTGCTATCGAACATTCAGTGATAGCTGAACCGTCCTAGGCGAAGTGTAGCATGAAAGCGTCGAAACCGATTGTGTAAAAGCGACAATCGGAAGGAACGCGAAGAGAAGTGAATACCAATACACTTGTATCTGCGAGGCACGAGTTAATGCACTTAGCATCCATTCGCCGAATGCATTGAACTGACTGAGAGGATTCCTACTCACTGAATCATTCCGTGGTGTGGACTGCCAGTCAGTGAACGCACATTAGCACTCAAACCCGAAAGCCATTCGAACGAAATCAGAATGTAAGCAATCATTCCTGGACAAACATTTCATTGGTAAACATTGGCTTTGCAAGCCGCTGTTGAACCCAATTCAACTCGATGACGCTCACCAATACCACTATCAGGAAAAGCTAATACCAATCTTTCTGATAGTGGGGTTAGTTTGCGTGGGCGGGCTAAAAAGGGCTCAACAGCAACATTTCTGAAAAAAGGCTCAAGACCTCTTGGGCCCTTTTCAAATGTTTGTCCTTTGTCCGAATTTTGGTATTGCATTCGACTGATCAGATGCCATTTTTTGTTTCGCTTAGTGCTCGCAGAAGAAGCAGAATGGGCACTGGAAATTGAAACGTTCGGCTTGGTTAAAAAAACGGCTTTCTCGCTCCCGACTGTGCGTGGAAGCGAGTGAGGGAAACATAATAACTGAGTGAGTGTTTCCCATGCTTGACCCTCAGTATCATATAGTTGCCAAGCAAAAAGGATATTTGTGCATACATAAAGTGCTATTTGTAATTTTCTTGCTTTTTCCAAATTTTGTTCAATTTATAAATAATTCGATAATTAACTAAAAGCGCACGAATAAATTTTCAGTTTTGTTTTCTATACAAAGTGATATATTTGATATAAATTCTGATTGTTCCTTGGAAGAATATAGTATAGTATTTGCATGTATATAATATCAATCAACTGTATAACACTCAGGGACGCTATATGTGGTTCCATTGATGGCTGCTGTGGAATATTCCACTGCCAGTCAGCTTGCAGCCTCTACAGTTGGCGCCAACCCAACAGCGCGCCAAACTGTATTGAGAAGCGTACGCGCGTAATGAATAATTATTGTATGTTTTGTCTGGCCGTATCGTGCGCCTATATAAGGCGCACCCATTGAATTTGTAAGGATGTAGTTTCTTTCGTATCTCCACCGAGTAGGCATGCTGCCTCTCAGTGGTAATAAATCTGTTAAAGTGAAGTCGTTCGCTTGATTTGCCGTCCGTTGTATCGTAAAAGACACAATGTAGGAAAGACGTCCTGGCCGAAACAACATATTAACAATATATCCATAAGATTTCAAAGAAAGTGGATCTTGAGATTTGATCCTTCAAACGTTACCATAATGATTGATTGTAACAAGAACTTCCCGTGCGGCTTTCATAGAGGCTGTTAGCTTTAATACTAAATAACGTTGCTGATGAAGGGCACACAAAACACCCAACTGACCAAAGGAGAGTGGTCCAATTGACGAAAAGCTTCTTCTGACTGGAAAGGAAAGGATGGTTTACTGCGTTACACTTACAATGCGTGTAAATTACTGCCGCCGTTAGCGCACGGTTATGAGGCCCACAATAGAACACATTTTCCTATGGGAAGCGTGCGGGTGGTCATCGGTTTTTCAGTTCTGTCGCCTAAACGGTAAAAGATACCACTTTGGCGTCTATGGACGAAAGTTCGAGTATGGATTGATGAAACAAAACATATTTTTTTGAAAATTTTTCATGATACAGACGATAGTTTTTACGCATTTTTTCCGACAATTTTCTCCATGGTGAAAAATTTTCCGAGAAATGTTTTTCTTTTTATATTTTTAATAGATTGCTGAGAAAATTTCCTTTCGATTTCACTAAAAAACTTTTGTTCTACGATGCATAGTTCAGGAGATATGAATTTTCAAAGTTTGAAGTATATAGAGAAATCGTGAAAATTCATCTAGAGTTTTCCGGAAAAATAGGCCACTATAAATTTTTTGAATTTCACTTTTGGTCATGTATCCACGAGCTCTACCTCTGGTGAAAATTTCATGCAAATCGGAGAACCTCCGGCCCAAACCTGTCCGATAATTTAAAAAAATGCCCACTACTGAAATTTTTCCAATTATTCCTCCGATCATTCCTACACAAATATCTATAAAGGTTGTGTCTAATGTTTTTTCGAGAATTTTCTTTAGAAAATTCTGCAGAATTCTTAGCAAATTTACTACGAAATCATCTGAAACTTCCACAAAAGTCCAGGAGATATTTCAGAGATGCTTGTTCATTACGGGTCATTTTACAACTTACCCATGTTTTTTTCATAGGTTACTATATAATATTCTTTAGAAATACCTTGCGGATTTATTTATAAGAAACATTTCCTTCGCATTTCCATGGAGACGTTCCTTACTTACTTGAGAAAATTTAAAACTAGAGTAATTGCTGTAGAAACCTTAGAAGGAATCTCTGGAGCAATCGCTGAAGGTATTTTTAGAGAAATTTATAGTTGAAATCTAATATAAATCTTAAAAGACAATTCCAAAGGAAATCCCCAGAAATTTCTGGAGAAGTTGTTGATTGAATTTTAGAAGGCGTTTTGATCGACAATCTTGGAGGATGTGCCGGGGAAATCGATGGGGAATCACTGGATATCATCTTGGAGAAGTTGGAACTTTCATGAAGGGTTTTTGGAGGAATTCAGGGGATTTCTCAAATAATCTTAGAAGAAATTCCATTTTTGTGGTTATCCTTCGTAAAATGCATCTTGAACTCTTGAGGTATCATAAAACTTAATTCTTGGGGAAATTCCCTGGAAAAATTCGAGGTGAAATTCCTTGGGAAATAATCACTAAGTGAACAAATATATTCCACTCCAGGTAACCAATAAATGTATTGGGCAACAGTTTGATTTATGGCTGATATAATGCCAATAAGCCGTCAAATAACACTATATAAGTCGCATAGCAGCAAAAGTACACCGGATGGTAACTGGCCTTTGCTCTGTGCTAAGTTTTCATCCAAAGCGGCGAATTAAGAGCGTGTAGAGTCGCAAAGAACCTATTTTTTATTATGTATCATGTTCATGTTCATTTCTTTATTATAAGGGATGGGACTGTAAATAATTTTAAACACAAAATAAAGACGTAGTGAAGTTCAAACTGGATATCTATTCTAATATTAAATTCGTAACTCTAATTTGACAGAATACAGTACAGTTTTATCAGCACTCTTTTTAACTCAAACACGATGTCCTTTCACAGATTATAGTAAAAGTTCTGCTTCACGTGTGTAGAGAAGAGGTCCAGCAATACATTGAAAATTTTGGAATCTCCATACAATAAGTATACCTCGAGCAAGAAATAATAGGACTGAAATGGCTGAATATTTGAGGAACAAAAGTTTCATGCTTACTGTTGTTACCTGATGATAAAGTAATGAATCATTTGACTCGAACAATGATAGCCCTTACCTTACTGAATAACTTTGCCGAAGACGCAATCTCTCTAAGTGGTGAGCTTCATGCTCACTAACACCATTATATAGATTTTCTCGATTCAGAAAAATCATCAAAACAAAAGTTTTATGAACACTTACGACACCAAGTTGAGAAATTTTGAATCTCAAGACATCTATAAAGGTATCCCTTGAGCTACTGAACAACTTTGTCAAAGACGCAATCAGTTCTGGATCTCCTTCTGGGTGCACGGCAATCATGCAATATTTAAACAACATATGGTTGAAAGCGTTACAGGAACGTAATGCATCGATTTCTAACACCTACTAAAATAACCCGTTCTGAAAATACCCATTATGCATTGATTTCCAACGATTTTCATGGACCGAAAGTCGCCATCTTGTTTTCTAGGCCGCCATCTTGGATTCCAAAATGTTCGAATGAAAGAAATTTTCAACCTGTACCTGCCGAACAAATCATGCTTCTAAATATCAGGAACCTGAGAAACAATGAATTTCGTGAATCTAAAGTAACCATCTTGGTTTCTAGGCTGCAATCTTAAATTCCAAAATGTTCGATTGAAAACAATTATCAACCTGGACAAAATTGTAGAAAAAATCATGCTTCCTTAATAATCAGGATCTTGAAATAAAATAATTGTCATTAACCAGAAGTCGCCATTTTGTTTTCTAGGCTGTCATCTTGGATTCCAAAATGTTCAATAGAAAGCTATTTTCATCCTGGATGAACTTGTAGAATTAATCATTCTCTCTTAATTAGCAGGATCTTAGGATACAATAATTTTCATGAACCGAAAGTCGCCATCTTGTTTTCTAGACCGCCATCTTGGATTCCAAAATGTTTATTTGACAGCAATTTTCAACCTGGACAAACTTGTCGAAGAAATAGTCCTTCTAACTGATCAGGATCTTGAGATACAAGCATAAATCTGTAGAGTTTGTGCATAGTTCGCATGCTCACTAGCGCCACCTAGCGATTGAATTCCTAAAAAAAAATAGGCTCACCAAGGGGTAGTCCTCGCACTAGGTAACAACTTTGCTGAAGACACCGTTCTTCTATGTAGTGAAAATCACAAGAATATTTAACATTGAAGTGAAACTAGTTTCAACAACTAGAGTAAGGTGGGGCAAAAGTTCGACCTTAGTGGTATAATCAAAGTTTCCATGAAAATAATAGCAGATGAAACAAAACTAATACCATACAGCGAACCTTCAACATATTGGCTAAAACTTTGCTGAACAAACTTGTGTCAAAATATTTACCCATTTTTAGTTATAACAATTTCAAAATTGATTGTCTTAAACGAACTTTTGCCCCACCGGTGGGGCAAAAGTTCGAATCTAGTGTGGGGCAAAAGTTCGTTGGCTAAAACACAAAATATCAATACTTTTATGAAAGGCATACTTTATACCAGCCGTAAACTTATGTTTGCCGAAAAATACACACTAAATTTTCATCAAAAAATGCCCAAAACATGGTTAATTGTAATACACCCAAAAAATAGCAGTTTTTCGCAAAACTAAATGAAAATGTAAAATTTTTGTGACATTTTTCGCTCGATCAGGCAAATTTTGCTAAATTTAAAGATAATATGTAGATCTCAGGAAATTTGAAAAATTTTCCGTGGGTTTATACATGGGTCGAACTTTTGCCCCGCAGATTCGAACTTTTGCCCCGCTATGGGCCAAAAATTGATTCCAACTATTTATGGAAAAACTAATACACGTCAAAACATTCTTAAGATAGGCCTAGAAACGCCCTTACATAAAATATTGAAAAATATTTTATCTTCATTTGGTTCCATGCATCGAAAGTTTGACCAAATATTACAATATTTACGTCGAAAAACAACAAATAGCCATAACTTTTCCAAATCTCAATCGATTTTTATGATATTTGGAGTGAAAGTCTCTTACTTGAATAGCATTCGAACCACCATGACATTTCTAAGTTTTGATTTGATTTGAGCTAGAAATCTTAAAAAGAAACTCTTGCCCCACTCGAACTTTTGCCCCACTTTACTCTACTTGGCACCTCCATCTAGTGGGTGGTGTTGCGGAAGACGGCTTTTCCACCCACATAAAATGCACCGTGATGCCAGATTAAAAAATGGCAAATCATGCGTATAAAATTTTGGGTTGTTCCAAATTTCATAACTCGTTTTTTTTTTTTTTTTTGAAGTACTACTAGAGAGTTGTGTTCAAACGAAATGTTCACCTATTCATGCCCAATTATCAATTATCAGCTAGGGAGAAATATTTTTCTATTTAATTTTAAAAGCGTCCGTTTCCCCATACTAAAAAAATCATTTTCCCATACTAAATTTCAAGTCGCTTGGCGAGTTGCTAAACGATTTTTTAGAATTTTTAAAGGGTTCCCTTTGGGTCCTATTTGCATTTGTGTCTGCAGTTTTTCGATTTCGAAAATTTGTCATAAAACCAATGCAGCCTAATGAGCAAGCTCACCTAATGTTCCAAATGATGTTATCGATGTTTTTCGAAAAAAAAATATTAGAAATACATGTTGATTAGAGTGCTGCTTATTTTTCGAAATGTCTCAAAACCAAGAGTTTGTGTGCTCTTCTTAATTAAAATCACATAAAAAGAGAAACGTCAAATTTTGAGCCAAAAATACTAAGATTTAGAGGTGGCGCAAGCGACTTGAAGATTAATTTTCAAGTTATAAAATATGACCTTCAATGAAGTCGTCATAACTTTATCATTTTACAACCAATTTTGAAGCTTTTAGCAACATTCTCTTCAAAATTAAATTTATGAAAAGTTTGTACAATAGCAAATTTGTTCAAAGTCAAAACTAGTCTTAGTTAAAAGTAGTTTTCTTCACATTTCTCCTCTTTTTACTAAAACAAAATTTGTTGGCCATAACTTTATGAATACTCATCCGATTCCAGATCTCTTTACATGGTTTTGAAGCTTATTTAGTTGTTTTTATACTGTGTATACAACGAATTTGATTATAAAATGTTTTCACATAGTTATTTAACAAAAACTACCCAAACACATGATTTTTTAAAAATAAGTATTTATTTTTGAATTGTTGGTAACTTTTTGCCGGAAATTCGATTTTTACTGTTTAACAAAAGTTTATGAAGCATCTTGTTATCACTTCAAGTTGAAAAATGTTATGTTATGAAAAAAATCTTCTAAGATTTTTTAAAGGTTTAACATACAATAAAACCCAGTTTCCGCTAAAGTATTAACAAATAACTGGCAAAGTTTAACAAAATATAATATTTTCCTTTGAAAATTCATGTTTTTGGGCCGTTTTTGTCAAATAAGTAGGCCAAAATATGTTAAAAAAATTTGTAGTACCCACAATTTAAAACCAACTAAATTTGCTTCGCAAGCATGTGAAAGGATTTAGGATCGGATAAGTATTTATGAAGAAATGGTCAAATAAACATGATTTTTATAGTAAAGAGAGGAAAAATTTGAAGAAAACTACTTTTAACTAAGACTAGGTTTGATTTTAGACAAATTTGATATTCTACAAACTTTTCATAAATTTAATTTTTAAAAGAATTATATTAAGAGCTTCGAAATTGGTTGGAAAATAACAAAGTTATGACTACTTAACTGAATGTCGTATTTCATAACTTGAAAAATCACCTTCAAGTCGCTTGCGTCACCTCTAAATCTTAATATTTTAGGCTCAAAATTTGAGGTTTCTCTTTTTATGTGATTTGAATTTGAAAAGCACACGAATTCTTGGCTTTGAAACATTTTGAAAAATTAGCCGCACCCTAATGTTATTTTGAGATTATGAAAATTTCTACAATGCACGGGGCAAGGTTTAAAATTTAAAAATGTTTGAAAATTCAATCTCCCATATCTTACTTATCATAACAATAGCGTTTTGTGAAATATTCGGCTTTTACAGTGGTGATTTAAATGTGGCCCAAGGACAATGTAGGTTTGTATGGAAATTACTATGAATAAATTTTGAAACAAAACCTGCTTGAACTATTTTTTTTTTTTTTGAGATATTTGCAGAAGCTTATAGGGCTATAATCCCATATGGAGCTAAATAATAGCAAACAAATTCATGAATATCTCTTCTCCCATCTCTCGGATTTTATTGTTCTCTTCAGCAGCTTACTTTAGTATAGATTAAAGAATGAGTTTTCACTATGAGATGATAAGTTTGTACTTACATTCCAGTTCTAACATGTTTGGAACATTTTTCAAAATATCTCCATAGTAATTTCCATATGAACCTACCTCGTCCTTGGACCACCTTTAAATCACAACCTAGGAAGCTGAAAATTAAACAGAACACTATTTTTATGGTAAAGATTGTAAGGAAGATATGAAAGAATAAATTTTGAAACTGTTTTGAATTTTGAACATCCCTAGGTAAGAGTGCTTATCGTATGGGGCAAGAAGACTACCAGAGTAAAATGAAACAAATCTTTTATATTATTATTTCTCCGCCTAAATGGTACAAAACAGTAATTTAACGAAATTGATTTTGTTTTCATCATGGCTGTCGGAATCAGAGTTGCTTAATATCAGTCATATCAATTGATATTTGATGTATTAAAACTATCAATATCACATCGTTTTTTTTTTTTAAGACACTACACGTTAATGAGAGTTCTGTTTGATCCTTCGACCTTGACGCTTGCTCCTACGGGGGCGAGTGATGAGGGCAGGATCAATCGTGTTGCGCGCCGCTCGCGTGGCAAGAAGGAATAGTGTCACGGGTCGCAGAACGCGTTAGTAGTGTTTGATCCTTTGATCTTGTCGCTTGCTCCTATGGGGCGAGTGACGAACACTTGATCGGCGTTCAATGCGTTTATCAAGTAAAAACGCGAATCCGGTTTGGCGCATTTATTTCAAATTATATATTTATCGTTTACCAAAACGAATCCCAACTCCCAGTGTTTACTTGTGGAAGTGCAGAGGACTCCTCGGCTTCCATAAAGCAAGTAACACGTCAACATTTCCCTCCCATCCCCAAATTGACCTGCATTCGGACGCAGCCGGCGCCGTTATTGTTTATTATAATGAGAGCACCAGTACTTACACATTGATGATGCTACTGATCCCGAGTAGCGTCTGTTGGTTCCCTGTGTAAGTACAGCTGTTCTTGCAATAACGGAGTAGCAACTGCGAGCGGTCAATCATGCTCATGCTCATGCTCATGCTCATGCTCATGCTCAAGACACTACACGTTATTGCTCCCGACTAAGGGTACATAACAAAATTATATCAGCATATGTTATTATGTTAAAAGTTTTTTTCGAACATAGGTTGTTACAAACTTGATGCAGGATGTTGTTAAAATAACTAAAATTATAACAAAAGGTGTATGAATAGTAACATAAACATAACAACATGTGTTTTGATTCTATCAAAAACATATCAAAGCATGTTATAATGTTTGATACAAAGTATCAAAATTATAATACTGTTTGATATACGATAATATTGTATATTATTGAAATGCATAACTATCTATTTATTTTGTTATAAAGTTGTTAAAAATGAACAAAAGAATATCTTAAAGGGAAATAAAACACATTATGTTATATTTCTGTTTTATTATGTTCTATGGATAACGGAGCCTAACAAAATTATATCATAATATGATATGCATATCATATTCTGATAAAATGTTATTATATTTTTGTTGTAAGCCTCTAGTCGGGCTTCCAGTGGGCTGTTTGCCCTTTGAAGGAAGCACCACACTAGACAATGGACTAGCATGCAACGCCCAGTGGCACAGTCGGAAAACATTCCTCTCGAAAAGTTTTCGGCCTGAGGCGGGAATCGAACCCACACTCCTTAGCACGATGCGGCTAAATGCCTCGGTGACACTAACCGCACGGCTACGAATCCCACAAAACCAACAACAGTGATGCGACATCGCACTCTAGATCATAATCACAGCAGAATGAGTGATCACGTGGTAATTCTCCAAGCAATTAATGTTGTTAAGTGACCAACACATAGTTTCAATCCACCTGCAGCACTGTAAAAAAATGGTACTGATAAATTGCCATTTTATTTACTGAATTGAACTGAATTTTACTGAAAACATCGAGTTTTGCAACGAGCATACAACATTTTTTGCAATAATGTCATTATATTTGGATTGTTCCTTGGAGAACAAACATATATCAAGAAAATCCACATGGGCGTAGTAACAACTCAGTATTTCTCAATCAGGTAGGCTGTGGTATGACTGTCACTAATTTTCACACTTCCCTTGCCGATTCCGTACTGAAAGACAGACTAGGTAAGACTCCGCATACAATTTTCAATGCTGAAAAGTAGCACTTTTCAGTACTGTTTCTTTCGGCAAGAAAAGTAGGCCGTTATGTCGGTCAATTAGTATAAAGTTGGCTGATGTGCAATGGAATTGCAAAAAAAATCTTTACAAGTTTATTCAATAATCGTATGTCATTAATACTGTGCAGACAAATCATTATGTTTTGGATTTATTTTGAGTCAAACCTAATTTTCCAGTCTTACATTCTTATAATAATTCTCAATTTTCGCGTTGGCGAGTTGAAGACATTTTTTAAATTTTTCATAGTAAAATTTTTCAACTGTAATATTAACACAAACCTCAATAAGAATTCAATTTTTACTTATCCTAGGTTAAACATTAGAAAATTGGTTTGAACTACGTGAAATTGGAGGTGGCTCTCTTGCCCCGGGTGTCACCCTTGTCCCTTGTCCCCCTACACTTTTATGGCGAGTACCAGGAAAACTATTGACATGATTGGTGCAAAAACAACTATTTTGAGGACCAATTTTAAAGGCTTTAATTAAACTTAATACGAAAATTTTATATTTTGTATGATTACTAATTGAAGCCTAGTAATTATCATCAACAAGTTAATAAGCTTGTGTATTAGAAACGCGGCCAAAATCTGTTTTTATCTATATTGTTGACATGTTACATCCATTATTGGTACACCTACCCCACCTTAGGATACTGCCTTATTAAACAAAATACAAACAAACCGACAAATGAAAACAGAGAGCACTACTGAACGTAGCCTCCTTTCTCGCTCTCATCCTTCAGAACTTTTGTGAGCAGAGCCCAAATAAAATTGCTGCTCAAACTTCTCAACCGAGTCGAGACGAGACGAATATCCAGCATCCTTCCGTGTCGGTCCTTCGTCAGACATATAAAACCGAACTGCAGAGCATCGAAACGGTTCTGTTCAAGGGTGGAAGCTTTCACGCTGACATCAAACGCCTATAAGCATAAACGAGGGCTCTCTCTCCGATACTCGAGTCCCAGTTCTTCAACACCCTAATTGACCAGACCACCCCAAACACCAGAAAGGATTATTTTTCACGAACACTTTGCAGTGAATTTTCCACCGCCGTCTCAATTGGTTTGGGTGTGCAATTTCACCCGAGGAAATAGTCGAGTCAGTCGAGCCGTCGGTCGCCATGAGGATTAAGTGCAAATTTGCAGTTTTGTTTGATTGGAAAATGGAGCTGTGAAAGCGAAACGTGTGTTGTGTGTGAAATTTCCTGGGGGACGGCGATGCAGACAGACGGAAATGGATACAAAGCGTACAGTTTCACTGGGAGGGAAATGATTTCGAAGAAATAGTGAAAGGATAACCGAGACGCTATCATCAGCACTAGTGAAGAAAAAAAAAGTGTCGTCCAAATTGAAAGTGACCAAAAAGTTGGAAACGGAAGTCCTTTACTGAAGCAATTTGGGACAGTGCGGGCTGTAAAAGCATATCTTCTGTGAATAAGTGGAAAGTGTTGAACGCTTTCGGCTGCCAATTACGATTACGAGGAGTTGTTTTTTCTTTACAGTAAGCATAATTTTATCAGATTGTGGGGGGGTAATTCATGATGAGGTGTATGGAGTAAAATATAGGAAAATTGTTTATTATTGAAGTTTACTAAATGATTTTTCTTTTAATTCTTATGTCTATTCAGTCAGAACTAGATTGCAATGGAAACTATTCCAATACTTTCTTTTAGTTATTTCATATTTTTAAATTATTTTTGAAACCTGCTTCTTCTTCTTGTCATTACGTCCACACTGGAACAGATCCTGCTTCTCAGCACACCAGTGGCAGTTTTGTTTGGACTGACCAGACATACAGCGTATAGACCTTTATTCAATGGGCAACTTTGCTAAAGATATTATCCTTCGTTATCTTCAAAATATTAATCATTGGTGATTTTAAAGATACTCCGATGTTCCTGGGGGAACCGACATTCTCCACATAAAATTATTTGGCGGTCATTTTGTTTTACATTAATTTATCAAAAAAAAATAAAATATTTTTTCAAACAAAATTTTTTTTTAAATTTTTTCTTGGGGTATTTCAAATAATGTTTGTGAAATTTTCGTTACTAGAAAATCAATTCTTATCTAGCCAGCACAGACCCTACTTTTGAGTTTTGTTGGAACTTAGCTAATAGTAAATGTTTTTATCAAAATCCATCGATGTGGTGAATTCAAGTACATTGTATCGAAGATGATCTACAAGAATATTTGTTTAAAATTTTATTTGGCTTTGCTAGAAAACACTTGAAAAAATTATAAAATTCTGAAAAATCGCTAATTATTCTCTCCACATATGATAAATTCACGAAATCATAGATTTTCCGATATTTTCAATATAAAACAAAAACAATTCGTTTCATATTTACTTATGTAAAATATCTATAATTTTAAATATTGTTTCCTAATTTTAGATTTTTACATGTTTTAACGGATATACAAGGACTTGGTTTGACCCTTTCAAAAATCGACCATAGCTGAAATCTGATTTTAAGTTTCTATCCAAATTTCATATACTCAAGTTTACGATTTCCTATAAAATAGGTGATAGTCTGATCATTTACCGTATCAGCAATGATAAATATATTTTTTAGGTTTTTATTGTACGTACTCCATGGCCTAGCACAAATTTTGTACAACAAAGTCGCTCAGATATAACGCGATTTTTGCAAACCTGATAAGAGGAGCTTCCAGAAATGTTACACCATATACAAACAGGGACCGGAAAAAATACTCAAAATTCAAAATCTGCTCTTAATAAGCGCGAGAATAATATGTGTGAAAATCAGATTTTTATCTGCACTAGTTTCGAAATGGCAGTATAGTAAAGTCGTGCCCATACTTTCTGGGAGAGCCTATAGAAGAGTTATTTGAGAACTTCTGAAATAATGGTACAAACATATCGAGAAACAAAAAAGTTATCGAGGTTTAAATAATTCCATTGTGGTAAAATATGAAGCTGCCGGTAGAGGGGTAATGTAATGGATATCACTACTAACATATGAGCTTCGGTGGTAGGTCATTTGGCATAATAGTCGTTTGGCATAATGACACCAACGACTTCTTAAGGTGACAGTCGTTTTTACGTTTCTTTTGAATCCCACGGACGACATCAGACTTATTTTAGAATCAATGAGTACAAAATAAAATGATGCTTTATTCAACAATCTCATGCTCTTGAAAAAACTCATTGATTATCGACAGTGGAGAAAATATTGCCAATTCAATATTAACTCAGAGATTGCTCTTCTTTCAAATATTAATTATTCTTTTGAGTTACACTATCGGAAAAAATTTTGGCACTGATACTTTTGAAGAATGATAAATTGGTAAATCAGTGCGCATCATAACTTCGTGCTGTGCGTACACGAATTCTCTCTGCTCTTGGAAGTTTTCTTAAAAACTATCTAAAGCAATAAAACAGTACTTTTCTGTGTAACAAAAACTTTTCAACCTTGAAGGTATAAAGTGTCG
Source organism: Aedes aegypti (assembly GCF_002204515.2). Taxonomy (NCBI): domain Eukaryota; kingdom Metazoa; phylum Arthropoda; class Insecta; order Diptera; family Culicidae; genus Aedes; species Aedes aegypti. The sequence goes on along the minus strand of NC_035109.1, from coordinate 93,264,393 downwards.
GGAATAAAAAAGTACTTTTCAGTACTATTTTTTCTACTCTTAATCCCTTTACGATCCTTGTTTGGACCCGTGCCTTCAATTATTCGTTAGACCCGTTGGCGAAAGCTAGCGGTGGTAATCCTTCTTGGACACCGTCTTGGAAAAAAAAACCTCTTAGGAGGTCTCGTTTTCTTTCGATTATACACTAAACATGGTTGCAGCTAAAAACAAAAGGGAGGGTGACCCAAGCAGAAGAAAATAACTACTGAATACCAAATTGAGGTATTTCATACCAGATAATTTCCAATACTTACAACCTGAATGAGGTATAAATGAGCCCTGCATAAGAGGTAAAATACCTCAAATATTACCTTCTGCATATTCTACAAATACCAAGCTGATAATTAGATCAGGTATTGTAATACCGTCAAACGGGGCTTCTTTTGACATTATTTTCACTTTCTTTAACTTTGAGGATTTGTAACTCTTAGAATTATGGATAGATATTGATAATTCTTGCCTATATTTAAGTTGTATATGTACGTAACAAATGTGCAAAATATGAGGCAAATCCATCAAGAAATATCAAAAATGCTTGAATAGCGAAAAAGTGTGTTCTTCAAGACAAAAAAGGGGCTACTTTGGACATTTTCACAATTTAATAATGAAATGATTTTTCCTTATAACTTTCAAACTGATCATAAAGATTATCGTGCGTTGTGATGTTATTGAACATTTTTCATTGATAAACATAATTAATAAATGGAAAAGCTAAAAACAATTACACATACATAACAAATTTCAACGAAACATGCTATTTACTATTCTCAGTATGCAGTATGAAACTTGAACTTTCAACTTCATCTTAAATGAAACTATCAGTTACGAATGCTTGATTTTTAAATTGACATAAACGAACGATGTAATTAGTAGGTACTGCGATAATTAATGAGTTATGTGAAAAAACTGTCTTTTTTTCTATTCTTACTGTTATATAAACGATATGTAGAAGGATCACATTATTACTAGTAACAAATTTAATACCAGTAAGTAATTTTCATTAAAAACGCAATCTATGAAGTAAAGCTTTGCAAGATCATGAAGAAGTAAGTTTGCTTTTGTAAAATGATTTTAGCTTCTTAGTAGTTTAGAGCTGGCTTAAAAGTAGTTTATTGTAAGTTTTTTTTAGGATGCTATTGTTTTCTACTGCAAATTCATGTAAATTTTTTTTTAGGGATTATGTTGTGAACTTGTTTTTGGTACGTATTGAAATATGTGTAATTTATGTCTATTCACTTTTACAAACATTTATTTAATTTTTTATGTTGTAATATTTTACAAACCAAAACATTATAATACAATGAAAGTCGTAAAAATAAGACCTTTGATCAATTATTTTAATAAAATAACAATTTTAAGCAAAACAAACACAAGATTTTTATGAAACATGACGATTCGATAGTTTTGTGATGCTGCCAACAAGTTTCCACGACATGGATAAAATTCAAACAATGTTTGCATAGCCAATGTTTTATACCTTGTGAATATTTATTTGGACTTTTTTTAAATGTTTTCTTGTTTATCCTGTTGTTGTTCCAACAAAAAATCTTGCCTAGTGGTAGAGCATACATTGGTTAATAAAAGGACTGGACACAAAATTGTTCAGATTAGTATTTACGCTGCTAATAAATACAAAGGGTGAGTGTCCAAAGTAGCCCCTGGAATCAAAAGTAGCCCCGTCCGACGGTACTTAAATAATAGGTGATATATTTTCAAGTAAAAGTGGAATTTTTCAAAAGTATTCTAATACCTCCAGCAGTCCTCAATAGCTATCGAATACCAAAATGAAGTATTTTTGATTGTTTTAAACATTTTTTCAAATACCATTATAATACCAAAATCAGGTATTGATAACTAAATAATACCTAATCAGTGCGCATCGTACCTTCGTGCTGTGCGTACACAAACTTTCTCTAAAAACTACCTAAAGCAATAAAACAGTACTTCTCAGTGCTAAAAAAAACAGTACTTTTCAGTGCTAAAATTAAAAACGGTACTTTTCAGTGTTACTAAAACAGTACTTTTTAGTACTATTTTTTTCTACTATTGATCCCTTTACGATCCTTGTTTGGACCCGTGCCTTCGATTTTTCGTTGGACCCGTTGGCGAAAGCTAGCGGTGGTAATCCTTCTTGGACACTGTCTTGGGAAAAAACCTCTCGAAGGTCACGTCTTTCTCGTTTATTAACTAAACATGGTATTAACAACTAACAAAAGGAAGGGTGAATCTCTGAATTCACAACTTCCTTCCAAAAAAGTGGGTTCTAAAACTGTCACTACACGTGGCAAGAATGGAAGAAAGGACGTTTCCCCGGAATGCGAACTTTCTTCCAAGGGTGAAATGAATAATTGTATCGAAATGAGCAATCAGTTTGATGCTCTAGACAAATTTTCCGAACACCAAATCGAAGCAGCCTCTAGCCCAGGCTCTTTGATTCAAGTGAGGAAGCAAAGAGTGCCGCCTATCGTGGTCAGTTGTTCCGAATTTGCCGGATTTAGGCAGGAGATCTTGAACTCCATTAGGGGAATCAAGGTCTCCTTTCAAATCGCAAAGAAAGGAGACTGCTGCGTTTTGCCTAAAACTCTTAAAGATCGCGAACTTTTTCTCCAACATCTTGAAGAGAAGAAGCACAATTTTGTTACTTATGATGACAAAACTGCACGTTTGTTCAAAGTCGTCTTGAAAAGTCTCTCAAGTGACTATAAGTCACCTGAAGAGATCAAAAATGGAATTAATGATTTACTTGGAGTTTCCCCAGTCCAAATTATCATTATGAAAAAGAGAACTCAATCTGGCATTCTTCGGAAAGGGCTTTCTCAAGATTGTTATTTAGTTCACTTTATAAACAAAACAAATCTAAATAATATTAAAGTTTTAGACAAAGCCAGACTTAAATTCGATATCCGTGTGACATGGGTACATTTCCAGGAACCTGGAGGAAATTTCCAGAACCCCACTCAGTGCCGTCGGTGCCAAAAGTGGGGTCATGGTACAAAAAATTGTCGCTTGGATGCTAAATGCATGATTTGCGGAGGTTCTTCTCACGCCAAGGACGTCTGTCCATTCTTCCTTCAATACCGATAAGTTCTAATGCGCCAATTGCAAGGGTAATCAAAAGTCAAATTTTTGGTCTTGTCCTTCGCGCAAAAGAGTCGTTGAGGCTCGTGCCAGGCAGATGAAAGATAATGTCCGTTACGATAACGGTCGTTTCCGGAATTTGCCTGGTAGAGTATCGAACAAAAAACCTTAGAAGCCAATACCGGCATTGAAAGAGGAAAACAAATTATTACTAACTAATTGCGAAAAAGCTCAAAAACTTGCTATGCAGCTTGAAAGTGCGCACAATTTTAATTTAGGACTTACTAGTCCAATTGAAAATCAAGTTATTCAGGACTTCGAAAATAATCTCAATCAAGAGAACGTTTTCGAAAATGCTTGGGAGACTGATTTGGAAGAAGTGAGAACTGTTATTAAAAAAATTCAAAAATATGTAAGCTCCTGGCGATGATGGAATTTTCTACATCCTCATCAAGAAACTTCCAGAAAGTAGCTCATCATTCTTAGTTGATATATTAAACAAATGTTTTCAATTAGCATATTTTCCTGACAAATGGAAAAATGCTTAGGTTGTTCCAATTTTAAAACCAGACAAAAATCCTGCAGAAACTTCTAGCTATCGTCCAATCAGTTTGCTTTCCTCCATCAGTAAACTTTTTGAAAAGGTTATTTTGAACGGAATGATGGCCCACATCAACGAAAATTCATTTTTTGCCAATGAAAAGTACGGATTCCGCCATGGACATTCGACCACTCATCAACTTTTACGTGTAACAAATTTGATCCGTTCCAACAAATCTGAAGGCTATTCTACTGGTCTTGCTCTTTTAGACATGGAAAAAGCATTCGACAGTGTTTGGCATGAAGGCTTGATTGTAAAATTAAAAAACTTTAATTTTCCAACATACATTGTTAGAATAATTCAAAGTTATCTGTCAAATCGTACACTACAGGGTAATTATCAGAACTCCAGATCTGAAAGACTTCCTGTAAGAGCTGGTGTTCCTCAAGGCAGCATTTTGGGACCAATATTATGCAATATTTTCACATCTGACTTACCTGAGTTACCGCTCAGGATGTCAAAAATCTTTGTTTGCGGATGACACAGGCCTCTCCGTCAAAGGACGAAGCCTGCATGTCATCTGTAGTCGATTGCAAAAAAAATTGGATATTTTTTCTTTCTAGCGTTTGCATGTGAATCACTAGAAAGTGGATTGATCTTCCATCTTTTGACAAAAAAAAAACGAATCTAATCAAATATATTTTTATCACCAACATCTCATTGATTTAATCAATTTGAAAATTCTTTGGCATTGCCATTTATGCCGCTAAATTCCCATTCCAAATGACACATTCGTCGCATTACACATAAAATTATGCCGTCGAAAAAGGTTCAGACTGATTCGATCCTTAACTGAAAAGGAATCGGAAAACGAATCTACTGGTGGACATTAAAAACGAATTGATGACAAACCTGACATGAATAGAAATGAGCAACGTGTGGGAAGCGGCTCGAGTGTCGGTTGCACAAACTAATAGAATCTCATTTCCAATTTTAGCGGCGCAACAATGCATTCTCGTCTGCTGATGCTGTTTTGGCGCAGAAAACTACTGCTGCTCGCTTCGTCGCTGCTTTTTCTGGTGGCCCTCTGGTTCTGGGGGTTTCTCTATACAACCCATGTAAGCGATGGCGGCAAGATCGTTTCGGTGAAGGAACTGATGATGGGTGCCAGCGGAAGCGGCGGCGCGAATGGACCACACCACGAAAGTCTTCTGCAACGGTTGGGTTTCTACGATGACGATTCTTTGGACGACGGACCAGAAGATGGAGGGGCTGGTGGGGTGAAGTTCGTTAGACCGACGAGTCATTCGGTGAATAGGATAAGAGGTAAGGCATAAACACCTTTACATTCTAGTGCGGTTCAAAATTTTAAAAAAGTTTTAAAATCTCTCATATCTAATTTCTATGGAGAAATCGTGAAATATGTTTCAAACGCGTTGGTACTGTAATGTAAGTACATCCCGTGAAGAAAACTCATTCTACAAACAATAATGAAAGAAGTTGCGGAAGAGAGCAGTTCTATCCGGATGGAAAAAGAGATATTTATGGATTTGTTTGCTATTTTTTTTGCTACATTTGGGTTTATAGTCCAGCAAACTTATGCAAGAATCCCAAACAAAAATAATCCAAAAAGTATTAGTTTCACAATTTGCAAGATTAACAGTAGAACAAAATTCAAAGAGAGGTTATTTTGTTTTTTCGGCTTAATTGTGCTTGTATATTGAAGAAGCAGTGGTTCGGAAAGCCCAAGCAAGACGACCTGGTGGGCTCGTTTCATGCTTACATACATTTTTTTTGTGACAAAATCTAAAAAAAACATGAAAACATGTTTTTTGGGCTTAAACAAACGGAAAACATTGAGAAATTGAGTAAGCATGTATTTTTGGCCTAAACTTAAGTGTTTGGCACTTAAATTGGGACAAGGCTTTAGGACCCTATTGTGTATAAATAAAAATGTTAATTTCTGCCCAAACATGGTTACTGCACAGAAAACAGGTTCAGGATTTTGTAATGTTTTAGATAAAATAAAGTGTTTTCAAATTTTGCTTTTTCTATTCAAACCTTGATGTATCGCTATCCATTTTATGTCATCCTCATGTCATCGCATTGAGTTTGAATTTACAGGTCAACGGGACCAAATATAAAATTTTTCGTTATATTTTAAGTAAAATAAATTTTGAATAAAAAATGTCAATTTCTGCGCAAACGGGTTAACTGCACTTATACAAACAAGTTCATGTCGAAAAAACTATATGTATATACAGTATCGGACATATAAAATGCACCAAAGCCGTTTTCCCATACCAAATGGTCAGCTTCAGAGGGAAATATCTCCGCCGTTTTACAACCGATTCTTTTCATCTATTCTTTGACGAACTACACATTCTCTCAATTTTTGATCATTATTGATGAAAATTGTGCGAAAACTATTGATTCAAAAGTTACAGATAGGTTGAATTTTGACATAAAAAATGCACCAAGACACAAAGTGATGTAGTAATAAAACTACGGGTCGAATCATCTTGGCGTCTTCAGCGAATTTGTTGATTGAGTGATAAGGACCAAATGTGCTGCAGACAGCAATGATACGACGTGTAGTTTGTCTGCTACATCACTTTTTGTCTTGGTGCATTTTTTATGTCAAAATTCAACCTATCTGTAACTTTTGAATCATTAGTTTTTGCACAACTTTTTCAATAGTTTTTAAAAAATGATATAATTTGTAGTTCGTTAACGACGGAGATATAGCCCTCAGAAGTTGACCATTTTGTATGAGAAAACAGCTTTGATGCATTTTATATGTTCGATACTGTATATTAAATTTTGTTCAATAAAATTTAAATTTTCCAAATGTGTTTTTCAAGAAGAATTGCAATGTCTTTTGCTAAATAACTTTGGGTAGGCGTCTATTTCAAAAACATTGAAATGATATTCAATAGTGTCCATAGCTGATAGAATTAGAAAAATCGCTTTGGAAACGACAGAGATATTCATGGTCAAAGTAGGACTCCCGAATTTATCGGACCCTTTGTAGTAAAAATGTAAAGAATATTAGATTTCCATGATATATTTTTTTGAATATTTTTTTCAGGGAAACTCATCGATGGCTGGGAAAGTATTCTGCAAGATCGGGACGGGAAGCCGAGTAATTCGAAACAAGAGCAAGTGAAGCGAAAGTCTGCCGAAGAGCTGCGAATCGCTGTCGAAAAACAGAATCACTACGAACACGAGCTTAAGAAGATGGGTGTTCCGGTTATCGCCGGACTCGGACCCGGGGGTCATCCACCTCCCGTTCAGCGATTGGTTCACCTGGATCTCAAAGGAGCACCACCGAAAGTATCCTACTTGAAAAGACTGATGCCAATCATGAAGACCTTGGGAGCTACCGGAATTCTACTGGAATACGAAGACATGTTCCCGTACAGCGGTGTTCTTTCTTCGATATCCGCAAAAAATGCTTACAGTAAAGACGACATCTTGGAGATTTTGAAAACTGCTTTCAGTTTGGGACTCAATGTCATTCCATTGGTACAAACTTTTGGCCATTTGGAGTTCGTGCTAAAATTACAAGAATTCCAACATCTCCGAGAGGTAGAAGATGCCCCTCAGGCAATATGTCCCAGTCAGAATGCTTCAACGGTATTCTTGGAGGAGATGCTTGATCAAGTGATTGAGTTTCATACTCCTTCACAAAATGTCAATCTTCTGCACAAAGACGATATAGAAAAGCTCACCCCTAAATTGACACATATCCACATTGGTTGTGACGAGGTGTACCAGATAGCGCAATGCAATCGATGCAGGAATCGCCAGAAGGATCTTCTATTCCTGGATCACATCTACAATGTAGCCACGATGATCCGCAAGAAATGGCCGCACCTGAAAATCATCATATGGGACGACATGTTGCGGCACATGTCCCTTGATACTCTGCAAACATCCGGGATCGGAAAACTCGTGGAGCCGATGATCTGGGTCTACGCTGAAGACATCTACAAGTTCATCCAGTCGTCCACCTGGGACAAGTATGCCAACGTCTTCAACACAGCTTGGGCTGCATCAGCCTTCAAGGGAGCTCATGGAGAAGCTCTACTACTTCCACCGATTCGCCGGCATCTGGAAAACACACTCCGCTGGCTGGCGGTGATGCAAGGAGAAGGAACACGGTTCAGTCATGGTATCCAAGGCCTTGCTTTGACCGGATGGCAGCGGTACGATCATTTTGCGATACTCTGTGAGCTACTTCCAAGCGCTCTTCCATCCCTAGCAGTTTGCCTATCAACGGCCTCGCGTGGGTACTTCGATGTTAACCCAAAAACGAATCCCGTACTGAGTAGCCTTACCTGTCCGGAACCCACGAGTGATCGACACGCATGGGTTGAACTGCACAAAGATTCGATGCTGTCTACGTTTTCGAGGTGTATGTTCCCGGGCAGTGTGATCTATCGATTTATGCTCAGACTAATGACGCTCATGACCGAAGCCAAAGAATACATCGACGAGGTGAAGAACAAACGCGGTTGGTTGACGGAATACAACATAAGGCACAACTTTTCTGCGGGGACCCGTGTGGATGATCTTCTCGGGGAAGACTACCATCTACTGAATTCGATAACCAATCTAGCGAGGAACGCTGCCTCGACGTTGGCCGATGTTTATGATCACGTGAGTAGTTGCATTTTTTGGATAATTCGTATTCATCCATGAATCTTACAATCTCCGTTCCAATTTCAGTGGACATCCGGTGAGTTCATCGAGCAGCGCATCTTTCCGATACTATCCGAGTTGAAGAACCTGGAACGTATCGGGGAGTCGCTGAAGAAGCGGAAAACGTGGCCCCAGCGTCCACTGCCATACCTGAAGCCATTCGATGCACTGGGAATTGACGAAAAAACCTAGCTACAGGAGTACGTCAAGATTCCGCTGAGGCATTAGTGCCGTCCGGTGGGAATTATGACAGCCAAATAAATGTGATGATGACGATCACTTTCTGATGATTTAGCGTGTGATTTAGTGAAGCAAAAGGTGTTCTACATATTTGTAGTTTAAAGTAATGGTTCAACTAGGAACGTTTAGAAACAAACAATGCGGTTGTAGAAAAATAAGTAGAAATCGAGGGAATAAAATGGTCTTTTCGGCGTTATTGCACTTGGGAGATTTCAGCGTAGATAAACAGACGTAAACTACAATATATTATCTAAAATACAAGAGATAGCCCTATGTCACGCGATGTTGGAAATGTCACACATACAATTTCACCCTGAATTTTCCATTTTCAGTAACGGGTGTTCAATAAAAATAAGAATTGTTTCAGTCATACAGTTAAAAAATATTCAATGAATTCAGTATTTTTAGTTGTAAACATAATTTTTATTCTGAAGGCAAAGTAGGCCGTCATTGAAATTAGTACGCACCCTTGATGATTGTTGCTAATTCATCTCACGCTTTTGAATCAAAGAAAATTAGTTGGTTTTGCACTGACACAGATGAAAAAGTATCAGCATACTTTATGTATGTTGGCGCGTACAGTGACACTTTTTCAAGTCAATATAAACAATCAAGAATGAGTTTTGTTGTTAACTACAGTCATCTCTACCTTACTCGATATTCTGTATCTCGATATCGAATCAGAGAACCATAGTAAAAGTTGGTTTCATGGCTACCTCGATGGTCCCTCGAAACGCAGTTGCACTGATTTTGTGTTCCATAACTCGATACCTCCCTTACTCGATGGTCCCTTCAATATCGAGTTATGGAGAGTTGACTGTATATTCTAGAGAGGCTTTAGTAAAGAACTTCTGTGGACACTCCAATGGAGATTTCTATAAACGACATGTTTAGGACATTTTAGACACTTCTGTTGGGACTTCCTTGAAGATAAACCTTTCATGTGACAGCTCCGTGTATGCATTTGTTACATCTACTGAAGAGCGATGCATACACGGGACTATCAGTGTCTGTTGAACTAGAGTATTCGCCCGAGATCTTCACGCAGTTTTGCACACTATCGTTGCTTTAATCAATCCTATTGATCAATCCTGAGTATAGAATTCTATTCTATACGCACGGCATTTTTGGTTGATTTGCCGCACAGAAAAGATCTGGTTCTTTGTCGAGCGGCTGTCGTTTAAGGTGATTATAAAACGAAGCCAAACTTTGAATTTTCAAATGCACAAGACGAGAGAATCTGACAACAGTTCACGTAGAAAACCAATCAAATTGCTTGCTTGCTGGTGGTGACCAATGGGATAGATTGTCTATGCGGAGCGCTGTTTCGTTCTCAAGTCTTGTGCTCTTGAAAATTTGAGGTGTGGCTTCGTTCTATAATCACCTTAAAACTCCTTGATAACTTCCCACGAACTCGTTTGCTATAGGTGCTAGACGACGGAAGATAATCTGCGATAGCACTTTGTAGGCGGCATTTAGGATAGTGATTGCACGATAGCTTTCACACTCCAGTTTGTCGCCCTTTTTAGATGGGATGTATAACGCCTTGTTCACACTCCTCCGATTGCTGTTGAGCCTCCCAGATTCTGACTATCAGCCGTTTCAGACAAGCAACCTCCCTCTCCGGACCCATCTTGATGAGTTCGGCTCTGATACCATACCTGTCAGCGGTTTAGTTGTTCTTGAGCTGTTTAATGGCATCTTTAACTTCCTCCATCTTGGCAGCTGATTGGTTGTCACCGTCCGCTGAGCTGACGTAGCCATCATTTTCGCTGTCCTGACCTTCTGTGCCTGTTCTCTGTGCCATTCATGTGTTCGTCGTAGTGCTGCTTCCATATTTAGATCACCTCGTGTCCATCCGTCGAGATGCTCCCATCGTTATCCCGGTATATTTCAGCTCGCGGCGCGTAGGCTTTGCGGGATGCGTTGAGCTTCTGATAGAACCTCTGCGTTTCTTGAGATCGGTACAGCAACTCCGTCTCCTGGTATTCTACCACTTCCAGGCTTTTTATCCCGAAATGTAAGAGTTTGCCGTTTTCTCTTCAATATGTATTCTTCTTCTTTGCTTCTCCTCCAAAACATCCTGGCACTCCTCGTCGAACCAATCGTTTCTTGATCTCCGTTCCATATATCCGACAATGCTTCCGACAGCATCGTCATTGGCTGCTTTCACTGTCCTACAGCAGTCCTCAAGAGGCAACGCTGCCTCAAGATGCTGCACTTACGTATTAGCGACATATGGTCACGCTAGATTGTACCAAAGCGGGCGTCGGTACCGTACATCGTTGATGACGGATGGTTTTTGGGCTCAGATTCACCATCACCAAGTAGTGGTCTAAGTGAATATTAGCATCACAATATATTCTGACTTTGGTTATGTCGGAGAAGTGCCGTTCATCGATCAAAACGTGGTCGATTTGCGATTCTGTCTGTTGGAGTGTTCTCTAGGTATACTGATGAAGGCTGTGCTGGAAATAGGTGCTACGAATGGCCATATTCTTGGAGGTGGCGAAATCTACCAGTCGTTGGCCGTTCTCGATAGTCAGCCGGTGGGCGCTGAAATTTACAATCGTCGGTCTGAACTCCTGCTCCTGGTCAACCTGAGCGTTTAAATCCCCTACGATGATCTCGACGTCGTGGTTTGGGCAGCGATCGTACTCGCGTTGCTATCATCGTAATGCGCCCTTGCTATCATCAGTGCTTTGCGTGTCACCCATAAAAGCCGTTCCCAGCTCACGTATGTTGCCGCAGTTCAGGTAGATGTTATGATTAGCTCTTAACATTCGCATCATTGCTCCTTTCCAACACACCTCCTGCAGCGCTACATTTCCGAAACCACGGAACTTCAGTACATTAGAGAGTATGCGTCGGAGTTATACCGAGTTTCCAAACGCTAGTCCACTTGGACGATGATCAGCCGCCCCTGACATGGGGAACAGACGCTGTTGTGAGCCGCTCCTAACATGAAGTCCAGACGCTCCAGGTTTGCAGAAGCAAACCCCCATGTCAGCATACCATCAAAGTTCTTATACCATAGAGAAACTTAAAAGTAGATGGAGTAACTTGTACCTTTTAATTGCAGCCTTCTTCAGTGTCAATTACTCGTATCCTCTGGAGAAATCGTCGCATCTCTCTACCCATACCTGCTATGTCGTGGTCAAAAATAGAAAAGGGATGATCACAATTATCATACTAATATCTAATTATCTACCTATGTATTCAAGCTCGTTTATATTACTTAGGTACGAACTTAAACAGCATTGACTGTCCGTTTTCTTGATCCCTATTAAGAAGTAGTGGAGGCTTTTTTTCTTCTCAATAAGGGATTAGCATATGCGGTTGCCACAAAACCAGATATTGAACAGACAATAATCGATGTTTAAACCGCCATTACACACATAATACCAATACAGTTGCAAGAATCAGCTACAAACGAAACTGAAGAGTCATTAAAAGAAAATAAATTCCAAATAAGAGGTCGAAATAGTGCTGAGGATAAAGTTTTGAAAGAACTTCAAGAGAAATCGGTATACTATGTAAAAGCGGACAAGGGCAATGCTGTGGTTATTTTGGATAAAGATGATTATGATAATCAAATGAACGAAAAAATAACTACTGGTCCCTATGAGCAATTCTCGCTGAAACCAGGCCGCCATCGCCATGTCATTGATCGCTAGTTTTCGATAAAACTTAAGGGTGGTTCTTTCTGTTTTCTCAAATTGGTGGACCCCTCGTACCCCAGCTAGCTGAACAGTTTGCGAAAAAGCCCATTTTTTGATAAATCTTGGGTATTTATTCACGGGATATGTCTCATATTTCGCTTGGAACACATAACAAACTTAGTGGCATCGTATAGAGAAAGGATAAAGCTTTTATTTAAACTTGAAAAAATTTTGGCGGCCATTTTGAATTTGGCCGCCATCTTGAATTTTGTTATAAAAATCGATTTTTCACCATTAGCACACCGCTAGTTTTGAATTCTGAGATCACCATCAGAAAGCTGAGGAAAAATTGCGTAAGATAGGCTACAGAAACTAGGTGAGCAATAGTATTTACCCTATCAAATGAACGCATTTCTAAATCATGTTATACGATTTTGACGTAAATGGCGAGTGCAATCAATACAAACATCATTTTTTGTACAACAAAGAAACAAGTTTTCAACCTTTGGTGTTTTATTCGAGTCGAGTAAAGAATAAGAATATTATTTTTAGTGAAAAAATCTGGCGGCCATCTTGGATTTTGACGCCATCTTGATTTTAGGTAGTAGAATTAATTTTTCACCTTGTTAGCACTCAGCATGTCGAATGCAGAGGCTACCAATAAAAAAAGTTACGTATACTCTTCTTCTTATTATTCTTCATTTTACTGACGTACGTCCCTACTGGAACCGAGCCTGATACTCAGCTTTATTAGTTATAAATCCAGGTTATTAAACAAGAATTTTCTTTTTAAATGCGATTTCCGACAACAGAATAATTCTTCGACATATCATTGAATTCAGTATTAATGAATAAATAAATTCAATAAATGAAAACCGTCAAAAAACATTGATTGTATTAAACAAACATTTGTTTACCCTATGCATTGTTGTTCATTGTATGAAGTTTATAAATTGCGTGTCGGGACATTAGTAAGCCTTGTGGTAATATATGTAGTTCTAACGTAAAACATTGACAAAAATGCATTAATTTATAATGAAAGTCTTAAATTTTGAAGCAAAAAACATCCTTGATTTTCTAAGCCATAACGTATCGTTTTAGTACCGCCCAACATGCATGTGAAAAATAGCAAAATTGAATGATGAGAAGCAGGTTTTGTTCTAATGTGGACGTAATGCCGAAAGGCAGGTGTATAATTTCGAGGTTAGAAAAACTGGCGGCCATCTTGGCTTCGACGCCATCTTGATTTTTAGCAGTTGCATGATTTTTTACCATCTCAGTCCTCATCATGTTGAATTATAAGGACTCCGTCAAAAAAAAAACAATCAGATTCTATCTTTCTTACCTTATCTCAGCTGTTCAACTGATTGTTCATTTGTATTCAATGGTTCAAATAATACACCAACGATTGAAAACTTGTTTCTTTGTTGTACAAAAAATTATGTTTGCATTGATTGCACTCGCCATATACGTCAAAATAGTAGAACATGATTTAGAAAATCGTTCATATCATAGAGTAAATACCTTTGCTCACCTAGTTTTTGTAGCCTATCTTACGCAATTTTTCCTCAGCTTTCTGATGGTGATCTCAGAATTCATAACTAGCGGTGCGCTAATGGTGAAAAATCGATTTTTATAACAAAATTCAAGATGGCTGCCAAATTCAAAATGGCCGCCAATTTTTTTTTTCAAGTTTAAATGAAAGCTATATCCTTTCCCTATACGATGCCACTAAGTTTGCTATGTGTTCCAAGCGAAATATGAGACATATCCCGTGAAGAAATACCCAATATTTATCAAAAAAATGGGCTTTTTCGCAAACTGTTCGGCTAGCTGGCGTTCGAGGGGTCCACCAATTTGAGAAAACAGAAAGGATCACCCTTAAGTTTTATCGAAAACTAGCGATCAGTGACATAAAATTGGAATTCTAACGATGGGTGCCGATGGCGGCCTGGTTTCAGCGAGAATTGCTCCTATAGGCATTTCAGAGTCAATCCACTTCCCACAATGGTGAGACATGTAAAAAAACTTAAAAAGAATGTAAGCCGCTTTTTAGAGATAACACTAGCTGCCTCAATGTTTTTAATTCACACGGTTAAAAAATAAATGCTAAATAGCGTAAAAGTCATACTAAAACCATATTTGGTTTATTCACCCCTTGCAATGATTTTTTATGAAATATGTCTTGCTAGTATAAACGGTTTTTATAGTAGTACAGACATATTTCACTATTATTGTTCCAATGCATTTTAAATGGTTATTCTATAAATTGCTTAAAATTACTAGCTGTTTTTGTTTTTGTAAAAATGAAAAATCATCATCGTAAATTTATTCAGAAAGGAAATTATATTTGCATAGTAAAAGTAAGTTTCCTACCTACGATTAGCTGCTTGCGTATGCTAATCGTTTATGGACGAAGCTTCAACAATACTCGCCGCCATAAACACCCAACAGAGAATATTCACCGTTCCTTAAAAACCCCAATTCCTATTTTGGCTTTAAAGGTTTCCTTGGTGATCAAATGGGTTCCAGCATTATCTCCTTTTGCTTCCCAACGAGCTTCCGGCCCGGTAGTTTACTGTGCAGGAATTTCACAGAACTTTTTTCTTCTCATGGTGTACTTCATTACTCTCTTCTTCTTCTTCTTCTTTCTGGCGTTACGTCCCAACTGAGACAAAGCCTGCTTCTCAGAATAGTGTTCAATGAGCACTTCCACAGTTATTAACTGAGAGCTTTCTTTGCCGGTTGACCATTTTTGGATATGTATATCGTGTGGCAGGTACGAAGATACTCTATGCCCTGGGAATCGAGAAAATTTTTCTTTACGAAAAGATCCTTGACCAGCGGGATTCGAACCCACGACCCTCAGCATGATCATGCTGAATAGCTGCGCGTTTACCGCTACGGCTATCTGGGCCCCATTCACTACTCTCTGCAATTGGGCTCTGCACAAAAATCTGTCTCTCACTTTCCCTCCTTTATGAAATTAGTAAACTACAAAGCCAGTAAACGTCAAAATCTCATGCGAAATCAAAACAGTGCAGTGCCCCATAGCTAAATAGATCAGTTATTAACGGATTAACGGAAATGTTTCTATTACACTCAACAAACGTGTCGTGGCTTGCTTGTTGAAAATATCAATTAATTCCAATAAGTCCCAAGGTTACCAATCAGTAAGGGTTTATTCACAAATTTCATAACGCCAAAAATTGTCATTTTTGATACCCACCCACCCCCTCGTAACGCATTTTGTACGAATGTTTTTCGAATTTCGTATTAGCTGTAACATCCCGAGCACACCCACCCACCCCCTTCAGCGTTACGAAATTTGCGAATGGACCCTAACGCATATGATTATGAGGAAATAAATACTCAATATTCATTTCAATGTATAACACAAAATAATTCGACGCATATTTCTAATGCATTGCAAATAATTAATATGAAAAATGTCAATATGAAACACTAAGCTGTTTAGTATTTTCTATTTTTACAGTGCAGTTCTACCAAGAATTGATGGCTTGCCAAAAATTCACAAACCTGGCAATGAAATGAGAGAAATTATATCAGCAGAAGTGTCTCCTACACACAAACTTGTAAAGTGGCTGGTTAAGGAATTCCAATCCATGTACAAACCTCTTGAAAGCCCTTCAGTTAGCAATACTCAGGAGTTTGCAAGCTTCTGGGTATTTATATTCAAGATGATGAAATTATGGTTTCTTTTGATGTTAAATCATTATTTCCTAGTATGCCAGTTAAAGAAGCCATAAACCTTTTGGAAGAATGGCTACTTAACCAACACAATGAGTCAAATTGGAAAAAACAAAGTTCGGTATTATATCAAATAAACCCGACTAGTTAAGAGAACTATTTTAGCTTCCTTGATCCTTTCAGGGTTATAACAAATTAGAGTAGAGGTTCATGTAACCTACCTTAACCTCAGGGGCTGCATACTCTGCCCAAGTAACAATTTATGTTCTAACTGGTTTCATTTATATTTATGATAGTTTTATCGTAGATATGCATATTTTTCTATGTTTTATAATGGTTTTCATCCAGTAGAAATGATCTTGAACCGTTTTTGGTTTTAAATACTTCCTCAAGAACACTTGGGATGCATTCCATAAAACTTCATTTTCAATAAGAATAAGTGACCTTGGCAACAGTTTTATGAAACTCTCATACTTATCTGTAAGAACGCGCTCGAGAGTAAGAACTCTTGGCCGAGAACATCATAATTTCTCCCCCATAAATCAACGCCAGGGTTAGGAAAAAAAATCTGAATTCAGTCTACAGTAGCCAAACAAAACCAATCACAGTCAGCGAAGCCAGTGAAACTCACGCCCATCGCTGCTGTAGGCACAAAGCAATGAAAATTGCAAAACTCCCGTTGCTAAGGGCACCCAAAATTACTGTAGAAAAATGTTCTATTTCCCGCTGCATTTCCCGCATTCAGAGCCTTCAATGACACTAACAATTTAAAAAATTCATTCACCCATCATAGACTACTCGATGAGATTCACGTTTTTGATCTACTGTAGTGGGAAGAGCCACGTGATTTTCGCAAAATTCAAGCCTACTACTATCACCGTTCCCAGCACTGATCAACGCACTAATATGTACATTATTGATTGCAGTATTATGAATCCTATCGTTTACGGGGGCACCTTGCGTGGATTTTCGATCTGTTCTTCACGGAACTCGTTGTTGAAGGGGCACAAACGCACTGCACTCTTTTCACCCGACCTGACCAAGTGATCCACCGGAATCACTCCGGCCACAGGAACATTCCCGAGAACCTCTGACCACTTTCCGTAACTAGATATGTATACGAATTCACTGACAAAAAATGATTGAAATCCGTTTTTTATTTGCAAAGCTCTCTCTTTCAGGGCCTATACAGGTTAAGGATGCTTCAAGTTCCTTTCAGGATGCTTCCAGGATCCTAGAAGAATCCTTTAGAATGCTCGTAAAAATCTTTCAGGATGCAAGAAGTATCCTTACAGGGATGCTAGAAGGACCCTTTCAAGATGCTAAAATATTTGTTTCGGGATGATTAGAAGAATCATTTATGGGATGCTAGAAGAGTCCTTTCAGGATGAACGAAAAAATATATTTGGGATGCTAGAAGTATCCTTTCAGTATGCTGGAAGAATCCGTTCAGGATAGTAGCAAAATCTTTTCAGGATAGTATCCTTTAGAGATGCTTAAATATTTTTATTTCAGTATGCTAGAAGATATTATTCGGGATGCTGGAAGAGTACCTTTGGATGCTTCCAGGATCCTTTCAGGATGCTAAAGATTTTTCAGGACGCTAGACGAATTCTTTCAGGATACTTCATACTTTTGGATGCTTCTTGAATTATTCCGAGACGCTTTCTGTATTTTTCTTGATGCTTCCAAACTTCTTCATAGTTTCTCCTACCTCGGCCGCCACACAAAAGGATCTATTTTATTCTTTCAATCACACGAAGTACTAATGGTAAGCCATACGCAGCATTTATCAACCTAATCTTACAACTTGTTGATAAATGAAAAAAAAAAAAGAATTTAATTTTGATAATTACAGTTACAGGCAATTTTCTTTGAAGGTGGACTTTTCTTTACCTTGAAATTAGTTTTTATCCTCAATACAGATTCGAAACAACTGATTTCATTTCAATAAAACAACTTATTTAAGTGGTGTCCTTATATAGCCTTGGCCATAGTCGATTGCTTGGAGAAGAACTCTTCAGGGGGAGGGAGTCGAAAATTTTCAATTTGTTTTACGCTACCTCTTTCCTCTCTCTAAAAGCGTGGACAAAGTTTATTTATTACCTCTTCGTGAATGTCAGGCCCAAACCCCTCCATAAATTTGTAGAAAGTTCTAATTAAAATGAGAAAAAGAAATTCCTTAAATTCTGATGAAATTTCTGGAATTCGCATAACGCTTCTCAAGGCACTTCTAGAAAATTCAATGAATTTTCTGGAAGAAATTATCACAGTAATTCTTCGAAAATTTTCTGATTAAACTGCTTATTTTCGAATCTTCCGATAAATTCCTATAAGCAACGCTGCAAATATTTCATGAAATAATTTCTAGATTACTACCAGTTAGTATCCGTAAGGAGACACCTAAAAATCAAAATTTCAAAATGACAAAATATAGTTTCAAAGATGAAACACAGTAAAGAATTGAACACGGAAGAAAGTAAGCTCTATACCAGATTATAAACAAACAGACCGCAAGTGTTAAAATGATTGAAAAACACTCTAGTGCAATAGCGTCGAGCTTTTATAGCCCGCTTATAGTAGATAAGTTCAACTGTCATCTTGTACAAATAAGCATCGTTAAGCCAACAAGTTTCGGTAAACAAAATCAAGACTGAAATTCAAAAACCTGTGTTACAGACCGAGATCTACAAGCGACGAATCCTGTACTAATTCTTTGTCTATACATTCCATGGAATAAAACATACGTTACAGTAGTCTACCAACAAATCTTTAAACTGTTTAATTTTATTGTCACAATCATTCTAGTACTATATTAATACGACATACATAGATAATGCCCCTTATCCATCGAATACTGTTTCACAAACCATGACGATGCGAATCTAGTTCAGTTCACTGTCGTGAACACGCGCCTAGATCATTTCCGCCATCGACCAACTCCAGCACAATGTCGGTCATCTTCCGCCGGCAAAGTTCGTTCGGTGGGACGTTCAACTCCGGTGGCGTAGATGCCGAGTCCGATCCGCTGACGTACAAATCGGGAGCTCCTCCGACGAACAGGTACTGATCGGGAGCATGTCCATTGCCGTTCCCAGCCCGAACGGTGAACAGCTTCGAAACTCTTCCTCGATCTGTCGGAGCAGGTCAGTTTCATCGGTGCAGAAGTCCTGAAGCGATCCAAGGATTTTCAGGGACCTCACCAGCTGTTGGTGGTAGATGCCGAGCCAATTCTGGAGGTTGGCCTTCCGCAGCGAGCCGTCCGTAAAGCAGTAGATCAGTAGGCTAAATCCAGGGCGAGCGAGCCGTAGCGGATCAATGGAAGTCCAAGAAGCAGTCTGCAATAAAGAAACACTAATTACCGATCAATCCTTATGATTAAATTACTTTCCACAAACCTCAGTTATCGAACCCTTTTCGTCATGTTTAAAGAGTATATATTAGTCCAACAGTCTCCATGGCAGATGACCGACAGCTTACTTTTCCGGCTCACCAACTCCACCAGGTGCCGAAGCAGTTCTCCAAAAATCCTTTCATCTTGTCCAGATACTCCTTCTGACCCGGAATGGTCTGCGAAAACCATTTGTATAGCATTCTTCGTCAAAATGTCATTAGTAATGCTTGTACCACTCGGTGTTCTCTTTGGTGAATATTCCCTCGGAAATTTTCGAAGTCAACCTTTTGAACTCATTTCGGATGTTGCGTCTTGTAGGCCAAGCTGACCGCGTGGAACTTCGACAGTTCCACCAGTATGGCCTTTCATCTGCTCCATGCCAAGACCTTCCTGTCGATCCGGCATGGTAAACCGGCGAGCTCGCAGATCTTCCAGCATTATCAGATCATTCTGGGCCAGATAGACACGTTGGATCGCCATGAAAATGTGGACTCACGTCCTTGGTTTTACGTTTCTGGAACGCAATGAACTCCGGCATGATTGCAGTTGTAGAACTCAACTTCATTTGCGGAAAAGAGCCTCACTTTAAACGCCTCACGTTTGACTTTGCAAATCCGGAAGTCGCTTACAGATTACCGATCGCTCCCAGGCGAAGCTTTTTGGTGCCATCCTTGGGGCGGGGTTAGCCTTTGAGCGTTAGTCGGAATTAGGGCCGCGGTTATAGTTGTCCCCGCGTCCGGATCCTTGGGCCTCCTGAGGATATAGATAAATTATTCTAGTTTAGTATAACCAATACAATCAAAAAATTCATCAGCTCTACCTTCAAGAAGAGAATCATTAGTGTTACATTTCTATAGAATATCTATATTCTTATATCATAAAGCCAGGATTTCTATCAGGAGGGGGGGGAGGGGTCAAAGCGAACACAAAAGTACATTTACAAATCTAATGCCAAAAACGATCATTTAAACATTAACTTATGTATTCATTTTTGCAATAAAACGTTTAAACTATACTAGATAGCCGTAGCGGGTTATATGCCGCCAGCTATTTCAGCATGGCCAAGATTAGGGTCGTGGATCCGATTTCTTGCTGGTCAAGGATCTTTCCAAAAAAGAAGTGAAACTATATTGATCAGCAATTTTAAACATGAACTCGGTTGATTTCATTACAGTTCTCCAAGAAGTGCCTGAAATAAGGATTCCATCGGGCATTTCTTCCAGGAACAACTCTTAAAAATTTTAGGCATCTCTAATATATTTTTTAAGGAAATCCGAATGAAATTACACAGGAATTTGTTCGAGTTCCTGTTGAAATTTCTCCAGAATTTGTTTTTATTTCTCCCTCTGGGGTCACGGTATAAAAACCGTTGCGGGATTCATGAACAAAAAGTCACTGAAATCATCAAATTTTATGTTTCATGATACCGGGTAACCCCCCGTTGTTTGACCACATTTAATCTGAACACTTAATTAATCTGTACCCCGCTAATTTGCACGGTCGTTCAGATTAAAAATGCGTTCAAACGTCATTTAGCTCATGGAACGGAACCAGAATCAAAACAAACAGTGAAAGAAGGTAACCAGAAACACGTTTCTAGGGTGACTAGATGTTCAAATTAAAAATGAACCCCGATGGTTTGCATGAGGTACCGTTCAAATTAGCGGGGGTCCACGGTATCATGATTACAAGTAGGCTTGATAATATTCTTTCAAATTATCAGAGTATAGTGAGCAGCATGCTGCCTTTGCCTCTTTCAAAGGGAGCGACAAAAACCCTAGCAGCGGCAACAAAACATGAGCGAGAAATATGCAGCACAAAACGCAACAAATCAAAATTCCATCACATAAGAGTACCATCACAACTCGGCGAGGGCTGTTTTGTTGTGAGGGTCACTCAAGAGTTCTTTCATAGTGTGAGTAAACGTGAGCATAGCAACGAGAGAGAAAAAGCCCCAGAAAAAACCTCACCTTTCTTGCAATCTCACTCGAATCGTTTAAGGATCTGTGTTGAGAATTTCGAGTTAAGTTTTTACTCCTCAGAAAAACGTTAAAATCGCCTCATTTTTGCATCGCAGCGGAGTTTCTGTCAAGCCTGACAAGTTATGAAGCCATGAATAACATTCAAGAACTTGTGTGCTCTGGGCGTTACACAAATCTAACTGTCAATTTTTTGCCTTAGTCTAAGCCAGGCATTGAAGGCTTGAGAGAGCGTAATGAGCATGAGTTTTACGCAATCAAAGCGACCATGTTTTGCAAGCAAACAGTTTCACTCAGCTTGACTCCAGTTAGTGATCATCTGAGAGAGAGGAGACCAAGGTATTTAGAAGGGAGGTAGTTCGATGTGTCAAATATAGCTTTCCGCCATGGAGAAAAGGATGACAGCTAGCTGGTTTGTTATGCTCAAGTAGGTCAGCAAGCCACGAAACTAAAAGAAATTTTCCCTGAAATCATTTTGTTTTCGAAAACGTCAGTTGTTCGAAATTTTCTGGAACGCTTCCAAAGCACATACTCAGCATCAGGGATTGAATCCTGAGAAAATTGAGAGAATCTCTCACGTATCGCTCTTTGTAACTATCATAACATGCTGCACCTTTATTGAGGAGACTTGTTATCGTATACTGCCTTACGAACTTTGATCAGATTGGTCGGGGATAGTCAGGCATGAATAAAACCCCCTCAAAAACATGTCCAAGCCTGGGGGGACCACTATCTGCCTATTGGAAGTTCGTGGATTGTTTATCGTGCAAGTAAAGAAAAACACCTATCCCCAACAGTAAACAAGCAAGAAAAATGGGATTTATCATCGCTCTCTCTTTGGGGGCTCTCGCTCGCTGCTTCCATTTATCAGACTTGTTACACCTTGCGATACAATGACGATCGTGGATCGCAACAGATGGGGATGTTTTTCTTTGCTTGCTTTGATCGTGCTTCATACTCAAGATAGAGCGAATTCCGCAATGCCCCTGCTCAGCATCATGCCAATCTCGAATTACAAAATAACTGCGCGATTGACAATTGAATTTCACGACGCAGGTGTTCGGGGGAAAAAGAGGTGAATATACACCTAGCAACACCATGTGTAACACTAACACGAGTCACGAACTGCTACGAACTGCTATCGTTTGGCAGGTACGACGATACTCCTCTATGCCCAGGGAAGCCAAGAAAATTTCCATTACGAAAAGATCCTGGACCGATCGGGAAAAAGAATCCCCAGACACCTTCAAGCATGGCTTTGCTTTGTGTCCGCGGACTCTAACAACTCGGCTAAGGAAGATTCCAGCATACATCATGATTTAATTTGACACCATTTTCGCTAAAAATTGAAAAAAGTAACGTACAACTGGGTAAATTATTGTACACTACCCGCCATAAGTATGGAATCGCATCATCTAGTATTGCAACACCTCAATTGAATATTGCAGCACCCCCCAAAAGAGTTTAGCATCACCCGTAAGCTATTAACACTAATGACGCAATATCTTGGAAACCTTACTTTCTAGAAAGCTGCGGTCTTCAGCAAAGTTGTCAGAAGCCTTACTGGCGTTCATCAGCTGAAATTTTTTAATGGCGCCATTTTGCCGCTACGTGGCGCTAGTGTGCATGTAATTGGTCATATTTTAGACGGCTCTAGCTCATGAACCTGACCACTTAGAATGTTCGTGTCTTCAGCAAAGTTGTTCAGAAGCTTAAAAGCAATCTGAGCAGCACTGATTGGTTAGCAATTTGCCGCTACGTGGCGCTAGTGTGCATGTAAATTGGTCATATTTTAGACGGCTCTAGCTCATGAACCTGACCACTTAGAATGTTCGTGTCTTCAGCAAAGTTGTTCAGAAGCTTAAAAGCAATGTGAAACAGCACTGATTGGTCAGCAATTTTGCCGCTACGTGGCGCTAGTGTGCATGTAAATTGGTCATATTTAGACGGCTCTAGCTCATGAACCTGACCACTTAGAATGTTCGTGTCTTCAGCAAAGTTGTTCAGAAGCTTAAAAGCAATCTGAGGCAGCACTGATTGGTTAGCAATTTTGCCGCTACGTGGCGCTAGTGTGCATGTCATTTGATCATATTCTAGCAGGCTCTAGCTCATGAACCTGACCACTTAGAATGTTCGTGTCTTCAGCAAAGTTGTTCAGAAGCTTAAAAGCAATCTGAGGCAGCACTGATTGGTTAGCAATTTTGCCGCTACGTGGCGCTAGTGTGCATGTAATTGGTCATATTTTAGACGGCTCTAGCTCATGAACCTGACCACTTAGAATGTTCGTGTCTTCAGCAAAGTTGTTCAGAAGCTTAAAAGCAATCTGAGGCAGCACTGATTGGTTAGCAATTTTGCCGCTACGTGGCGCTAGTGTGCATGTAATTGGTCATATTTTAGACGGCTCTAGCTCATGAACCTGACCACTTAGAATGTTCGTGTCTTCAGCAAAGTTGTTCAGAAGCTTAAAAGCAATCTGAGGCAGCACTGATTGGTTAGCAATTTTGCCGCTACGTGGCGCTAGTGTGCATGTCAATTGGTCATATTTCTAGCAGGCTCTAGCTCATGAACCTGACCACTTAGAATGTTCGTGTCTTCAGCAAAGTTGTTCAGAAGCTTAAAAGCAATCTGAGCAGCACTGATTGGTTAGCAATTTAGCCGCTACGTGGCGCTAGTGTGCATGTAAATTGGTCATATTTTAGACGGCTCTAGCTCATGAACCTGACCACTTAGAATGTTCGTGTCTTCAGCAAAGTTGTTCAGAAGCTTAAAAGCAATCTGAGACAGCACTGATTGGTTAGCAATTTTGCCGCTACGTGGCGCTAGTGTGCATGTAATTGGTCATATTTTAGACGGCTCTAGCTCATGAACCTGACCACTTAGAATGTTCGTGTCTTCAGCAAAGTTGTTCAGAAGCTTAAAAGCAATCTGAGACAGCACTGATTGGTTAGCAATTTAGCCGCTACGTGGCGCTAGTGTGCATGTAATTGGTCATATTTTAGACGGCTCTAGCTCATGAACCTGACCACTTAGAATGTTCGTGTCTTCAGCAAAGTTGTTCAGAAGCTTAAAAGCAATGTGAACAGCACTGATTGGTTAGCAATTTGCCGCTACGTGGCGCTAGTGTGCATGTAATTGGTCATATTTTAGACGGCTCTAGCTCATGAACCTGACCACTTAGAATGTTCGTGTCTTCAGCAAAGTTGTTCAGAAGCTTAAAAGCAATCTGAGGCAGCACTGATTGGTTAGCAATTTAGCCGCTACGTGGCGCTAGTGTGCATGTAAATTGGTCATATTTTAGACGGCTCTAGCTCATGAACCTGACCACTTAGAATGTTCGTGTCTTCAGCAAAGTTGTTCAGAAGCTTAAAAGCAATGTGAAACAGCACTGATTGGTTAGCAATTTTGCCGCTACGTGGCGCTAGTGTGCATGTAAATTGGTCATATTTTAGACGGCTCTAGCTCATGAACCTGACCACTTAGAATGTTCGTGTCTTCAGCAAAGTTGTTCAGAAGCTTAAAAGCAATCTGAGACAGCACTGATTGGTTAGCAATTTAGCCGCTACGTGGCGCTAGTGTGCATGTAAATTGGTCATATTTTAGACGGCTCTAGCTCATGAACCTGACCACTTAGAATGTTCGTGTCTTCAGCAAAGTTGTTCAGAAGCTTAAAAGCAATCTGAGGCAGCACTGATTGGTTAGCAATTTTGCCGCTACGTGGCGCTAGTGTGCATGTAAATTGGTCATATTTTAGACGGCTCTGGCTCATGAACCTGACCACTTAGAATGTTCGTGTCTTCAGCAAAGTTGTTCAGAAGCTTAAAAGCAATCTGAAGCAGCACTGATTGGTTAGCAATTTTGCCGCTACGTGGCGCTAGTGTGCATGTAAATTGGTCATATTTTAGACGGCTCTAGCTCATGAACCTGACCACTTAGAATGTTCGTGTCTTCAGCAAAGTTGTTCAGAAGCTTAAAAGCAATGTGAACAGCACTGATTGGTTAGCAATTTTGCCGCTACGTGGCGCTAGTGTGCATGTAATTGGTCATATTTTAGACGGCTCTAGCTCATGAACCTGACCACTTAGAATGTTCGTGTCTTCAGCAAAGTTGTTCAGAAGCTTAAAAGCAATCTGAAGCAGCACTGATTGGTTAGCAATTTTGCCGCTACGTGGCGCTAGTGTGCATGTAAATTGGTCATATTTTAGACGGCTCTGGCTCATGAACCTGACCACTTAGAATGTTCGTGTCTTCAGCAAAGTTGTTCAGAAGCTTAAAAGCAATCTGAGACAGCACTGATTGGTTAGCAATTTTGCCGCTACGTGGCGCTAGTGTGCATGTAAATTGGTCATATTTTAGACGGCTCTAGCTCATGAACCTGACCACTTAGAATGTTCGTGTCTTCAGCAAAGTTGTTCAGAAGCTTAAAAGCAATGTGAAACAGCACTGATTGGTTAGCAATTTGCCGCTACGTGGCGCTAGTGTGCATGTAAATTGGTCATATTTTAGACGGCTCTAGCTCATGAACCTGACCACTTAGAATGTTCGTGTCTTCAGCAAAGTTGTTCAGAAGCTTAAAAGCAATGTGAGACAGCACTGATTGGTTAGCAATTTAGCCGCTACGTGGCGCTAGTGTGCATGTAAATTGGTCATATTTTAGACGGCTCTAGCTCATGAACCTGACCACTTAGAATGTTCGTGTCTTCAGCAAAGTTGTTCAGAAGCTTAAAAGCAATCTGAGGCAGCACTGATTGGTTAGCAATTTTGCCGCTACGTGGCGCTAGTGTGCATGTAAATTGGTCATATTTTAGACGGCTCTAGCTCATGAACCTGACCACTTAGAATGTTGTGTCTTCAGCAAAGTTGTTCAGAAGCTTAAAAGCAATCTGAGACAGCACTGATTGGTTAGCAATTTTGCCGCTACGTGGCGCTAGTGTGCATGTAATTGGTCATATTTTAGACGGCTCTAGCTCATGAACCTGACCACTTAGAATGTTCGTGTCTTCAGCAAAGTTGTTCAGAAGCTTAAAAGCAATCTGAGGCAGCACTGATTGGTTAGCAATTTTGCCGCTACGTGGCGCTAGTGTGCATGTAATTGGTCATATTTTAGACGGCTCTAGCTCATGAACCTGACCACTTAGAATGTTCGTGTCTTCAGCAAAGTTGTTCAGAAGCTTAAAAGCAATCTGAAGCAGCACTGATTGGTTAGCAATTTTGCCGCTACGTGGCGCTAGTGTGCATGTAATTGGTCATATTTTAGACGGCTCTAGCTCATGAACCTGACCACTTAGAATGTTCGTGTCTTCAGCAAAGTTGTTCAGAAGCTTAAAAGCAATGTGAGACAGCACTGATTGGTTAGCAATTTGCCGCTACGTGGCGCTAGTGTGCATGTAAATTGGTCATATTTTAGACGGCTCTAGCTCATGAACCTGACCACTTAGAATGTTCGTGTCTTCAGCAAAGTTGTTCAGAAGCTTAAAAGCAATCTGAGGCAGCACTGATTGGTTAGCAATTTTGCCGCTACGTGGCGCTAGTGTGCATGTAAATTGGTCATATTTTAGACGGCTCTAGCTCATGAACCTGACCACTTAGAATGTTCGTGTCTTCAGCAAAGTTGTTCAGAAGCTTAAAAGCAATCTGAGGCAGCACTGATTGGTTAGCAATTTTGCCGCTACGTGGCGCTAGTGTGCATGTAATTTGATCATATTTTAGCAGGCTCTAGCTCATGAACCTGACCACTTAGAATGTTCGTGTCTTCAGCAAAGTTGTTCAGAAGCTTAAAAGCAATCTGAGGCAGCACTGATTGGTTAGCAATTTTGCCGCTACGTGGCGCTAGTGTGCATGTCAATTGGTCATATTTTAGACGGCTCTAGCTCATGAACCTGACCACTTAGAATGTTCGTGTCTTCAGCAAAGTTGTTCAGAAGCTTAAAAGCAATCTGAGGCAGCACTGATTGGTTAGCAATTTTGCCGCTACGTGGCGCTAGTGTGCATGTAAATTGGTCATATTTTAGACGGCTCTAGCTCATGAACCTGACCACTTAGAATGTTCGTGTCTTCAGCAAAGTTGTTCAGAAGCTTAAAAGCAATCTGAGGCAGCACTGATTGGTTAGCAATTTTGCCGCTACGTGGCGCTAGTGTGCATGTAAATTGGTCATATTTTAGACGGCTCTAGCTCATGAACCTGACCACTTAGAATGTTCGTGTCTTCAGCAAAGTTGTTCAGAAGCTTAAAAGCAATCTGAGACAGCACTGATTGGTTAGCAATTTAGCCGCTACGTGGCGCTAGTGTGCATGTAAATTGGTCATATTTTAGACGGCTCTAGCTCATGAACCTGACCACTTAGAATGTTCGTGTCTTCAGCAAAGTTGTTCAGAAGCTTAAAAGCAATCTGAGACAGCACTGATTGGTTAGCAATTTTGCCGCTACGTGGCGCTAGTGTGCATGTAAATTGGTCATATTTTAGACGGCTCTAGCTCATGAACCTGACCACTTAGAATGTTCGTGTCTTCAGCAAAGTTGTTCAGAAGCTTAAAAGCAATCTGAGGCAGCACTGATTGGTTAGCAATTTTGCCGCTACGTGGCGCTAGTGTGCATGTAAATTGGTCATATTTTAGACGGCTCTAGCTCATGAACCTGACCACTTAGAATGTTCGTGTCTTCAGCAAAGTTGTTCAGAAGCTTAAAAGCAATCTGAGGCAGCACTGATTGGTTAGCAATTTTGCCGCTACGTGGCGCTAGTGTGCATGTAAATTGGTCATATTTTAGACGGCTCTAGCTCATGAACCTGACCACTTAGAATGTTCGTGTCTTCAGCAAAGTTGTTCAGAAGCTTAAAAGCAATCTGAGCAGCACTGATTGGTTAGCAATTTAGCCGCTACGTGGCGCTAGTGTGCATGTAAATTGGTCATATTTTAGACGGCTCTAGCTCATGAACCTGACCACTTAGAATGTTCGTGTCTTCAGCAAAGTTGTTCAGAAGCTTAAAAGCAATCTGAGCAGCACTGATTGGTTAGCAATTTAGCCGCTACGTGGCGCTAGTGTGCATGTAAATTGGTCATATTTTAGACGGCTCTAGCTCATGAACCTGACCACTTAGAATGTTCGTGTCTTCAGCAAAGTTGTTCAGAAGCTTAAAAGCAATCTGAGGCAGCACTGATTGGTTAGCAATTTAGCCGCTACGTGGCGCTAGTGTGCATGTAAATTGGTCATATTTTAGACGGCTCTAGCTCATGAACCTGACCACTTAGAATGTTCGTGTCTTCAGCAAAGTTGTTCAGAAGCTTAAAAGCAATCTGAGACAGCACTGATTGGTTAGCAATTTTGCCGCTACGTGGCGCTAGTGTGCATGTAATTGGTCATATTTTAGACGGCTCTAGCTCATGAACCTGACCACTTAGAATGTTCGTGTCTTCAGCAAAGTTGTTCAGAAGCTTAAAAGCAATCTGAGCAGCACTGATTGGTTAGCAATTTAGCCGCTACGTGGCGCTAGTGTGCATGTAAATTGGTCATATTTTAGACGGCTCTAGCTCATGAACCTGACCACTTAGAATGTTCGTGTCTTCAGCAAAGTTGTTCAGAAGCTTAAAAGCAATCTGAGGCAGCACTGATTGGTTAGCAATTTTGCCGCTACGTGGCGCTAGTGTGCATGTAAATTGGTCATATTTTAGACGGCTCTAGCTCATGAACCTGACCACTTAGAATGTTCGTGTCTTCAGCAAAGTTGTTCAGAAGCTTAAAAGCAATCTGAGGCAGCACTGATTGGTTAGCAATTTAGCCGCTACGTGGCGCTAGTGTGCATGTAAATTGGTCATATTTTAGACGGCTCTAGCTCATGAACCTGACCACTTAGAATGTTCGTGTCTTCAGCAAAGTTGTTCAGAAGCTTAAAAGCAATCTGAGGCAGCACTGATTGGTTAGCAATTTTGCCGCTACGTGGCGCTAGTGTGCATGTAAATTGGTCATATTTTAGACAGGCTCTAGCTCATGAACCTGACCACTTAGAATGTTCGTGTCTTCAGCAAAGTTGTTCAGAAGCTTAAAAGCAATCTGAGGCAGCACTGATTGGTTAGCAATTTAGCCGCTACGTGGCGCTAGTGTGCATGTAATTTGGTCATATTTTAGACGGCTCTAGCTCATGAACCTGACCACTTAGAATGTTCGTGTCTTCAGCAAAGTTGTTCAGAAGCTTAAAAGCAATCTGAGGCAGCACTGATTGGTTAGCAATTTAGCCGCTACGTGGCGCTAGTGTGCATGTAAATTGGTCATATTTTAGACGGCTCTAGCTCATGAACCTGACCACTTAGAATGTTCGTGTCTTCAGCAAAGTTGTTCAGAAGCTTAAAAGCAATGTGAAACAGCACTGATTGGTTAGCAATTTTGCCGCTACGTGGCGCTAGTGTGCATGTAAATTGGTCATATTTTAGACGGCTCTAGCTCATGAACCTGACCACTTAGAATGTTCGTGTCTTCAGCAAAGTTGTTCAGAAGCTTAAAAGCAATCTGAGGCAGCACTGATTGGTTAGCAATTTAGCCGCTACGTGGCGCTAGTGTGCATGTAAATTGGTCATATTTTAGACAGGCTCTAGCTCATGAACCTGACCACTTAGAATGTTCGTGTCTTCAGCAAAGTTGTTCAGAAGCTTAAAAGCAATCTGAGGCAGCACTGATTGGTTAGCAATTTTGCCGCTACGTGGCGCTAGTGTGCATGTAAATTGGTCATATTTTAGACGGCTCTAGCTCATGAACCTGACCACTTAGAATTGTTCGTGTCTTCAGCAAAGTTGTTCAGAAGCTTAAAAGCAATCTGAGGCAGCACTGATTGGTTAGCAATTTTGCCGCTACGTGGCGCTAGTGTGCATGTAAATTGGTCATATTTTAGACGGCTCTAGCTCATGAACCTGACCACTTAGAATTGTTCGTGTCTTCAGCAAAGTTGTTCAGAAGCTTAAAAGCAATCTGAGGCAGCACTGATTGGTTAGCAATTTTGCCGCTACGTGGCGCTAGTGTGCATGTAAATTGGTCATATTTTAGACGGCTCTAGCTCATGAACCTGACCACTTAGAATGTTCGTGTCTTCAGCAAAGTTGTTCAGAAGCTTAAAAGCAATCTGAGGCAGCACTGATTGGTTAGCAATTTTGCCGCTACGTGGCGCTAGTGTGCATGTAAATTGGTCATATTTTAGACAGGCTCTAGCTCATGAACCTGACCACTTAGAATGTTCGTGTCTTCAGCAAAGTTGTTCAGAAGCTTAAAAGCAATCTGAGGCAGCACTGATTGGTTAGCAATTTTGCCGCTACGTGGCGCTAGTGTGCATGTCATTTGATCATATTCTAGCAGGCTCTAGCTCATGAACCTGACCACTTAGAATGTTCGTGTCTTCAGCAAAGTTGTTCAGAAGCTTAAAAGCAATCTGAGGCAGCACTGATTGGTTAGCAATTTTGCCGCTACGTGGCGCTAGTGTGCATGTAAATTGGTCATATTTTAGACAGCTCTAGCTCATGAACCTGACAACTTAGAATGTTCGTGTCTTCAGCAAAGTTGTTCAGAAGCTTAAAAGCAATCTGAGGCAGCACTGATTGGTTAGCAATTTTGCCGCTACGTGGCGCTAGTGTGTATGTCATTTGATCATATTTTAGACGGCTCTAGCTCATGAACCTGACCACTTAGAATGTTCGTGTCTTCAGCAAAGTTGTTCAGAAGCTTAAAAGCAATCTGAGGCAGCACTGATTGGTTAGCAATTTTGCCGCTACGTGGCGCTAGTGTGCATGTAAATTGGTCATATTTTAGACAGCTCTAGCTCATGAACCTGACCACTTAGAATGTTCGTGTCTTCAGCAAAGTTGTTCAGAAGCTTAAAAGCAATCTGAGGCAGCACTGATTGGTTAGCAATTTTGCCGCTACGTGGCGCTAGTGTGCATGTAATTTGGTCATATTCTAGACGGCTCTAGCTCATGAACCTGACCACTTAGATTGTTCGTGTCTTCAGCAAAGTTGTTCAGAAGCTTAAAAGCAATCTGAGGCAGCACTGATTGGTTAGCAATTTTGCCGCTACGTGGCGCTAGTGTGCATGTAAATTGGTCATATTTTAGACAGCTCTAGCTCATGAACCTGACCACTTAGATGTTCGTGTCTTCAGCAAAGTTGTTCAGAAGCTTAAAAGCAATCTGAGGCAGCACTGATTGGTTAGCAATTTTGCCGCTACGTGGCGCTAGTGTGCATGTAAATTGGTCATATTTTAGACAGCTCTAGCTCATGAACCTGACAACTTAGAATGTTCGTGTCTTCAGCAAAGTTGTTCAGAAGCTTAAAAGCAATCTGAGGCAGCACTGATTGGTTAGCAATTTTGCCGCTACGTGGCGCTAGTGTGTATGTCATTTGATCATATTCTAGCAGGCTCTAGCTCATGAACCTGACCACTTAGAATGTTCGTGTCTTCAGCAAAGTTGTTCAGAAGCTTAAAAGCAATCTGAGGCAGCACTGATTGGTTAGCAATTTTGCCGCTACGTGACGCTAGTATGCATGTCATTTGATCATATTTTAGACGGCTCTAGCTCATGAACCTGACCACTTAGAATGTTCGTGTCTTCAGCAAAGTTGTTCAGAAGCTTAAAAGCAATCTGAGGCAGCACTGATTGGTTAGCAATTTTGTCGCTACGTGGCGCTAGTGTGCATGTAAATTGGTCATATTTTAGACAGCTCTAGCTCATGAACCTGACAACTTAGAATGCTCGTGTCTTCAGCAAAGTTGTTCAGAAGCTTAAAAGCAATCTGAGGCAGCACTGATTGGTTAGCAATTTTGCCGGTACGTGGCGCTAGTGTGTATGTCATTTGATCATATTCTAGCAGGCTCTAGCTCATGAACCTGACCACTTAGAATGTTCGTGTCTTCAGCAAAGTTGTTCAGAAGCTTAAAAGCAATCTGAGGCAGCACTGATTGGTTAGCAATTTTGCCGCTACGTGGCGCTAGTGTGCATGTAAATTGGTCATATTTTAGACAGCTCTAGCTCATGAACCTGACCACTTAGATTGTTCGTGTCTTCAGCAAAGTTGTTCAGAAGCTTAAAAGCAATCTGAGGCAGCACTGATTGGTTAGCAATTTTGCCGCTACGTGACGCTAGTGTGTATGTCATTTGATCATATTCTAGTAGGCTCTAGCTCATGAACCTGACCACTTAGAATTGTTCGTGTCTTCAGCAAAGTTGTTCAGAAGCTTAAAAGCAATCTGAGGCAGCACTGATTGGTTAGCAATTTTGCCGCTACGTGGCGCTAGTGTGCATGTAAATTGGTCATATTTTAGACAGCTCTAGCTCATGAACCTGACCACTTAGATTGTTCGTGTCTTCAGCAAAGTTGTTCAGAAGCTTAAAAGCAATCTGAGGCAGCACTGATTGGTTAGCAATTTTGCCGCTACGTGGCGCTAGTGTGCATGTAAATTGGTCATATTTTAGACAGCTCTAGCTCATGAACCTGACAACTTAGAATGTTCGTGTCTTCAGCAAAGTTGTTCAGAAGCTTAAAAGCAATCTGAGGCAGCACTGATTGGTTAGCAATTTTGCCGCTACGTGACGCTAGTGTGTATGTCATTTGATCATATTCTAGCAGGCTCTAGCTCATGAACCTGGCCACTTAGAATGTTCGTGTCTTCAGCAAAGTTGTTCAGAAGCTTAAAAGCAATCTGAGGCAGCACTGATTGGTTAGCAATTTTGCCGCTACGTGGCGCTAGTGTGCATGTAAATTGGTCATATTTTAGACAGCTCTAGCTCATGAACCTGACAACTTAGAATGTTCGTGTCTTCAGCAAAGTTGTTCAGAAGCTTAAAAGCAATCTGAGGCAGCACTGATTGGTTAGCAATTTTGCCGGTACGTGGCGCTAGTGTGTATGTCATTTGATCATATTCTAGCAGGCTCTAGCTCATGAACCTGACAACTTAGAATGTTCGTGTCTTCAGCAAAGTTGTTCAGAAGCTTAAAAGCAATCTGAGGCAGCACTGATTGGTTAGCAATTTTGCCGCTACGTGGCGCTAGTGTGTATGTCATTTGATCATATTCTAGCAGGCTCTAGCTCATGAACCTGACCACTTAGAATGTTCGTGTCTTCAGCAAAGTTGTTCAGAAGCTTAAAAGCAATCTGAGGCAGCACTGATTGGTTAGCAATTTTGCCGCTACGTGACGCTAGTATGTATGTCATTTGATCATATTCTAGCAGGCTCTAGCTCATGAACCTGACCACTTAGAATGTTCGTGTCTTCAGCAAAGTTGTTCAGAAGCTTAAAAGCAATCTGAGGCAGCACTGATTGGTTAGCAATTTTGTCGCTACGTGGCGCTAGTGTGCATGTAAATTGGTCATATTTTAGACAGCTCTAGCTCATGAACCTGACAACTTAGAATGTTCGTGTCTTCAGCAAAGTTGTTCAGAAGCTTAAAAGCAATCTGAGGCAGCACTGATTGGTTAGCAATTTTGCCGCTACGTGACGCTAGTGTGTATGTCATTTGATCATATTCTAGTAGGCTCTAGCTCATGAACCTGACCACTTAGATTGTTCGTGTCTTCAGCAAAGTTGTTCAGAAGCTTAAAAGCAATCTGAGGCAGCACTGATTGGTTAGCAATTTTGCCGCTACGTGACGCTAGTATGTATGTCATTTGATCATATTCTAGCAGGCTCTAGCTCATGAACCTGACCACTTAGAATGTTCGTGTCTTCAGCAAAGTTGTTCAGAAGCTTAAAAGCAATGTGAGGCATCACTGATTGATTAGCAATTTTGCCGCTATGTGGTGCTAGCGTACAGCTGAGAGAGGAGACAGCTCACTGACAGTTGGCATGTTTTCTTGCCTTCTTAGACTTCTTTCTTTTGTTCTTGGGTTGTGCACAACGGTCTAATGATCTTATCATTCACTCATTGTTGTTCAATGTGAAAAAGGTATGAATAAAAAAATCAACTTTTTAAAATGTGCAGTCATCGAAAAAACGATCATTATACATTACACTCTTTTTGCATGAAACATAAAACTATACAAGATACCCACCGTATTTTTTTCATAGTAAGCTAAGTAAAATCCTAAACGCGTCTTATTTCAATGTTGAGTGACGGGTCTATTTAAAGTCTTGCAGATTTACCTATTGGAAAAATTCCAAAGATTCGATTCGTTGTGGTTCCTTTGATCGGCAATTTTGCTTTGTCCAGTAAAACAAATGGAATCAACCTGAGTTCCTAGTTATACATGATCGATGAATTATCTTAAAATTTCTCACAGAACACAGAAATTCCTAAAGAGGTTCATATTAAAATTCCTCTTGATTTATAAACTCCTTCGAAATACATAGCATAAATAATTGCCTCGAAGCTCTTCTTGGAATTCATTTTAGTATAATTCAAAGAATGTTTCATACGGAGTTTTCACATAATTGTTCCTAAACATTGTTTTAAAACTCAATGTTTGGAAATGGAATGTGTGTAAAAATATTTCTTACTGTATGAAAACCAAGAAATTTTCTTTAGTTTTCATGGATTTTTTTGCTGGGTTTTTAGCGCAGAAGTATTCATAAATTACATCACATGAAGTTGTGAATAAATCTCATAAATTATTCCTATACCTAAGGGATGATTTAATGCTTCAAAATGATTTTGGTGAAATTCCTTGTCAAGTTCCTGAAAACCTCGTGAGCAAATTTTGAAGTTTATCTCGAGACATACTGAAGATAAAAATGGAATGAATTCAACAAGGACTAAAAGAAGATAATTATTGAAGTAATTACTTGAAAAATAAAAATATTCTATTAGAATTTTGAGTGAAGTTTGTGGTCGAGTTCAAGTTCAAGCAAAAATCAATTTTAATTTAGACGCAAAACCCTTTCGGTGTACCCAGTATGTTTCTGGAACAGTTTATGAAATTATTGTTTGGAAATTTTTGAAAGAAAAGTTTCAACAGGAATCCATAGATTAATTTTTGAAATAGTATTGAGAGAAATTCTCGGAGTCACACAGTTTTATGATACTTGAGATCGCTGTGCATAACTCGTTTAATATTTGGCATATTAAATTGAGTTTTTATGGAAGAATTTTTAGAATCACCTCTAGAAAACACTTTTCAATTTTGTTGAGGAATCTCTGGAGAAATTCGAGGTACAGCCAGGAACGATTTATAGAATAATTTCAGGAATAATTAGAGAAACACGTTGGAGAAATATCTGGAGCATTATGAATGATATCTTGAGTGGAATTCCTGTGGGAAATACGAGGACAATAAATTGTGTAGAACCTTTTTGAGTTTCCCAACAGATTTGATATACCCTTCGATAAATTTATGGCAAGAAGTTTTTCAAAAAGCTGATTGTTTGGAATACTCCATAAGTTTTCCAATCTATCATCATGCAACAATTATATAAATATGAGTGCTGGAGACAATCTTTTAAGAATACAAACACATGATAAATTCCCGTAATATTGTTTTAAGCATCGTCCAAAGGGGAGGAGGCATTCCCATTGCCCCCTCTGACTATGCCCATGCGTGCATGACATTAAACATCATCATCATTTTTAATGAAAATATGGTAGAACATGGCGAAAACAATTTTTTGATAAATTTAAAACAAGCCGACAAAATCAGGTCAAAAAGCTGACAAAATCGGGGGTAGACATCGGGGGCAGACAAAATCGGGGGCTGACAATATCGGGTAAGTACTGTATAATTGTTTACTATGTGTTAAAAAATTACAAAATTTGACATTTTTTGTTAAAATAGGCTATGTTTAATGCCTTAAGGAATCGTACACAGTTTTAATTTAAAGTTATTTCCAACATTCAGTTCAAATTTCGGATCCATCATTTCGCTAAAAGCAGAGCCACCCTCATCAAAATTGCTAACCAATCAGTGCTGTCTCCGATTGCTTTTAAGCTTCTGACCAACTTTGCTGAAGACACGAACATTCTAAGTGGTCAGGTTCATGAGCCAGAGCTGTCTAAAATATGACAAATTTACATGCACACTAGCGCCACGTAGCGGCAAAATTGCTAACCAATCAGTGCTGCCTCAGATTGCTTTTAAGCTTCTGACCAACTTTGCTGAAGACACGAACATTCTAAGTAGTCAGGTTCATGAGCTAGAGCCGTCTAAAATATGACCAATTTACATGCACACTAGCGCCACGTAGCGGCAAAATGGCGCATTAAAAATTTCAGCTGATGAACGCCGTAAGGCTTCCGAACAACTTTGCTAAAGACCGCAGCTTTCTAGAAAGTAAGGTTTCCAAGATATTGCGTCATTAGTGTAATAGCTTACGGGTGATGCTAAACTTTTTGGGGTGCTGCAATATTCAATTGAGGTGTTGCAATACTAGATGATGCGATTCCATACTTATGGCGGGTAGTGTATATATATACAGTGCTGTTCTGAATAATAGCAGCGCATGTCGATTTTCATACAAAATGCTCAACTTTGACATGCTGTAGTTTTGTTCCCTTTCAAGCAATCGAGTTGAAATTTTCTCCACAGAACTACAAATATGCTCAATTTTGTAAACACAAAATTTCGAAATTTTCTAAGCCCCTGCCGGAAAGTGAGATACTAGGTGAAATTGTTCGAAAAAATAGCAGTTTTAAAAATTTGAATTTCGGCTTGACATTATAGTTTTAAATTGTATATCACTTACCATTGGAACAATCTCCTCCTACTTATCAAACCTACACCTAAACCGAAAATGTTTAAAATATTTGTAGAAGAAAAATTTTAAAATGAAAAACTGCTATTTTTTCGAAAAATTTCACCTAGTGTCTCACTTTTCGGCAGGGACTCAGAAAAAAACTGAAATTTTGTAGTTACAAAATTGATCATATTTGTAGTTCTATGGAGAAAATTTCAGCTCGATTGCTTGAAAGGGAACAAAACTACAGCATGTCAAAGTTGAGCATTTTGTATGAAAATCGACATGCGCTGCTATTATTCAGAACAGCACTGTAACACAAAAATACACATTCTTCCGGAATCCGAAATCATGACTATCTTTCCATGTTTAGAGAGCAGCAGTTTTCCCCGTGACTTTGCATTCTTCGACGAGTTTTTCCACAAACGATTCAATGTATTCTATCAAATGTATTGCTTCAAAACACAAGGTAATTCTAAGTCTTACAGATTCCTCCAACTCTAAGTTCTCAGAAGCAGGGTTGGGAAAAAATCTGAAATTCACTCTACAGTAGTGAAACAAAGCCAATCACAGTCAGCGAAGCCAGTGAAACTCACGCCCATCGCTGCTGTAGGCAAAAAGCCTTGAAAATTGCAAAACACCCGTTGCTAAGGGCAACCCACAATTACTGTAGAAAAATGTTCTATTTCCCGCTGCATTTCCCGCATTAAGGACCTTCAATGACACTACTGATTTAGAGAAATTCATGTACCCAATATAGGCTACTTGATGAGATTCACGATTTTAAACTACTGTAGTGAGAGAGCCACGTGAGTTTCACGAAATTCAAGCCTACTACTATTACCATTCCCAGCACTGCTCAGAAGTATCCCCAAACATTTTTTTTAAATTATAGTTTAGATTGCATTTTATCAAGTATTTTCGGAGACAATTAAGGAGAACGGATTTTTATTGAGTTACTCATTACATAATCCGAGGAGAGTTACCAGTAGTAATTTCTGAAAGAATATCTTGAGAAGTTACTGAAAATATCTGAAAAAAACATAGACTAATACAAGAAATAATAAAAAAATATATGATTCCTCTGCATCATCGTATCTGCCACATGATATACGAATGCAAAAATGGCAACTTTGGCGAAGAAAGCTCTCAGTTAATAAGGGTCCTATTTTATAAATCGAGCAGATTCATGTGACTCGTCTGTAGACAATGTCGATCAAAGTAAGCATGCATATTTCAAATGTCACCCATCGACTCCCATAGTAATCCAGTCACATAGAGTGATAACTGTCGAAAAACTCGAGTGACAAACCCGTGTCGAGCAAAGTTTTTGGTCGACAGTGACTTCAGTCGAATCATTTTGATCGACTCGACTTATAAAATAGACCCCTAACTGTGGAAGTGTCCATTGAACACTACGCTGAGAAGCAGGCTCTGTCCCAGTGAGGACGTAATGCCAAAAAGAAGAAGAAGAAGAATGATTCCTCTGAATATAATTCCCATAGCGGGATTCTTTAACGAGTTCGAAAGGGCTTGATTGGCCGCCCGTGGATGCTACTCCAGTATCACCAGATCAGCTGCACTTACACAAGGAACCAACCATATGACTGCTTGGGACTAACAGACCCCCTCAGTGTATAAGTGTATAAGTATAATCCATGTCAGAATGCACGCCAATGTGGGGAAGGGGGAGGAATTGATGTTGCACTTATACTGGCCCATAGTAGACCGTGGAGTCCGACTGCATCTACACCAGTTCATGCGGGAGTGTATGAATTGGGGGGAAAGCATAGCAGAGAGGTTTGCTTTAGTGGTTGGCAGGCTGCCTATGTATCAGGCGTAAGGAAAGGCGTGCTATAATTATGGAAGGATGGAAGCGTTGGGAAACGGTTTCTTGTCCGTCTCTGGTTCTAGCGTTTACTATGAACAAATAGTTTGAGTGTGATAGATTAAGAATGGAAGATAGAAACAAGTGATAGATACAACTACAAAATACGAGGAAGAAGACGGGCCTGGGATTGAACCCATGACCTAAAGCTTATGAAGCAGAAGCGGTAGCCATTAGACCACCAACCCCGCCATTAACGAGTTCGAAAGGGAATGCATAGAAAAAAAAAATATGTAAAAGAATTCTTGAAGGTCCCATATAATGCAAATACTTGAACGAATTACTTTAAATTAATAAAGCATACCCTTGTGTTTTGAAGCATATTATGTTAAAATTGATAATCTAAAAAACATTGAGACACTGCTGGGAAATTTAAAGTACTCCAAGAATTGATTTGTGGAATGAACCCTGAGTGATTATTGAAAGAAATTTTAGGAAATCTAAACAAAAATACAATACATAGGAATTTCTAAGAATGGAATTATTCCTTATCAAAATCTTTGATATATTCTTCGAAGATTTCGTGGACATATTCATTTTAATAAAACTTGACAAATCCTTGACATAAACCTTCTGAGTTCCATAACAGATTTCAAACAGATTCATCGTAAGATCCATTGTGGTCTAATGATTACACCTTCGAATAATTTCTGGTTAGATCTTTAGCTGAAGCCTAATCATAAATTAATAGTTTTTAATATACGAAAGCCGGCCACATTTTTCACAAGTATTATTCCTGAAGCGATTTTTTTGTATTTCCTGCTGAGGGGCAACTGTGAATGATTTCATTGGCAGAAGCTTGATTTTTAGCTCACCCATCGAAGCCATCGACTTCGTTATTAAAGCCACATATTTGCCCAAGGATTGTCAATTAGTTGAAAGTCACAATTAAAACAATAATTCACCATGAGTAGAAAAGCGTATCCTATAAGTGGAACTTTTGATGTTCTTCTTCAAAAACATTTCCTAAAAGCCATGGCAATCAAAATTGCCCCCTTTATTCGATGTATAAAAGTTGTTGTATGCCCGACCGTATCAGGTATATGGTCATCACATTCCAAGTTCTTACCCACACCACATCATTATGTTTTCAAGATTGGGCAATATAAAGACACAATTAGCTACCTTTGAACTTCTATAACATAGGGTTGTATAAAACGTCCCGTCTAACAATCCAATCGCTGAAGAATAAGAACATTTCAACAATAATTTATCCTATATAAATAATAGTTCATATACTAACCACGTTTCAAAGCATAGATATTATGTAGTTATTTTAATTGACTTCTGATGAAAAGTACTGTTTCGGTCAGGATTTCTTTCCTACATGGTGTCTTTTAACTTAATACGGTTTGGCCGACGATTCAAATGAACAACGAATAACTCGGAGGTGAAATGAAACAAACTACAAACTTACATCCTAAATGGTTGCGCCTTATATAGGCGCACAGTACGGACATATAACAATTGAACTTTTCACTTAGCGCGCACGCTGCTTTCATAACGTCCCCTTAATGCTACAACTAGATAACTCGAAAATCAAACTTTTGAGCTGTGCAACTTTGTAAATATGACCGTTTAACAAGGTGATGGTTATTCGCAGAGAATATGATTTGAAAATAAACTTCAAGTTATGTATATTGAATCACACGCTTATGAGCTGTAGATATTTTTCAGATCTAATTGAGAATAATATTTTGACATATTGAAGTCAAAAATTTTAAATTTCGAGTTATCTAGTTGTAGCATCAAGGGGACGATAAGATTGGCGCCAACTGGAGATATAAGGGAATCTGGAGTAATATGTACCCTTGAGGCAAAACGACCCACGGTGCTCCATTAGGCT
This sequence comes from Aedes aegypti, assembly GCF_002204515.2. Classification (NCBI taxonomy): domain Eukaryota; kingdom Metazoa; phylum Arthropoda; class Insecta; order Diptera; family Culicidae; genus Aedes; species Aedes aegypti. The sequence continues at coordinate 93,223,672 of NC_035109.1, read as the reverse complement.
GTTTGCGAAGGAAATGGGAACATTTTTTTATCAAGGACCGACAGGAAGTATCAGCATAATACGATTTGACAAGAAAAAATCTACGCAAAATGTCTCATTTTTTCCAAAATATTCATAGAAACCCCAAAAAGTCGGTTTGCCCCGGGTGTGCATATTACACCAGATACCCTTACGCTGCACGCTGGATAAGAGTGGAATATTCTACTGCGTCGATGAATGGCACAATAGGTGGCACAGTCCCTCTCTGCACACGCTTCGATTGAGCGGGAACCAGCGATGACGCGTCTGTGATGAACGCGAACAAGTATATTTGCTCTAAATAAACTTAAGGTCATTAATGGTGCGAAAAATGAAGTTTGGTTTTATATCTATTGAAACAAAAGATTTTAACGATCAACCACAGTGCTGTAAACATTCGACACTTTGCGCGACGTTCGTTTCGTTGCCATGGTCAGCAGTCACAGCACGAGCTATAGAATGAACGTCGACAAACACAAAAAAGTATCAACTGAATGTCGTCTTACACGATGACATTTACATAAATCATAAGTTTTGCATAAAATTTAGACATCGGATCATTAACAACATGAATAGTTTGATCTTGTCTGTTATGTCGAATGTAACACACATAAAGTGTAAGCAGAACAGAAACAAACAAAACCGTAGTGCTCTATCGCGGTCAGTGGCATTCCATTGACATTTTTCTTCTCGACATTCGTTTGATCGCTCGTGTTGTGCATGTTTAAGGGAAGCGCTGCCGATTATCAGCGAAAACGTGTCGACTACCGTGATTGCTTACAACACTGATCAACCATTACAAAATAATCTCTCAACGAAATGCTCTAAAGTCATTCGACCAATTATCCCTTTGACCAAATGTACTTTTGACCAAATGTCATTCGATCAAACATCATTCGACCAAATGTTCTAAAGCCGCAAAGTCCACGCAGAGGGGGGGGGGGGTCAAATGGAATCTGGGACGTTTGGTTGAAAGACATTTAGTCGAAAGTACGTTTGGTGAAACGCATATTTCGTCAAATGGACATTTCGTCGGAGGAACATTTGGTCGAATACAAATAGTACGGAATCAAAGTTCTACGTTTAGTCCGATTATCGTTGAGAGTAGCATTTTATGCCACACGATATACGCATGCAAAAATGGTCATTGGCACAGTAAGATCTCAATTAATAACTGTGGAAGTGCTCATAAGAACACTAAGCTGAGAAGCAGGCTATGTCCCAGTGGGGACGTAATGCCAGAAAGAAGAAGAACATAGAGTGATTGAAAGAAATAATAGCCTTTTTACCAAAAATCAATATGCGTTTAGTAATATTCAATTTGTTGAACTATACTCTTCCAATAAATTGACCAACCCCTTGCGTTTTTGATGTTTCATTATGCCTTTCCTTTCTGTGAGTCGAGACGAGCTAATCTCAAATGGAAGGAAACCAACTTTTACCACCTCAGCCAACTAGTCATTCAGAATTAGCACAATTTTTTATTTTGATTATTTTCGATCATCCTAGGTGCTCTAATCGAAATCATTTAAAGCTTTTACCGGAACATTCTCTTATGCACTTGAAGTCATTAACATTGCAAGTAAAACCTTATATTTTCTTATGGAATGTCATTACGCTGGAAGTTAATTAACCATAAGTAGAGAAACGTATCCTGTTGAGGATGTTTAAGATTTACTACGTTCTGCCCACGTTCGCAAGAACTGGATTTCATCCCGAGAACTCTCTCAGAATACTGATGAAGATCAACAGTTCATTACAAAGAACAATGACATTTTGGAAAAAAAAAAATAAAGAAATCATTATGTTTACATTTTTGAGTAATATCATATAACTTGTTGAGCCCTGTTTCAAAGAATGATGATTCTATTCAAAAGAATAGAAAAATTCACTATAGCAATTTATTTCAGCAAATGTGCTAAAAGTACCGTAAAATGGGGTGAAGTTGATCACTTTTGAGCGATTATGTTCTATAATTCCTAGTAGGATGCATGTATTACTATCGAAATATTTTCAAAACCTGTACTGATTGAATGTTTATCGAATTATACAAACGTAACTTTGATGAAATGTTATCATAATTACAAAAATATGTTTTATTAAATCAGAAAGTGGAGTTTTTGAATCCGGGGTGAAGTTGATCAAACTGCGATAGGTTACCTAAAATAAAACGGTATGCAGTTCACTCAATTTGAGGTCACTGAATCCGAATTAAGTCTCAAAAACATTACAATTTGTTGATAAAACGGTCAATTTTAGAGTTGGATGTTGTAAACTACAGAATACACCACATTAAACGCCAAAAGGTATGCAACTTTCCTTTAAATTAGTAACACACTCACAAAAAGAACATGTTTTTTCTTTGTAAACGAATTTTCATCCCAAAGCGAAAAATCAAAACTTGATTCACAGAACATATCCGGAATGTGCGAAACAGTGTATTTAAATGGTGTCTTTTTATAGTCTTGGCAATATTCGATAATTTGGAGAAGAACCCTTCAACAGTTCAAAAAACATTTCCTTAAAAATCCGTTTTCCCATAGTTTAATTATCTTGAGCTGTCAGGTAATACGACATCATAGAAATTGTGATAATTGAAATCGAATCATAGCTTTCTTGACAGTTAATACATGTTGGTAAGGGAATGATCAACTTCTTCCCACTGATCAACTACACCCCGAATTACGGTACCCTTAAAAATTAGATGATTGCATAACATAACAAATCACATAAAATAGATGTGTTAAGATAAAAAAGGATACCATGAAACGTCTCGTTTTTTATCCAATAACATTTAATAATTCAGATTATTCAAAAAAAACTACGTTATTCCACCAACATTGCAATACGTAGAAGATAATAATCAATGCATAGGACGATTAATTGTTTATATGTGAGGAAATGTAAGTTTATCTAAAATAGAACATTTCGGACACGTGTCTATCGTGTAAATCATTTCAAATTCAGCTTTTGACAAAACGTTCTAAGGATTTTCGACCAGATTTTTTCAACCTCACGAAAAATAAGAAGTACCTATTTATAAAAAGTTTCTTTTCTGTTATAAGTTACTGTTGACAGGTGAACTGGGTTGGTTTTTTTTTGGCTCTTCGTAAAAAGCATTTGGGGTAATGGATATTTAGCATAAAGTTGTTTCATACAAAAAAGGTGGATTATAAAAACTTTCGCAATGCATTATTTCCTTGATCGTTTAAAATACAAGTTTGTATTTTTGGGAATAACACTGTGGAACACGTTTTTGTCTCAAACATCAAAATACCACTATTTACTTAATTAAGTGTTGCTGAATCCATTGCCGTTTTCAAAAATATCGCAGCACGTCTAGTTTTTGAGATATTGGCTGTTGAAAATGCAAAATTTGACTACATCAGCCAGCTTGCATGCAAGTTTTGCAGCTTGTGTTTCAATATATTTGCTTAATTTGCCACAGAATTCAAGCTTTATGTGTATAACTATACTTATCATCAAAGTTCATGATTCTATCGATGCTCAAAAGTTGTTTTTTGGTGTTTTAGAAAAGTATTGTATTTTGGCATATAAGAGAAACGAGAAGTTTTGTATGGAAACTGCAAGCATGTTGAAAAAACGATTTAATCTTAATTTTATCGTACAATTTCGATCAAATTATAACTGAAATGAAAGTTGAAGTCCTATTTTGCATGCTTGCTGGGTTAGATCACAAAAAAGTTCAATAAATCATACTTTAAATTCCATGTAAACATCCATTTAATCAGTGTTTTATACAACTTTGGCTACCTGTAGCTAAAAATTGTGACGTGCAGTGACATTTCTGAGAACAGCAACAGATTCAGCGATCCCAAATTTACTAGAGACACATAATTTAATCCTCGAGACAAACAAAAATGTCATTTTTGTTGCGCTGTGTAATCAATAAATTTGAATAATATTTTTACATATTTTCACGTGAATATCACGGGCAAGGTTTGACGAAATGTCCACGTTTGTCCACGGGGAGGGGGGAGAGGTTCCAGAATTAAGGTTTTTGTGTCTAAGTGATGGGAATAATTGCCTTATGCTACAATTATTGGGAAATTCTTGAGTGTACCAGACATTTAGCTAGAAATTATTCAAAAGTTTTGTTAAGAATCTAAACATCACTACGATTTTTTCAGCGATTCTTTTTAAAATTTCTCCAAATGTTCATTCAGAGTTCATTTAAGAACTTCGGAGGAAATTGCTTCAAATACACAAATTATCACTTCATGAATTGTTTCAGAAATGCTTGTGAATGTTCCTTTCTGTCTTTTAGAATTTGTCATATACACGCATTCTGTAGGGATGCATTTTTCCTATGGAAGATCACAACAATTATTTTAGAGTATTGTCAGTATCAAATATTTTGAAGAATTGTATTACCTAAGACCATTCTAAAAGGGGTCATCCATATATCACTTAGACACTTCTTCTTTCTGGCATTACGTCCCCACTGGGACAGAGCCTGCTTCTCAGCTCAGTGTTCTTATGAGCACTTCCACAGTTATTAACTGAGAGCTTACTGTGCCAATGACCATTTTTCATTCGTATATCGTGTGGCAGGTACGAAGATATTCTATGCCCTGGGCTACGGCTATCTGGGCCCCAAAGGAAAATTATATATAATTGAAAAATAATAACTAAAATATTTAGTTAGGACTCTTAACTTAAGAGTTAGCACACCATCAACATACATTACTCGTACTTCACAAGCCTTCAGCCTTAACCGGGTGATAGTTGAATTACAATCTGTGGGCAACACGTTCAACTCAATGTATATCATAAAAACAGTCACATAACTCGATTTCACAATAATGTTTAAAACTTTTCTGGATTTTCACAACCACTTACTTACAAATCCGTATAAAATGAATATTCAAATTCTATAAATCTCAAACCGCATCTCATAAAAAAATCAATACCCACCACTTACTTCATATGAATCAATAACCAGATCCGGTTCATGTTTGACGAAAATTTTCTGCAGCATCTGCAAATCCATCTTCGACGTTGAGGAAACAACCTCATCGTTATCACTATCATTCACACCCATTTTTCCCAAACTTTGAGAAGATATTTTCACCGTCTTCAGTAGCGTACTTTGGAAATTAAACTTCTTTGCGAAAACCACACTAGCCGCAAACCGGGAAAATTTTTGCACTGCACAACTAATCCGAGATGCTGATTCACCCAGCCTCTTCTTTGGTGACGTAAAGTCGGCTGACTAGCAGATGAGTTTCCTGACCACTCCACTACATTTTCCAAAACAGATGTTTTCTCCTCTCACACGCAGTGCAGAATTCAGCTCCTTCGGAAAAGCTCTTTCGCATAACTCTCCATTCGCACACACACAATCGCATTTATGAGAAAAATCAGGATCGATTTTCCGGTGCTTGTCTGTCAGATGGTTTTCACCGAAAAAGGGAAAATTTTCTGCGTTTAAATTGCGCCACGTGCTTTAGTTCCGTTCCAATGGTGAATGTCAACCGTCTCGAACGCGTGCAAATGCACTACTGAACATATGTAAGAGATCTCCGGATGATAGACCCTACCGCATGAAGGCACTTAACAGACGAGCAATTTAAATATTGTGGAATAATAGTCTGAATCAACTTCAAATCGTTTAGCGGGACTGATTTGTACAGCGTAGTGGACAACAGTCTGGCGAAACGTGTACGCGCGAAGGATCACTTACTAGTGACAAGGGTTGCCAACAAGTGAATATTATTGTAAAACTGCTTTCGAGATTGAAAGACTCAATAATAAGCATTCCAGAAGCTGTGGAAACTTCTGCCAGAAGCTTTAAAAGCTTCCCCTCAAGACCTTGGAATGTTTCTCCCTACAAGTTTGTAAAGCTTTTCCCCAGAAACTTCAAAAGCTTCTTTCCAGAAGCTTGAAAAGCTTCTCTCCAGAAGCTTGAAAAGCTTCTCTCCAGAAGCTTGAAAAGCTTCTTTCCAGAAGCTTGAAAAGCTTCTTTCCAGAAGCTTGAAAAGCATCTTTCCAGAAGCTTGAAAAGCATCTTTCCAGAAGCTTGAAAAGCTTCTCTCCAGAAGCTTGAAAAGCTTCTCTCCAGAAGCTTGAAAAGCTTCTCTCCAGAAGCTTGATAAGCTTCTCTCCAGAAGCTTGATAAGCTTCTCTCCAGAAGCTTGAAAAGCTTCTCTCCAGAAGCTTGAAAAGCTTCTCTCCAGAAGCTTGAAAAGCTTCTCTCCAGAAGCTTGAAAAGCTTCTCTCCAGAAGCTTGAAAAGCTTCTCTCCAGAAGCTTGAAAAGCTTCTCTCCAGAAGCTTGAAAAGCTTCTCTCCAGAAGCATGAAAAGCTTCTCTCCAGAAGCATGAAAAGCTTCTCTCCAGAAGCATGAAAAGCTTCTCTAAAAAAGCTTGAAAAGCTTCTGTAGAACTCTCCAGAAGCTTGGAAATGCTTCTCTCCAGTAGCTTGAAAAGCTTCTCTCTAGAGGCTTGAAAAGCTTCTCTCCAAAAGCTTGAAAAACTTTTCTCCAGAAGCTTGAAAAGCTTCTCTTCAGAAGCTTAGAAAAGCTTCTCTCCAGAAGCTCGGTAAAGCTTCTCTCCAAAAGCTTGGTAAAGCTTCTCTCCAGAAGCTTGCAAAAGCTTCTCTCTAGAAGCTTGGAAAAGCTTCTCTCTAGAAGCTTGAAAAAGATTCTCTCTAGAAGCTTAGAAAAGCTCCTCTCTAGAAGCTTGAAAAAGCTTCTTTCCAGAAGCTTGGAAAAGTTTCTCTCCAGAAGCTTGGAATAGCCTTTGTTCAGAAGCTTGTAAAGTTTTTCTCCAAAGCTTGAAAAGTTTGAAAAGCTTTTCTTCAGAAGCTTGTGAAGCTTGAAAAGCCTCTTTCGCTTCAGGTTCTTATCAGAAGCTTGAAAAGCTTCTCCCCAGAAAATTCCAAAAGCTTGGAAAATTTATCTCCAGAAGCTTTAAAACCTTCTCTCCAGAAGCTTGAAAAGCTTTTCTTCAGAAGCTTGGAAAAGCTTCCCTCCAGAAGCTCGGTAAAGCTTCTCAACAGAACCTTGAAAAGCTTCTCTCCAGAGAAAGCTTTCTCTCCTGAAACTTGGAAAAGTTTCTCTCCAGAAGCTTTGAAAAGCCTCTCTACAGAAGCTTATAAAGTTTTTCTCCAAAGCTTGAAAAGTTTGAAAATCTTTTCTCCAGAAGCTTGGAAGGCTTGAAAATCCTTCCTCTTGAGGTTCTCATCAGAAGCTTGAAAAGCTTCTCTCCAGAAGCTTGAAAAGCTTCTCTTCAGATGCTTGGAAAAGTTTGCTCCAGAAACTTGAAGAGTTTCTCTCAACAGCTTGGAGAGCTTCTCACAGAAGCTTGGAGAGCTTCTCCCAGAAGCTTGGAGAGCTTCTCCCAGAAGCTTGGAGAGCTTCTCCCAGAAGCTTGGAGAGCTTCTCCTAGAAGCTTGGAGAGCCTCTCTCAAAAGCATGGAAAGATTCGTCCAGAGCATTTTAGAGCTTTTACCAGAAGCATGGAGAACTTCTACCAGAAGCTTGGAGAGCTTCTCTTAGAAGCTTGGAGAGTTTCTCCAAATAACTTTGAGAGCTTCTTCTAGAAGCTTAGATAGCTTCTGCTGAATGCTAGGAGAACTTCTTCTAGAAGTTTGTAGACCTTTTCTTAGAAGCTTGAAGATCTTCTCTCAGAAACTTGGAGACTTTCTCCCAGAAGCTTGAGAAGCTTCTCTCAGAAGCTTAGAGAGCTTCTCCCATAAAGAGAACAAAAATCAACGAATTGTAAATAAGAGGTCACATTAATCCTTCAAAATGGCATCACTGGAACGATCTCCGCAATAGAAATATTTCTCAATGGTTGATACAGGGCACTGATATTGTCCCAGGTTTTACCCTTTGATCTATCCAATTTTATATACTTCGTACCTACTATCAACCGCAGCTACGGACGGAACATTTGATTCATTTATTAAGAGTCTGAGAGCGTTGATGATGATCATGATATGATAAGGTGTACCGTTTTGTAGAAGAACACTGCTTAGGTATGTATGCATGAAGCATCGGAATATTGAATGTGATAAACAAATTACCATAACAGTATCACAAACAAACTCGAAGGGTAACCATCCTACACACATCGCTGGAACGTCACAGAATATACTAGATTTTGGAATTGGGGAAAACAAGGTTGCGCGTGGAGCCAATGGGGCCTCGGGCTCGTTGATAGATGAGATTGATTCAATTTATTTTACAGCGCCCCGGCGGCAGGGTCATGAATCTTCGTAAACGAGGCCCTATTTGTCAATCTAAATAAATGCATTTCAACATGAAACAAAAGCCGGACAACGGCTACAGTGTATGTGCTCGGGGGATGTAGATCCAACGTGACGGTGGAGAACGTTTGCAATGAATAGGGCGGTTATCACGATGAAGCTCATTTCAGTCACTTAGTTTTACGATGGTATGTACGAAGTGACTTGATGTATGTGGTATGCGGAGATGGAGGCGCATGGTTGTTGTCTCATACCTTATCGTATCACAATTTCTAAGAAAAGATGTGGAGGTCATCAAAATTTTCCAAAATATGAATCAATTAATTATTGGACTGTTGGACAAGATTGACGTATTCTTAAATACCATAAACTGGAGATTTGAAAATGCTGATTTGTTGAATACGTAGGTACAGATTCCCTTCACTTTATCTAATTCAATATGACGATATACTACATATATGCATCTCAAAAACTCGATCACCAAAATTCATTAGCATCTTACTGATTATGTATATTATAATAACCGTTTATTAGGTACAGTTCTTAGGGAAGATAAAAAAAAACTCTCCCAAAAAAATCTTTGATATATGTACATAGAAAGCGGGAGAAGGGATAAATATCGTGCCTTCAAGGTTCAAGAATTCTACTTCCAATCATTATTGATTTACCGAAGTAATGACGGTCGCGTTGTGACGGTTTTCACAAACTTTGTAGTTTGCATAGATTTTTAGTGCTTTTATTTGTTTTTGATTTTGTCTCATAACTCTTCATATCATTGAAACTTGTACATTTCAATTTTAAGTACGGAAAATATTCATTTGTCTATTCCAATAAAAAAAATCTCATTATTTATTCCAATAAAAGAACTCACGGGGAATATCCCTTTGTATTTCTTCTCCGAACTTTTCAGGTATAGACACCGAGATGTTTTGTTTTCGCGTTCTGCGTGTCAGAATTTTTTCGAGTTTTTGTTAGTGGTTCGGCTGGTACTACGCCACCCGAATAGTTTAATTTTTCTTGTAATTGTGGTGTTTGTGAAAAACAATCAGCGTATTTCATTTTAAACTTCGTATTTCTGGTGTTCAATTTACATTTACGCATTTGCATAAAAGTGTTGTGTGATATTTCTGGGCCTCGTCTGAATAACGGAGGAAGCATCAATCCGGTGAGTTTGTTCCGTTTTGAAGTACACTATACAATAAGTGAGATTTCCTGGACAACACGCGGTTTAGTCTGCAAACAGAAAACATCGCGCGATTTATTTTTATTTTTTTTCGGAGGAGCTGTGTGTGTTTTGGTTGTAAAGAATTGAATATTTAGAGAGTTCTGTTTGATCCTTCGACCTTGACGCTTGCTCCTGTGGAGGCGGGTGATGAGGGCAGGTACAAACATGTCGCGCGTCGGTCGAGTAAAGTGAAAAAGTGCCGCGATCGATTAGTTCGGTTTGTTCCTTCGACCTTGACGCCTGCTTGTGTGGGGGTGGGCGATGAGGGCAAGATCAGCATGTCGCGCATCATTCGCGTAGCACGGTGGAATAACATCGGATCGCGTTAGTAGCGTTTGATCCTTTGATTTTGTCGCTTGCTCCTGTAGGGCGAGCGACGAACACTTGTTCGGCCTTTAATGCTTTTATCGAGTAATATCACGAATCCGGTTAGGTGCATTCATTTCAAATTATATAATTATCGTTTACCAAAACGAATCCTTTACCCAAACCTTTACCATATCCAAACTCCCAGTGTCTACTTGTGGAAGTGCAGAGGACTCCTCGGCTTCCATAAAGCAAGTAACACGTCAACATGTCTCTCCCATCCCTAAATTGACCTGCATTCGGACGCAGCCGGCGCCGTTATTGTTTGTTATAATGATAAGAGCACCAGTACTTACACATTGAGGATACTATTGATCCCGAGTAGTGTCTGTTGGTTCCCTATGTAAGTACAGCTGTTCTTGCAATAATGAAGTAGCATCTGCGGGCGGTCAATCATGCTCATGCTCTTCTCCGAACTTTTCAGGTATACAACCAATTACTTTTAGTGAAAATTCCAACAGGGGTTTCTTCATGAATTATTTCTGTACATTTCCAGTACGTTCTCTGAAAATTCCTTTACCAGTTTTCCCGGTGTTCCTCCTGGGATTCCCACGGAAAACCATTTCTGAGATTTGTAGTTATTTAACATTTATTTATTTTACAGTTTTATACATTTCTTCATGATGGGTCTTTAGGTACGTACTTATTACACATAAATTTCAATTGCTAATTTAAAATATCATACAGTTGTTCATTAATAATTATAATTTGTTCAGGATTTTCTGGAATCACTGATGATTTCTTCACGAAATACTACAAGAAATTCTTGGAGGCTCACCAAAATTGTCTCCAAAATCACCAAGCAAGGATTCTTTCCATAAATTCTTCAGGTATCAGAAGGCCGGCTCCAAAGGCACGTTCCCCACCAGTTGGGAGATTTGTGCCATCGCCATATTTGAGCCTATTTCATCATCTACCCAATGAGAGAGGAAAGGGAAGATGGGAAGAAATAGGAGCGGGGTCCCTTGAAGAGGGAAGATCGCATAAGCGAAATGAGAGCATGTAACTACATACCACAATGGGTTCGAACAGCGCCCTAAAAAGGGCACTGCAAAACGCATGAGCGTAAAGAGAGCCTATAGCTCATTACCACAGCGGGTTAAGAATAACAGAATGTCCTGAAGATTCAGGCTTCTGAATTCAGTTTCACTTAATAAGTGTTTACCAAGTAATTTTTTTTTTTCTTTTTAAGAGACTTTGCCCTGACGGGGCATTTGTACCAAGTTATTGGAATCGCATTTGCGAAAAAACTGGACAGTTACATATCAGGTGATACGAAGTTCCATAATCGCCATAAATTCCATAACTACCCAAGTAACATTTTTAGTTTTTTCATTGACTACAAGCTGTTGTTACCACCATATCGTTAAAACTCATTTTAGAACTTTTTAGTCTTAATAACCTTAATAAACCTTTGATAAAACTCCGTTAATCCCGAAAAGGCCCACACTACAGGAGGTTGTTAAGACTATACCTTAAAACCGTTTCTAAACTTCTTAGTTTTGTATCTTATGAATACATCTACCCTTTTAGTATGCTATAAAACATTCATAAGAGCTATTGTACAGCCTTATTGAGCTCAACTAGCGGTATTGAATCTTTTACGATATCCTAATACACAGAATAAAATGTTAAGAGCATATGATTGAACAAACCAATAATTTGTTTATAAACCATAACCTTTTTTTGATATTGAAACCATCATGATGTCTGCCGACTCATAATAATAAATTAAAATAATCATTTTTTGCGTGGAAGAAAATTTCCTTACTATCGCGTGAAATTCCTGCCAACAAAAATTTACTGGTGGAATAACATAAAATTTTTCGATGTACAGCAACGCGCCACAATTACGACATCATTATTGGCTATCCAATATTTTACTCCATTCCATTTTCAGAATGATTTCATGCTCATCTCAATCATAAATTGGAATTTCCCACGCATATTGTAATTATCAATCCGAAACGGCGACAATAAAAATGGATTCCATCCAGTTAAATCTTGCTGGTCTTGTCTGGGATGGTTTAAGATCAATTGGTGATTATTCCGAACAATATAATCATTCATAAACGCATTTGATCTTAAGGGATCATGCACAAATTACGTCACGCTCCAAGGGGGGGGGGGTCAAACCAAGTGTGACAAGCCTTACAAAATTTTTGGAAGACTCATACAAAAAACGTGACAAAGGGGGGGGGGAGGGGGTCAGAAAAGTTGAAATTTAGCGTGACATAATTTGTGTACCATCCCTAAGAACCCGTGCGCAAAACCCTCACTGGCTAAAATATTCCTAAATCAGAATATTTGTTCTGCACTAAGACAAATTGGTTTTTTAGGAGCCTTGACTTAAACTTAATGCACTCAGGAAAGCTAGTGCTGTCAAAAAGGTAAATAAATCAGAAGATTCAATTTTGTGATGTAATTCATTTTATTAAATTTGTGCCGTTATGTATCTAACTGTTTTATTGGAATGAATTGTTATAATAAAGCCCGTCGTGCTTGATCGGTTGTATTGATGCAGAAAACGGTAAGTAATAAGTGCCTGAAAAATGAAAGCTTTTATCGTGTAGCTCAGCTGTTGTGTGCAGCATAGTTGTCCCACTAGAACGGAAAGTTCAGGCAAGTATGGGAAAAATATGCGATATTCTGTTAATTCTTCGAGAAGAATATTTGTCATTTCTATGTTTGCGTTCTGAATAATCCATAATTAACTACGTGATTATCATTATCAACATAATGGTATTGATAACCACACGCAGACTGCAATCCAATAACATGCATCAGACAGTTGAGATTTAAGAAGGCTTTAACATGACTTAGCGTAGTCTTAGAAGTTTTACTAATTACTACTAACACAATACAATTTATTATCAAAAAATGTGACCAGCAAATAAGTTTTAACAGGAGCTCTTGTAGATATCTACAAAGCATTTTAAAGTGGGTTTTACCGAAAAGAACGTTTGGCACTTTGCAATGCTTTATTAAATCTGTTAGGAATGGTTACATCTTTAACAATATATAATGATATATCACAAACAAATGAGTCAGCACGCTGAATATTTGCCATGTGATAGTTGAGTCGGCAGGGGCCTGTCAACGCTCTAACCAAGAGACTGCAATTCTGCTTTAACAGATTTGTTAAATACTTCGCCACCCTTGGAGATGGCTCAGTAATGTACAATTTTGTTTGACGACATGACTCCAAACTATTCCAATATTGCTTGTGCTGAGTTGCCGCCCAAGAGTTTATCTGAAGCTTCGAAATTGGAATAGCCGGCTCAGGGCCAAGGGGCTGTCCATTAATTACGTAAGGGTTTATGGGGGGAGGGGGGTCTGAGAATTCTTACGTGCCATACAATTTATTTTTAACTTTCATACAAAAAATCTTACCATGGGGAGAGGGGGGGTTGAGGAACCCCGAAATTTGTCTTACGTAATTAATGGACCGCCCCCAATGAAGTCATGCGATGCTCCATCGCGAGCTAGCTCATCAGCCAATTCATTTCCAGCGTTGGAAGAATGGCCAGGTACCCATACAAGGTTTACAGAGTTGACTGAATTCCTCAATTTGAGATCGACATGCGATAACAAGCTTCGATCTTGAGTTGGCTGAAGCAAGAGCTTTTATAGCAGCCTGACTATCTGAACAGAAGTATATGTCATATATGACATTACGCGCTGTTGAAGTGCTGATTGCACTCCACACATAAGAGCGAATATTTTCGCCTAACAAACGGTGCAGTTTCTACCAAGTGAGTAAAACTGATTCAGCCTTAGCTCATGAGAATATACTCCTGCACCAGCTCTACCTTCAAGAAGGGAGCCATCAGTGTAACATACTACATTGTTTGATATACTTCTTTCCAAATAGCCAGACGTCCACTCTTCCCGTGAAGGGAATTGTGTGATAAATGTCCTGTAAGGAAAGTGACAAGCAATTGTGAGATCACTTGGAGCAAGGACAATTTTGTCCCAATTCACCAAAAGTGGAAACAACGAAGTGTGTGTAGATCTACGATTCACTGGATTTTTTTCCAGTAGATCCAGTACCCATAAACGGTAAGAGCAAGAAAGTGCTTCTTGTTTAAGATATAGGGTGACGGTGCCATTAGTGGACTACCTAAGCTACAAAAAATCATTACAAAATAACGAAAAGCCTTAACCAAGATCTTCAACCTCTACACAGAAAAAAAATCTGAATTATCAACGGACTGGAATTGTGGAAATCACAGAAAGTTGCTTCTCACAATTTTCGAACAAGCGTAAAAATACACGATTTCTAATGCACATGCATTTTGATCCATAGACGATTGAAAACTACAACATTGCCATTGAATCTCTGCGCTGAGTTTTGAAGATTAAGCAGAAAACGATTAATTTTACACGAATAGTGTGTGATTGCGACTAGCGCTAGTGCGGCCTCCGTAGTAGAGATCAGCCATATTGGAACTGTGTACTTTGCTTCGGTTAGATCGATTAGTGAAAACTCAAAGTTATTCTTAGTTTATTTTATGAATTTATGTTCAGTAATAATTATTCTTGTGTGCAACGTGTTGCGGAGTTTGTGGCAGAGAATGGAATATGAAATCAAACTACGGAACATAGATTTTCTGAGCTCATGTCCTGTGTGTTAAAAATCCATGTAAATTTAAGCTATTTCTAATGCACATGCAGGGAATGCCACATATAGCGTAAAATTATGCTTGCAATCAAATTTACAAGTTTTGATTTTGTTGTACATGCGAATTTTAATCAACGCGTAAATTTACATGTTGTGTTTGCGTTCTGATGCTTCATGTTTGACAAGAGAAACGAACGAGAAGAAAAGGAATCCAGGTGAAAGAACCGATTATTATTCGACCAGTACGAGGGGGCAATAATATTTTTCACTATAGTGCTTCTTTTTCAATCGAAAGGAAAGAAAACACACGAGCTTGAATGAAAACAGCATTTATTTCTCCTTTATATCATTAATTATGGGGCTCTGTTTTTCTATCAACTACCTGCCAAGCATTTCACAAATGTTCCAGATTCACACAGGACATGAGCTCAGAAAATCTATGTTCCGTAGTTTGATTTCACATTCCATTCTCTGCCACAAACTCCGCAACACGTTGCACACAAGAATAATTATTACTGAACATAAATTCATAAAATAAACTAAGAATAACTTTGAGTTTTCACTAATCGATCTAACCGAAGCAAAGTACACAGTTCCAATATGGCTGATCTCTACTACGGAGGCCGCACTAGCGCTAGTCGCAATCACACACTATTCGTGTAAAATTAATCGTTTTCTGCTTAATCTCCAAAACTCAGCGCAGAGATTCAATGGCAATGTTGTAGTTTTCAATCGTCTATGGATCAAAATGCATGTGCATTAGAAAGCGTGTATTTTTACGCTTGTTTGAAAATTGTGAGAAGCAACTTTCTGTGATTTCCACAATTCCAGTCCGTTGATTATTCAGATTTTTTTTCTGTGTTTTTATACATCAATTTTAAAAACTGCTTCCATCAATACATCAATTTTAAAAACTGCTTCCATAAAATAAAAAGCTGAAATTTGGCAAATCGACTAAACTAGAGACTTTCTATCCATCGAAAATAGTACATGTCGTTTTTATCGAAAAATGTTCGTTTTATTCCATAGTCCAATCTACTGGTACATTACAACCATTGGTACCGGCACCCTATGTGTAGTGGCGCAACGTCGAAAATGGCATCTAGCGCTGCTATGGGAGTTGTAGAGAACGCGCCAAACATCGCCATCAAGCACATCCTTTGGAGATGGCCCAATTTTGTTTGTTCTCACACAAGACATCCATATGCCAATATTAATCGAACAACTGTTGTGTAAATCCATTTGATATATTTGGGTTTTAGGTTCCAAATTTTACCAAAGGTTCGCCGGCATTGACCGAAGGCCATGCAAGCTTTTTTGACTCTGAAATCAATGTGAGGTGTCCATGAAAGTTTGGAATCTAGAATGACTCCGACATGCTTTACTTGATCAGTCACATTAATCTCAGTGCCAAAAAGACGTAAAGGTCGAATTCCATCGCGGTTTCGTCTTTCCGTAAAAAGAACAATAGATGTTTTATTCGGGTTAACCGAAAGGCCAAATTGGCGACACCAACTCTCGACTACCTGAAGAGCACTTTGCATCAGGTCGAATAGGGTGCTTATGTACATACCAACTATCAGAGCTAGATAGTCGTCGGCAAATCCATAAGTTGTAAAACCGCAATTATTGAGTTGCCTCAATAGCGTATCTGCTACGAGATTCCACAAAAGTGGTGACAAGACTCCCCCTTGGGGGCATCCGCAAACACTCAATTTTCGAATCGCTGCTTGACGCAATGTCGAGAAGAGATGTCGGTTTTTGAGCATTTGATGAATCCAATTGGTAATCATTGTAGGTAGCCCATGGTTTCGTGCGGCTTCCAATATGGCATCGAAAGACACGTTATCAAAGGCACCCACAATATCCAAGAAAACACCCAAGCATGATTGCTTCTGAGCGAATGCTTTCTCGATATCGTATACAACTTTGTGTAAAAGAGTCACTGTGGACTTTCCAGATTGGTAAGCATGTTGATTCACATGAAGAGGCATGTTTTCCAAATAAACATCACGGATGTGATGATCGATAATGCGTTCCAGACATTTCAGAAAAAAAGAGGTCAGACTGATCGGTCTAAAACTCTTCGCTTCCTCATACGACGCACGTCCTTTTTTGGGGATAAACTTTACAGTAATATCACGCCAGGATTTGGGAATGTACCCGGTAGCAAAACTGATTACAAGTAGCTTTTTCAAAACATTTTTGATAAATTCAAATCCCTTTTGGAGCAGAACAGGATAAATCCCATCCGCTCCTGGAGATTTGGAAGGAGCAAAACTATTGAGTACCCATTGAATCGATTCAGTAGTTACGATACTGCGAGCCGAGGCCAGACACTCGTAACTACATGAAAAGACATTTGGTTCATCCGTAGATGCTATGTCCACATATCCGGGGAAGTGGCTCATTTTTCGGAACAGTTCCCGTAGAACTATGTTTCAAAAGGACCGTTCATAAATCACGTGAACCTTGTGGAGCAAAAATATATTTATTAAATAGTACAATTTAAATACAATGTGCTACAATGTGTTCGTCTTTTACAGCAAACGTAATGATTAATTTTTCATCATATACCATGACCCCACAGTCATGGATCAAATAGTGTGGAGTCCAACCTATAAAATTCAATAAAACGACATGGAAAACGTAAAATTGTAATTTAAAAGCATGAATCGAATCATTTCAAATTGGAACTTCGGTTAGTAAACTGTTTTGAATGTAATATTTACATAGGATTGCATAAAAATTAAAAATTGTGTCGGTTCCTGGAAACCATATTATGGATCAATTTTCATATTATGGTTCAAATTGTGACATATTACGGATCAGTGCGCAAAATCAAGAGATTTTCAACTCAATGCATCTGTATTGCATGGTATGGCGAATGTTAACAATGTGTCATATATTACTGCCAAAAATAGCAGTGTTAGAGCTGGAAACAAGGGTAAAATGCCCTTTTTATTGTGATTGTGGGGTTAGGGAAACACCAACTCTCGAAAGCAAACTCGAATTCTCGTGGAAGGTTAGCTTCAAGCTAGAATATTGTAGTTTTATTTAATTAATCAATTTAAAGAAATGTAATTGTGTAGCACTTACAAATTTGGTGACCGTCTAGTCAAACCCAGCAAGTTTGGGCCGCGAATTCCCTCAATTACAATTAACTGGTCACCTATATAACGACGCAATTCAACTGGGATTCTTGGGAAACAAATAATAACAACTTACGATCTACTTCGATGAATTTGACGAATTCAATGATGGATCTACTTTTGGGATAGGCTTAAGAAATAGGATATTCAATTTATGCACGAAAGCTCAATCTAGAATAGAATTTCAAAATTAGGATAACAAATTTCACTATCGTGAGTTTACGAACTGTTTAGGTGACAATGCAATTCATTACTTTGTTGAACATCATGACTTTCTATCTTAATAACTGTCTGACAGAGCGTCAGTTATGTCATTCTTCTCCTCTTTGCTCGCTGTCATTGGCAAGTGTTGTGCTGCGACGGCCTAATCGAGGGGTCTTGTCGGCACATACCCCCGCCCGTAAACCTTGGTGTGGACCTGGAATATCCAGAACACTGGAGAGAGGTTTACGATCCTCCACGACATCGAGAACAGCTAGTTTTACAGTTGCTCTTCGGAAGACCCCTGTCGACGTTCGCACAGAAGCCTGCCGTACTCTACCATCTCTCCCAGGATAAACCTCTTCTATACGGCCTCGAATCCACTGGTTCTTGGATTTGCCGTCAACCACTAAGACCAGGTCTCCTACTGCAATATCCTTGACGTCCTGGAACCATTTACATCTACGTGTAATCACCGGCAGATATTCCTTCAGCCATCGGTTCCAGAAGTCGCTGGTGATGTATCTGGCTAGCTTCCAGTTGCTACGAAGGGTTGAACGAGTGTCCATGGTCTCCGTGGGCATGAATTTCAAGCCGGACGAATTGCCCAACAAAAAATGATTGGGCGTCAAAGCTTCTTGATCCGCAGACTCTAGCGGGACGTATGTTAGAGGCCTTGCGTTGATCATTGCTTCCGCCTCGAGAAGAATCGTTTCTAACGTTTCGTCGTCCGGTCTACGTGGTCCATCCATTATTGCTCCGATTGCCACCTTGACTGAGCGCACAAGTCTCTCCCATGCCCCACCCATGTGCGGCGTAGATGGTGGGATAAACTTCCAGGCTGTCTGCGGTGTTGTGAACTTTTCAGCCATGGCCCTCTTTGTTGCTTCGGTAAGTGTTTCCAATTCGTTACTTGTTCCTTGGAAACATGTGGCGTTATCCGTCCAGAATTCCCTCGGCAAACCGCGGCGAGAGACGAAACGTTGAACGGCCATGATACACGACTCCGTGCTCAAACTATGCACCAGTTCTAGGTGGATAGCTCTAGTGGTCAGGCAGGTAAAGAGTGCCACCCACCGCTTGACGTTACTTCGTGCTACCTTAACGAGCACTGGGCCAAAATAGTCCAACCCAGTGAAAGTGAATGGTTGATTAAATGCTGCCAGACGCATTTCAGGTAGAGGAGCCATCGCGGGTGGTTTCGGGGCTGCCTTTGCGATGCGACAAACTAAGCAGTTTTTTGTGGCTTTACCCACCAATCTCCTCAGTGCCGGAATGTCAAAACGTTGGCGGATTTCGTTAACGACGGTCTCACGGTTTGCGTGCCGGAACCGG
The DNA here is from genome assembly GCF_002204515.2 of Aedes aegypti. NCBI lineage: Eukaryota > Metazoa > Arthropoda > Insecta > Diptera > Culicidae > Aedes > Aedes aegypti. Next base: position 93,204,517 of record NC_035109.1, on the reverse strand, counting down.
CGGTGGAACCAGTCTACAATCAGAGTGGTGATCGCATGCTGCTTTGGAAGAATTACAGGATACTTCGCTTCCATCGCTACGTATGGTGCAGCGCCAATTCGACCACGACTCCGCAGAGTTCCTCTCTCGTCAATGAAAGGCCATTTAGCGTAGATACCGCTGGACTTCTCCACCACTGGGTGACGACGATCCGGCGGGCCTTGGGATTTTTTTAGAACGGCGATTTCATCCGGGTAAGTTTCAGCCTGGGCTAGCTTCCACAGCATTTCTTCAGCTCGTTGTAGTTCGTTGCTGTCTAGAACGCCAAGCTGCAAAGTGATTCCGTGCTTCTTTCGGCGAACATTATCGAGGAAACGTAGCACGTATGCTGATGAACGGAGGAGCCTCGTCCAACTGCTGAACCGATCGAAGTCCACAATGGGATCAAAATGAACGAAGTTGAAGTATGCAGGTCGTAACTCTTCGTTCGTTGAAGTGGTCGATCGTTGTTGAGGCCAGGTCTCTTCCGGTTCGTGGATGAAGCTCGGCCCGTGGTACCAAGGGTTTTCCATGGTTAACTGTGGATTTGTTCCCCACTTGGTAGCCAGATCGGCGACGTTAAACTTCGTCGGCACCCACCTCCACTCCTGTTGCTCTGTGGAAGCAAGAATTTCGCCGACGCGGACGGCGACAAACTTATGGAAACGTCTGTGGTCATTGGAGCGAATCCACGCAAGCACTGTACCCGAATCGCTCCAGCAGAAGCGACGGCTGATCGGGAACTCGTGCTGACTTTGAATAGTGTCTAGCAAACGAACACCGAGTACGGCCGCTTGCAACTCAAGTCTTGGGATCGAGAGTGTTTTCAACGGAGCAACTTTGGTCTTGGCGCCGACGAACGCCACCTGCGTGTCACTGTTTGTCTCAAGGCGAAAGTATATTACGCAAGCGTATGCTGACTCGCTGGCGTCGACAAAAAGATGAAGTTGAAGACCGTCCAACCTTGTGGGAAAAGGCGAACGGAAATAGCACCGGGGAATGCGAAGTCGACTCAACTGATTGAAAAGTTTTGACCACTGCTGCCACCGCTCATTGATATCTTCCGGTATCTTTTGATCCCACTCCGTACCTTTAGCCCAAATGTCTTGTAGCAGGATCTTACCATGTACGAGGAAAAAGGCGATAAACCCGAGAGGGTCGAACAGACTCATCACAATCCTGGCGATCTCTCGCTTAGTGGGGATATGACCTTCGACGAGTATGGGCTGCAGATCTTCTCTCATTCCAAATGTGTACACGAACACATCTTCGGATGGAATCCACTGCATGCCAAGCACCGACTCCAGCTTTTCTCCTCGCTCTAGGTCCAGGTTTTTCGGTTCTTCTTCACATGCTGACCCGATTCCCTTAAGAACAGGTGTTTCGTTAGATAAGAAATTACGCAGTGTGAATCCAGCTTTGGAGTGAACCAACTTGACCTCGTTGACGACCTCGATCGCCTCCTGGACTGTCATAAAGCTGTCAAGGTAATCGTCCACATAGTGTTTGTTCTGGATAGCCGCTGCTACTCGAGGGTATTTGTTGGAGAACTCCTCTGCGTTCAAGTTCTTGATGTACTGTGCGGAGGCTGGGGAACAGGTCGAGCCAAATGTGGCGACGTCCATCACATACACCCGGGGTATATCGCACGGGTTGTCGCGGTACAGAAACCGTTGTGATTAGCTGTCCGGTGCGCGGATCTTTATCTGATGGAACATCTCCATAATATCTCCGCACACCGCGACAGGAAAATGACGAAACTGACGAAGTACTTGAGGAAGTGGGGAAAGCAAGTCCGGCCCCTTGAGCATCTTGGAATTGAAGGAAACGTTGTTCACTTTAGCCGCTGCATCCCAGATTAGTCGCACCTTCCCGGGTTTTCTGGGATTCGTAACAACGACCAGCGGGAGGTACCACACTTGATCAGCCGGAACTGAGGTCAGTTCAGCCAGGCTCGCTTTGTGGGCGTATCCTTTATGTTCGTATTCTACGATCTGTTCTCGCACTCTTCGCTGCAACTCTGGATCCTTCTGCAGCTTCCGTTCTAGAGCTTCCAGCCGACGAACAGCCATGGGGTAGCTATCGGGAAAGTTTGGTTTGTCTGTTTTCCAAAGCAGCCCGGTTTCGTACCCACATCCAGAGGGCACACGATTCGTTGTGTCCCTCAGCAGCTGTCTGGCACGCTTATCTTCCTCCGACTCTGTGGTCTGAAGTGGATGCGAAATATCTGCGGTCTCTAGGGTGAAGTAGTCACGAAGCTGCTCGTTCAATTCCCGATCCGAATCTGATACATCTCCGACGTGAAAGCTAACGATTGCAGTTTGAGGCGACTGCCAGGGTACGCAACCGTAGATGCTCCACCCTAGTCTACATTTCGCCCCGATTGGATCCTTTGGTCCCCCTTCTCGCAGCTTTAGCGGAACGCACAATCTAAGATTGTCCAGCCCTATCAACAACTTAGGTTGGACTAGTTCGTAGTCCTCTAGGGGGAGACCACGAAGATGAGGAAACCGATTGGCCAGTTCACCGTATTTGAGAGATTGTGAAGGTAAGACAAGTCGGCTTACGGTACGAGCATCGACTAATATGTACCGGTGGTCGTTGCCCTTGCCTGCAATTTCAATTTGGACACGGTGGGATTTCGACTCTTTCCGTTTTACGTTTCCGGTCCATTGGAGTGTTAGTGGCTCTAGCTGACCTCTTGCTCCGAGCTGCTTAGCGACTGATTCCTCCAACAGAGTGTAAGAGGAGCCTTCGTCGATGAAGGCAAATATTGTTTGCGATGTACTGCCACTGAAGAGAACGACGGGGACAATGCGAAAGAGCGGCCATTTCAAGTCTTCCGACAGCACGTGACTCGCTGACATTCCTACGTTTCCAGGGGAGGAAGAGGTGGTGTGTAGGAGAGTGTGTAGGAGAGTGTTATGCTTTTGCCTACATCCTTCGACACCACATCCATTCCAGGAACGGCATGGCCATTTGCCGTGACTGTTGAGGCACGTCCGACACAAACCCTTAAGCTGTACCAGTTTCCAGCGTTCATCCAGAGTAGCGCCCTTGAACTGATGGCATTCCGCCACTCGATGTCCACTCCGACCGCAGGCTGCACACGGCTTGCTAATCTTCAAGGAGGTGAGAGGATTCGGCCCACCGTTTGTTGCGGAAGTTGTCCACGAGGATGACCCTTCATTGGTCGAAAGAGGCAGTCGTTCACCAGAATGTGCGTAGATGTTACCGGACTCCCTGGATTTCTGTTTGTCGTTTCTCACTGTTGTGCTTTCACCAGGAAGGTCAAAAGACACCTCACTCGCCGCTGTAGGATACGAGCAGATGCGTAATTAGGCGAGTATGATCGAAGTAGGCGATGATTGAGTAGAGTTAGTTAGTGACGGTGAGTGATAGCTAAAGGACAAGCAATCAGGTTGTTCCTAAGATTTACGAAATAAATCGGAGTGAAATTGTAAAACGCTGTGTTACGTTATTCTGTGATTGGTATCCTTTTGCATCCTGAATATCCTGAACTCTACAACTGGCGACGAGGATGCAGTAAATTCTACGATTTGTTTATCTACAAGATTCCAATTGGAAATCATAATTTGCGGATTCTTCTTGTACATTTTGGTTTGCAGAGAAGGGTATTATGTTTGAAAAACAAAAGTGTGTTGATCAGGGCAAACTGTTTAATTTTACCCTCAGTGTTAAACAAAAAAAAGAAATGATTTGGTTGTTACTGTTTTCATTCAATTTTGAATGGATTTTCTTTACGTTTGCCTGTATTGCTTGAATTTCCAAATTGACGGAATTTCTAGCTACGCTCTGGTACAGAGAGTCGGTTATGCATGAACGAACTTTCAATGCTGCAACTGTGAAGTGTTGAAAATTATTAGATATCATTTTCTGTCGATTCACAAAAGCAGAAAATTGTCCAAATTAATCATGAGCATTTGAGTTATTTGGAAATGAACCAGAAGCGTTCCAAGGGTGGTGGAAAAGAACCAGGAGCGTTCAAAGGATGTCGATTTGAAACCAGAAGCGTTTCTCAAAGAGTTATATAGGAACCAGAAGCGTTCGGGATATATTTGGATTGAATCATTGGAGTTATGACTAAACCAGGAGCGTTAAGTCTAAAGAAAAAAAAAATGTAAATTGGAGTATTGTATTGGAAATGATTATGGTTATTTTGAACCAGGTGCGTTATAAAGTTTGTGGTAAAAAAAAATACAGTGAAACCTCCATGAGTCGATATTGAAGGGACCATCATAGTAACCATGACTTTATGTAATTGTAATTGTAATTGTAATTTATTAACGTTACGATACCCTGTCAGTTTACAAACTATATCTCAGGTCAAGGAAACGAACGAAGTAAATTTGGATATTAAACATTGGAAACTAGTAATTAAATCACGGTTTTACAAGTTACAGTGACTGTCAGTGTCAATAACGACCACATTAAATTTAATCTAGGTACCTATTATCTACTGCCATCGTTTGAAGGCTGCCTTTATGTTTTTAGTATGGAGTCGATATCGCGCAATGGAACATCGACTCATGGAGGGATGACTGTATTTAAAATTTGTGAACAGAATGAGTATATGGTAACATGTTGAGGCATATTGATTGAGAACCAGAAGCGTTCTGAATATATTGAATTAGGAATCTGTATTGTTCAAATGAGGACGGAACCAGGAGCGTTTGATGACAATTGTTTCAAAGTAAAATGTGTTTGAACATATGCGAGCTAGCGTGCCTATGGATTTACATACAGGTATTGAGCGTTGAAGTTTGAATCGAAAAAGTATGACATAAAGTATTCTATTGGAGAAAATAGTTAAATGGAGAAATATGAATACAATACTAAATAAAAAAAATAAAAATCAAATCTGGAGTTTTATTTTATTATATATATATATATTTATATTGTATATGTTATGTGTTTAAAGTATATAAGACAATAAAATATATTTGTTAATGAGATATTTCTGGAACATGTAAACCTCGAGTCAAGCTAAAATGAATTAAACTAAAACAGTTAGTTTTTGTAAACTAACAATGTTATGTACTATTTGTTATGCACATTATTTGTGGTATGCACAAGAGCCATCATCCGGTATTTTCAAACGACCAATAAAATAAAAATACGGAGTTCGTATTGTATTTGATATACTAAAATAATGTTACAGATGGAGGAACCTCGCCAAATTGCACCGTTTCGTTGTGATATAATCGAAAAGGGGAAACTCTCGAGAGAATGGGAAACCTGGAAGTGGTCCCTTGAATGTTATTTCGAGGCATTCGATATAACCGACCAGAAGAAGAAGCGCGCAAAATTATTGCATTTGGGTGGTGTAGAATTGCAACGAGTTTTCCGCAGTTTACCAGATCATGCTAAAACGCCGTTGGTTACTCTGAACCCAAAGGTGTACGATTTGGCCATTGAGCTACTTGATTCTTTTTTCCAAGCTGGTAGGCAGAATGTGATAGAGCGTCGGAAGCTTCGTAAGCTGAAACAAGAGGTCAACGAAAAATTTTCTCATTACATTGTTCGACTTCGTCAACAAAGTTTGAACTGTGGTTTCGAAAAATATTCAGCAGATGTATGCGAGATACTGAAGGAAATATACTTAATCGATGTTGTCGTTGAGAATTGTCGATCGGATGAGTTACGTAAGGCCATCCTGAAGCGTGATCGTTCCTTGAAGGAAATCGAGGAAATTGCGGCCACTATCGAAGACACCGACCAACAAATGAGAGAGCTAAAAGAAGTCAACAATCCGATGAGAGAATCGTCGGTATACGAAGTTGTAAGAAGAGAGAAACCATCATCAGCGACTGCTAAATTCGATGGAGAGAGAAATCAAACATCAACCGTGTCTAACCGACGAGTTGCCCAGCAGTTTCCAACGAGAAACACCAAAACATCGTGTTTCTCGTGTGGGCAAACGGGACATTTCTCCAATTCTCGTGAATGTCCTGCTCGAGGTCGTCCATGTCGTCGATGTCAACAGCTGGGCCATTACGAGGTTGTCTGCAGAAAACGCAAGGCCAGTTTTCCAAAATCAAGGATTCCGGAGAAGGTTTGTACAGTCGAAAAATTGTCCGAGTCAATCAAGATGTCAGATGAAGGAGATTCAACGAACGACGAAAAAGTTTACTATGCTTTTTACGGAGGGAATGAGACCAATGTTTTGGATGCAGCTGTAGGCGGTGTTCAAATCAAGGTTTTGATCGATTCAGGTGCAGATGCGAATTTGATAAGAGCAGAAACATGGGAAATGATGAAGACGCAAAATGTGAAGGTTTTGAAATCTACTAGGGGATCATCACGCATTTTGAAAGGATACGGCAGCGATAAACCTCTTGATGTCATCGGAACATTTGAAGCAGAAGTCAGTATCGGACGTAGATCAATAGTAGCGGAATTTTTCGTAGTGAAGGGTGGACAGAAGGATATTATAGGAGATCTTACGGCTAAGAATTTAGGCGTACTGAAGGTGGGATTAGATGCAAACAACGTCAGCATGGAGCAGAAGCCATTCGCAAAAATCAGTGGAGCTGAGGCGACTATCGAAATGGATCCAGATGTCAAGCCGGTGTTTCAACCTTTGCGCAGAGTGCCGATTCCAATGGAGGCGGCAGTGAATCAGAAACTTGAGCAGCTTTTAAATCGTGACATTATCGAGGTTAAGAAAGGGCCAGCTACCTGGGTGTCTCCGTTAGTAGTAGTCGGAAAAGTGTCAGGAGAACCGAGGATTTGCTTGGATTTACGGCGAGTGAACCAAGCAGTACTGCGAGAACATTTTCCGATGCCTATGGTTGAGGAATATCTTGCGCGTCTTGGAAAAGGAAAAATCTGGAGTAAACTGGACATACGCGAGGCATTCCATCAGGTCGAGTTAAGTGAAGAATCGAGAGATGTGACGACGTTTATCACCAACCGTGGTTTGTTTAGGTTCAAGCGTCTACCGTTTGGCCTAGTGACTGCACCGGAGATTTTTCAGCGTATCATGGAAGAGATGCTGTCAGGATGCGAGGGAACCTGTTGGTATCTTGACGATGTTATCGTTGAAGGAGAAACGAGTGAAATTCATGACAGAAATTTGAAGAAGGTATAACTCTGAAATTTATTATAATGTTTCGATGTAATAAAAATATGGATTGCGTAAATTTAATTTTAGGTTCTTAATAGGTTCAAAGAAAGAGGCGTAGAACTAAATTGGGATAAATGTGCTTTTGGGGTTTCCAAGCTTGATTTTTTGGGACACCACATTTCTGAAGACGGAATAAGTCCATCACAAACTAAGCTGAATGCAGTTTCGTCATTCAGATCTCCCACTTGTGAATCAGAAGTACGGAGTTTCTTAGGTCTAGCCAATTATTTGAACAAATTCATTCCGGATCTCGCGACGATTGCCGAACCTCTTCGAAATCTCACAAAGAAAGAAACAACATTCAAATGGACTCATGTGCACGAGACTGCATTTCAAATTATTAAAGCAAAGATAGCTTCCGCATCAACATTGGGATTTTTCAACGTAAACGACAACACAATAGTGGTAGCAGATGCAAGTCCGTCAGGATTAGGAGCAGTTTTGCTTCAGGAAAATACAAACGGAGATCGTAGAGTCATTTGTTTTGCGTCTAAGTCATTAACAGACACGGAACGAAGATATTGCCAAACTGAAAAGGAAGCTTTGGCATTAGTATGGAGTGTTGAGCGGTTTCAAATGTATTTGTATGGTAAACCATTCACTATCATGACTGACTGTAAGGTTTTGGAGTACTTGTTTACCCCTCGTTCGAAGGCGTGTGCAAGAATTGAGCGGTGGGTACTACGTCTACAGGCGTTTGATTATCATGTTGTGCATATTCCTGGTAATCAGAACATTGCTGATTGTCTTTCTCGTCTGGCAATGGTAAAACCAAGTGCATTTGATCCTGACGAAGAAATCGCAATTCGAGAAATAGTCATGCAAGCTGGATCTACTTTTGCTCTAAAATGGAGTGAAATCAAGGAAGAATCTCAGAAGGATTCTGAAATTTCCGAAGTTGTATTACTGCTGGCAAATGCAAATTCTGAGGAATTGCCTCTATCATATCGCGTGATAGCAAATGAACTGTGTTCAATTGATGCGGTTTTACTAAGAGTCGATCGAATTGTTATTCCACGTTCACTGCGAAGCAGAGTCCTTGAGATTGCTCATGAAGGACATCCAGGAATAAATATGATGAAAAGTCATTTGAGAACTAATGTGTGGTGGCCTAGGATGGATCAAGACGTTGAGAAATTTGTGAAAAACTGCAGAGGCTGTACATTGGTATCAGCACCAAATCCGCCTGAACCATTGGTTCGACGTGAGCTTCCAAATCAACCATGGACAGATTTGGCTGCCGATTTCCTGGGACCATTGCCGGAGGGTCAACATTTGTTAGTGATAGTTGATTATTATAGTCGATATATGGAAGTCTGCGAAATGAAAGAAATAACAGCTGCAGACACAACAAAGGAATTGGCCATTGTATTTAGTCGTTTTGGACTCCCAAGAACATTGCGCGTCGACAATGGACCACAGTTCAGCGAAAAATGTGATGAATTCAATGAATTTTGTGAAAGCAATGGCATCAAGATAATCAACACTATTCCATATTGGCCGGCAATGAATGGTGAAGTTGAGCGCCAAAATAGATCCATTTTGAAAAGGTTGAGAATAGCACAAGACTTGGGAAAGGATTGGAGATTGGAACTACGAAAATATTTGCTAACATACCATTCAACCAACCACAGCGTCACGGGAAAATCACCAGCAGAACTTATGTTTGGAAGAAAGATCCGGAATAAGCTACCTGGGGTACCATTTGAAGAAATAATGGATGAAGAAGTTATGGAGCGAGATGCAATGCACAAGGAAAAACAGAAGGTCTATACTGACGCTAAAAGATCTGCTACAAAAAGTCAAATTACCATCGGAGACCGAGTAGTCGTGAAAAGAATGAAGAAAGCGCATAAATTGCAGTCTGATTATTCACCAGAAGAATTCAAAGTCATACGTAAAGTTGGAGGAGATACAACGATTCCTTCATGTGATTCAGGAAAGGAATATAGGCGAAACGTGGCGCACTTGAAAAAGATTGCGACTGCAGCAGCATCAGATGAAGAATATGAGAAACAGAGTCATGAAGCAGAGGTTATGCAAGAGAAGAATTGTGGAAGTGAAATGTGTTTAGAAGAATCTGTAGATGTCAGAAGAAATATGGAAATTGAGAGAAAAGAAAGACATGTAGAATCTAAGGAGAATCAAAAACGCACAAAGCGAGTGACAGCTGAACCGAAGAGATACCGAGACTATATTGCTCATTAAAATCATTAAAGTAAGGGAGGATTGTAGGATACGAGCAGATGCGTAATTAGGCGAGTATGATCGAAGTAGGCGATGATTGAGTAGAGTTAGTTAGTGACGGTGAGTGATAGCTAAAGGACAAGCAATCAGGTTGTTCCTAAGATTTACGAAATAAATCGGAGTGAAATTGTAAAACGCTGTGTTACGTTATTCTGTGATTGGTATCCTTTTGCATCCTGAATATCCTGAACTCTACAGCCGCCGTTACCAGCCCGGCCATGTAGTCCCCGAAGGTTTCGAGGGTCGCCGGAAGGTTTTTGTTTTTATAGATTGCCCAGTCAATCCGCATTGAACCAGGGAGTTTTTCTACAAGTTCTTGCATCAATGCCGGATTCGAAAGATGATTTTGCTGGTTTGCCGCTTTTAGATGATCGACCAGATTTTGGACCGACAGACCGAATTGTATTAGTGTCTCTAAGCGATCGTGTCGAGGAGCTGGAACCTGGCGTATTTTCGCCATCAGTGACCGAATGAGAAGTTCTGGTCTACCATACAGTGTACGCAGGGTGTTAATTACATGCGGTACACTTGCAGGTAAGAGTAATCGGCTACGGACCGACTCCAGAGCGTTTCCCTTCAAACATCGTTGAAGCCGGACCAGATTCTCGGCCTCTGAGTATCCACAGGTGGCAGTGGACTGTTCGAAATTGCTAATAAATATCGGCCAGTCTTCTGGGTTTCCTCCGAAAGTGGGTAGGTCCTTGCCCAGAACCTGCCGCGCGGCGATTTGCACTTGCGTGAGCGTGTGAGTCGCTGGACGGATGGGCAACGAGTGCGTCAGAGCATTTTGCGTCACTTGGGCTGGTGGGTTCGGTAAACGGGGAAGATCTGATACGATCGTAAGCGCTCTTATATCAGGGTACTCGATTGCTGGGTCTATGGGATCTTCTAGTGGATCGTGATCGGCTGGATGTTGCTCTCCATTCTCGTCGTCCTCCAGAGCTCCTCTAGATCCTCCAACATCGTTCTGAAAATTCAGCCACTTGTTTACCCTTTCGTTCGAATCTTGGATCGTACTGCTCCTGCTACTCGCCGACGCTGCCTCTCGGATGAGGGCCTGGCGTTTTTCAAGTGACTCCTTCCGGATCTGCATCTTCTTTCGTTTTAGCTCGAGTTCCTCCTGCAGTTTTCGTTCGCGCATCTTGCTTTCCTCTTCCGCTAGCCGCCGTTTTTCCTCCAGTCGGCGTTCCTCTTCGACTAGCTGACGCCTTCTTATATCCTCCTGCTCCTGTAGTGCTTCTTCCTGCATCCGCTGCTCTTCAGCGACGAGCTTCAACTCTTCCTCCAACAGTTTAGCACGGATACTGGAAGTTACACTCTTCGGTGGATCGAGAAGAGTTTTCCCTTTCTTTGAAGCTGTTTAGAACCTCCTTTAGAGGTTTTCTTCTTATACCTATCGCCGAGGGGCACTTCCAGCACACCTCCGACAGAAGGCCCCTGCTTGGCCGCACTTCCTACAAACATACCTGACATCGGGATGTTTTACACTACTGTCAACTCCTGCGCAGCCGAAGTGCTCCCACAATTTGCAGACACTGCACTGGACCATCTCGCTCTCTGCCGTATCAGGACGATCGCATGACTGGCAGTTCCGTGAGGCGGCAGGGTTGTGGGACTCCTGGTCTTCCATCCTTGCTTACTACCACAAATTTCTTGAAAGCTTGTGGGGTTAGGGAAACACCAACTCTCGAAAGCAAACTCGAATTCTCGTGGAAGGTTAGCTTCAAGCTAGAATATTGTAGTTTTATTTAATTAATCAATTTAAAGAAATGTAATTGTGTAGCACTTACAAATTTGGTGACCGTCTAGTCAAACCCAGCAAGTTTGGGCCGCGAATTCCCTCAATTACAATTAACTGGTCACCTATATAACGACGCAATTCAACTGGGATTCTTGGGAAACAAATAATAACAACTTACGATCTACTTCGATGAATTTGACGAATTCAATGATGGATCTACTTTTGGGATAGGCTTAAGAAATAGGATATTCAATTTATGCACGAAAGCTCAATCTAGAATAGAATTTCAAAATTAGGATAACAAATTTCACTATCGTGAGTTTACGAACTGTTTAGGTGACAATGCAATTCATTACTTTGTTGAACATCATGACTTTCTATCTTAATAACTGTCTGACAGAGCGTCAGTTATGTCATTCTTCTCCTCTTTGCTCGCTGTCATTGGCAAGTGTTGTGCTGCGACGGCCTAATCGAGGGGTCTTGTCGGCACAGTGATACTGCATTGTATTAACTGAGACATGAACTGTTTTCGCTCCACACCAAGTTCTCCACCCATTTTTGTCTGCTAAAAAATAAAATTTACAAACCTTGATGTTTTATTAGTTTTATCCTTAGTGCTATTGTCCGGAAATGTCGAATCCAATGCATAAAATAGCAGAAATCTACATTCTTTGGAAGTGATCCATAACCGTGGTAAACAATCATTTCCTGGCCCATATTATTGATCACTAGTTAGAAGTACTAATATTCGGTATTTAGGTTTAAAATTCAAGTAAAATGTTTTCCAAAGATGAAATCATACTAAATTGAAGCGAACGAGCATAACACATGCTATAACATTTGAATTTTACCACCTGTGGGAGCTTATGAATGCTGACGGCACTTCTTACAGAAAACGACCTTATAATGATAGCTGTGTGCTACCAACTAAACATTTGTCAAATACACCGTTATTTAGCGGTTGAATGTTGTGCTTAACATTACAAATGGTAGAAGACAAATAGTATAACATGAGAAAAATATGTTTTACGTCAACGTTTATGTTTTGAGCGAGTTATCCGATGTTGAACGCCAGTGATCCGTCACTGTGGGTGATCCGTAACTGTGTGGGCATGGTACTTCATTCTGACCAGATGTCTAAAGAATGCAAGAAAAATGGTCTGAGATATTCGAAAATCGTTCTACGTTGGGTTATGTAGAGTTTGGTATAACTTTAACTTAGTTTTTCTTATTGGGTGTTAAGTTAAGGAGGAGTATTTTTTTCGGATTCATTGAACGTCTCAGAGAACGCATCAACTTGATATTACTTGTACCGTCTTATTTAATAAGAACATTTTATGATTTCTGTACACAATTTCATTCAATGGTATGAAACAGTAAAACACACGTTAGGTAAACAATTCATTCACAAACATTTCGGTACTATTATCTTTGGTCAATCGGTATTCATCCGCAACATTCATATTAACAGCGCTCATTGTACTCGTTTTCCTCGCAGATAAATTGTAGAGATGGTCGGGTCTCGGGTTTTCAAACCCGAAACCCGACCCGAACCCGAACCCGACGGGTTCGGGTCGGGTTCGGGTTTGAAAATTTTTATTTTTTCGGGTTCGGGTTCGGGTCGGGTTTGAAGGCTTAAAAATTATCGGGTACGGGTCGGGTACGGGCTTGAAAAAAGTCGGGTTTGGGTCGGGTTTGGTGAGAATTGTTCACAAAGTAACAACCTGAAAGCTTCCCTATGCTTCAGAAACGATGAATTTATCATCTTTTCGAGCTCGGGTTCTATTCGGGTTTTTCTTAGAAAACTTTTTCGGGTTTCGGGTCGGGTTCGGGTTTGAACAGCGAAAATTTTTCGGGTTCGGGTCGGGTACGGGTTTGCTTTTCAATTTTTGTCTCGGGTTCGGGTCGGGTCCGGGTTTGAAGAAATAAAATAAGTCGGGTACGGGTCGGGTTCGGGTTCGAAAAATGTGAAACCCGACCATCTCTAATAAATTGCTATTATAGTGTTCTGATCCATACACTGAGCCAAAAATCGCGTACAAATTTCATAAGAGAACGCTTGTGAATTGATTTCTTGACCGGTTTTCTCTCTTTCATAAGATACTTATGAAACACGAAACGTCCGATATTCACAAAAATTTCTTTTCGTTATCATTAGAGATCTTATGAATATCTTTATTTACCTAAATTCAAAGCGCGATTCTCTATAAATACATAATGGATCTAATGAATTCCATAATAAATATCTATGATCCTTCATAAGAGTATCTAATGATATTAAACCCATTTATATTATGAACGCAATGATCGATGGAAGTTCACAAGATTTTCTTATGAGTCTCATTAGATGCTTCTTTTGTATTTATTACATAAAAATTTCGTATGACATTCTTACGCGTTTTTTTTTATAGGAAGTCGATTGTTTTTCACAAGTGTTACTAATAATTGTCATACGCATGCTTATGAATCTCAATCGTGAATATTATGTTATGAGCATCGCTTCACGTAATTCATAAGATTTTCGTATGAAATTGTTAAGGTGAAACATATCGGAATCCAAAGATGGCCGGCACAATAGCCGACTTCTCCCTCCCTCTCTCAAAGGCACAAAACTGGAGAAATAGTTGGCAAACGTTCCTGATCTTCTTATTTTTAGCTTTCTACTAGTGCACAAAGCTAAAATAAAAGTGCAATGCCGTGGGAACTTTCTTCGCGAGATTTGTGCCTTTGAAGTTTTAGTGCAATCTTAAAAGATGATTCCAAAGAGTTGTGTTTGATCTTCCGACCTTGACGCTTGCTCTTGCGGGAATGGGTGACGAGAGCAGGCTCAAACATGTCGCGCGTCGGTCGAGTAAAGTGAAAAAGTGCCACGATCGGTTAGTTGTGTTTGATCTTTCGACCTTGACGCTTGCTCCTGCGGGGGCGGGTGACGAGGGCAGGGGACAAACACGTCGAGCGTAGGTCGAGTAGTGAAATGAAAAAGCGCCGCGGATCGTTAGTAGTGTTTGATCTATTGATCGAGTCGCTTGCTCTTGCGTGGGCGAGTGATGAACACTTGTTCGTGGTACAATGCGTTTATCGAATTATATCTCGAATCCGATTAGGCTTGATTATATCATGGATCGCATCACCCAGTAAACACACCATCGTTTATGATGGTGGATAAGAGTACAAATGTGGAGGCGATATACGTACATCTTGCACGCAGCCTTATGGCGCATGTACGTATATCGCCTCCACATTTGTACTCTTATGCGCTATCGTATACGAGTTTGTGTTTACTGGGCACCAACCATTGGTGACTCCCAGATCTTTACCTTATCCCACTAAACCAATATCCTATCCATGACAACTGTGGAGATGCAGAAGTATACTCGGTCTCTAGTAACAATGGTTGTCTAACTAACATTCCTTCCCTTCCCCGATGACCGTAAGGACGTGGCCGGCGCCGTTATTGACTTTTAAAGTTTGAGCTCTCGATTTGTGCACATTGAAGAAAGGTAAGCTAATCCCAAGCTCCATTCATAAATTCTCTGTGCAACTTCGATTGTTCTGGTCAATCACGGAGTAGCAACTACGAATTGTACGGTCATCTATGCTCATGCTCATGCTCAATCTTAGAAGATGATTCCAAACTGTTTCACCTTAAGAAAATTTTACTCCATTAGATTGTCTTATGAAAGCCAATAATCAATGCATTCGACAACCAAAATGAGTTTCTTATGAAATTATATTTGTCTATGTAATGAGTGTTATTTCATAAGTCTGTTGTGGAATGTTATAAGATTTTCGAATGAAAAACAAAATACTTCTTATGTCGTTATTCCATAAGAAAATCTTGTGTGCCTCATACGTTCCGTTTCCTTCGTGTAACGTGAGTCGATTTGATCATGTAAACCCTCCTCTCCCACTGATCCACATCTTTATAATAGATACCGTCGATGGGGGTAACAATGGACCGATGCACGAGTTCACTTATTTGACATTTGAGCGGAGCCGAATTCACTGGTTTCCATGGTCACATAAATAACACGGCACCGCTAAAACGTCAAATAGTGAACTCGTGCATCGGTCCATGGTGTGTGGTATATGTTGCACAATGAGCAACCTACCTTTAGCGTGTTTGTAGTATCACCCCTCAGCACATGCTATACGGATGAACTCGCATAGGCCAGGAGAAGTGGATGTACTTGTCATTCATTTTTCTGTCAATTTTCATACAAAATCTACTTTTTCTCTGCTATAAATTCACTCTGGGTGAACCACTTCCCCTGGCCTACTCATCTGTCGTGTAACGCTCATGTCATTCGTGGCAGCAATCGACAACCAACACACAGTAGGCCACGACTCTGCCTCTTTCTCTCATCGGACGGCATACAGGACGGACGCACCAAAGAATCTCTTAGAAGGTGATGCTCCGGGCAACTTATAGTTAGAGATCGAAGCCCGCACAAATGGGTCTGGGGGGTGAGATTGTGTCAAAACGGAAAAATATGATTTATGAAATATTTCAGCTAATAACGGCGATATTACTTACATTTATAATTCATATGTTAGGGAACATATTCTTACACATAATTAATCACAATATACATTTTAAGAAATATTAGTATTTGTTTAATATATCAACAAACTTGTATGTTGAAACCTGGGTGCTGCGGTCTGACTCAATTTGCTTGTCAAGCGGGAGCCTGATTGTCGGAGCCAAACATTCCAGATTGTGGTTATGTTACTTGTGAGAGAATAATGTGATCTCGTGAGAAAGTATTGTAATCTCAGTGATAAATATATTTATTTTTGTTATTTTCTTTATATTGCAACAAATTGATTAATAGTCTAAATCTCGAAAACTTATTCATACAGACTCAAGTCAAAAAAATATGCAAACTTACTTTATCGATCCTACGTGTTAAGCAGGTGAAATTCTACACGTATCGCTCTGTACCAACTCAACTTTTCACTTTTAGAGCGTTTAATTTCCGGATTTACAAAACGACGAAAGTAAGATTTTCAACTTTCGCAACCTAACCACTACTTTCGCCGCCCCGCTGTATGGAGAGACAAAGTGACTTAACCACGAATTAAAACAAAACACTACTTGAGTCGATTTTATACTGGTAGAAAAATGTCGCAAGTAACTGAATAAAATGGCTTATCATTTTGTCATAAAATTTTTGTGGGAAATCATAGGAACTCCCTAGTTTTTGATCGCGTGTTAATTGTATGCAAAATTTAAGCAATGTACACGGCGAAAAAATGTCAAAAAGGTGATTAATTTTAAAACAGTTTTAGAAGACAGGTTGTGATTCTTCTGAATTAATTTTCTCAAAACCGTATGGAAGTTACTTACGTCGATTTGAAAAAGTAATCGACAAATAATATTTAAGACTTATTCCAACAACAGTGTACCTAATATTCACACAAGGATATTGTACATCCGAGTAATCGCTGCAATGTCGCTCAACTTTCACGTCGCTGGACTGGTGAGCGCTTTGCAGTTTAGTGCTCCAGCGACGCATTGAAATAGCCTGTGTCGCTCGAGCACTATCATGAAAAGGTCGCCAGAGTCCAGCGACGTGTTGGTCGCGCGAAGTAGTTGAGCGAAGTTTGTGTCCGTTCTTGATTTTGGCTGCACTGACAATAAATACTTGACACTCCATGCGCAACATTTTGTCGGTTGAGTATTTCTTCTCCTTTTGGCTTTTGGCCACCCAAATAATCTTTAAAATTGAAGCGTTCGAGATGCTGACGCTATCGGTGTTTCCGAAATTGAATAATCAGAATCGTCGTTTTCGATGTTATTCGGTTTGATACTAGGAATCGAGTTTATACATCTTATTAGCCCAACTTCTTGATTGAGGGGGTATGCTACGGCCGGAATAATAAAATCATCAACATTATCCTTTCAATTGCTCCTCCGGTAACTTTTGAACGAACTCAGCGTTGTAATCCAAAGGCGGCGTTTTTGAATGGTTACATAACTTAACCGCCTATTCCCCATGCTGTACTTTGTCCAATAACCATTCATTGTATTATTATATTTTGATATTGTTATAAATGGTTGGGGAGAGTTTCGGATACAGCACAAATATGGTTCATATTGAAGCGGGATAAAAATGGAATAGATCCACGAACTTCTAGCAGACCCACTATTAGCCGAGGTTGAAACTAGACAAAATTTACTACATCAAATTTCTCCTGTGCAAAGTATCACAATTTGAGGGGAGAAATAAGAAAATTTGTGTAAGCTTGACGATAAATGCTGGCTTTACATATTTTTTCTCACAGCTTTTCAATTTTCTGCTATAATCGTTCTTTAAAGTAGGTTTATCATACTTATGAAACATCTTAGATGTCTTTTCGACTTGTATGCATCGTATGTCATCAATATGTATCAGATGTGAATGGTTTTGCAATCATATTCTCAAAAACAATATTGATATTGGGTCATTTTTCATTTACTTATAACGCCGCAGTGAATAAATATTTTTCTATAATTTTTTGGACAGTTGTTGAAGTATGGTTTGCATGAGGTACCGTTCAAATGGATCATTAAAATAACCAAAACGGCCGCTATGGAAAGCATAGATAGCGCCACTATAGCCTTGTGTGTTTGACAGAACAGCAATGCTGTCACAATGTTAAATCCCATATACAGTGGCGCCTTTGTTTTGATGCGGTGAGCACTTGCAAAAACTACCTTCAATGATCCATTAACGGGGTGCACGGTACCATCATAGTGCATGCATACCAAATTTTAAGTTTATTGGAGTAAAATAGCGAAAGTTATTGAATAAATAAATCGTATATATCCTTTTTTTACCCATTCTCACCCCCAACGACGGTAACTTTTGAAATTTCGATACAAAACGACATTTCGTAAATAATCGAGTATTTTGTAGGGTATTCCCCATAACCAAGAGTTGGGGTAGTCATAAATTAATAAAATTTAGTTATTCGTGGTTATTCTGTAACTAAACGTAAGAGTCAATAATAATAATTATTTAGCTAGTTTAGGTGTTTTTAGCGTTTTTAGCGTGATCTCTCCCATTTTCACCATGAAACATTACAAGCGCTTTTTGCTACCAACAAACCAATCTCTCTCACCACTCGCTACCAACCGGGCTGGAGCGCAAACCCAAACGATCGAGGGGTAAACAAATAGGTGTTCCGAATTCCGAATTCAAAATGCTTCAATCGTCAAAAAGCATTTGAGTGTTAAAAACATTATAATTATGAGTAACATAAATTATAATTATTTTTTTTAACAAAAACATATTTTGTGACAGAGTAAAAATATTCCATCCAGGGTAGATGTACCAATAGTGGAGGTACTAAGCACGATTGAGCTTCATTTAACCGCCTAAATTCAAGATATGCAATTATTGTACATGTCAATGTTGTAACGGGAAGTAACGGCCAATGAATTAATGGGAAAAATGATTTCATCGCAGTAACCAACGACATGTCAGTGAAAAATAATACCTCCACTATTGGTACACTGTTCCTTTAGTTGCGGTATGTTTTTAATTTGTGTTCCTATAGTTGTGGTATCCGTTGTTTTCTTATGGGATCTTCCACTATAGGAACACTTTACCGCAACTATTGGTACAAGTAAAAATAGTTTTAGCAATTCTAGTGATATTTCATCTGTTTTGAAGCAATTTGAACGCTCTTTTCAACTATTCCGTGTATTAACATACCAATGCGTCGATTGGCAGTGTCGGTTCTGTGGCTAAGGGATGGTACACAAATTATGTCACGCTAAATTTCGACTTTTTTGACCCCTCCCCCCCACCCCCCCTTTGTCACGTTTTTTGTATGAGTCCCTCGAAAATTTTGTAAGGCTTGTCACGCCTGGCTTGACCCCCTCCCTCCCCTTGGAGCGTGACGTAATTTGTGCATGACCCCTAATTCAATTAAATTAGTGAAAATGGCACTACCTCAACTGTAGGAACACCCACAACTAAGGGAACACTTACCCCACACGAGTTTTTTTTTACGTTTTTTAAGCTTCCCATCTGTTCCAGCATCGATAAACCCCTAGTCTCGCTTTGTTTTCATGCGCAAGAGTTGACAGCAAAAGATGAGAAACGTCACTTTCCTCGCGAGTCTTTTGTGTGCTGCCGTTTTTTGCGTTTTCCAGTTCCACAATCTTTTATCAGCTAGCAGCAGGCAGCTGTCAACCATCGTTCGTTCCGTTCCGTTCCGTAGTTCTTCGTCACTCATCCATCAGCGGGAGAAAGAAAACCTTCGACGGATGAATATTGAAATTCAATTCCAATTCAATAGTGGGCAGTGTGTTGTGTTGTTCGTGATTTGGTTAGTTTTAAACGCGTAAAAAAGTTCAAGACGACAGCCATTCCGTTTTGTGTTCCGGAGTGGTTTCTCGAAGAGGAAGAATCGGAATCCTCCGCGCGAAGATTGTGTTTCTCCCGGGGGCGGAATCGTCGTACGAGGCAGCTGGTTGCTTTATCAGTGTTCTGTGTTGTGTTCTACCGAGAGAATTGCTTGTTCTTGATTCCGAAAGGTCACCAGAAGTGAGCGCAGTGAATAATAGTGATTACTGATAATGGTTTCCAGAAGAAGCTAGTGCGACTCTGCTCAAGATCTCTCCTTAATGGGGCGCTAAAGTGTAACCAAAGTACCTAGTGGATTTTTCCTTTTGTGTGTGCAGAGCTGCAAGCGTTAGATGGTGATTCCGGGTCGGAACAACATCAGCCGCAGCCAACGAGTAAAACACTTCCGATGACCTCAGACGGACCGCTAGTCAATTTGGATTTCGAAGAAACCAACGCGAAAGCTAACTTTCCGGACGGAACAACCATCGGAACAATTGCGACGACGACTGTGATAGCCGCTGTTCACCACCACGAATCAAAGGAACCATCCTTACACAGATCGTCGTCTTCACTGGTGAACGGAGGCGGAAACTTTTCCGGAACTTCCCCAGGAGGAGGAAGTGGCGGAGGAGAACCGAACCTTACCCCTCGATCCGCCAATGTAGACAAGCAGAGGGGCAAAGTCAAACAGCATGAGATAGGTGTTGATCTGTCGGATTACGAGCGATACCGCCTAAACTCACAATCATCTGTAGAGGACTATATTGGGGGTACCGTCGGTGGCACGTTGTCCCTCATTCCGGAAGTGCACTTCGAAGGAATCACGCTGGATTCCGGGATCGATCGGGAATCGCAGCCGCTGCTGGGCGGCCGCGACCATGAGATTACCTACAATCAGTTTCCAGGTGAGTGGGAAACCGAGGCACGGCTTTGCTGGTTTACACGTTCAACATGCAGGGCTGGTAGCGAGTCACTTCTTGGTCGAATTTCGGGCACGATAAGGGAAATTAGAATATGTTTTTCCTATGGATCAATGCACGAGTTCACTATTTTGACGTTTGAGCGGTGCCGAATTCACCGGTTTCCATGGTCACATAAATAACACGGCACCGCTAAAACGTCAAATAATGAACCCCTGCATAGGTCCATAATAAAAAATCTCCATTCAAAAAATATTTCGGCTGCGCCGCTATCGAAACGTTACTTCCGATGTTCAATCCTTCAAATTTTTATTCAGCACTACTAGGATGGAAAAAAATCAGCTCTAACGTCAAACAACACGGCAGGGCTGGGAAAAAGTATGAAATTCACTCTACAGTAGCCAAACAATGCCAATCACAGTCAGCGAAGCCAGTGAAACTCTCGCACATCGCTGCTGTAGGCATAAAGCCTTGATTACAAAACACCCGTTGCTAAGGGCAACCCAAAATTACTGTAGAAAAATGTTCTATGGACCAATGCACGAGTTCATTATTTGGCGTTTGAGCGGTGCCGTGTTATTTATGTGACCATGGCAACGAGTGAATACGGCACCGCTAAAATGTCAAAATAGTGAACTCGTGCATCGGTTCATTTCCCGCATTTAGAGCCTTCAATGACACTAACGATTTAGAAAATTCATTCACCCAACATAGGCTACTTGATGAGACTCACGTTTTTGAACTACTGTACTGGGAAGCGCCACGTGATCTTCGCGAAATTCAAGCCTACTACTATTACCATTCCCAGCACTGCAACACGGTATATGAATGGTCCAAGAGGGCCGTCGCTCTTGCAGCAACATGATTTCAACACCTCACCACGCACGCTAATCATAGATATATCGAGCATCCGATGAACATGAACCGTTTGTCGTATGACACGGATAAACTTTCTCACATACCATACACGATTGACTTTCAGATTAAAAACAACAAGCTAGGGGACAAATCGTGGAGTGTAATCAGAAAAATCCTCTAAAATTATGACTTTGATTTGCGAACAATTGCTCGTCAACTCACAGGCCGAGCGATTCATTTTTCGCGGAGCGGAGTTTGTTGTGATGGCTTGACGACTAAGGGTTTGTCGTTGTTTCTATGATCGCATGATAAAGAACAACCACGATGCATCATTTGTTTTGTCATGATCACTAGATTTCTGCTGCACTAGTGTTCCCGGCAAACTTCGTCTTGCCCCCAAATAGGCTGTTGCAAAACGTCATGTAATCCCCCATACAAAATGACACATTAGTCTTCCCCGGTTTTCCCGATTAATCCAGAGACTTTCTCAAACTTTTTGCCCAGGGAAATCAAGTGACCGAACCTGATTAGGGGCGTGCTTTTGAGAGCTTAATGGCGACAAACTGTTTTCTCCAAAAAATATAAATAGCTATCTTTTATAGGTATCTTTTTCTAAAGAGGCTCTATGCAAAATGGTAAAGAATGATGATTGTCGACTACTACATTATTTCTCAATAGTAATGGATTAGAACAACATGCACTAAATAAAGGACACGGGTATGCCACAAAAGATCAAAGAAAACGGGTCGCAGTGGTTCATCCCGAACAGAAACAGGACGGTACTCCCATTACTTTCTTAAAGAAAACCCCAACCAAGGTTCGCAACGTTGGATGTGATATAATCTATCCACGGAATTTTTTATTCCTGACCGGAAAAGCCAAAGTCGAGGGAAACTTCCAGGTACTCCTTCAGGAATGCTACCAGCAATTTCTCAAGGGGTGCTTAGAGAAATTTCTATATAAATCGGTCAAGAGAATCCTAGAGCTTTCAAACGCTACTACCTCTAGTGATTTACACAAAGATTATTTTGAAAAATATCTAGCAATCATCCCAGGATCTTCCTCATTTTCCAACTGGTTCCTTCACCGATTTTCCAATTGTTATTTATAGGAAATTCCCCACGGATCCTACAAACTACAATAATTCCTACGCCATTTTTTATTTGTTCCAGGCATTTTCGTAAAAAAATATTTTAAAAATTCATCTACGATTTCTCTCAAGAATTCAGGCATTATTCGATGAAATCTATAATAAACTTTTCCAAGAATTCCTCAACAAATTTAATCTGGCATTCCTCATTAGGTGCCTCCAGAAATTCATGTCGACATTTCTCCACCATTTTCATCAAAATAGGGTGCAGGTCCTTAGGTCGAATGTTGTTAGGCCGAAAGGGCCGTAAGGCCGAAATAACATTTGATTATTTACTACCACAAATGGCTAACACAATCATTTGTGTTTTTTTTCTTCTTTTAATCAAATGTTTTTCTTTCTAGTTATAGTTCGCAGCGTTTATTATGGGCTATTAGGTAGTGCAAATTATCTTGATCTAGAAACTAACAATCCATTCTACATGAAAATTTATTTGTCGGTTTCTAGATGATGCAAATTATCATGATCTATCCCTGTTAATTACCCATTCGACCTTATCGGCAATTTTCGGCCCAATGGGATAGAAACATCAAAATATTATTGCTACGAATATTTTTTAAATAATATTTCAGTTAATTGAAACTGCTGATAAAATTCTAGAAAAAAAATCATTGAAAATCCAGAAGTTCATACAGGCATACATAGAATTCGCACAAGTATTATCAGAGATTATTGTCTCTAAAGACTTCCATGAGAATTGAAAACAAAAAAAAAAACATGAACAATTTCGAATTCTTGGAGATATTCTAAACGGAAATGTTGGAGTAAGTCCTTGGGAAATCAATCAGAGCTCGCTTGACATCCACAGCACAAGCGTGGTATTTCACCAAAGACAGCAGCGCAAAAGTTGAAGAGAAACTACTGTGCCTGTTCAACTGCTGCTGTTGAACCAAATCCCATATAACTAAGGCCCCACATACATTCACAGCTTAGTAATATGTACACGCTCAAAAGCATACATGTGTGGAAACAACCCGTTCAACGAAAGAAGTTGAACAGGTTTTACTTTTTCTCCTTCCGAAATATTGGTGCACGCTAAGCAGTTTCCTAATAGAATGCATTTTGTTCGGAATAGATCGGATGTCCAATGTCCATCCAGACATATTTACATCAACTTAGAAGGATATCCACATTATAAAATGAGAGGTTTTAATAATTAAAATCAAATTTATAACAATTCGAATGCATACCAAGCATATGTAAATTCGATTAATCCAATGTTAAACTAATCATTTCTGGTCTTTGGTGAAGTTAGCGCAGTCAATATGGAAATAGAGTGTTCTTAGAGTGCAAATCGCATGCTTTACGATGCTAACTTTCATGCAATACGAAATCGGTTTCTCTCGACAGGTTCAACCAGCCGATTTGAACAAGCTGAAGAAGATAATAAAAGCTCAGGAAGAATGTATTATCAATGGAATTAGCGAATTTTTGCTCCGTAGACTGCTCCAATTTCCATATTTTAATAATAGATGATTCCATATCTGTTTTCTCTATAGTTTATTGTGGGATTCATGTTGTTTTTAAAGAAGGATTAACCTTTCTAACGGGATTTTCGGCTCGCCACCGAAGCGGACAGCGTACAAATCATTCGCGATGTGTTCTTACGCTGCATGCATACAATTCAAGTACCGCCGTGTGGGGTGACATTGGTCCTAGGGGTGACTTTGACCGCCCTTTTCGATGCATCTCTTGAATTGCACGGAAGGCAAAAAACTAATCCATGACCATCTAGTGGCTATTTATAACGTATTCTTGAAGCTTGCCACATTGTTTCATTATTCTGGTTATAGTTTGCTGTAAAAATCTTGGCCCAAAGTCACCCTTATGGACCAAAGACGACGGTATTGCTCATTTTAAATCCACATCCAGCGGCGGCGATAACGCGCAGATATGCGCGCAACGTCAACTTTCAAGTAGGTTTGAATTTTTTCGTTCTTCAAGTACGCGAATGTTTGTAATTATCTAAATCTGAAACATTTGGTGATTTTTATTATCACTGCGACGATATACCGCCATTTTCTGTTAATCGCATTCCGTGGATTTTTTATTGCAGAGCACAATACGCACATATTCACATATTAGTTGTAATGCCTAAGGGACCAAGAAAATTATTTAAAAAAATAGTGTTTTTTCTATATTTCTGCCGGATACACGAGATTAATATGCAGATGAAAACATTTTAAAATCAAGTAAAACGTACCAATAAATCGTAAAAAAATGCACACTGCAGTTATTTTACTAAATGTAAGAATATATGCAAATACGCGCACATTGATACATTTTGTTATTTCTGATATGTTTTGTAATTGAAACGTGCAAAATCCAGTTAATCATCAGTTTACCGTTTACATAGGCGTTATTTACCCAATTAAAAAATATATTTTTCTTGTTGTTGCACAGGTGGCTTATTTAAGCACGCGACGCCTCTGAAATCAATAGATGAATTTCTTGGAAAACCTGGAACTTCCTTGAAAATTGAATTAAGGAAAATGATCCTTAAAAATCCAGATTGAATTCATGAAGGTATCTCAAACGAAATTCTTAGCAAAATTGCTCTAAAAGTTCGTAAAATATCACAAATCAAACTCCTGAAGAGATCTTCGATGTAATATGTGAAGAAATCTATAGCAAAACAAGCAGTTATACTTGTCGTAATGTCACTGGGAATTCAAAAACGTCTTAGAAAGGTCTGTTCAAATAAAAAAAAAGCTCATGCCGTGGTTCCTATTAGGTTTTCGATCCCAGGTCCTCGGCATGAGAGGCGTGTGTTCTAACCACTATACCAGATCCGTCCCACTAATAACTAAACCTGTAGTTCACTTAGTGAAAGACTTTCGGTAATCGGGCTGAGTTTCGAGCTGTCAAATAACAGAGAACAAAAAACAAATCAGAGCTGCCAACATTGATAAATTGCGTCTTATGTCAGAAAATGACGTTTGCCTTCGTTTTAGGTGGGCTGTAGCGGGAGCCCAATTAAAAAGAAGCCCACCTAAAGATAATGCAACGAACGAAATTCGACTGTATCTAAAAATAAGTTTTTAGGTCGTTTGAAACAAAAAATTCTTCAATAATTCATGTATGTTGGAGAATTTCTCGACCCTGGAACTATTTTGTAAAACCTGTAAATATCAGGGAATTTCATTACCAATGACTTTTGGTCAATTGACATTTTTGATCGAAAGTGCATTTCAATACAAAGCTAGAATTAGGGCGAATTTGAAAACTCATACATTTTCAGTAAAATCGTTTCGAAGTTTAGCGGATATAATTTCAATTCTATATTATGTTTCCGATCGGTTTATTCGCATGATGCTTTTTTGTAGGATCCATTACAATATTACTTTTGTGGCAAAACATTTTATTTACTTTCACATTATCAACAACATGTTTAAAATAAATAAGAATGCATCATGTGCCTCTCGATTGTTCGCCTCTTTCAGTTTGAAAGCAGCCATTGCGCCTTTTAGACCTCGTTCTTCTGGTTTGACCAACATCAGCTTGGCCGTTTTATCTACGTTCCCCCTTTAAGTAAATATCTCTGTCATAAGTACTATCTCTGATGGAACAAATACATCAATATGCTCATTTTCTTACAAGCTGTTAAAAAAAAATGCAAGCTTTTCCGTAAAGTCTACTTAATTAATTGAAAATTGCATCTTTTCTAAATCTCGCACTTCAAAAAGAGCCTGGACAATATGCCCTAGCATCAGTATAATATGCCCTACAACCAACGGATAGTTGCTTATGCACGCTAAATAACTGCTAAGGAGCTTGCTAGGGTATAGATGGCATCAAGAGTGGGGCATATCGTCCGGCCGGTGGTGGGGCATATTGCCCAGAAATGAGAAGTTGTTGAAAATGTATATTTTAGTGAATTTCCACTCTTTTAGGTCATTCTAATTATGGACCTATGCACGAGTTCACTAATTTGACGTTTGACCGGTTCCGAATTGACTCGTTGCCATGGTCACATAAATAATATGGTACCGCTCAGTCGTCAAATAGTGAACTCGTGTATGGACCAATGCACGGGTTCACTAATTTGACGTTTGTGCGTTGCCAAATTCACTAGTTCCACGGTACCGCTCAAACGTCAACAAGTTAACTCGTGCATTGGTCCATGGGCCGATGCACGAGTTCACTATTTGACGTTTGAGCGGTGCCGTGTTATTTACGCGACCATGGCAACGAGTGAATTCGGCACCGCTCAAACGTCATATTAGTGAACTCGTGCATTGGTCCATAGGCATAATAGGCATATAAGTCATGCTCCGGAATGCAGACAGTTTTTAATTGAATATTGTTTTGAGTCTTATAGAATCATTTTGAACATCACTCCCATTGCTTTGCCATGGAAGATTTTCAAATTTTTATCTTTCGCAGTCTGTAATAGTAGAAATGTTGATTATGTTATACCGTAATCCGGGGTAACTTTGATCAGCGGGTTAAAGTTGATCGCAATGACCCTCTTCGTAGAAAGCTCGAATCAACATTTTTTTTCTTGCTTTTATTTGTTAGGCACTCCGTGCACTTGGCCACTACTATGCCGAGGATCATATATACAGAATCTATTTATAGTTCTTATTGCTATTTCTCTCATACCGAGCAGGTAGAGGAGAGTGCTGCCGTTGGTCCAATCCATATCCATATCGAAGTCCATTGGTGGTTCATTTTGCCATGTATATGTGTCGTGTGAGGCAACAGCCTACAAAGAGGGTCAGTGTGTCTCAGTCACCATCCGATACTGACGAAGGATGGTTGTGTTCCCCAATAAACCAGTCCTTCGTGCGGCGTCTTCTGGTGGCTGGACGGAGTTTTTTTTTTGTGTGGGGGGATTGGGAATCGAACCCATGACCTTCCGCATACGAAGCGAAAGCGTAACCTCGAGGCTACGAGACCCCCAAAAAAAATCAACATTTATTGATGAAATATTTTCTATGCATGAATGGTGATTCCCCCCCTTCTATTCATGAGCTAATAAACAATAAGGTTTTTGCGAAAATTAAGTTGTGTTCATGCGTAAATTTTTCAACTTTTGGAAACAATGATTTTCATGATTATGCATGACACCATCAAATAATCATGTCTCACATGAGTCCTGAATACGATATGAGCAAGAGAAATGCGGTTGTTACTAAAAATGACATAGCCGAAAACGATTCCTTTGTCAAAACTTTCATAAATATGTTCAAAATAGCATAATTCACAAATTACTATAAAGCGTGCAAAATTTCCTTAGATAATTGCCTACCTTTAAGCGTATTCCACAATCCAAGGTGTTTTTAATTTTAAAATAACTCAAAAAGTAAATGACTTGTAAGAGTTTGGCCTTCATATTCGACTTCAAGGACCATGATTTTAGTAAGTAATGATATTTTCAATATTACCGAACGATGTTTTCATGGGTGATCAATGTTACCCCATACCAGCTAAATAAAAAAAATCACTTGAAACATTTTTTAAACATGATTTAAACTTTCAGAAAATAAAATACAGTACATAGACACGAGCAATGGGTACCAGTACTTGTTTTAAAAATATAAAATTTACAACACATGCATTTTCAAATCAAATGTTTAAGAAATATTCAAAAAAATGATCAATGTTACTCCGGATTACGGTACACAATACATTGGATGTATGTAACTGACACTGAAGAATACTGCAAGTGGTAATTAACCCTGCAGTCGACGCGCGGTTTGCCACCGTCAGAACCACCACGCTAATGCTGTGTACGGTAAGCGAGATTTTTTACCACTGTTGTACAAAATACAACAGCGCGACGACTGAAGTGTTAAAAAATATGAGCAGTTAGGGATGGTTAAAATGGTAAGTATTAGAAATAGTCGGGTCTCGGGTTTTCGGGTTTTCAAACCCGAAACCCGACCCGAACCCGACGGGTTCGGGTTTAAAAAAATTATTTTTTCGGGTTCGGGTTCGGGTCGTGTTTGAAGACTACAAAATTATAGGGTACGGGTCGGGTTCGGGCTTGAAAAAAGTCGGGTTAAGTCGGGTTTGGGTCGGGTTTGGTGAAAATTGTTCACAAAGTAACAACTTGAAAGCTTCCCTATGCTTCAGAAACGATGAAATTATCATCTTTTCGAACTCGGGTTCTATTCGGGTTTTTCTTAGAAAACTTTTTCGGGTTTCGGGTCGGGTTCGGGTTTGAACAGCGAAAATTTGTCGGTTTCGGGTCGGCTCCGGGTTTGCTTTTCAATTTTTGTCTCGGGCTCGGGTCGGGTCAGGGATTGAAGGAATAAAATAAGTCGGGTACGGGTCGGGTTCGGGTTTGAAAAAAGTGAAACCCAAACATCTCTAGTAAGTATAATTTATTATTTATTTTGCTTAGCGGATTCGAACACGTAAAAAATAAATTGAAATGTTTCATTATTAAATTCTATAAAAACAAACACATTTAGGGGCCTTTCTTAGTCGAGTGGTTAGAGTCCACGGCTGCAGAGCAAAGCCATGCTGAAGGTGTCTGTGTTCGATTCCCGATCGGTCCTGGATCTTTTCGTAATATAAATTTTCTTGACTTCCCTGGGCATAAAGTATCATCGTACCAGGCACACGATATACGAATGCGGATAGCTATCAGTTGATAACTGTGGAAGTGCCCATCAAACACTAAGCTGAGTAGCAGGCTTTGTCCCAGTGCGGACATAATGCCAAAAAGAAGAAGGGAAACACACATTTAATTTTATTTTACCTTTCAATACAGATTCTATTTTATCCTTCTCGGGATATTATGATTGGCCTAACTTAACCAAAATGCTAAGAATTGTTCTACACTAACTCCTCAACCATTATCAACTTAAAGTCATGAACATTTGTCGGCGCCTACACAGTTTACAATAATAATGATATTTTAAATGTCAGAAATACTAAATAAAAATCAAAACCTACCGAAACACATAAAAAACAATACTCCAAATTTTATCATATTTACAGAATTGCCTTCTCTTTTTTTCAGTTATAATGGAAAAGATCAAACTCATAATTTTGATTCCACAAATGAAATCTTACTTAAGTTTATTTCAATATACAATATGTTTTTGTGATATTGCAGTCAAAAACGATAATACTATTGAAGATATGTTTTTCCTAAATCTTTGAAATCATTAAAAGTCGGTCAATCAACGAATTATTCGTAGTCACTATTCTCTTAAATCTCATCATAAAAATAACTACTTTTGGCTACCATCCCTGCAATAGCCTTCTCTTGAGTCATTCGTCGTGTTCGTTCGAGCGCTTCGAGCTAAATGCGCGATGCGTAATATGACTCATGGCTATAATTCAAACGTTGCACTGTTGGAACTGCGGGCTGTCTGTCAGTCATCTCCCGGCTGATGAAATTCATCTCTTTGTGAACCGAGCGTTATCACCCAGCTTCAGGTCAACTATACAGATTGTTCTTTACTGAGAGCTCACACAAGTTAAACCATTTTTAGCGTTTGCGAGGAAACGACCTTCAAAAACTCGACTTCGTCGCTGACTGTCTTGCTTTGTTGCATGTGGTTTATTCAACCAATACAATCAATGGCTTCCCCGAGCTATTTTAGCAAACAGGTTGAGAGTGCATTTTTTAATAGATGAATCCCTACAAATGGTGCTTGTCCAGACATCGTCAGTCTCAAGGGGCTCTGCGGTCAATTATTGTTCGATTTTTGACTTAACCACAACTGAAGTTGTGGGCTCGTCGATAGCGTTCATAGATTATCAGCCCGTATGAATCAATTTGTCATAATTGACTGATCCATTCATGAGCCGAAGTGGCGCTTTCAATTACAAACCAGTAGGATATGGATGATTGAATTTGTTGTGGATGGTCTGGGCACTTTGCGAAATGACCGTGACATTCGATTCGAGTCGTATAACCGAGCGGTGTCGAGTGTATCTATTTACCATTATAAGTGAGACGTTGACATTTTCTGTGCGTTGTCTTGTTCATTATTATAGACTGTTCGTCCGACTGTTTCATAGTTGGTGTTCTAGTTGTATAGAAGACGCAAAAATAAATTAAGTGCTAAATTCTTCCCATGCCTTAGTCAGGTATACTTCGATACTTTGATTCATTTTGATCTAAAAATTATCCATAAAATCAAATCGTACCGTGCTGCATCAATACCCGGACGCTTAAGCAAGGACGCTTAACAATAATATTTCAGTAGGTTTTTAAAGTTTATCATTACATAATAGTTGCATTTTCAACTGAAGGTCGCTTTGTTTCTATTCGCCCCACTTTTTCTATTCACCCCGTTTTACGGTAAATTCTCTTTGAGTCAAGTTGAAGTCCAATTGTCTTACAGACAAATATACATCATATCTCGCTAATAATGATAAATTTTACGTTAAAAATTATAATTATAGCGTGTAAATCACTAAGACTACGAGTTACGCTAAGACAATTCCGGGTTTGAGAACCAAGAATTATGAGTTTCCTTCAGAAATTCATCTAATTCTTCTTCTGAAGTTCATTTAGGATTTAGACTCATATGATTTTATTTTTCGGAGCTTCCGGAGCAACTCCTCCAAAAAATGATGAGATCATCGAAGGATTCCTACAAGTATTATTCTGGAATTTTCAAGGAAAAGGCAGGTATTCTGAAAGAAAATCCTCCACAAATATTTCCTAGTATTCCTTCTTGAATTTCACTAAGAGGTGCACCAAGGATGTAATCTTACAGGAATCTAGGGATAAATCATTCCAAGTAAACATGAGTATACTTTTTAGTCGATACCAAGTAAAATTGAAATCGATACTTTTCAGTGCGATAGGTACCTATCGAATGACACTACTCGAATCGAATTTTTCTCAAGATATTTTGAATTTGGAAATACAACCATAAAAATTTAACGAAAATTTAAAAGTATTTTTATTTTATGAAAAAATCAACAGTGCGATCCTAAAATAATGATGATCGCAATCATTTTCGTTCTATGTCTTCTTTATGATGAGAGTGGTAATCAAATGAGTCTAGTAGGAATGATTTATGGACAAATGGTCAAAGGACAAAAGGTCGAAAATAATTTGCTTGGTGGGAAATTTTTCCTTCCTTGAAAAAAGATTTTCCACCTTTTGTCCCTTCTTTTTTGTTCTTCGACTTTTGTCCTTTCGTCATTTTGTCTTTCGACCTTCTGTCCTTTTGACCTTTTGTCATAGATTCAGTAAGAATCGATACTTTGGATTCGATATCACTGCGGAACACGTTTTTGTCTCAAGCACCAAAATACCACTATATACTAAATTAGGGGTTGCTGAATCCATTGCCGTTTTCAAAAATATCATAGCACGTCTAGTTTTTAAGATATTGACTGTTGAAAATGCTAAATTTCACGATTTCAGCCAACTTGCATACAAGTTTTCCAACTTGTATGGCAATTTGTTTGCTTAATTTGTCACAAAATTTAAACTTCTTTTGCTAAACAAAACTTTTCAACAAAGTTCTTAATTCTTCCGCTGGTAAAATGTTATTAATTGGTGGTTCTGAAAAGTATTGTCTTATGGCCATATAAGAGAAACGAAGAATTTTATATGGAGACTGCAAGCATGTTGAAAAATTCGATTTAAACTGAATTTAATGGTAAAATTTACAATCAAAATATATCTAAACTGAATGTTCAAGTCTTATTTTGCATGATTGGAGGATTAAATCACAAAACAGTTTGATAAATTATACTTTAAATTTCATGTAAACATTAATAAAACCTGTGTTTTATACAACTTTGGCTACCTGTAGCTAAAAATTGTGACGTGCTGGAACATTTCTGAGAACGGCATCAAATTCAGCGATCCAAAATCTACTAGAGACACATAATTTGATCCTTGAGACACGCAAACATGTCTTTTTTGTTGTGTTGTGTATTTAGTTGGTATCGATACTTTGTTCCAATACTACTTTCAGGTAAAAATATCGATACCTTGATGGTATCGTTTCATCCCTACGAGGAACCTCTTCAGGGAATTCACTGGGAAGAAATTCTTCCAAGACAATCATCTAGATTTTTTTTTTTTTGAGGGGTCATCAGACAGCTCAATTCTTCCTTGACTTCTCTTTAGGCTAAGTAGCCCGTCATTTGTTTTGACAGCCATGCTGAAATTGCAGCTCGCAAATTCAATGTAATACAACTCAGCCCTCATAGTTCATATCAATCCGGAAAAGTATTACTATATGCAGTGACGTGCAGAAAGCATGCTGATAGTTTTCCATATGCGTCAGTGCAATATCAACTGATATTCATTAATTCGCAATTAAGACATGAATTAGCAACAATCATCAACGACGCCTACAAATTTCAATGACGGCCTACTTCTCCTTAAAAAGACATAAGAAAATTCTTCAAAAGTTTTTACAGCTTCATGTGCGGGCATTTCGAAGAGTTACTCCGGAGTTTTAATCGGAGTTTCATCTTCAGGTCCTCCAAGTGTGATGATTTGTTATTCTTCAAAAATTATACCAACGTTTATACGAATTATATCGCATTGCTTTCATCAAAAATAATCCTTGTGATATCCCTAAGGATCACTCCAATATTTTTCTCACAATTTCTACGGTGCTAATTTCAAGTGTGAATACTGTGATGCATACATGAATATCTCGAAAAAATCATCTACAGAATACCGTAAATTGGGGTGAAGTTGATCACTTTTAGTGATTCTGTTCTATATTTCCGAGTAGGATGCATGTATTATCATCCGAATATTTTTTAAACCTGTACTGATTGGATGTGTATCGAAGTATACAAACGGAATTTTGACAAAATGTTAACATAATAACAGAAACAGTTTTTAGAATTCAAAAAATGAAGTTTTTGATTCCGGGGTGAAGTTGATCGATTACTGCGGTAGGATTTATAAATTAAAGAGATATGTTATTCACTACAACTGAGGACATGAAATCTGAATCAAGTCTCAAAAAACTCACAACTTTTTGATTTCAAATCGGTCGGATTTAGAATTAAATGTTGTTAATTACATAATACACTACATATAACGCCTAAACTGCCCATAAACGCATAATTGTCCCATGTGAATAGGAAATCCAGCAAACATGGGACTGACATGCGTTTATTGGCAGTAAAGGTATGCAATTTTCTTCGGAACTAGTAACTCGCTCACTAAACGAACATGTTTTTTCTCTGAAAATCAATTTTTATCCCCCATGCTAATTAAAAATTGGGTTCACAGAACATATCTGGAATGTATTAAATGGTACATACATCTAGCCCAGGTAATAATCGATTGTTTGAAGAAGAACCTTTCAACAATTCATCAAACATTTCCTAAAAATCTCTTTCTCCAATGGTATGATCTTCAATGTCAAACCGAATTAAGGAACATCAAACGGAGCTATCAAGCAACGTGACATCTCATAAATTGTGATAATTGAAATCTGATCATAGCTCTCTTGACGGTTCATACATGAGGGTACGAGAATGATCAACTTCTTCCCATTTATCAACTACACCCCGAATTACGGTACCTAAGATTTATTCTCAAAACATTACTTCTCAGATTCAGCATATTAGTGCAAGGGAAATGCTCAACAAAAAAAACAGTGTCGTGTACTAGACTCGACTTAACTCGACTTAAAGTCGAGTCTAGTACACGACACTGAAGACGGCCTTACAGTTGAGGTCGAAACACGCGTATCTGTCAAAAGATACAAACTCTAGTGGAATCAAATGGTATAGTGCTAAATTCGGTTTTTCATCTACTTATAGGTATTCCACTAAACAGCTTGAAGATTTATTATCATTTATGGAGTAGTTTAGCAAAAAACTCGTAAGAATATTCTGGAAATTTTTGGAGGAATGCGTATGTGTAATTCCAGGAAAAGCTCCTGAGAAAATTACTATGAGTATTCCGGAGGAGTTTCTAGAGAAATCTCTTAAGTTATTTAGATGAATCTCTTAAATGAATACTCAATAGAATCTCTGAATTTCTTGAGAATGGCTTGCAGTTGTTAATGGAGAAATTTACGGGACGAGCCAGCCAACGATTGAAAGTCGTTGCATTTTTTTAGGAATGATCTTAGCAATGCTTTTTTTCAAGAACCCCATAGGAAGCTCTAGTACACTTGAGATTGTTCAAGAATGTGTTCAAGATAATCCGTGAGTCGATCTAGCATACGAGCAATTCTCGCTGAAACTAGACCGCCATCGGCACACATCGTTAGCATTTGAATTTATGTCATGCTAAAACTTAAGGGTGGTCGTTTAGGTTTTCTCAAATTGGAGGACCCCTCGTACGCAAGCTAGCTAATTCAAAACGAGCGATGCGCTAATGGTAAAAAAAAACGAATTTCCTGACGAAATTCAAAATGAAGCACAAATTCAAAATAGCCGCCATTTTTTTTAAATATCAAATGAAAGAGATATTCCTCTTTACGATACCACTAAGTT
This sequence comes from Aedes aegypti, assembly GCF_002204515.2. NCBI lineage: Eukaryota > Metazoa > Arthropoda > Insecta > Diptera > Culicidae > Aedes > Aedes aegypti. Next base: position 93,169,683 of record NC_035109.1, on the reverse strand, counting down.
TTCTATGTGTTCCAAAGTAAATATAACACATATCACTGAAGAAATACCTAGGATTTATTAAAAAATGGGCTTTTCGCTAACGGTTTAGCCGGCGTACGAGGGGCCCACCAATTTGAGAAAACCGGAATGACCACCATTAAGTTTTAGCATATACTACTATGAAGATTTTTTTGAGAACCATTCCAAAAAAACACAAACTTCGAAATATTGCTTCGGCAACCCCAAGAAATTTAAGGCCGCTCGGGACGGTTTTTTAATCACCCTCTCCATTTGAAGAAGCAAATCTCAAGCACCACTCAATATATCGATGCGAAAAATGTATCACTATAATTATACATGTGTAATGCACAACTCAATAAATGTTCAGTTTAATCGGTTCACTAAAACTAAAGGTTTGCTTCTGCAAAGTTTTGATGATAATTGTTAGAGTGAGACAAAGGATAGGAAAAATAACACGGCCTCCCGTGTCACCTTAATTAGAATATTTCAAGAGTCTTGCTAATCGGCTTCTTAGGAGCCTGCTAATCGCCAAGTACTGTTCAAAAATCTGTCAAGAATCTTCAGAGAAATCTTTCAAGGATCACTTCAACAGATGTCAGTCGCCAATGGTTTGAGCGAAAACAATACCGTCAATATTCTGTCGAGGTACTTTTAAGAAATTTGTCGACGAATACAGTGACTGGCGAAAAAAAAAAATCATTTTACCGTTTACCATACCATACAATGACCATGTTCGGCTCCTGGAACTCCGATTGGGTGGAAATTTTTACCGCGACTAGGAAACAATTTGAAATTTGTGCATAGCATTTTGATCACCCACTTCAAAGTTATCCTAAATGCCTAATCTTGTAAAAAATGCTAAATCTATATAAATAAAAATGGAATGGTGTTTGTATGTCACGAAATGGCTCACGAACGGGGCAATGGATTTGGATGATTCTTTTTCCATTTTGTTCGTCAAGGGTTCCGACGTGTTTGTGTGTATAAAAGTTCCAGGATGTTCACCGGGAAAGTAGGAAAAACGGGACTGAACGGAACTGTCATTTTGTATGGGACGATTCATAGCGGTTTTCAACAGCCTACTTGATGGCAAGACGAAGTTTGCCGGGACCACTAGTTTTTAATATTCAACTATTTTTGAAACGAAAGGATTCAGAGCAATGTACCCTTTGGCAAAAATGTTTCATTTAATAAGAGAAACAAGTATGTAGAACAAAATAATTCTGTAAAATTCATACTTCTCAAATTATATATAAACACTAAAATTTTGACATTTCTTTCAATATGAACATTTTTCCATATGAACATTTTTGATAACTTCAAATTGATGTTAGTTTTTTACTGCACAAGTTATTTCCTAGTGGCGGTAGAAATTTCAGATCAATCGGAGCTCTAGGAGTCAAGACCCAAGTTTCCAAACTTGGCCATTTTGTATGAAGAGCAGCAAAATGATCTTTTTTTCGACGGTCACTGTATATGGTTGACAATGTCTACATCAGCCGTGAAGCAAACAAATTGACTGGATCTGTTGAAAATCGTATCCTGGTTGTCCCGGTATAACACTTCCTAGCGCAATATTGAACAACAGACACAAAGCTGTCGTTTTTGTAGTCCCCGACGAAATTCATACGAACTGGAGTATTCCAAAATCTTCACTTTTATCAGTCTTGTGAGCTTCCCTGGAAAGTTGATTGACCTTTACTGCCCATAACTGCATACTTGTAACATTCGACAAAAGTAGGCATTGAGTTAATGGAATACCAAGTATGGGAAGACACTAAAATTTCTAACAAAAAGCGTATTTGAGACTGAAATTCTGTACAACTCACATCGCATAGTGGATGAATAGTCAGAAATTGTTCTGATAGAAATTTCATTGCTACTACATTAAGATGCTCATGTAAAATCTCAATGTGCCTGTTATGCGGTTACAATTACCAATGTGACAAAACAACTTGGTATTTTGTTTTTTCGAATTTTCTAAAACAATCTCACAGATTTCAAAAGGTTGATCGAAAGTATTTATCATTTGATGCCTCTCCCCAGCATTAACTTGAAATTGACAAAAATATCGAATGTGACAAATATGTAGTTATGGGCAGTTAAGTGGATATATTTCGTGGTAAATAGGAAAAGGTCGATAGGTAAAGAGATATAATTGAAATTATTAATTAGTTCTCCTTTTAACGATTTGAGGGGAAACTTTTATTTCCATAATATATTTCTAAACCCTTTGCCTGAATCCGCTAAATTCGGGAATCCTGGCAACTATTGACGGCACCTTTTGCTCGCTTGAATCGGAAAGACTGGGCTAGAGGCTGCTTCGATTTGCTGCTTGAAAAATGTCTGAGGTAACAATGTAATTGCTCAGAAAGAAATCGCGCATTCCTATAAACGCGTTTATTTACCTCCTTGTCACATTCGGCGACAATTTAACAAACGAATATTGATCATTGGCCATCTGGTTTTGAAGATATTCCAATTCTCCTTGGGGAAACGACATTTCCCATATAAAATTTCTTAGGTCGCCATATTGTCAGATAGTATGGAGTTTTTATGAAAAAATCTTAAAAATTGGTTGAGTTGTCTCCGAAAAATCTTAAAATCAGGGGGAGTTAGGAAGTGGTTGGCAGGGTTTCGTTTTCGGAACATAACTTCTGATAAATGCAGCTGCTTTTAAATTTTAAAGTAGTATGCTTAGGAGGCATTTAAAATTGAAAAACGAGCAAAGATATTCAGGAATCTTCATGTTATGTAAAAAATCAATATTTGAGTGGTCAACAACACGATTACTAGAATAAAATATAAAATGTGTACGAGAAAAGTGTTTTAGAGCTAGACACAAAGAGGGCTAGTCAGGTACTACTCAATAGTTAATTGAAAATGAAATATTTTTTCTTTGCATTACACCTTCAATAAAACAAAGTATGCTTCTCACTTTAAAGTTTTATGATAATTTTCACTATTTTAATCTGAAAGCTATTCGTATATCTTGTGTATAATATGCATATTGTACAGAAAGTAACAAGAATTCAGTTGAAAATTGTTTGATATTCAGTTGAAAAAAATATGTCAAAATATGAGTATAATAATAAGAATTCAAGATGTCGATATTGAGTCTAGAATGAATTCAATTTGAGTCGAGAGCAAATATTCTATCGAAAATAAGTCAAAAGTGACTCGAGAGGTAGATTACGACTGAGACCTACGTGGAACAAGGGAACTGAGCGTCTGTCGAAGAAAATAAAAGGTGAGTCGAGAATAAGTCAGTGAAAACGAAATCCAAGAGTCGAAAGATTAAAAATTAATCAAGAATTGGTCAAGAGATAGTTGAGAGTAGTTCCAGAGTTATCCAAATTAATAATGTTGTGTCAAGCACATTAGTTTCAAATGTAATTAGAGAGCATCTTGAATGTAAGTTGATAGTCAATAATCAGTCATGGCCAGCCACAATCATACATATTTTTTTCTCAGAAACGGTTGCACCATATTGTTTTATTTTCTCACAACAGACCGTCATAAAAGTTTTGTAACGTAAAGCGCATAACCGAGTTGGAAAAAAAATCTGTAGCTTGAGATAATTACGTGAATATCTCCGGATCCAGATGATCAAAATCATAGAAGAATCGTAAAAGTAGAAGAGTTTCTGGAGAACTTTTGAAAAAATGGTGCAATAATATCGAAAAACCAAAAAAATATCGAGATTTTAATATTCATTTTTTTGTTTTGTAGTAAAAAATTATGCTGCTGGTGGAGGAGGGATTAATAAGAATATGGGTTTATTGAAGAAACGTTAATATGCTGAAATTTGCGAAAACTCAGGACGTCAACAACAAATACAATCATCGAGCTTTTCTCAGTATTGAACTAGAAGAGACTTCAACCAGGACCGTCGGTTTCGCAATTGACTTCAAAGACAATCTCACTTAAAGCTACAAGCCCATATGCTCCAATGGTCGCTTCCGTATCAGCCACCATATCGCTATCGCACGAAGAAAATCAACTTTTCTTCGACATAAAAATAGCTGCGGGTATTATAGCAACATCCCCGTGGGGGAGCCGCAAATGGAAATCGATGCGACTCTATGGCACATCATTAGCAACCACTAAGGCTGGCTGGTTCAGCTCGTTGGGAACGGTCTCCTTAAGCAGTTTCTCATATAGTGTAGCATATATCCGACTCAATTGCTCGGGTGGGTCGCTTCCACAACAAAATATATTACCAGTGCTCTACACTGAAATAGATACAGAAAGGAAGGAATGGTCCACAATCTTAAAAGAATCATATAGCATCAACAACCTCTATTAAGACCAAGACTTTCCAACCTACACTAAGTTGTTTCACCTTAACCGACAAAGCAGGTCGATAGAATTCCGGTATCCTTCGCCAAGTACAAATTGTAATGTTTTCGCATAGTATCGTATCATGATAACCAAAAAGGATACACTGGCTGGTTTAAATGTCACACCATCTGTGTGTATAAAAGGGAAGCACAAGATGATGGATTGTGCTTTCTGGCTTGGACAGTCTATTTTGGGATGAAAAGGAAAAATCCGAAAGCAAAGCAGTTCATTCATGAACTGGAAAACGGTCGTTGTTGAAATGTTGGCTTCAGCTTATGAAAATATTTTGTTATCAAAAAGATCAATTCGGTATCATGACGTATTAAGATTAATACAAATCGAAATTTATAATTTAATATTTCCCATTAGATTACAAGTTTTCTTGAGCGGCCCAGTCGGAAAGGGGTGTAAATGACATTTTGATCGGATTTGAATTAAATATACTTTAAAAATCTACTACTTTCAAGCTTTCCAATGATATGTTTAGGTTATTTTTCCGTTGAACAGAAAAATAATTCATGAAAGATGTGCTTGATTTTGTAGCTCCCGTACAATTTGTAAGAAATGGAAAATTGCTGAAAAAAATCAAAGTAGATTTTCTCAAAACTAGGTTTTTGTCACTTACACCCCTTTGCTTCTAACCCCCACAATTAACATTCTGACCTGTGCAAAATGGTCGGGCTCCATATAAAGGAGAGGCCAGAACTACCAACAACTTTTTTGAGATTTTTATGTTTTTTTTTATTATTTTAAAATATACCTCATGTGTTATATTATAATGATCCTTAATTGGAATTGAACTAAAATTTAAATTTCGTTGACTTTTATGACGTCAAATTGGATAAAGTCAAATATATTAAAAACGTAAGGTATGCAATATTTCCCTAAAGTTAGGCACTATCTGAAAGCTTATGGTTCAACACTTTTATCGAGCATTAGGATGGAAAAAAAAAATTTGGTTGAAGTTTTAATACTATTCAATATTAAACTTTAGTAATTTTGATGATTTTTCAACTCTTGTCGCGTCATGTCGCCTCCATTTTGAATATTGCACATCAAATAGCATCCTTAGATCTTGCAGAAAACGTTTGAATTTTTTGCAGAAATCTGCTGAGTTTCAAGTTTATTTTAATAATTCAATATTTTACATATATGTTGATGATATTTTCCATACAAAGTTCAATTACAATATATTTAACCACTCTTCATACACATTTTGATCAAACTCGGTGAAATACAAAGAAAATTTGTGCTTTCAGCCAAATTTGATGGCATTTCTAACATTTTTTGTTTTCAAAACAAGTTACGTAATGTGTGAATAACCCTTCTGAAACAATACAAACGCCAAATGACATATTCAGACTACATATTTCTTCAATTAGACGATAGTTTTGGCCAAACTTTATTTTTTCCGACCATTGAGCTGTGTTCGAAAATATTTGTAAAAAATCAAAAATCAAAATGATTGTATTTTTGGCTTAAACCTTGACTTATAACATGCATATGAGAAAAGTTTTTTATGACTTTTGAAACTTTTTTGTATTTTTGAAAATTGTTTGAAAAATTGTATTCTTATATAACCTACAAATGCCTGGAGTTTATTTAACGTGTAATATTAAAAATCGTACCTTTTATATTTTTCTACTATTAACCTACAACAGAAGAAGAGCTTGGTGGTATTAAAATAATTTTAAAACTGTTTTTCCGTAATTACACGGAAAAGAAAAATATTTAAAATTTATTATTTTTAAAAGTATCGCAAAACTTTGAACTTTTATTATTGCCAAAAATTAGTAACTAGAAGATGTTTCAAGAAAAAATGAAAAAAGATAGGGATGTTCAAAAATAAAAATTATGAAAATCAAAAACCAAAATTCATAGATTTGCGAAAAAAAAATAAATCATTGCCCAAAACGTGTTAAGAACGATTTTAGATAACTAAAAATGATATTTAGATCGAAAATAAAAATTTGAGTATTAGAGGATTAAATATAGGATAATCTGTGACTTTTAAGCTAAGGATTGCTTCTGAAAACTCAAGCAGGCCGGATCGTTTTTTTTTTCGTGACATCGGTGAAGAACTTTGTTTTTGTTTCGTTTCGCGCGTTTTGCTAAGTATTGCGTCGGGCTTGCGTTGTGCGACTGAGAAAAAGATAGTCGCGTTCTGTCGAGGATGAATTGTCAACTGGTGAGCTCGTTTCATGCTTTAGATAACACATTTTACTTTTGCAAAGTTACGTTTATTTAATTTTCAAACAAACTATAGAAGATTCGTCACTACAAGTATCGTCATAAAGCCTGATTCCTGTTATATATAATTTAAAGACACACATACCTTGTTTTTCGTCATTACTAAAAATAACTTTTGAATAGTTTGACATTATAAATGGCAACGTACAGTTTTATTTTTCTACCTATATAATTCACCACGAAAAAAAACAATGCAAAACTACTAGGGGAAAAGCACTAATTTGACCTACATGAATTCCGTCACAATTTTCGGATTTCCATACAAAGTAAGCCAAAATCGTATGGATGAGTCGAAAATTGTTGCTTTTCCCCTACTAACTAAGAATAGTTTTTTCATCCTTATCCATGGATCGCATCACCGAACTTTTTTATCCCTCACTAATCAATACCCTTCCCGTGATGATTGTGGAGATGCAGAAGTATTCTCGGTCTCTGTAAGCAAAATCACATGTATCATATCATATGATCAATCATATGAAAGCTGCTAAAATGTACACTTTGAGTTCGAGAGTAAGTGGATTGTCCCATCCCTTATCCATTTGGATGGAAGAGCAATTCTTACCAGTTCCGATCAATCAAGGAGTAGCTACCACTGACATATAGTCAGTGATATGCTTATGCTAAGAACTTCCCATTGGATTATATTTATTTCTCATAGTCTCAAAGAAGTATCATGTCTGGCACAGCTGAACAGGATTTTAATTTGCAATTCAGATCCAGTATTTTTTTCTTGATAATAAAACCTCCCACTCCAATAGTTTACAGCTCTCTTGCTGCGAAGCCCAGGGAGCACTTCCGTATTACGCTTTGCAGGGTGACATGCAGTCGCTTGCCCGACCTACAACTTTCCCAAATTAAAAGCACATCTCCAGCGTTGTTGTTGTCGTCTTGTTTTTCTAACTAGCCAGATTTGTTTCGGTACAATCTCATGGGACCGAGATTAATTCACCTGTTCGTTTTTTTTTCTATGTTTAGTTTTGTGCAAAAAATCCCATTCCACAGAACAGGGAAAGAGAACCCAAAAGAATATCTGAATTTTGAATCTGAATTTTGACGCGCAATTAAAAACGATATTTATCTTAAAACGTTAGAGATCTTCAAAAAGTGTCTTCAACAGATTTATTCATTTCGTCTCTAAACCTACAGCGTTACAGAAAGTATTATGAAGCTATTCCCTTTGCTATTTGTCCAGAAATACATTAATAAAATCGTTTCTGCTTTTGAACTCGTGATAAAATAAAAACATTGAATATTATATGCTTAAATTCAAATTATGTCTTAAAAGCTGTGAAAATTGCTTATGAATCGGTCCATAAATAACTCAGATCTGCCCATCCAAAGCTCGTCTATGAAAAATCTAAAAAGTTGCAAATGTTTTGTCCAACAGTACACGCTAAGCTTGTTTTACCGGAAATCGGCGAATTCACCGTAATCTCAACAGTTGAACAGTTCGGTGAAATAAAACACCGTAACTTCGTCGGAATTTTACGTATCCAAGTGAATTTTTACCGAATACTATAAACATCTACCGTTCTCCGTTAATTTATTTTACCGAACTGTTCAGCTGTTGAGATTTCACAGGAATCCGTAAAATAATTTAGGTGTGTATATTTTATTGTTACAAACTATTTATTGTTATTCTATGTTCATAAGAGATACTTATGAAGTAAGGGAGTATCTAAATCCATTTTCCAATGATAACTAGTTAATTCTCACGAGTCTGAAAAGTAAATCATTGCAGATTGCATCGTATAGCAAACAACCATTGGAAAATAGAAAGCAAAAACAGAAGGCATTTTCCGCCCATCCTGGTACAAGTGCACCCGGCAGCATTCCATTCCAAACGCCGAATGGGAGGAACATAAATTTCTCTCCTTCTTGCTTGTCACAGACAGTACCTACAGCGACATGTGACTTTCGCGAGCCATCCAAGTGGTATCATCGTCCAAATGTAGCTCAAACGTCTAACTCTAACCTAACTGCTGGGTTTGTATTGGTATCTAAGACTCTGTATTTGTGATTTACAACGTATGTAGGAGTGTATAAAAAATGCGTGGTAAAGGATGTGGTTCGCCTAACTATTGAGAACTAAAATATAAACAGGACATCAAAAAGTACATGAATCATTGCAAAATAGCAATAATCAAATTTGGGATTGTGCTATCCAAACAATGGTACCGTAATCCGGGGTAACATTGATCGGAATGACTCATCTTGTAAAATGTACGTATTATCATTTATTGGTAGAATATTACCAAATCACGAATGGTGCTTCTCTTTCTTATATTCATGAGCTAATAAAAGTGAAGATTTTTGAGAAAATTGCGTTTACCTGATTCGTACATTTGTCAACTTTTCGAAACAATGATTTCAATGGTTAGCGATGACACTACCGAAGATTCATGTCTCACAAAAATTTTGCAAACGATATGAACAAAAAAAATGCAATTCTTACTAAAAAGGGCATTGCTGAAAACAATTCCGTTGTCAAAACTTTCATAAGCATGCTCAATTAGGCAACATTAACGAATTACTGTTAAGAATGTAGAATTCCCTTAGGACATTGCCTACCTTTAGGCGTATTCCGTGTTTTTTTAATTTTAAATAATTCAGAAAGTATATGACCTGCAAACATTTGGCCTTCATATTCGGCTTCAGGGGCCATGATTTAAGTTAGTAACGACATTTTCAATATTACCGAACGTTGTTTACATAGGTGATCTATGTTACCCCAGCTTACCTATCAGCTAAATAAAAAAAATCGTTTAAAACATTTTTTTAAACATGCTTAAATCTTTCAAAAAACAAAATAAGTATATAGTCACGAGCTATGGATGGCAGTACTTGTTTTAAAAATATAAAATTTGCATCATTTGCATTTTAAACGAAATATTTTAAAAAAATGATCTATGCTACCCCGGATTACGATAGTGGTAAACGCACAGCTTTTGAGCAAGACCATATTGAACGTTGAAGATGGTCAGTTCGAATTCCGGTTCGGCCGAGGATTTTTCGGTTCAGGAAACTAGGTGGTTCCCCAGGGCATAGAGTATCTGCGCCACACGATATGCGAAGACAAAAATAGTTAAATTGTAAAGAATGATGTTATATTTGAATTTTCCAATTTTAGCGTTACGTAATAAATGGATGTTGGGATGTTGTTCTACAGAGTCAACAGATATCTGTACCGTCCTTATTCGCATAATTATTTATTTATCCTATGTTCTATGAGATTTCCTATATAGATAAGACAGTTATACGTACAGTATACAAAAGCTACATTTCAGATACGCATTTTAAATTTTTGCTTCGTTGTCGTTACGTCCGCACTGCAACACAGCCTGCTTTTCAGCTTAGTTTTCTTTGAGCATTTCCACAGTTATTGATCAAAAGCTTGCTTTTTCAATTGACCATTTCTGCATCTGTACATTTTGTTGAAGTTACTCTATAGCCTGAGAAGTCGAGACAATTTCCAATCCAAAAAGATCCTCATTCGGTGGGATTCGAACTCATGGCCTTTAGCATGGTCTACCAAGAATGGACGTTAAAATTTTGTAGGGCTTCCGTCAACTATCTTTTGCATAATCAAACAATGATCTCTTCTGGATCAATAAACACATGAGAAATTTTAACACATCCTGAAAATTCGAGTTTGAGTTTATTTATGCTTAATTTTAACAAATTTCATGCCACACTGATATGCTAAATATTGCGATGCATTTTCATGTGTCATTACTTTGCGAGGAGGCAAAAGAAATAAAAAAGAGCAGTTTTTCAGAATATGTTTAGATAACACACATGATGTGTTGGTTCACAAGAGCTCTAATTTGAGCGAATCGTACTCAATTTTGTGTGACTTTGTTTAAACGTGTAGTAGGGTAGGTATGTCAATTATGGATGCAATAGGTCAACCGCATGGATAAAAATCAGATTTTAACCGCGTTTCTAAAACGTAAGCATGACTTGCTGATGTTAATTAGTAGTTTGAAGCCTTGCGAAACAGTCGAGTCTAACCCTTGCGAAGTCGAGTCTAGTACACGACACTGAAGACGGTCTTACAGTTGAGGTCGAAATACGCGTATATGTCAAAAGATACAAACTATAGTGGAATTAAATGGTATAGTACTAAATTCGGGTTTCATCTACTTATACTGCCCATAACTGCATAACAGTCACATTCGACATTTTTGACAAATTAGAGTTAATACCATGGAGAATCATCAAATTATAAATACTTTCGATCAACGTACTGAAATCTGCGAGACTGTTCTAGAAAATTCGAAAAAAATACCAAGTTGTTTTGTCACATTGGTAATTATAACCGCATAACAGTCTCATTAAGGTTATAAACGGGCCTGAAATTTCTATCAGAATTATTTTCTGACTATTCATTTAGTATGCGATATGAGTTGTACAAAATATCAGCCTCAAATAAACACTTTTGAAATCCTGGTAATTTTTAGAAATTTTAGTTTTCTCCCATACTGCCATAAAATGCAAACTTGGTATTCCATTTACTCAATGCTTACTTTTGTCGAATGTTACAAATATGCAGTTATGGGCAGTATAGGTATTCCACTAACAGCTCGAAGATTTATCATCTTGCGAAACAGTTGAATTAAACAGTTTTAGTACTAAATTGACTTAAAACTACTAAAAGTTGTTTTTAAAAAGCGTTGTCTTTGTACCAATTATGGCAATAGTGGTTCTAGCATTCGACATAAAAGTGTACCAATTATGGACTATCGAATATTTGCACGAAATGAACTCAAATGCAGTTCAGAGTGAATGATAATGCAACGCTTATACATAATGAAGTGATTGCTCATCAAATTTTCCAGAAATTTTTTGTAATATAGACAATAAATCATTTTATTGCAATGAGTTCAAGGGAGCAATCGATTTTTCTAAAAGAAGTCGAAATGTAGTGAAAATTGAAAATATGATACAAAACAGCATTAATGAACTCACATTACATTTCCAGTGCTTAATTTGGGGGAAAAGAGAGCGAATCGAGTATCGCTGAAACAACCCTCCCTACGGCAGCAGCTGCCGCTTGCGAATATTTTCGAATGTGTGATTGAGAAATCGTAGTAATTGAGCACAAAACCTGAAGATAATGCCTTACCGAACCGTCTGGTCGTGGAAGTCATCCGTAAAATAGCTTTACTTATTCTATTTCACTGATCAAAAAAAAAAAATAATATCACGATTTCCAACTTAACACGGTAAATTTAATAGCTCACAAGCTAAATTTGATCATTTGTTCTCACTATGCAACATTCATTTATCGGTTGAAGCAGTTATACCGCATGAAAACATAAATTTCGTATCGGGTGTCTTTCAGCAAACTGCTAAGAAGGTGACATATCTGTGAGACAAATTTTTCAGATGTTCATTTTTCGAAGCTTATTGCACAAATGTTCTTATCAAGGCTTAGTTATCATCAAAAACAAATAGGTTTATCATTCCTGTGCATATTAGCCGTTATATTCCAGTTAAACAATAAGAAAAATCTCTTTTTGATCCCACTATTGCCAACATTGGTATTATAGCCATAATTGGTACTTCTACCCTATTTTGCAATATATTTTAAAAGAAAAAAAAAACAATTCTAGAAAGATTCGCGAATTAGGCGAAACTGACAAAATGTACACAATTTAAGAAACTATAGCGTTGAAATTGTAGCTTGATTGTCTATTCACTGCACTTGAACTTTTCCCCTATCGATAATTTAACTATTCAAAAAACGCAAATTTGTAGAAGACGAAACTTCACCTCATGCAAAACAACACAATGTATTGATTACGCCTGTGTTTTTGTTTATCAAAGTGATGGGCGCATCTGAAATCGAAATCAAAACACGGCGAGAGTAAACGGCGACACTGCAAACAAAAAATAAACAAGGCGTACATGGCGGGCTTAATTGAAACCAGAATGTAAACACGGCGCAAAAGTAATAGGCGACACTGAAAATAATATCGATTACAGGCTCATAACATTGGGCGATTCTGGCATTCTTGAGTGCGTTTAAGGCGAAACCTTATAATATTTTTTTTATTACGAAATAGCTAGGGAAATTGTAGGAGATGTTTGTGGTATTGATGAGAATTTGGAAACTAGGTTTATGAAATGTGTACCTATTTAAGTGAAAAGGTTAAAGTTTGAGTATATTTTCTCCAATTGGGATTAAAAATTGCACATGAAAATTTCATTGATTATTTTCTCATTGTTATTGATTTGTCAGATAGGCCCTTATCGCGAATCCCTCTCGAATTTATACCGTCTTACCCAAAAGCTGCACAGAGTAGTGTTTGGTCCGTTGAATCTGTTGCATGCTCCTTTGTGAAGCCATGAACTGTTATAACTGTGCGTTGTATTCCAGAGATGGACGGGGAGGTGGTTGGGCTTGAGTGTTGCACATGGGATCCGACAGTTTCGATCTCGGTGGGCCGCAATTCAAGTTTCGGTGAAATGATTCGCACTCACTCACTCACTCATTTCATTTCACCGAAACTTGAATTGTGGCTCTCTGGGATCAAAATTGATCGATTTTGTGTGCAGTACTCAAGCTTAACCATCTGCTTTTCTATCTTCGGAGGATAGAGCATGGTTGTAGTAGTTCGTGGCTTCGTAGTTCGGAAAATGTTATTTTCGGGGAAATGAGTCTGAGCAACACTGATCACTACTACTATTAAGCAACGGACAATTAGTCCACTGAAGAATTGTTCATTTGACCAAAAGTTTCCTGCGACTGGAGCGGGAATCGAACCCACGTTGCATGGCACTCACAATACGGCTAATCGACTAAAGCCGCTGATCGCATAACTACGAAGCCATTTTATTATTGAATATTTGATTTATATGAGTGAGTGAGGGGGACGCAATAATCGAGTGATTATGCTTGCTGCTTATTTTTAAGCTAACTGTACAAGGTGTCAAAAACTTGAAATTAAGCTTAAAACAAGAAATTCCATCTATTTTATATATTTGAACAAAACACGAAATAAAGACCTCCATGTTCCTTGCAGTTGTCCAAAATGTTATGGCACATAGGCAAAATCTTGAATGCCATCAAAAGTGTACTGCGATCTGTCAAACTTTGCTACCTTTTGCAGTTCCAAGGCATCAAATGTAATACTAGAAGTGGTACCCATTCTGAATCTCCATTTGAACCCTCTGAGCAGAATTTTAATAAAGAGAATCATAAAAGAAGATTTAAATGGTCTTTTTAAGTCTCTGTGTGTGTATGTGTTTGTACAATCCATCGCCCACTGAACCGGCAGTGCTTTTATGGAAGAAACTTATTTCCAACTATTTATTGAATTTTATTCATAGTTGCAAATAAATTTAGCCCTGGAAATGGAAGGTTGATAGTTCTATTGTCCAAACAGCGACCCATTTTAAGGATGCCTGTTCATACACGTACATCCCGAGGTCGTTGTTGGATACAATAAGCCCCGCATTAAGGCATTCCTGATATCAAACGGATATCAGAAATGCGTTAATACTTCCTCAATCAAAGGTTGAAGCTTCGATTTTGGCACGTATTTAGTTTTATATTCAATATATATTTATAGTTTTGTAGTCAACAATATAAAAATGGAAATCTCTCACCAAAGTTCTGCGATCTTCAATTTCGAACGATGTAATCGTTCTATCTATTGGGTTTTTACCGTTTCCCAGATTCGCTTATTTGTTTCAGTTCAAACTCATCCAAGGCGGCTTCGGCGTTGCTTTCACCATGGAAAAAGCTCCCGGCTGCTTGTTGAGATTTTCTTAGTTTCATTTTTTCTTGTCTGTTAATTGTCAAATTGAAAAAGAGGACACGCAACACAAAACGCTGCCTATCGGGTATAATCGCAATTCCAACACTCACATATTGAAATTTATTTTAGAACATCCTCCACACTAATTTTTCACAGTAACTTTACTTAAACACTTGCCGGGTGGCATAGCACCATCAGACTTTTCATAACTTCATCTGCCGAAATGAGAAAAACACGAAACCGAAACAAAACGTGGAGCGAATTCAAAAACGCATCCACTCACGTGCATAGCTTGCTGTGATCCACCATTTAAATGATCCTTTAGGTTTAGTTACGCGTATTTCAACCAAATATTAGAATTGAGCGCTTATTTGCTGTACGATGATATAAATCCGAGTCTTATGTCAATGGATCATTGAAGGTAACTCTTGCGGCACTCACCGCATTAAAGGGGGCAGGATCCGTCATTGATTTCGGAATTTTCAAAAGCAGTTTTTTCATTCATAATCAACAAAAATTACAGAAAAATGTGTTCACTGTATTCTATTCTACAACCGAAACACAGTGAACACATTTTCATCGAATAATTTTTAGTTTTGAACAGAAAAACTGCTTTTGAAGTTTCGATGATGACGATGATTACGATGACGGAGCGTTGAGCGTCAAAACAGCAGCGCTACCGTATATGTGATTCAACATTGTGACAGCATCGCTGTTATGTCAAACACACAGACTACGGTGGCGCTATCTGTGCTTTTCATAGCGGTCGTTTTGGTTATTTCAATGATCCATTGCTGGTATCCACTTTTCTGTTCTTTTAAGAAATTTCATATTTATCAAAAGTTTAGAAGTTACCTTAATTAATACCCCCAATCCCCCACCCCCCCTCAATCATTAAAGAGTATTTGCATCAAACTTCATATAATGGGTATTTTTCACTCTTGGTCTTCAAAATGAAAATGGGTAATAAAACCTCACTTTTTAATGATTTTTTTTCCGCAGATTGAGGTTAACAACTCTATTAGAAGGCTTAGTAAATACAATGTAATACATTTAAATATTACAATATAATGTTTCCCATTGCGGGATTAACAAAAATCCAAGCGAAGATACACTCCGAAACACAGTATGACAGTGAAGGTGCTGGAATGTCTGCAAAAAAGAAGCGATTTGTAAAATTCATCATTCCGGAAAGAATCACCGATACTACTTACCTATATGTACAGTAAAACAGAGTGTATTTTATTTTACACAACATATTTTCATTAATTCTAAGCTGCAAACGAAACAAAATCTAAAGATATTTATGGCATCAAGCTACCATGTATACTATATACCCATTATTTTTACGAAAGAGGATAGTCTATAATGGGGCCAAAGTACCCTTTTTATGTCATTGGAAAATATGTACTTGTTTTCTGAAATTTCCATAAAGATTATAATAATGCTTACTTGGTACCCATTTAACGCTTCAGTCGTCTCGCTTTTGTTTTTTGCATAACACCGCTGAATGAACCTCGCTTTCCGTTCACAACAGCAGCGTGGTAATTCTGACGGTGGCAAACCGCGCGACGACTGGAAGGTTAAAGGGCTATTTGGATGTTGAAATCAGTCAATTGCTTACGCAAGAAATAGTATCAGGCATCAAAAGGCCGGCTCCAAAGGCTCCATAATTCAATTTGTTTCCTGAAAATTATCTAAAGTAATACCGTGACATACAAAGGTATCGACCGTGATAATTATATTTTGAATTTATTTACCGGCATATCGGTCTATTTTTCTCGAAGTCAGAGGGAGCATGGAGAAGAAAGCAATGAATACTAGATGGATAGATACCGTAAGGGAACGGCGAGAGAAATTGGATAAGATGTTGAAGAGGGCATACCATATGAAGCAGTATTATTTGAAACGTCCTTCCTTGTGGCTAACGTCCCCTATGGGAACGACTTGGTGTGTTTTTAGAATGACACTACCAAGACCGTGAAATTTTCATAACAGGGGCTGTCGATATTCAAAATTATTAAGAATGTAATCATTATTTTCATAAACTGGTGTGGAAATAAATTAGCCATAGTCTGAAAATCTCCCTAATAAAAACAATAATAAACAAGTGAATTTGTCATTTGAGAATGATTTGAAGAATCAAAAGGATTAAATTTTTATCATTTAAACCGCTAATTACATACAAAATTTAAGGTTTGGCGCGCCAGTTCATGACAAGAAAAAAAAGCTGAAACTATTAAAAGATTGTTTCTATCTCAAATGTAGAAAGCCGTGATCTGTCATCAGTTATGTCTGTCTATCTGTGTTTCTTACGGGCAAGGGGGTAGAACTTGCGTACACGTTGTAGGCGATAGGTAAAACATATGGGTAGAAGGCAAGGGACGAGTACAAATTATAATAAGAGAAAAAAATAGAAGTAAACCACGCAATACAAAAATTTTGTCTTTGGGCGCCACGTTTCCCACATACCAAATAGTATTCCATAATATGACAAAACCTTTAACATGCTAAAGGGTTTCGTGGATTAGCAGGATTTTTTTATTATCACAATATTATTCTCTATAAACAGTTCTGTGTGTCTCAATTTTTTAAGTAAACCATGTTTTGACATACGATTCTCGTCAATGTCTGTGTTTCAAAGTAAGTGGTCTCTTTCTCTTGTGGCGACTGTAAGCAAATTTTAATCAAAAATTCCACCTTTGCAAAAATCCATTTGACGTAACCTACGAAGATTTTTTTTAGAAACTTGATTTGTTCTACAAAATGCACAATTTAGCATACATTTTATTATGGGGCACCATAGTCTTCAAACACCGATGGGACAGCTAAAAAAATGCTCAACATCTCAGAAAAGCTTACATTTTTTTCCAAGTATGCCGGAAAGTCGAGAATCATAAAACAACAACAAACAATTGTGTTTATTCAATCCGTTATAGATTTTTTTCTCTTCGGGTACGAACCTAATTGTTTCTATTTTTATCGTATCCATCCTTTTTGAAACGCCACCCACACTATCAACATTTTCGCTCATACAGCATACCGCTGCTATCACTCGTGAAAATCGGAGCGCAAATACCATGCCCACACAGTTACGGATCACATACGGTTATGGATCACTTTGGCGTTATAAAACGAATTTCTCGCTCAAAACATACGTTTACATGAGACATGTTTTTGCCTAATCATACATATTAATTTTCTTTTATCATTTGTGACATAACATAACACTCAACCGCAAAATAATTGAGTTTTTGACAAATGTTGAGTTGGTATTTCACAGCATCAAGAAATAGTCGTTTTCAGTAAGAAGTGGCATCAACATTCATAAGTCACCGCAGATGAGAAAGTGGAATGAAAATGCCTTCTTCTTCTTTCTGGCGTTACGTCCCAACTGGGACAAAGCCTGCTTCTCAGATGAGTGTTCTTATGAGCACTTCCACAGTTGTTAACTGAGAGCTTTTTTTGCCGATTGACCATTTTTGCATATGTATATCGTGTGGCAGGTACGAAGATACTCTATGCCCTGGGAATCGAGAAAATTTCCTTAACGAAAAGATCCTCGATCAGCGGGACTCGAACCCACGGCCCTCAGCATGGTCATGCTGAAAAGCTGCGCGTTTACCACTACGGCTATCAGGGCCCAGTAAAGTAAAATGTAATCCTTGAGCAACTATTTCCCTAATTCATGATTCTAAGTTCTAAATATTATCAGTTGCAACAATTTATCCGTAATATGAACCAGGAAATCTTGGGTTTTCATAATTATGGATCAAGTCAGTAGGTTTCTGTCAATTTCAACATTGTACTTCACATTTTCAGACTATAGCAACAAGGATAAAACACTTACGACATCGAAAGTTAAAAAATATTACTTGCAAAAAACTTTGAAAAGCTACATGTAAAGCAAGTCTAGTTTTAGTTAGTACAGTATCATAAAAAAAAATCAAAGAATATGAATAACTTATGTTGAAATCAAATATGCTTGAAACCCAGATCAATTATCTTGGCTGAATGATCAAAGCAAGTTTTCCATAAATGTAAACTATCTGAAAAGCGCTGAATGGATTATTCATTGATCTATTCTTAATTCATTTTCCTACTGCTACTGTCCATAATATAACAGTTTACCCTTAATTCTAGTGCCAAAACAGCTATTCCTCGCTTTTTTAATCTGTGACGTATTGTTAACTTATGCAAAATTACTGTGTTTTAAAATAATTGAGGTTAAACTTCTTGTTTTTGTACACTGGTAACAAAAAACTATAATAGTGTTTTCAGCAACTGATAGAATATTAAATTTTTGTGCAATCCTGAGTAAATATTACACACCAAATGGTTTACTAACCAAAATTCAAATTTAAAATGTGAAGAATCGTGCTTTTACATTGACATTTCCTGTTCCCTAAACTCTTCATTTCGAATTTAGTAGGTTTGATTTGACACCAATTGATCCATAACTGTGGGACGATGGTATCTACCCAAGCAGTTCAAAAAGCATGTTTCGCTACCCCCGACTTCGTTCCGTTGTGGGGTAGGTTTGTTCCGATTCGCAATCAACAACAGAAGGCTGGCTCTCTTGGTTTTTGGATTGGTTTTTCGGCTCTCTTCTCGAATTCTGCTGACGACGACGACGACGAAAGGTTCAGCAGTTGGAATTTTCACTTTCGTGCCATCGGTAGCAAATTCTGTCTAGATGCCGAACGGTTAGTGGGTGGTTCTATTCGGTAGACTCTGTAGTATTGTGCGAAAAAACTTGTCAAAAGATAGGAAGGAGGAAGCTCGTCGTTACCGTGTCGTGTTCTGTATTATTGTTCTGGTAGACAAATTGTGCGCTGTTAAAGGATGTCCTGAAGAAGAAAATCTTTGTCCTTTTGAGTCTGTTCGGAAAGCTGAAGCTAGCCAGTGTCTGTGTGCCAAGAATAAATTATTTCCCATCATGTCTGGTAGTGAAAAATGCGATATTATTAATCAATGCGGCGTGTGCTACCCCCGGTTGTGAATGTGTGTGCTCGCGTAGACAAGGATCAAGTTCAAGGATCTCCGTTCACCCGTCGTCACGCATCACGTCAAGTGTTGTGTTTTAATTATCTCCCCGACGATTGAAAGCTTGCTGCTCGCAAAGTGTCATTCCTTAGCCATTCACATCCATGGGTGATGGTAGTGCCACGTACGCCTCAACGAATGGAACAACTCAAGGAGGACCTCAACATTTTCATTCTAGACGATAGCAATATCCACCAAACGACGACTCCGGCCGGAACAACTCTGACTGAGTTGCCATGTCGGAGTTCCCCGGTTCGGATTTCCTTCACACCGCCTCCGATCCGGCCTCTGGACGACGGTAATTCCTCGATGCTGAACCGTATGCTTCCCAATGGTAACCAATCGGCTTCAGAAAGACTTGGCCAGCTTGTGGATACTTGTGACTCTCCGCAGATCGTCCACCATCCCCGTTCGCAGCATCTGGGCCACATTGCCACCGTAGGTGATTCCCTGGAAGACCACCGTGGGAACTGTTGTGGCAACTCCTCTGCAGCGCTCAGAATCGACAGCAACAACATCGAGTCTCTGATTAGTGACGACGAGTGCTTTCCGCATAATGATATTCCAGGTACGCATTAGAACTGTGGCATTTCGTGTGCTCTGCTGACCTGCATATGGTCTTCAACCCCGCCTAACTAGAGGTTGTTTGTTGCCGTAAAGACGAGCGGCATGAAGAGGTCCACACGAATAGCGCACGTGTACTGGCAGGGTAGAACGTAGTCATAGAATGCACGATAGGTAAATATCAGTGCGCCATAGGATGGGTCGTTAGGGTGGTTCAAAATATCGTTTTTGCTCAAAACGACTCATTCAATACTAGGTCAAATTCTAAGTGTTCACCAAAAATTTAAGCTTATTTGGATGAAACCTGAGATTGTACAAGCTTTTCAAAGTTTCTTTAACCTTCCTTGAAAATTATTATGGGAAATAAAAGCGATTATTTTAACCAGCAGCTGCTGCGTCCTGGTGTGCCGTAGCACTTCTCCTAATGCGCAACAAAAAGATTTACAACTAACTTGGATCTAAAGATATGTAAATAACCTGATTGAAACCTAATGAAATTTATACTCAATTCTGTAGTTTTCAATGAATGGCAACAAGTTTTCGGTTATGTTTTAGAAAATGAATAGTGACAGTGTAAAAATAGTTCTAAACTTGTCTAACGAAGTAATATGCTTTGTTTATCAAAAAATTAAATAAAAACATCTAAAAATACGGTTTAGACGGTGCTTACTGACTTTCATTTGAATATTGAAAGAATGGAATGAATATTGCTTGGGGAATATCGTTCCTTTTTTATTTTTTTTATTTCTTTATTAGTATCACTCCAAATATTACATTCGTTTCTTATATCTAGTTGTACTGTGTTAGGTACCACTATCATCCTAATTTGGTAAAACAAATTTAGGATTTTATTAACATTTTGTTAACAACATATTACATTTCATTTGCCGTAGCATTTCAGATTATTTACAGGTGAGTTGATTTCACCTGCTTATAAGAGAAAAAAAACACGTTTTCAATTTACTTAACCTAACTTAACCTAAACATATAACGCATTAATCGTGGGGATAGAAGATTGTAACGATTTTTGCCTGAAATTATTAAT
This sequence comes from Aedes aegypti, assembly GCF_002204515.2. NCBI lineage: Eukaryota > Metazoa > Arthropoda > Insecta > Diptera > Culicidae > Aedes > Aedes aegypti. The sequence continues at coordinate 93,148,665 of NC_035109.1, read as the reverse complement.
TATTTTATTTGACATTTGTTCCAATGTTTCAACATTGGATATTCTATGTAACTCATTGGTACCAGGGAGGAAGCCTCAGAATCATTTTCAAAATTTTATTTTGAATTCTCTGCAGAGCTTTCTTCCTGGTATTACAACAGCTAGTCCATATTGGTACAGCATACAACATGGTTGGCCTGAAAATTTGTTTGAATATCAAAACTTTGTTCTTAAGACAAAGTTTTGATTTTCTATCAATAAGGGGATAGAGACATTTTACATATTTGTTACATTTGGCTTGAATGCCCTCAATATGATTTTTGAATGTTAAATTCTTATCTAGCATGAGCCATAGATACTTAACTTTATCTGACCAATTTATTGAAATCCCTCTCATCGTGACAACTATCTACTTGAAGGTTTCAAATATAGAGCTTCTGGTTTATGTTGGAATAATATTAGTTGAGTTTTGGAAGCATTAGGAGAAATCATCCATTTTTGCAAGTATGAAGAAAAAATATCCAAACTTTTTTGCAATCGACTACACATGACACGCAAACTTCGTCCTTTGGCGGAGAGGCCTGTGTCATCCGCAAACAAAGATGTTTGACATCCCTGAGGTAACTCAGGTAAGTCAGATGTGAAAATATTGTATAATATTGGTCCCAAAATGCTGCCTTGAGGAACACCAGCTCTTACAGGAAGTCTTTCAGATCTGGAGTTCTGATAATTAACCTGAAGTGTGCGATTTGACAGATAACTTTGAATTATTCTAACAATGTATGTTGGAAAATTAAAGTTTTTTTAATTTTACAATCAAACCTTCATGCCAAACACTGTCGAATGCTTTTTTCTATGTCTAGAAGAGCAAGACCAGTAAAATAGCCTTCAGATTTGTTGGAACGGATTAAATTTGTTACACGTAAAAGTTGATGAGTGGTCGAATGTCCATGGCGGAATCCAAAATTCCATCATCGCCAGGAGCTTTCATATTTTTGAATTTTTCAATAATAGTTCTCACTTATTCCAAATCAGTCTCCCAGGAATTTTCGAAAACATTCTCTTGGTTGAGAATATTTTCGAAGTCCTGAGTAACTTGATTTTCAATTGGACTAGTAAGTCCTAAATTAAAATTGTGCGCACTTTCAAACTGCATAGCAAGTTTTTGAGCTTTTTCGCAATTAGTTAGTAATAATTGGTTTTCCTCTTTCAATGCCGGTATAGGCTTCTGAGGTTTTTTCAAGATTTTAGATAATTTCCAAAATGGCTTAGAGCCAGAGTCCAATTGAGAAATTATTTTCAAATTTTTTGTTTCTTAATTGTGAAAAACGTTTTTTGATTTCTTTCTGCAAATCCTGCGAAATAATTTTCATAGCAGTATCGCAAGTGCGTTGAAATTGCCTTCTCCTCACGTTTTTAAGACGGATCAAGAGTTTAAGATCATCGTCTATAATCACGGATTCAATCATTTGAATATTCATTATGCCAAACTTATGATCTTCAAAGTTCTTTCTTTGCTAAGGACAACCGTAGGTGTTCAATGAACAAGGCTGTTGAAAAACGATATTGATCGTCCCATACGAAATGACAGTTCCGTTCACACACGTTTTTCCAACTGTCCCGGTGAATGTCTTGGGATTTTCATTCACACAAACACGTCGGAACCCTTGTCGAACAAAATGGAGGTAGAATCATTCAAATCCGTTGACCCGTTCGTAAGCCATTTCGTGACATACAAACAACATTCCATTTTTATTTATATAGATTTATTTGAAAAACCTTATCAGTATACAAAACGTTTGATACATTTTTAAATTTATGAAGGGTAGAAGCATCGGTTTTGGTCAGCCCAAGAGAAGATGCTTTTAAAATATAAATGAACCAGAAACCTATTTTCGCATTGGAAATCTAGTTGATCGATATAGGCCGCTAGAACCAGTTTGGGCCAGATATTTAACTTCTATTCCTAAATTAGCCAATCACATTAATTTCTTATGAGAATGGCCAAATTAGGTGTATGAAAGGTAACATTATATGGTAGATGAATTATTTCTCTTATTTTTCTTAATCAATTCATATCAGTGAATGGATGTAGCACTATCATGTGAGTGTGGTTCATTGAATACTATATGTTTCATGCTGGTTTGCTATGTAAAATGGTGGTGTATAATTCACTATGGCCACGACTGGAATTATGGCCAAATATGGTGCTTCTACCCCACGGACAGACCAAATGAAGCGTGTGCTAGATTAAGGGCGTTAGTAACATAATCGATTTCTCTTCAGCAATACTCTCTTCATTGAATAAAGGTGACAAGATACAAGTTTGTTAGTACTTTTTCACTTCAGGACGCAATATTGCAGCCCTACCAAGCGCTATGAAGTGAAAAACTTCTACTTCCCAAGAATGAAGTCGTGGATTCATTACCAGGTCTGCCTCTTCCTCATGTTTGTAGCATTCTTGCTAATAGCTATCGTTCACTATCCTTCTGTGTCATTATGAAAAACGACATCGAAACATCGTCAATTCTATCTATCACTAGAAGTGAATAAATCAACTTAGCCGCTTATCACTTACCACAGTGATATCCTTACGGTCGAATATCCTATCACTTACTAACAAAACACTACTTCAAGGTAGTTGTGGGAAATGCAGGAAATTCTTCGGTTTTTCAGTAACAACTGCTATCTAATTAAGGACATACAGGAAGGAATCCCTGTCATGGCAGGGAAAATGGCTTCCTCACACATACAAGCACATTTGCCGGCGGTTCGCATTTTTTCTCAAAATATTCCACTTACCTATAATTAATCACTCCCAAATTGCTAACTGGATATCAGAACACTGTTCTTCTTCTTCTTTCTGGCATTACGTCCCAACTGGGACAAAGCCTGCTTCTCAGATTAGTGTTCTTATGAGCTCTTCCACATTTATTAACTGAGAGCTTTCTTTGCCGATTGACCATTTTTGCATGTGTATATCGTGTGGCAGGTACGAAGATACTCTATTCCCTGGGAATCGAGAAAATTTCCTGTTACGAAAAGATCCTCGACCAGCGGGATTCGAACCCACGACCCTCAGCATGGTCATGCTGAATAGCTGCGCGTTTACCGCTACGGCTATCTGGGCCCCATCAGAACACTGTTATGTTAGCATTATTGTAGTTTCAGCAACTGCTAACTATCCAAATTTCACGAATCGTGCTAATTTTCAACACGAACGATGTACATTCCTTCGTTTGTTTACACTTTCTCACCCCCGAGCGAAGGACACTTTTCGAACAATTATATCATTTCCACTAAACGTAGAACACCATACTTAGTTTACTTTTATTGATTGTTCGTTGAAAGTCACCTTCTAGTTTATTTCTGATAGATACAACTTGAAACTTCACAGAACCGTGCTTAACACGATCACCCGATCACAATTTTTCACTTTTTTTATTTTTCTAATTTCAAGTCGGCTTGCAGTGCTGTCAGAAATGTTGATGCTAACGTACGGCATCAAGCAAAATTATTAAGTCGAAATGAAAAAGACTGAAACTTATGCAGGGATGACTGGCAACGGCGTATTATCAATTGTAATTTCACAATTACCTACAAATAAGAGAATATTTTTTGTGTACCACTACTTTCAAACAGAAATTTACGGATTCAACGGAGTTTCTCCTTAACATTCCTTTCTCTCTGCGCAATAACACTATTCTGATTGTTCACGGAGTAGCATCTACGAAGTGTATCAGTTGATCGTTTTTCATCATTAAATCATTTTTAGTCATATTTGACTAATTTCTTTCTATTTGTTTTTCAAAACCTTCTTCTTATTTGAAGTTACGCCTCAACTTGGACAGAGCCTACTTCATGGTTATCAACTGAGAGAATCCATTGAATTTCTATTTCGCATGGCAAACACGAAGATTTTGAGAGGACAAGCTTGGTATAGACTTTAGAACACATACACAGCTAAAAATAGCTAAATATCATGCACATATTTGGAGCATCAAAATAAACTGAAATGTCAACGACAAATCGCTTATTTTTTAGTCGAATGCACTTGAAATTTACACGATCATGCCACATTCAAGCATCTTTAGTTGAAAATTAAACGTGATGATGTAATAATAGATGAATTTGATTTACTTTTATTATACTTTTCTGTTTACGCTACATTGAAATTTACATTTTTTTTTATCTGTGTGCTTCTCACGCTGAGGACCTGGAATCGAATCCCATCCTCAAGATAATCACTTATACAGTGAAACCTCCATGAGTCGATATTGAAGGGACCATCGACTCATGGAAATATCGAGTCATGGAACAGCAATTCTTTGGAAAGCTGCTTCTAGGGACCATCATAGTAACCATGAAATTATGTTTTTAGTATGGTTCCATGAGTCGATATCGAGTCATGGAACATCGACTCATGGAGGTATCACTGTAGTCTTAAAGTTATAGTTACGACTTCCTTAGTTACGAGTCCCAAAATTACGTAACCTATATTTAAAAATCTCGTTAATAAGGACAAAGGAAGAACGAAGATACTCTGAATCTATGACATTTGGTCGAATGACATTTAGTCGAAAGTACATTTGGTCGAATGGACATTTGGTCGAAAAGAATTGAATTGCCTTAAGAAGCATATTTTATTCTGCTGAAAGGATTTTTAGTCAAAAATTTAGACGAATAGGGTTTTTTATGATTATTAAAAAGATTGTCAGTTGAAAAATTGAACAGATTACGGCATGTATGGTAGGTACTTTTACAGGAGGTTGAACATGCTAAAGCATGACAGACTGTCAGAAACTTGCATTGCATTGTACTCGTATTTCTTGGACAAACTTTAAGGTTTCAATTAGAGTTACTGCGCACGTGCTGTAGCCTTAGGTGCAGGAGCCTCATTGCTTGCAAGCGCACAGGAGCCCTGTACATTATGAGACCTCTTTTGGTGCGCCTCATTATTCTTGAGATGTGTCTCAATGAGGTCTCATGTGCTCCGTCACATGTGCTGTTTAAAATTCAGCGCAATAATTGAAGTGATGACAAAATTTTTCAACGAGGATCGAAATTGTAACTCTCGGATCGTGAGTCTTCGGCCATATCATGTAGACTATCTAGACACCTGCATAATGATTCGAAAATAGTTGTAGAGGCTCTTTGTTACTGAGCAGTTGTTTCACAACTTGGATACCGATGGTGAGCCGTAGCGCCGAGCAGCGCATGAGACGAGTCTCCCCGGGTGCACATCACCTAGCGCGCGCTTTTAGAATTTTCGTGAGCCCCCGGCTAGCGCAGCACACTAGGATTCCGATGTGCTTAGATACGATTTGGTTGGAGGCTCGTCCGTACATTTATGTGCTCCTGAGAAATCCGTAACTCTAGTTTCAATATGCGACGAGCGATATTTTTGGATTTCAATCGATCACCCAGACTCCCACACAAAACCGTTTGTAATTTGTAATCGTTTGTAAAAGCCAAGGACATCAATGTTTTCCCTTTTATTCTACGCATAGAAGTACATTTTAAGCAGACAATTCAAGATGACCAAATTGTTATATTCCCAACTGTATCAGATCTGGTATCGCATTCCAAATTCTTACCCATGGTCAAACTGTGGTAATAAATATTCCGTGCACTCACACTGGAAGTTGTCATTGGATAAAGATCAGCAGTTATATATAAAGAACAATGGCATTCTAAAAGAATAATTCCACCATTTTTGATATTTCAATAAATGAGTGACGAAAATATTGAAGAGGATTTTTTACATAGAATGATGATATTTTAAAAAGAATAATAAATTCAACATAAGGATCCAATGTTGAGCAATAAATAGACACAATTATTTTTAAACTTCTACAAAATTGGACAAAATAAAAAGTCTCGTCTTCTAATTCAAAAAATCTGAAGAGTAAGCACGTTTAAGAATAATTTATCATATCATATATGGACGCTAGTACATACTCCAAACACGTTGTAAAGCGTAGGTAATAATTATCATATAGATAGATTCTTTATTCACTTCTGATGAAACATGTGTTTGGAGCCCAGATAGCCGTAGCGGTAAACGCGCAGCTATTCAGCAAGACAAAGCTGAGGGTCGTGGGTTAGAATCCCACCGGTCGAGGATCTTTTCGGGTTGTAAATTTTCTCGACTTCCCAGGGCATAGAGTATCTTCGTACCTGCCACACGATATACACATGCAAAAATGGTCATTGGCAGAGTAAGCTCTCAGTTAATAACTGTGGAAGTGCTCCTAAGAACACTAAGCTGAGAAGCAGGCTCTGTCCCAGTGGGGACGTAACGCCAGAAAGAAGAAGAAAGAAGAAGAAACATATGTTTGCCCAAAACAAACTTAAGATCATCCATTGAACAAAAATTCTAGGTTTATATTTGTTGATCCAATCGATTTTTCGATCAACCATTACTAAATAATCTTTCGACGAAATGCTCTAAAGTCATTCGACCAAATGTCCCTTCGACCAAATGTACTTTCGACCAAATATCCTAAAGCCAGATACTCTATGCCTGGAGAATTAAAATTTCCAACCGAAAAAATCGATGAGATTCGAACCCACGACACTAAGCATAGCATTTCTTTCTATACTAAATAAAAACTGAATCTGTTCTGTATAGTTAAGCTAATCAATCAATTGATATTGTTTAACGTTGATCGGAAGTCCCACCCTAATGTTCGAAGTACAATTGATGCCAGCAAAAAAGCAAAGCACACGATTATATGAATGTGACTCAACGATAAACAAAAAATATTATTAGACTAGACTAGACGATGAACGAGTGAGTCGTCCCAAGGCATGTAGTAGAACAGTTTGCTGTACCGAGAGAACAGTGGAAATCTTTATTCTACTGCAATGAAAATTTGCTCGTGCTGGTTTGAGTACTGCAGTAAATGAAGTTCATTTTTCTTCGTGACAATACATTCCCACAGTAACAGAACCTACTTGTCGGGTTAGTGTTCAAAGAGCTCTTTCACAATTACTGAGAGCTTTCTTATAAATTTGTATTTATATAATTTATATATCGTTTAGTACGAAAATATCAGACCGTACCTAGAATAGAACCCAGACACTTTTAATGCTGCTTTACCTATTACACAAATATAAAAGAATAAAAAATGTGAAAGTAATTATGATATATGTTTCAAGGTTGAATTGTTCTTTGTTAATTTAAGTGAAAAAACTGATAAACAAAAATCAACGCATTTCGAATATGTTTTAAATAATTTGCTTGACAATCCTCCAGATAAATGCCTGGAAGGATTCCTGGATAAATTACATACAATCAAAATATGAGCGACAAAAATTTGAGCTTTCGATATACCTTACGTTACAACTTCAACAATAGTCACCATGTCCAGTCAGGTCATTCTATGAAACTAGATAAAATTTAAAAGTCAGTAATTCAAGTCAGTTGCAGTAATTCGTTTCTGCTCGTTCAATCTTCTGCTCTATGTACTACGTGAATAAGACATAACAATACATGTACAATCATACACATATCATTAAAAATCGTATTAAAAATGAGCATGATTGACCGCCCACAGTTGCTACTCCGTTATTGCAAGAACAGCTGTACTTACACAGGGAACCAACAGATGCTACTCAGGATCAGTAGCATCTTCAATGTGTAAGTACTGGTGCTCTCATTATTATAACAAACAATACCGGCGCCGGCTGCGTCCGAATGCAGGTCAATTTGGGAATGGGAGGGAAATGTTGACGTGTTACTTGCTTTATGGAAGCCGAGGAGTCCTCTGCACTTCCACAAGAAAACACTGGGAGTTTGAATATGGAAAAGGATTCGTAACGAGAATGGGAAAGGTAACGATAAAAATATATTTTTAAATGAAAACGTGAACATATACACGAATGATCGATACCGATAGTGCGGTTACTATGCGAACCGGACACGATCCGGATTCCGTCGCTCACCCACAAAGGAGCATGCAACAGATTCAACGGATCAAACACTACTGACGCGTCGATTTTTTTTCACTCGCACACTTTGTTTTCGTTTTTTTCTTCCGAAAAACGCGAATTGGACACAATTGATCCTGATTACGCCGCTCGCTCTTAAAGGAGGATGCAACAGATTCAACGGATCAAACACTACTATTAAAAATCATATTAAAAATGAATCAAAATCTTACACTGAATTTTGTTTGCAGTCTTCGCAGAATTTTTTTTTTCTCCTAGACTTCTTCATTTTCAAGATATTTGCACTACAAGTGCTGTCCTATTTATAGGACGCTGGGCATTCGGGGCTTCTGTCATATTTTAAGTTAACAATTTCAATCAAATAATCAATGTTTTTGCTGAAGAATGAAATTCAAAAGATGTCTTGGGAAGATTTTTTGTGTTATGCCAAAATTGTTTCAACTAAAAACGTTTACATCATTTTATCTGAAGAAACAGTTTGTTCGATGATTATATGGACGAATGGACGTAAACACCTGGTCATTTCATTTATTTAGTTAACATCTACACAGATCAGTGTTGATAGACTCGCACTCAAATGTCAATCAATTCGCTCTCCCGAGAGAGCAAACTCATTAGAGATCTGCTTCGCAAATCTCACGCTTGATATTTTGATGCAAAATCAACTCAATCAACTCAAACCGTAAAAAATGATTCAGTCGCAAAACCCGGCCAAAACTCGTGAAACCCGAATATTGTTGTTTACGTTAGAAAGGATTACTATAATTTTACCAGACTAACAAGAAATTATTGCCGTGTGTGAGTAAACTATGGAAATACGAGACAATCGTGTCTATTCTGCGCGGCGTGTGAGGTGACACGAGTCGAATGAGGTGACAATTGTCGACTCGCTCCCATTTGATTAACATTAGTCGTCTCACGTCACTCGCGGTGAGAGCGACTCGTCTCGACTCACACGCCGCGCAGAATAACCACAAATGAGTCATAAAGGTGAGCCAACTCATCCATGATTTTTTGACTGCTGAGTTGCGTGATTGACAACTCACGCATGAAAAATCTCAAGCGTGAGTTGTGAGAAATTGAGTTTTTCACAACACTGACACAGATAACACTGAATCAACAATTTCACGCCACAATACTCGGTTCGTGGCCGCATCTCTCCATCCTCGGTTCTGCCCCACGCTCGCCAAATCGATACGCACTTGATCCGCCCACCTAGCTCGCTGCGCTCCACGCCTTCTTGTACCAACCGGATCCGAAGCGAATACCATCTTTGCAGGGTTGCTGTCCGGCATTCTTGCAACATGCCCTGCCCATCGTATCCTTCCAGCTTTGGCCACCTTCTGGATACTGGGTTCGCCGTAGAGTTGGGCGAGCTCGTGGTTCATCCTTCGCCGCCACACACCGTTGTCCTGCACACCGCCGAAGATCGTCCTAAGCACCCGACGTTCGAAGACTCCAAGTGCTTGCAGGTCCTCCTCGAGCATCGTCCACGTTTCATGCCCGTAGAGGACTACCGGCCTTATGAGCGTTTTGTACATGGTACATTTGGTGCGGGCGTGAATCTTTTTTGACCGCAGCTTCTTCTGGAGGTCATAGTAGGCCCGACTTCCACTAATGATGCGCCTCCGTATTTCACGGCTAACGTTATTGTCAGCCGTCAGCAAGGATCCAAGGTAGACGAACTCGTCGACCACCTTGAACGTATCCCCGTCTATCGTAACACTGCTACCTAGGCGAGCCCTGTCGCGCTCGGCCCCACCAGCTAGCATGTACTTTGTCTTGACCGCATTCACCACCAGTCCAACTTTTGCTGCCTCGCGTTTCAGGCGGGTGTACAGGTCTGCCACCTTTTCAAATGTTCGGCCGACGATGTCCATATCATCCGCGAAGCAAACAAATTGACTGGATCTCGTAAAAATCGTACCCCGGCTGTTAAGCCCGGCTCTCTGCATAACACCTTCTAGAGCAATATTGAACAACAGGCACGAAAGTCCATCACCTTGTCGTAGTCCCCGGTGGGATCCAAACGAACTGGAGTGTTCGCCTGAAACCTTCACACAATTTTGCACACCTTCCATCGTCGCTCTTATCAGTCTCGTGAGCTTCCCGGGAAAGCTGTTCTCGTCCATGATTTTCCATAGCTCTACGCGGTCGATACTGTCGTATGCCGCCTTGAAATCGACGACCGTCAACGAAGCCGGCTTGATAACTTCCCACGAACTCGTTTACTACAGGTGACAGGCGACGGAAGATGATCTGGGATAATACTTTGTAGGCTGCATTTAGAATGGTGATCGCTCGAAAGTTCTCACAATCTAACTTGTCGCCTTTCTTGTAGATAGGGCAGATTACCCCTTCCTTCCACTCCTCCGGTAGCTGTTCTGTTTCCCAGATTGTGCCTATCAGCCGGTGCAGACAAATGACCAGCCTTTCCGGACCCATCTTTATGAGTTCAGCTCCGATACCATCCTTACCAGCAGCTTTATTGTTCTTGAGCTGGTGAATGGCATCCTTAACCTCCCTCAAAGTGGGTTGGTTTCCATCTTCCGCAGTACTGACGAAGGCATTTTCTCCGTTGTCCCGTCCTTCATTGCCTGTGCTCTCAGCACCATTCAGGTGCTCGTCGAAGTGCTGCTTCCACCTTTCGATCACCTCACGCTCGTCCGTCAGAATGCTCCCATCCTTATCCCTGCACATCTCGGCTCGCGGCACGAAGCCGTTGCGGGATGCGTTGAGCTTCTGATAGAACCTACGCGTTTCCTGAGACCTGGTCATTGCAAATTTTGAAGATTTGCTCCCCTATGCTTAAACGGTGTCAATTATGATGAAAATCATCCTCCCAAAATTTAGAGTGATTCGGAAAAAAAAATTGGTTGTGCACACGCCATTTGAAGTTTATATGGAAGTTTCTATGGAAAAGGCAAACGTTTTGTGTTCAGTTCTTTAACTCTCATAATACCATGACCCCACAGTTATGGATCAAATAGTGTGGAGTCCAAGCTATAAAATTCAAGAAAACGTAAAATTGCTATTCAAAAGCACGAATTGAATCGTTTCAAATTGGAATTTCGGTTAGTGAACTATTTTGAGTCTAATGTTTACTAAGGATTGCATAAATATTAAAAATTGTATCGGTTTCTGAAAACCATATTATGGATCAATTTTCATGTTATGGATCAAATTGTGACATATTACGGATCAGTGAGCAAAATCAAGAGATTTTCAACTCAATGCATCTGTATTGCATGATTTGGCGAAAGTTAACAACGCGTCACATATTACTGCAAAAAAAATAACAGTGTTAAAGCTGGAAACAAGGGTAAAATTCCCTTTTCTGTGATACTGCATTATAGAAACTGAAACATGAACTGTTTTCGCTCCACACCAAGTTTTCCACCCATTTTTGTCTGCTAAAAATGAAATTTTCAAACCTTGATGTTTTATGAGTTTCATCCTTAGTGCTATTGTCTAAAAATGTCGAATCCAATGCTTAAAATGGCAGAAATCTACATTCTTTCGGAGTGATCCATAACCGTGGTAAACAATCATTTCCTGGCCCATATTATGGATCACTAGTTAGAAAGTGCTAATAATCGGTATTTAGTATCAAAATTCAAGAAAAATATTTTCCAAAGATTGATGTATACTAAATCGAAGCGAACGAGCATGTTTTATGCTATAACATTTGAATTTTACCACCTGTGGGAGCTTATGAATGCTGACGGTACTTTTTACAGAAAACGATTTTATAATGATAGCTGTGTGGTACCAACTAAACATTTGTCAAAAACATCGTTATTTAGCGGTTGAATGTTGTGCTTAACATTACAAATGGTAGAAGACAAATAGTATGACATGGGAAAAATATGTTTTATGTCAACGTTTATGTTTTGAGCGAGTTATACGATGTTGAACGCCAAAGTGATCCGTAACTGTGGGTGGGGCATGGTAATAGCCTATGGAAAAGTGAACAAATTCTATTCATGTGAAATCTTCCCAGCTACAACTTTGCCGAAGACCAAAATAGTTTGTTATTATTGGTAACAAAGTCTAGCAACACTGCTCTTTTGCTGAAGAACATACACGGGTAGAAATCTGAATCCAAAAACAAGATTATGACTCATGATATCATGATTCCAGTGTGTTTTCAGCTTATGAAAATACACCATGATTTGGACTCATGATATCATGAGTCAGATTGCCGTAACGCAACACACGCGTTACGCTTCTGTTGCCGATTGCCTGGAATCATGATTCAAATGCCAAAAATGCTGAGTCGCGCATCCGTTTATGATCGACAAAATAAAAACGAAATAAAAAAAAATTCGAACCAAGAACCTTCTGATTGTAAGCCACACACTCTACCACTCAACCACTTCGTTATCTGGAATTAAGGGTGATCGATGCGAATGAAATGATGCAATACACCCCATTTAGTGTTGTAAGTCTGGATGTTACGCTTATGAAAAATCATGATTATTGTGTGGTATAAGCTAACTGCATTACTCAGTGTAACAGTGTAACACTGTTACCCTAGATTCAGTCAGAAAGTTGCGTTACCAAAGTCGACATGGTTATGTCGACCTCGCACGATGATAACTCATATCCGGGCAGGACCAAGCAAGCCATCATCAGAGCAGCAAAGCTAAGGCCGAGCCTATCCGACGCAAACTGCTATCATGTCTTCGTCAACAATATCAAGAATTATCTCCATACGATGACTGACACAGCAGCCGAGCATGCAGCATTTTTGAACATGAGGCAGGAGAAATCCGAGTCCGCAATCACTTTCCATGCTCGTCTTATGCAGAAAGCCCGCCTCTGTGAGTACAGTCAGGCCGACCAGGATAAATTCGTCCGAGCACAATTTCTCAAAGGCCTGAGGAATAAAGAGCTGGTAAAAGCTGCTCGGACCCATGCGTACGACACAAATTATCTAGTTCTAGCTGCGAGTCGTGACGAAGCGTATCAAGCTGAGTCTCCACCAACAGAGTCACCAGAGGTATATGCAGTACACCGTGGTCGACCACGTCCGGAGAGCCGCACTGACTATCGGAAACGTACACGGTCTGATGATTGGGACAGGCGCATATCAGCAAAGCGAGCCCGCGAAGGTCAAAACTTTCGGCGTGATCTGCAAGAACGTGGACGTCGCAATCGTTGTCCAAGATGCAACCAATATCCCCATACGAACTCTCCATGTCCGGCGTTGAGAAGGAAGTGCAATTCCTGCCTCGAGTTTGGACACTATGCAGTAGTCTGCCGTAAGACGAATATTCAGCAACTCCAAGTGACGAAAAATGAGTCTCCCAGCCGAGAGAATGAATCAAATGAAAATCAGGTATAATCGTCTATCATTTAAATACACTTTATGAACAACTTTATTTGGTGTTTGACTTTCTCTTACGAAATGCATTTCCCTTATTGTAGCACATCAACACGCTCTCTTTAGAAGATGTGCTAGTGGATTGTCGATTGGGAACATCTAGTCCTATCCAGTTCCTTGTCGATTCGGGAGCAGACGCGAACGTTATCGGTGGTAACGACTGGATTCGTTTAAAACAAGAGTTCATTGCAGGACTCACAAAGCTCAAAATTGTCGATAGCGACAGGTCAAAAGGTCTGCACGCATACGGTACATCATCTCCTATGGTTGTCGAATGTATACTTGAGGCGGACATCACAGTTCCAGGATGCAAAGCGCAAAGCACATCTTCAACTTTCCATGTCGTTCCCGAAGGACGACGATCACTTCTTGGTAGAACCACTGCAAGCGACCTGGGTTTGTTGAAGGTGGGATTACACCTCAATAATACGGAAATTTCTTCAAGCGTAGGAGAATTTCCTAAAATGCCAGGTGTAAAAGTGAAATTCAGCATCGACAAAACGGTACCATCGGTGAAGAATGCCTATTACAACGTTCCAGCAGCCTATCGCGAGGCCGCAAGACGTCGATTGGACGAAATGGAGGAGCGTGGCATTATTGAAAAAGTCACATCGGCCCCAAACTGGATCAGCGGCCTGTCAGCTGTCGCTAAGGGAAAGGATGATTTCCGTTTAGTGATTAATATGAGGGCGCCAAACAAGGCGATCAATCGTGAATATTTCCAATTACCTTTACTGGAGGAAATGAGAGTAAAGCTCCACGGATCCAAATGGTTCACCAAACTCGATCTGAGCAGCGCGTTCTACCACCTCGAACTGAGTAACGAGTCTCGAGATCTTACAACTTTCATTTCCGAAAGTGGTATGTATCGCTTCACACGACTCATGTTCGGGGTAAATTGTGCGCCCGAAATTTTTCAGCGCGAGATGACGCGAATTCTTAAAGACGTAAAGAACGTCATTGTCTTCATTGACGATATTCTTGTCTTCGCAAAAAATCTTCCGGAGTTGCACAAATCAGTGAACCAGGTTCTACTAATACTTCGAGAGAACAACTTAACACTGAACACCAGTAAATGTGAGTTCGACCAAACACAGCTGAAGTTCCTTGGTCACCAACTTGATGAGAACGGTTTTCATGTGGACGAGGAGAAAATCAGAAGCATTCGTCAATTCAGAGAACCAGCTTCCATTTCAGAGCTTCGAAGTTTTTTAGGGCTAGCGTCATTCATCAGCGCACATGTCAAAAACTTCGCTGAAATAACCAGCCCTCTGTGGGCCATTACAACCGCCAAGACCTGGGCATGGGGACGTGATCAGAGTCATGCATTTCAGTTGGTTAAAGAGAAAATACTACAAAACTGCATTACTCTCGGGTTTTTTACGGAGAGCGATAGAACCATCGTATACACTGATGCATCCCCAGTCGCGCTAGGCGCGGTCTTGGTACAGGAGGACAATAATGGTTCATCAAGGATTATCAGTTTCGCGTCGAAATCATTGACACCAACCGAAAAAAGATACGCCCAAAATCAACGCGAGGCTCTCGCCGCAGTTTGGGCGGTCGAATATTTTTCGTACTTTTTGCTGGGACGAAAATTTACACTACGAACAGATGCACAAGGAGTATCATTCATTTTGAATCGGTCTAGGGAGGAATCTAAGAGAGCTCTAACGCGAGCTGACGGTTGGGCATTACGACTCAGCCCATACAGGTATTCTTTATTACTACTATTAATTATTCATTCAATGGGTTTAACGTCATTCGTCTGAAACTATACAGGTATGATGTGGAGTATATACGAGGAGCAGAAAACATTGCTGATCCGCCCTCACGTCTTTATAACGGCAACGACAAAGCCTTTGACGACAATTCAAGTCCGTGGGAAATAGCCTCCCTAGAAGCGAACGCCGTTGAATTCCTAACAGATAATGAAATAAGGACAGCTACATCCAATGACTCTATTCTAATGGAAGTAATCAGCTGCTTGCAATCAGGTACATGGCCGGCACACTTGAGGCAATACCAGCAAGTAGAGGATGACTTGACGACACGGGACGGTTTACTAGTGAAGGCCGGCTGCGTCGTCATCCCAACGGCACTGCGAACGACAACTTTGGAGGTTGCCCATAATGGCCATCCTTCGGCTGCGAAGCTAAAGAGCATTTTGAGGCAACGCGTTTGGTGGCCTGGAATGTCAACCGAGGCTCAGAAGTGGGTTGAATCCTGTGAAACGTGTGCGGTTAACGGAAAACCGGAAAAGCCTACTCCAATGCAGCGTGTGTTCGCCCCAAAAGCTGTCTGGGAAACAATAGCGCTCGACTTCAATGGACCATATATCAAGTTTGGAGGTGTATCGATACTCGTTATCGTTGATTACAGGTCTCGCTACCTTATCGCTAGACCTGTAAAGTCAACCAGTTTCGAGTATACGCGGAAAATACTAGACGAAATTTTTGATCGAGAGGGCCTACCGAAGGCTATCAAAACCGACAACGGACCACCTTTCAATGGTGAAGAATATAAAAATTACTGTGCGAAACGAGGCATAAATGCAATCTACTCTACTCCATTATTCCCTCAACAAAACGGGCTAGTTGAGGGATACATGAAGGTTATCAACAAGGCGATGTCAAGTGCAACCATTAACAAAACGAACTATGTAGAAGAGCTGCGCGAAGCGATACATGCGCATAACGCTGCAGAACACAGTATCATAAAGCTACCTCCAGAGGTGGTAATGAGTGGCCGAAAGATTAAACGCAAGCTACCACTACTGGAATACGGCAAAGTAACTATCAACGAGAAACTTCTTAACGAAAGAGACCGGGAAGCAAAGCTGGCGGGAAAAAAGCGTGAGGACGAACGTCGAAGTGCAAGACAAAGCCGAGTCAAGCCTGGTGATAGGGTTATAATTGAGCGCCAAACGCGGGGAAAAGGAGAATCACGTTTCTCTTCCATCAAATATACAGTGATGGAAGAGAAAAATGGAACCCTTACCTTAAGCGATGGCGAAGGTCACGTATTCAAACGCCACATAACTCAAGCTAAGAAAGTTTCCAATTGGCGAAGGTCGCAATTGCTAGGAAATGATAACAATACTTCGGATTCAACAACAGTGACTGAACGAACTACTCGTGAAAGGAAACCTCCGGCCCATTTGAAAGACTACATTCGATCTGCAGCACAGGACGAACCTTAACATTGAATTGAATGAAAAACATATTCTAAATGAATGATCACATGCCACACTTTATTAAAAGGTGAATTCAAGTCCCATCGCGTCGAAAATAACAGAAGAGTAATTAATAAAGTATGTAAGCCTTAAGCAATTTGATCTTTCTTTGTAATATAGTGTATGTAGTGAAAGGCATACCATGATCCGAAACTCCAGAAACCAGAAACTCCAGCTTGTCCGCAATGAAATGCACTTTTTCACGAAGTCCATCCTGCAGTTTTTCATTCAACAGCGCCTTCAGCTCAGATCATAACATATCCTTTATCCTTCGGATCAATTCAGAGAATGAGCATTTGATTGAGCTCGAACTACAGTAGATTCCTTGCAATGAGTGAACAGCATCCTCTCTTTTAGTAGTCGGTCACAGACAATCTCCACTGCAGATGTGAAATTTAAGTTCAATGACCTCGCAACACTTGCATCAGGTTGTTTACATCCGACAGCAAAACAGCTCCCTTCATATGCATAGTTTTCCGGATGGTAAGCGGATCTTCAAGATGAGAAATTAAGTGCTAGAATGAGAAATGAAGCTATTGGTTTTATTGATAATATTAAAATGATGAAACTCACATTGAATCAATAAAAAAACTTGAGAATATGCAGCGTAACTTAGCAGCAGTTTTTCCTCCTTCAACTGTTCACGGAGAAAAAAAATTGGTAAACACAACCAAATATTAGTTATTTTCAAACTAAAGTTTAGGTTGAATATTGCACAAACAAAATTTTAGTTTGACTCAGCCTTGTACGGTGATTGAAACAAACAAATTTCTTGTTTGTTTATTTTGAGGCTTCACATTTGAAATCAACAAAAATTTTGTTAGATTCAAACTAGAACATGGTTGTTTTGTTTGACATTTGTAGGAACAACCAAAAGCTTAGGTTGTTTTAAACTGGAAAATATAAGGTTGAAATTACCAATCTTGAGTTTGTCTCAAACAAATTTATTGTTTAAAATAAACATTTTAATGGCTGTTTTTAGCTCTACTGTTTCAGTTTTTTGCTTTTTTATTTTTCAATCACAAAATAAATACAAAAAATTGAACATTTTATCCATTTATTTTTCCTAAAAATTTCGTGAGCTCAATTGTAAAACTGTTCATTAACAATTAATTATCGAAAACAAAGTGACATCCATGGCCACCAGAGTCACGCGGAAGGATTCTGCTTCGCACTCCTCGTGCGTTATATAATGGAAGTTTTCGAAGTCCATCTGAAATTAAAACCTGATAATGGATATCAGGGATAAATTGATGTAAATGCATTTTATAAATACCTGTTCATGTTTTGGATAAAATGTAGCCACTCTCAAAGCAAAGTAATTTAAAAATACTGTGCTTTACACTTAACACTAGCTACAATCAGTTCCATTTGCAACAACTTTATTGGCTTTACACTTAACACTAGCTACAATCAGTTCCATTTGTAACAACTTTGTTGGCTAGGGAGCAAACTAACTAATATTTAGTTTGGTGGCAATGAAAAAATCAACCTAATAATTATTAAAAACAAAGCAAACATTTGTTCGAAACAAATTGCGTGAAAGTTCAAAACAAACAACATTTGATTAAAAACTACATAATTTCTTAGGTTGATGTTAACTACAAACCAAGTTTGTTTCAATAAAAATAATGACTTTAAATCAACACAAATTCAATTTGAAACAACCAAATTTCGACCTTAAATTTCAACCAACGAAATGGTTGTTTCAAACTAATGTCATTTTTCTCCGTGTTTACATCGTTGAGGATGAAACAAAAACAAATACCAAATGTCATAAACCTACCCCTGCTGCTGAGCATGGATTTGTGCTCCCTCATGACTAAAATTACTTGATACTTGATGCTTGATAAATCTCGCCTTACATATGAAAAGGTGCGATGACCAAAACTTGCGCATATAAAAGTGTTCTTAGTGATCAAAGATTTTTATATCTGTTTTTTCTGGGAAGGGGGAAGATGTGTGGTATAAGCTAACTGCATTACTCAGTGTAACAGTGTAACACTGTTACCCTAGATTCAGTCAGAAAGTTGCGTTACCAAAGTCGACATGGTTATGTCGACCTCGCACGATGATAACTCATATCCGGGCAGGACCAAGCAAGGCATCATTCTTTCGTCACTTTTCTTTCGTAGCGACAACGAGGTAAGACGCGCTCTTTTTCGGGAATAATTCACCACCGGCCGACTGATTGATTCCTCATTTACGCGGAAATTCACAATTATGACTCCAGGAACCATGATTTGTGATCCTGATATTATGACCTAACCAATTTATGAATTTCATGATTTGTAAATCATGATTTGGGGATCAGATTTTTTCCCGTGTAGTAATCCAGGCTACTTTGATCTATTCTACCCGCTAGGAGCACCACTGTTGCCTGCCGAGCAGTTGACTAAGCATGGAGAATGCAAACCCAGTTTATGATTATGAATAGCAATTTATCTTGACGTCCAATCAAAATGTGGTCTTCGCCAAAGTTGTAGCTGAAAGGATTTCACATGAGAAGAGTTTGTTCACTTTTCCATAAAATATTATAGCAAAGAGATAGAGGCCTGGACACAAAAGGTCAGAGCGGTAATTCCCAAAGTGGGCGAATTCGCCCCCCTGGGGGCGATTTTCAGGCTCAAGGGGGCGAAAATTTGTAAAACATAAATTGGGGGGCGAAAAATCCAGAAAGGGGGCGAAAAAACTAACACGAGACCATTTGGAAATAATTACTCATAACCTTTGGAGAACACACATCTGAAGGTTAATTTATTCTAAAGTTAACTAATTCTAGGACTATTTACCCTTAGAGCGTTATATCACTAATCATGGTCATTTTGAAATTATGATATATAACACTTGATGATTGTCAAACTCAAAATATGTGTGCTAAGTATTAAGGTTTTTTTTTGATATCATGTGAGATTCAAGAATGGTCGGTATTTGAGATTTGCCCGAGATCGGAATGATTAGTCACAGATCAATTTTTTTGCAAATGCCCAATATTTTATATAAGGATTTTGAATGTATGGGAATTTTGAGGATAAGAAGGTAATATTTCTTGTAATGGCATCCAGCTTTTAACGGAGAAAAAAACTGCTGTATCCATTTTGATGTTTCGGTTGCACTCATTCTTATCAATTTTTACGGTACAAATCATTTGAGAAACAAATCTTGAAAAATATAGCGATCAAAAATCGGGTTACAACGATAAAACCGCTTGATGCGGAAGACGAAAAACACTCTATTTAAAAATAGATTTAAAGAATTATCAGAGATACGTCAAATTTGAACGTCCGAAAAAAAAAACTGAAATTTTCTTGTGTTGGAAAATAAATACCCTTTTTATATATTGTATTGAAAAACGAGTTGAAAAATATTTGATACATTTTATCAGGGTTTTTGGATTGGATAAATAAAACATTAGGGGCGATTTATTAATTACGTAAGACAATTTTGTTGGTTTTTAGACCCCCCTCTCCCCATAGTAAGATTTTTTGTATGAAAATTAAAAATAATTTGTATGGCGTGTAAGAAATCTCAAATCCCCCCTCCCCCCATAAACCCTTACCTTATTAATGGACGACCCCTTAGCAGAAACATCAAACATTTATTATTCACAATTTATGAAAATTATTGCAGTAATTTTAGAAATAGCAGATATGAAGCAGGTAATGAAAAAATAGTACGAAATCACAATTATCAAATCATATTGAATATTGAAAAAATTGAAAAAAAAAACCGAGAAAATTAATCTGTCATTTTGTACGGGAGATTGTATGCCATTTTCCAACAGCCTACTGATGGCAAGACGAAGTTTGCTGGGACCACTAGTTATAAATAACAATCCACTAAATCAATCCTAATAACTGTAAGTTATCGATATTTAAGAAAATGTTTTTAAATGTACACAATATATATTGTATTATAATTCTATGCGAGTCTAGGACATTTTTGGCGTACAACGCATAATTAAAAAATTTGAATCACATATCGAGGGGGCGATTCTAGATAAATATAGGCCTCAAGGGGGCGAAAGTTGAAAAAGTTTGGGAAGCACTGGGTTAGAGTTTTCCATAGTAATCTCCATATAAACTTTAAATGGCCTGTGCACAGTCAAATTTCTTCCGAATCATTTCAAACTCTGGGAG
Source organism: Aedes aegypti (assembly GCF_002204515.2). Lineage (NCBI taxonomy): Eukaryota > Metazoa > Arthropoda > Insecta > Diptera > Culicidae > Aedes > Aedes aegypti. The sequence continues at coordinate 93,127,967 of NC_035109.1, read as the reverse complement.
GATGCTATTTAGTACAATATAAATCGTGTAAGCATAGGGTAGCCTGAATTTCAAAATTTGCGTCACTCTACTGTCATAGCCAACATAATTTGTTTGAGAAACAAAAAAAATCCACATGCTCGGCTGGGATTCGAACCCAGGACTCTTATATGATAGACAAGCGCTTTACCAACTAAGCTACCGAGCCAGACTCAATAACTCGGTTGCTTAGCTGGTAATGCGCTCGTTCTGCATACAAGAGTCCTGTCTCGAATCCCAGCCAAGCACGTGGATTTTTTCATAATTTCACCCATTATTTGTCCATCTTTACCACGCGTAATGAGTTAATGATTTTAAGGTGACACGAGAGACCGTGTTATTTTCCCTATCTTTTGTCTCACTCTAACAATTATCATCAAAACTTGGCAGAAGCAAATCTCGAGTTTTAGTGAACCAATTAAACTGAAAATTTATTGGGTTGTGCTCTACATATATAGAATTATAGTGATACGCATCGATAGATTGAGTGGTACTTGAGATTTGCTTCTTCAAAGGGATTGGGTGATTATTATACCGTCCCGTGCGGCCTTAAAACCCATGCAGTTTGGATTACCGAACAGCCCAATATATGTGTCAATATTTATTTTCACGTTTTTGAGAATTTTTCGGGATCCCGGGATTATTCGTGAAATAGTAACTTTATTTTCCGTTTCCCGCGAAGTCAAATCCAGGGAAAATTAGAAACTCTGATCACAATTTAAATAGCTTTAAATATCGGATCGTTTTCAAACTGACACAAGTGGTAGCCAAACTAGGTTATCACCATACACTGCTAGCGCTAGGTAGACTGTTCTCATCCACACAACACACGCCTCATTTTTCCGGTTGGTGGCTTTTAATTGCCATAAATTTTCGGCACCGATTGTGCCTGCACTATTTTTTAAATTCGCTTTCCGTACACCCATACTCCGTGCGTTCGTCCCACTGCAAAGAAAGGTTCTTTGCTATTATTTGCTGATATGAATTTAGTTTCGCTTACGGTTCACTTGCCACCAATTGGCGTCGACTTAGTGAACCGAAAATTCCCAGATTACGAACTAAAACAGCGGTCGACTGCAGTTCGAAGCCAAAGGTCTAAATGGTAAAATGCATTATGGGAAATTTATGGCGTGTAGAACACGCCTTACCCACTCGGGTAGAGCACTAGCATGTTTGTACTTTTACCGACACAGTTTCGTCATCACTGATAACGAAAGTAAGTTTGGTTCAACTTTGTTTGTGAAAAAAGGTATTTGAAATAATGAACGTGAAATGTATGAATTTCAAATTTGTTTTCAAAAAATTTGCTAATATATTGCTCAACAGTTACCACGTATTGCCCTAATTGGTGACGAGGTTGAGCCAATGAAGCCGTAAGAAGTTTTCTTGTTCGTTTAAATCGTCGATGAATATTGTAGACATGTTGTTTTGGGTAGTTTTCAAAGGCTTTGTCCAGGTTCTCGTTGAACTCGTCCCGTAGCTTGAGCTTGAGCTTGATTGGCCGCCCGTGGTTGCTACTCTATTTTCGCCAGAACAGCTGCCCTTACACAAGGAACCAACCAAATGACTGCTTGGGACTAACAGGCACCCTCAGTGTATAAGTGCTGGTGATGTTCTATTTTTCGTCAACAATGGCGCCTGCCACGTCAGAATGCAGACCAATGAGGGGAAGCGAGAGAAATTGATGTTGCGTTTAAAACTGATCCACAATTGCCCATTGCACGGTGAGGTCATCAGAAAATCGCTCTCTTTCCCTCCTTCGGGAAACCTGAAACAGGTGGTGGCTGCCACATTCACGTCGGCGGCCCATTTTGATACCCTAAAATTTGAGAAACTAGCAAAAAGCATGCTCCACTCTTCATGGGGTTTGATTGTAGAGAAATGTATAGCTTTTCAGCTAACGTTTTCGATCTCTTCTTCCTTTTTGCAGATGACCCCCACTTCAGTGATCTGGTGTATTCGGCCGAAATCGCCATCGATGGCGGGATCTACCCGGAACGCATCTATCAGGGAAGCAGTGGATCATACTTCGTGAAAAACCCTGCCAAGGTAAGTGTATATCATTTCTCGCAAACTCTGAGATAACGCCCTAAAAGCCATTGGTAGCCACGTGTGTAGCTCGTTGTTTCTGAGCAAAAGAAAGAATAAGCATCCAAACCAACAACACGGGCAGATAGATAACGATCTTTTCTTCCCCATAGCGTTGTTAAATAGCATGAAAATCCATTCAAATGCTCAGAAACAACGAGCTACACACATGGTTACCAATGGCTTTTAGGGCGAGATCAGAAGTTATGCGAGATTTGCGCTGGAAAATCATATCAAATATAACTCATAAGTGCTCCATTCAACGGGAAAATCGAGTCCTCAGCTTTGACCGAACCCATTCCTGCAAAAGTGAGCGCACATCAAACGCCAAAGTGATTTCCATTTAGCTCGTTAAATTAAGCGTTTATCCATTAAATGCGTTACCCACCGCCGGGTTGTAGCTTTCCTTCCGGAATTCAGGGACATCCATTTCCGCTTTTTCATCATGTTTCCAAAAAAATACGCGTAATTGCTCGCCGTTTCGTCGTACATTTTATCTCATCGTCGTCGTCTGGTGCGTCTCCTCCATCACTTACGTTCATCAAACTTTGTCGGAAGATTTTGTGCAAGGAAAAGGAAGAAAACCGTGCTAAAACCAATGGAAATTGATGAGCGGAAATGGATTCACCTCCGCTGGGTTTGGCACAGCTGTGGTTTGTGGGCTGGGTGGATGCTTAATTTGGCGAGCTAAATGCAAAAGGGGTGTCTGCTCTATCGAGGATCTATGGAGAAGACATTGGTATTAATCACACAGCAACTCACGCGTCCATGGGCGTAGCCAGAAGGGGCAGCGGAAGGCCTTTGCCAAACATCATCAAGAATTGCGAATTATTGTTATTACGAAATTCACCATATCTCTAGCGGAGATTGTACCAATAGAACTACTAGTTAACTCATAATAAATTCATTTAGGACGGACAGATGCTGAATTCGAAGAATCTTTCAGAAGATTTCTTTCAATATTCTACCAAATATTTTTCTCACGATTTTTCCAGGATTTTCCCCAAGAATTTCGCAAGCCTAGCAAGGGTATCCGGGGTAATATGCACCACTGAGGCAAACCGATTTTTCGGGGTTTCAATAAATAGTCTAGAATAACTGAGACACTTTTCTTGGAGTTTGTTTCGTAAAATGTTATGTTGAATCAAGGGTGCATATTACCCCTGATTCCCTTAATAGATCTTGGTGTCTATTTCTATACAAGTCTCTTGTGCTTATCCTGCGCGTCGCGTGAGGTGAGACGAGTCGAAAGAGTTGGCAATTGTCGACTCGCTTCCACTTGATTAACATTAGTCGTCTCACGTCACTCGAGGTGAGAGATCCTCTCGACTCACACGCCGCGCAGAATAAGCACATCCATTTTTAATGAAAGGTATCTGATGTCTCTTTTATAGTCAAATATGACCTCAATCGTTTTTCGGGGTTTCTAGAACCACCTTGTCTGTCATGCTTTTTTCAATACCTAATACATGCACTATCACACTTTCACAAAACCCACACCTCTCCGCCTCCAAATGATGGACGTCATTTTTGAATAACCCCTATTTGCTAAACCAAATAACCTCAAAGGCATCTAAAATTTCAAGCAAAACTATCTACCATTACAATGAACAAGTCCAAAACAATACAACTTTCGACAGCATAAGTTATTAGTGTGAATTACTCGATTAAAATTAAGCGACTGAATCAATCGGAAGCACTCCCTTTAAAAAGAGGCCCGTAATCAACCTGAGTTGGGTATGGTATGCAATTGTTAGATTGTATAAGAACACTCCTCCAGGTCTTTGAACAATTATCAAGTTTTTATTTTGTCTAATGGAGTTTTTATACGATTGTTTCATGTTTTGTTGCAACAACGTTTTGCAGGAACTATTAAAAGAATTTATATGAGAGATCTTCGAAATAATTTCATTACTAAACAAAAAGACACGGATACCGTCTTCAACCATTCAGCTGCACAGAGTGTAACTAACATTAGACAACGGACAAGCATGCTCCTAAAGAAAAGTTACAAAAGCTGATGCGGGAATCGAACCCACACCCCATAACACGAATCGCTCAACTGCCTGGCGACACTTCCACATGGCCACAAAGCCCACAAAATCAAGATAGAATTTGCAAAAGAGTTCAAAAATTTATTTATTGTACAAATCCTTCACTCATCCTCCTCGAAGATACGCTTTCAGTGATTTTTACAGAAATTTCTTCAGAAATACATGAGGGACGCACCTAGGGATTTCAACGCTGATACCTCCTGTAATTTCAACAGATACTGTTAACTATCTTGGAGATTTTCTCATGATTTCATCTAAAAAATATCAAGAAGTTATTCCATTGATGTCTCCATTGCTCCCAAAGATAGATTTTCAAATAAATGGTGAAGCTATTACTTGGAGCTGAAGGTATCGTTTGGTAGTTTTTCCAATAATTGAGTCAGAAATTTATCAAAATAATCCAAGACTTTCTAAAGGGTCCGAAGTTGCATCAGAGATCCTTGTACGAGTTCTTTACTGCAGGGGTTGATTCGCATTTTCTTTAGATATGTATTTCATTTGTTTTTATTCTTCTGGAAGTTTACTCACAATTTATTAAAAAAAATCTTGAAGAATTGCTAAATTAATTTCTAAAAGACTGCCTTGGGAATTTCCTGTAAGAATATGGAAAGAAAATCTTCGAATGAAGCCCCGAAAATATTCTTAGATAACTCTAGTTCAAATCTAAGAGAAAGCATAAACAAAAATGTTGGAGTAAAATCCAAAATATCCGTACTGGAAATACCTGGCGGAATATTCCATAACATCTTCAATTATTTCTTTGTTATTAAAAAAAAACAGTTAAAAATAATCTAAAGAATCCCCTGTCCTTTGGTTCAGAAAGGGGTATGGGCGCGTTCTGCCAACTCGGTCGAGGCAGATTTCTTGTGTGAACAAGTTACAACATGGACGTTCTAAAGTGCCAGAATGAAGTGTTGTGCTTGTGGGGAGCACTTGAAGATGGGATGGAAGGTCATTACTTCGCGTTCGTGCTTTACTCCTGCCTATCTTAAAAGTTATATACAATAACCGACCCTAAGTTTAACTATCGAAATTAACAGTTGCCAATACAATAATCGAGTTCACTAACATGTCGTCGCGTTAATTTTATCATAATGATCTTTTATCTACATCCGTCGAACCTTTCTGAATGGCCGTTGTGAGAATATCACCAAGAACTTCTCACATGCATTAAAGCTGAATTGTCCTACATTGAAACATTGAGGTTTTCGCTCTTCTGGATTCATTTTTTGTTGTTCGTCTTCAGTATTGTTGAGATGTCCTGAATGCCGCACATGGCGTACAGTGATCATTGCCATGGAGTTTCTCGTAAGCTGCATGTGGATTGTTATCATGGGAATCCAAAGAGCGAATTTTCTATGATTTCATTGTAGACCAATACAGCAATAAAGCATGTAACAATCATTAACATTTCTTCTCTCTTTATCCTTGTTTTCATATCTAACCCGCCATTACAACGAGGAAAAATCCATTGGAGAGGAAAAACATGGCAGCGTATTGGCCGAGAAAAGTTAAGTATCATGTTTTTGTAAATATTCTTATTACTGATTGCAAGATCAATCAGATTAACTAAATTTTTAACTAATAACAAACTTATTCCACAGAGCTATTTACAAAACACCACCCAAAATCCCTCCTTTCCCATATCCTTAGGCAAAACACTTCACTACCGCTCTATGTATGACTGATTCATGTTCTTTTGACCTTGCATCATTCATACGTGTATTGGAAGTCAAGAGTAGAAGCAAAAGTTAAAGAACCTTCTGGTCAAAGATGTTGCGTTGCCTACTTCCCAAACTCCAAAACCCCCCGGTGTATTATGGACGGTGTGAGTTTTCAAACTTATGCTGGAGACTTGGGCCCTGACCCCCTTGTACATCAATAAAATAAAATAAAAAAAATAATCTAAAGAATCCTCCAAAATTAATTTATAATTTCCTTACAAACAGATAGAGCTTTCACTTTAAAGCTAACTAAATCACTTTTGAAATCTTTTCAAATATTTCTAGACAACACCATAAGATTTCTAAAGCTTCCTCCGAGTATTCGCCTAAAACTTTCATTAGTGGCACCTCCAAGCACTTTTTTACATATTCTGTATAACTCAAAACATCTCTCAATTATTCCTTCAGAAATGCTACTAATCTAGCTTCTGGGATACTTTCAGGGCTATTTCATAGGAAAGTTTTACATTGATTTTTTTTTTTAAATATTACTCCATAAGCCTAGGGCATAACACAAATTATAAGCTAATAATAATCTTACAATAATTCCTTTCAGAACAAGTCTCGATTTTTGCTGAGTATTTTGCATGACAATTCCGGAAATACGTTCAAAAATTTTATCTAAACTTAATCGAAGATTGTTGAAGTATTCCTGGAATTCCACTAGGCACCATTCCATGCCTGATTTCCAAATATTCCTTCTTGAATTCCTGAAATAATTACTTCAAGAATTCTTCCATGACTTTCATTAGATTATTTTTGGGTTTTTACCTAGAAATTTATCCAAGGATTTATTCAGGCACTCTCTATAGAAAGTAGAATAAAAATTTCTCTTGGAATGTTCCTTAAATAGTTTTTCAGATGTATCCTTTCGAATTTTTCCAGGAATTATTCGAGATATTACAGAATGCCTAGAGGAACAGGAACTGAATTCCACCAGAGGTTTTTCTTTAGAGCCTTTTTTTTTGAGAAATTGTTAAAATACATGTAGAAATCATAAGAATACATGTAGAAAAATAATAATTACAAGAGGAGCTTCTGATGAAATTATTTTTTTCTGTTTTGAAAAAAAAATGCTAGAAATTCTTGGCGAAATGATTGAATGAATCTTTGAAGTAGTTTTATTTAACTGCCATTATAAATTCTGAAAAATAATAAGAAACCCTCAATACGCTATTGAAGTTTTCCAAAAGCATGGACGTATGGGTAAAACTTGGGTCGCATTTAATAATTTAAAATCTCTTGTAAAATTATTCCACAAAAGGATCTGATAAAGAATTTATTAAATGGTTCAAGGCAGTATCTCAAAAAAAAAATATCAGGAGTAATGTCAGAAGAAATACACAGAATATTACAGCACAAGTGTTGGATGAATTTTGAAAGATATCATTAAAAAAAACTAAAAAGTAAAAAACTGACTTAATCCTGGACATAATATTAAAAGTAATTCCGGTTGTAATTCCTGAAGCAATTCAAGAAGAAATACCTTCAAGTATCTGTTGAAAAAATCCTGGAGGACTAATTGATGGAATTCCAAAACGAATGCTTTGTGCAATTCTTGGAAAATTCTGAAGAAATCCTGGAGAAAGTTTCTAGAAATACCCTTGAAGTAATTTCTCCCCCACCTACCCACCCCCTTCAGCGTTATGAAATTTGTGAATGGGCCCTAAAGGAATTTTATTCTTAGCAAAGTCTCAAGCTACTGGAAGATGGCTCAAAGAATTCCTGGTCAAAATTCCCACAGGAAACTCGACATTAAAACCTAAAGAATTACAGGAAGTTACGCTGGAGGGGGGGGGCCAGATAGCCGTAGCGGTAAACGCGCAGCTATTCAGCATGGCCATGCTGAGGGTCGTGGGATCGAATCCCACTGGTCGAGGATCTTTTCGTAAAGAAAATTTTCTCGATTCCCAGGGCATACAAGTATCTGTACCTGCCACACGATATACACATGCAAAAATGGTCAATCGGCAAAGAAAGCTCTCAGTTATTAACTGTGGAAGTTCTCATAAGAACATTAATCTGAGAACCAGGTTATGTCCCAGTTGGGATCTAACGCCAGAAAGAAGAAGACGCTGGAGGAAATTCTATCGGAGACTCTCGGCGGCTGATGGCTGGTCTCTTTCTAAAAACTTGGTCACTACTTTAATGCATTTTTTTTATGCTGGCAGTGCATCCTGGTAAAAAAAATCTAGAGGTGCTGGTTTTCCCGGTTCTTCTGAAATATCTTCTAAAATCCCTCGAGGCAAAACTTCAGGAATTCTTCCAGGGATTACTTCACCGAGTTCTTCTGGATTCTGGAATACATTCCTTTCGAACTTTCTCCAGCGGATTTACTTTCCAGATTAGGACTCTTATGCCAATTGTATAAATTATTCAATCTTTTTCATACGGATTTCTTCAAGAATTTATGCACCACGGTGCTCCCTTGACTGTTATTATCAGAAAAAAATGCCTTATATCGCTTGAGCCTATGAACAATCAGTCAATTGTGAAAGACTGACGGCATGTAAGTGCAATGTGTCGTTGAAAACATTTGAACATGCTAACCGGTATTAGAATGCCTAATTAATCTATTTAAAATTAATGATAGTAATCATTAATACGTTTGAAAAAGGGCGTAACTCAAAATTTCGACGATCTTTTCATTCAAAACTCCTCTCTGAGGTTACACATAACTAGAAACACCAAATTTGAAGCAAATTTTTATGGTTTATTTCTTCTAATAATCATGACCAATAAAAATCCGTTTAAATTTCTCAGATTTCCTTTGTGAACTTATACAATATATATACTTCAGAAATAGGGGCTGAATAGGGGCCCAGATAGCCGTAGCGGTAAACGCGCAGCTATTCAGCATGACCATGCTGAGGGTCGTGGGTTCGAATCCCGCTAGTCGAGGATCTTTTCGTAAAGGAAATTTTCTCGATTCCCAGGGCATAGAGTATCTTCGTACCTGCCACACGATATACATATGCAAAAATGGTCAATCGGCAAAGAAAGCTCTCAGTTAACAACTGTGGAAGTGCTCATAAGAACACTAATCTGAGAAGCAGGCTTTGTCCCAGTTGGGACGTAACGCCAGAAAGAAGATATTTCAGAAATCTATTAGAAAACCCTTCCAGGAATTACTCAGTAAATTCGGACATGAATTCCTCATGAAGTGCCTTCAGAAACTTCTCTTCAGCATTTCATCCAGGGATTACTCCGGCAGTTTTTCATTCCTTTTTTTGAATATTTTTTTCGCACACATTTTTTTTCGATCCCTTCCGATGTTTTCCAAGGTATCTTACTTATTCGACAGAATATTTTTTCTATAGAGTGTCTGTATCAATGGTTGTAATGTACCAGTAGATTGGTCTAAGAAATGAATCATATATGATTTGATTGGATATTATTTCTTTTTTGAACTTTGCAACCTCACTATCTTTGTTAATCAGGAGACGCACTCGACGAAAATCTTTAGTTTTTAGTTTTTATATGCTTTTGCTATTCAGCTATATTCTGGTAATAAAATTTTCAAAAAAAGTAGTGGAGGCTCAAGTACCCAAAACACATTTTTGCTGAATATGAGTTGTAAAAACGCTCTCAAGCGTACTCCAACATGATAAACTGGTATTGAAATATAAATAATAAATGTTACTTGGGTATAAGAGGTGGACATAATTACTAACTGTTACTAACTGTAACGGCAGAGTGATCATTCTCTCATTGTAACATTTTTACAGTATGAAGAAATACTACTATTCGTTTATTACGAACCATATGTTATGCAAAAGTGACACTAAAGTGCGTTCAATTGCATTTTACAGTTGTGTTTGAATTAAAATTAGCATTTTATTGCTTTCTTTTGCTAATGTTAAATATTTGCAATGGAAAGCACTGCAATAAAAGAAATAGCGATGCACGAATGTCTACTGTATAACACATCCAATTATCAAGGAAAAACTACTTAGATATTTGATAAATGGATTCTTCGTACTTAAGAATCAAATAATTGTTTAACCCTCTAATACAAATTTTGTATATTTTTTCGTAGCTTGGAAATCAAAATGTTTTTATTTTTGGCCTATATTTTGACTCATAACAGGCAAATTAGAAAAGTTTTTTATGACTTTTGAAACTTTTTTGTATTTTTAGAAATTGTTTGAAAAATTGCATTCTTATATAACCTACAAATGCCTGGGGTTCATTTAACGTGTAATATAAAAAATCGTACCTTTTATATTTTTGTACGATCAACCTATCACAAAAGAAGAGCCTGGTGGTATTAATATAATTTCAAACCTGTTTTTCGGTTAGTTACACGGAAAATAAAATACGCTCCGAAAAAAAAATAAAAAAAATAATGTTTTTAAAAGTGCCGTAAAAATTTAAATTTTTATTATTGCCAAAAATCAACTTAGTTCCTATTCTTTTTTTTTTTGGTTTCTGTTTGTTTTTTTTTTCAGACATGAACATTCTAAAGTTCCTGTTTTTAAGAAACTTAGTGGCTGCCAGCCTTAGAAATCGATGGCCTTAGGTCGTTCGGGCTACTTGCGCCTTCGCTCAAATTTGCACACATTTTCCGATCCATTCAAACCCGTTGCCTAGTCGATAATTTGAATTAAATCGCATTTTGCAAACCACTTTACTTAATGTAATAGTAATACAATGAGGAAGGTATACATCCTTCATAGTGTTACGTTTTATGCAAAAGTTAATAAAAAAAAAAACTAACCAATAAAAGTCACACAAAGCCCCTCTGATGAAAACCTGGAAACGCCCATACACGCATCCATTGTGAAATGCTCAAATGATGAATAATTTAGCCATCAGATAAGAGGTAAACTGTAAATTTCCCCTTCAATTACAGAAAGTAGTAGCGGTGTTCAAACCGAAGGATGAAGAACCCTACGGAAGGCTCAATCCAAAGTGGACCAAATGGATGCACAAACTGTGCTGTCCATGCTGCTTCGGGCGAGCATGTCTCATTCCCAATCAAGGGTAAGGATGTCGCTCGTCTAATTACGCGGGACATAATTAGATAACCGAAATCGTTTTCTTTTTTAGCTATCTCTCGGAAGCCGGCGCCAGTCTAGTGGATCAGAAGCTAAATCTAAACATAGTACCAAAAACCCGCGTTGTCCGACTGGTTTCGGAGACGTTCAACTACCCGCGTATCGATCGCCAAAAAGCCCGGATAAAGAAAACCATCAAGGAGCGAATACCGGCAGCCCGTTTCAATCGGATGAGCCTTCCGCCGAAGACGGGCTCATTTCAGTTGTTCGTCGACGGTTACAAAGATGCCGACTATTGGCTGCGACGGTTCGAGCAGGAACCACTTCCTACTCGATTATCGCAAAAGTTTCAGCTCCAGTTCGAACGGTTAGTGGTGTTGGACTACATCATACGGAACACAGATCGTGGCAACGACAACTGGCTCATCAAATACGAACAACCATCGATAGTGGCGCAAGTTAACGGCGGTACGCCAAATGGAATGCCTCGAAGTAGCAGTCGGTTAGAGATGACCGAGAACACCGACTGGAATTTGGTTCAGCTGCCGGAAATTAGGATTGCCGCCATCGATAATGGGCTGGCGTTTCCCTTCAAGCATCCGGACTCGTGGCGAGCCTATCCCTACCACTGGGCTTGGCTGCCGCAGGCCAAGATACCATTCAGTCAGGACATCAAGGATCTCATTTTGCCCCTGCTGTCCGATCAGAACTTCGTGGAGGAATTGTGCAACGAGCTGTTCGAGCTGTTCCGCCAGGACAAGGGCTTCGATCGGAGCCTGTTCGAGCGGCAAATGTCTGTGATGCGCGGCCAGATCCTGAATCTGACGCAGGCCCTCAAGGACGGCAAAAGTCCGGTACAGCTGGTCCAGATGCCGGCTGTCATTGTTGAACGGTAAGTACGTTGCGGATGTTTTTTGTATTGCCTATTGTTTTGACGAAAGGGGTCATAACTCGACACAACTGAAGCATAATTTCCAGAGCTGGTTGCAGGTTTCTTTGCAAAGTCTTGGCTTCTATTTGAATGCTAGTCTCTAAAACACCTCTGTTTTTAATGGAACTTCTCTAAACTGTCTTTTTCAATCAAAATGGTCTCTTGAGTCCACTATTTTCCTTCTCCTCGCAGTGAATTCTGATTCGAAAACCCCAACCACGAATTTCCTCTGGGATTACTCAAAAAAAAAATGCAAAATGCTATTCATGGATTTCCTTTAGAGATTGTTCCACCAATTTCTGTATTCCACCGATTTTCCAATTAGTTACTTTGGCATATCTTCCAAAGATTCCTATAAGTGTTCTTCCATGAAAAATCCAGGATTTTTCAGGAAATTGGTTAAAGGTTTTTCCAAGAACCCCTCAAGGAGTTCCTACGTCGTTTTTTTTTTTTTGTTATTTTATCAGCCAATTCCTTCGTGAATGCATCTATGGTTTTTGTCAAGAATTGCTCCAAAACTCCTCAAGGGATTATTCCCGGAAATCTCTTAGGAACTCTTTTTCAATGATGAACTTAATAAATCCCACGATTGCTCCTGTAATTCTGGAGTAATTTTTCAAGTAAAATTTGTATAGATTCCTAAATATTTCATTTAAGGTTTTACATCAGCAAATACTACAGGATTATTCCGACAATTTTTGCTCAAGTTTCTTCAGGAATAGTGTTCAGTATCAATTTGTGTGATTTGTGCTTACGTAAGAACAACACGACATTCACGAAACGTGACGCGAGACAAGACATAACACTTATAGTTCTTACTATCGTCAAAAAGTTTTAAAATTTACCTTTCTGTCGACCGGTTTCGGGCGCGATGTAGCCCATCTAGGTACCTTACCTTTTGCAGTACCAAAGAAACCAAATGCAGTACTAGAAGTACCCAATCTGAACCCGAGTTAGACGGACCTGGTTAAAGGCTCAATACAATCTCACTGAATAATATGGTGGATTCTCACAAACTCCTGATCATTTAATTCATACCTGAGAAAACATGTAAGGTATATTGGAGGAAAATCTAAAGGCAGATCAATTGCTCATACAAGTTTATACAGGATTCTCATACAAATTTCACAGAAAACTTGGGCATGACTCTCACAAAATATTGGGCAAGATTGTCACAGAATCCGTAGTAGGATTCCACGTAATCCCATTCATAACCGAATATGATGCATTATCCTGGTTCGCACATAAACTTTAAAGAATTTCATACAGAAAAAACTTTTACAGATTCTAGCACAGGATGTTGAAATAAGTCTTGATGGGGTTCTGACGGAATCCTTAGGGCAATTTCTGAAGAGTTCTGCGCAGAATTTTCACAATATCCGGGACTTTTGTCTAAGAAACCCCTGGGTAGGATTTCCAAATATTTCAAAAGAGTTTCTGATAGAATCGTATGAAAATTTCTGACAGAATTCTAGGATCATTGAATCATGCACAACATACCTACAGGGTTTATGGCAGTATTAATAAAGGAATTCAAAATCTGAATTCTGACGAAATTCTAAGCAAATTCTCTAAAAATCTTCGACAAGACTCGAGACTTATCTGATAAGTGAATATCTATTTTCAATCCTTCCAAAAGATTTTTTATCAAATTCATTTGCTTTCACCAAAATTTTTGAAATGACTATATGCAGTGAAATCAATTGGTCCGCTACACAAAATCGCATCTGAGATTTGGCCCGCGATCCGTAAAGGTTAAGCAGGCCTGTACTACATGAGTCATCCAACAATGTGTCATGAATTTGATCAGAAACTGTACTAAAAACACCAACATTGCTCTAGACAGGGATTGTGTATTTTTTTTTAACCTTCAAGAATTACTCATGGGATTATCTCAGGATACGTCCAGAATACCTCAATAAAATTTTTGAATTTCCGAGATTCCTTCTGATTTTGTTTTTAGGTGGAATATTTCAGCTTCTTCTTCAGAGATTTTATCCACCAGATTTCACCAGAGAGTTTTCTACGAATTGCACATAAGAACTTGTTTTGGAGACTCCCAAAGAAATTCATCGAGAAATTCTTACAAAGATTTCAGGATTTTTTTTTTGGTTTCCTATCTTTGAAGTTTTTCTATGTATTTTCTACACCAAATATAACATATTTTTTCTAGGAATATCTCTGTTTTTTGGATTTCATTCAGGAATTTCTTTAATTACGCATTTTGGAGAATCCTAATTTAGTGAGTAAATTAAGTGTTACAAATGTATCCAAGAATCTATGAATATTTTGAAGAATTCCTCTGCGAAATCCCAATAGAAAGTTGTTTATTATATTTTATCCGATGTAATATTCAGCTCGCAGGAATTAAGGTATTCCGATGAGTTTAATATGAAAATGGTCTGGTTCCACATCAGATACAATCAGAATAACTGAGCATAATATCGCGATTCATCTCAAATTCTACCAGCTTCAGAAATGATAGATTTACTGCGCCTAAACTTCCATAATATGCAGTAGTGTCAAATTGCTTAGCCCTGCAAAACAAGAAAATAAAACTAATGTCGTTTTTCTTTACTTGCACCGCCTGCACCGTTTTCCCACCGGTGTAGCAAAAGTTGCACCCAAACCGTTTTTTTATTCCGCAGGTAGCACACCATTTTTACACTCGATCGCCACCGGCGCAGAAAATCCTACACCCTGATCGAATTGGGTGTAGCAGGTAATGCACTATTTTTACCAATACATGTATGGTTCTTAGCTGTCAGTGGCGTTCTTGTTTTGGTTATTTTGGACGTTTTGGAAGGTTTCTTTGTTTTCAGTAACGAACAAGCAAGATTCTTTATTTGCGCTCATTTTCGACTGCGCGGATGAAATGTATTTATTGCAGAATTTAATCGTTTTATTCGTCTTTTTATTCAGTTATTCAAAGAAATATTCTTGGCATTTATTAATGCTGCAAAAATTACAATAAACACAGATTATATAAGAATTATAAGGGATACTATTATGTTAGTATGTTTTATAAGCAGGAGCTTTTACGACTTATGTCAGAAAATGGAATTCTTCAATCCGATGTTTGGATTACATGTATACCAGTAAATACCACAATAAAAAATATACTGACAAATTTTCCGAAATTTGCTTAAGGGTGCCAACAAAATAGAAACAGCAGCGGCTGGATCTGTATGTTCCCAAATGTTATACTAGGATTCCAAAATCTCTGGTTATATTTTTTCAAAAATAGTCGATTGACGAGAAATCGACATTGATTTCATTCATTCTTATTACAAAAAAAAACTGATTCACCTTTTTCATCGTAAGCTAGAAACATTGCGGAAATATGAGTGGATGATGAAGTCCAACAAGTCCTTACAGTATTGAAATATGAAAATGCTGAATTTTGAATATATTTTATTGAATTATGAAATATCATGACATCAGTTCCCAGGAAAAAATGATTTATTCTCATATACCAAACATTCATTTTCGTCCACGGCATATTAATGTTTTCAGCCAGTGCTGATAAACACTATTGACAAACTATCCAAAACACAAACTAATCTAATGTTTCCGAAATTCTTACAGCACATAATGGATAACAGAAACAGCTGATCTATCTGTTTGAAAAATGACATTTTGTTTTGATCAACGCCTTCACTAACACCATCATACGCTGTCAAAATATTGCACCGAAACCGTTCTATTTTCCGGTGTCAATTGTTACACTCGCACGGTGCACCGTCGGGAATAATCGAAAACGACATAAGCAATAAGCGACTTCCGCACATGTTGCACTAGAATGCTAAAATTTGATTTGAAACCCTAGACTAATTTAGCATATATTACTACTTTACTTCATTTTATATCACGGTCACAGCTGTATAATATGGCGACCGTGACAGGACATTCAAGCTTTTGCAAAAGATCTAAATAGAAATCTTTCATTCATAATTGGCCAAATTTCTTGCTAGGAATCCGCAATAAGGACCTTACCAGCAAAACTGTTAACCCACTAAGATTTCACCATCTGTCAACTATCGCGTGAGTAATTCGACAACAACTTCGGAAGCAGAGCAATTCCTTTTCATGTAGGACGGTTACTATAAATACCATGTATGACGAAGTTCCTCTCAAACGTAGACCCGTAGCTTATAGAATTTAAGCTAAATGGGTTCTTTTTTGAAATGTAAGATTTCAAACGCACGCTACAGCGTTTCCTTCAACAATTTCATTTCAATTCTAGCTCCAAAAATTAGTCCAGGAATGACTTCTAAAATAATTTCAAATCTCTTTCACGTTTTTTAAACGAATTTTTCTTGGTGTGACTTTAATGTAATCAGATAAGATAGTAGTTCACGCAACAAGTTGCAGAATGATGATTTTTACAGCACGAGTTCTACATTGATCGAGGCTTGCCGAGTTGGATAATTATGACGAGTTCTGTAATAATCGAGTTCTGCAACGAGTTACGTACAATATATATATTTTTTTTTAAATAGAGAGATGACCACTTGAGAGTATCAGAAATCATATCGGGATGCATTCATCATTATTTGGCAATTTATAAAAACTATTATTTAATGATTCATTGCGAAACTCAATACAGTTGAAAAAAAACGTTGCATAATAGTCAGTTGCGCAATGGCAATTACGATATTGCGTAATGACAGATATTGTATAATTCAGTGCAGGAAAGTAGGCCGTTTCATGATGCCGTTGGCGTGATGAAGAACAGCCTGATCTACTACATTTAAAAAAATAATTAAAATTAAAAAAATCTAAATGCCTATTAAAAAATAATTTCTAAAGTTTCATTTTTCAGTTTAATTGACCTCCGTACATAAACACTATATTTGATGCCCAAAAAGGTCCATGCGTGATAAAAATTCACTGAAGGTAGTTTTTTTTCTCTGTATTCTGCTCTGTATTCATTTTACCACCAATTCCCTAAACGTTTAATTATGATCTTGATCAACCGTCGTTCAGAGATATCACCGATTATGCAATGATTTTACATCATCAGAATAATTATCATCGATAACCACTTTCATATATTAAATGTACATTTTTTTGTCTTCCCCAACTGCAGATCAAAAGTGAACCCATCAGGACGATTTTTCTCATTCCAACAGCGCTTCCAAAACAAGAGCCCATTCTTCTCCTGGTGTTAGAGGAAAAAAAATCCACTAACGAGTCATAACTAAACGAATAACAACTGAAAACACCGAAATTAGGTTTGAATCTAACAACAAAATGAAAAGTTAAGTGACTTGCGGCGAACGGCGCTCTTTAGGTGGAACAATGTTCTGGGAACACTTATCGTTTGTATGTAATCGAGGTAATGAAATGGAAACGTTATAAATTATATATATTGCATAGTGAAACAAACTGTATGTATTTATCATTCAAATTACGAGAAAAATAAAGTTATGCATAGTATAAAATTATACTATTGAAGGTGAATTATTAGAATGTCTTGCGAAATTCTCTTTTTTGTATATTTATTGTCGAACAACAGTCTGGGTTATTTATTGCTTAACGTCTACCAGTTGCAATCTTATGTATATAAGTCAAAAACGCAGAAGATAATTTCAGAAAATTTTAAGACTTTTTGTTTTATCATTGGTGTACCAAAAACAGTTCCAAAATGTTGAATTCAAAATGTTGAAACATGAGTAAAACATTTCAATGTGACACTTGAAAAGTAGCGAGGAGTCAAATCAAACATCACTAGTCTTATTTAATAAAAAAATACATTACTACTAGAGAGCAGTAAATACATAAATCTAAATTTGAAACAAATTCGTCATACGAAAATGATGTACAATAGCGAAAAATAGCGAGGAAAAAGCGCAGAACCGGTTGGTCCAAAGATGTTGAAATTTTCGACAAATTTCGTAAAAAACAAAACAAAAACCCACGTAATCAGATTCAGAATAGTAAAGAATGATGTAGGGTAGATACATTTCAGTAGCTAGGTAGAACACAACTAGGCAATTATCTCACCAAGTATCACAGAATGGAAAATTGAAGAAGAACCAGTCGTGAGACTGAAATGAGTCAATCCGTATCAACAGTGAAGAGATTTGTTTTCATCATCTTCAAACATCAAATCTATACAGACACAGGTACACAGTACACAAAACCACTCAGAAACATAGAGTCCTCAATAGGCCAATTATGTTTTACAATCAGTTACACTAGACCCGACAAGTGAATCAATAATAATCATCAAATACAGTATACCAGCAGCTTGTGTTTCGAATTGCGATGACATTCCTTGAGAAATGAGTCAAACACTCACAAAATATTATTAACCCAAATGTTTATATTTAAATTTGCATTTGCGATTTATTATCTACTGTTGAATTGTTACAAGTAAGGCGCCAGAGACGAACCAGCCACGATCTGAGCTGAAAGTCTCTTTAATAAAGATAATAATAATAACAACTAAGGCAATTGGCGTGTCAACTTTCTCCGCTGTTCACAAGGTAATTATTTACGGTCGTGCCCAATTCCTAGACACGCAATCCTAATAAAAGGAGTGAAACTTCCACCATTCAAACATAGTTTGTCAACTGTTCTTTCGCTATCTTTATAGGGGAGGTGTATCAGTTTTGGCCACCCTAAGGAAAAATATTGTTTATACAATAATCAAAAAAACCTTGGGTTACATTAAACGAAAGCTTTCAATCCATGCTCAGCAGGGAAAATATGAAAACTTATCAGAAACTTTGTTTTTGTATTAAAAATGGGGGTGGCGAATACTGGACTACTTGCACCAGTATTCGCCACGATTTTAATTTCGGTTCCTGAATTCGCCAACTACGTTGATTTTCTTATGGAGGGTGGCGAATCAGGAACACCATGGCGAAAAATAGGTGCAAAGAAGCAAAAAAATTAAGGAAAATGATTTTTTTCTATTATTTTCTGAGAATTTTTTGCGGCATACTGTTTCCGTATCATCTTAAAGCAATTCAGCGAACACTACACAATTGTCAACCATATATGTCGTAAAACGGTATATAAGCCAGGATGGCGAATAACTGGTACATGGCGAATACCGGTACATCTTCCCTATACTATATAGAATAATAGCATTGCAGTTTCTACTTTTTATTACTGAGATTCGTGGACGGCACCATTTTTACAGGGCTTTTTGCTGGCATTCTTGCAACAGGCAACGTGCGTATCCTTCCAGCTTAAGCCACCTTCAGGATACTGGGTTCGCCGTAGAGTTGTGCGATCTTGTGGTTCATTCTTCGCCGCCATACACCGTTCTCCTGCACGTCGCCGACGATCGTCCTTAGCACTAGGCGTTCGAAAATACCAAGAGCCTGCAAGTCCTCCTCGAGTATAGTCCACGTTTCATGCCCGTAGAGGATTACCGATCTTGTGAGCGTTTTGAACATCGTGCATTTGGTGCGGGGGTGAATCTTTCTTGACCGCAGTTTCTTCTGAAGCCCAAAGTAGGCACGACTTCCGCTGACGATGTGCCTTCGTATTCCCCGACTAACATTGTTGTCAGCCGTCAATAAGGATCCGAGGTAGACGAACTCGTCCACCACCTTGAAGGTATCACCGTCTATCGTAACACTGCTTCCTAGGCGGGCCCTGTCGCGCTCAGTTCCGCCAACCAGCATGTACTTTGTTTTCGACGCATTCACCATTAGCCCAGCTCTTGTTGCTTTGCGTTCAAAGCGGGTGAACAAATCTGCCACCGTTTCAAATATTCTCCCAATAATATCCATGTCGTCTGCGAAGCAAACAAATTGTCCGGATCTCGTGAAAATCGTGCCTCGACTGTTAAGTCCGGCTCTCCGCATGACACCTTCAAACGCAATATTGAACAACAGGCACGAAAGTCCGTCGCCCTTTTTGAGTCCCCGCCGAGACTCGAACGAACTGGTTTGTTCGCCCGAAATCTTCACGCAGTTTTGCACACCGTCCATCGTTGCTCTAATCAATCTTGTGAGCTTCCCGGGAAAGGTTTTCTCGTTCATGATCTTCCATAGCTCTGCACGGTCAATACTGTCGTATGCCGCCTTGAAATCGATGTACAAATGGTGCGTAGGGACCTGGTACTCACGGCATTTCTGGAGGATTTGCCGCACGGAAAAGATCTGGTCCGTTGTCGAGCGGCCGTCGATGAAACCTGCTTGATAACTTTCCACGAACTCGTTTGCTATGGACCAATGCACGAATTCACGAATTTGACGTTTGAGCGGTGCCGAATTCACTGGTTTCCATGGTCACATAAATAACATGGCACCGCTCAAACGTCAAAAAGTGAACCCGTGCATGGGTCCATAGGTGACGACAGAAGAGAATCTGGGATAGCACTTTGTAGGCGGCGTTTAGGATAGTGATTGCACGATAATTTTCACACTCCAGTTTGTCGCCCTTTTTGTAGATAAGGCATCCGCGTTTCTTGAGAACGGTACAGCAACTCCATCTCTCGGCATTCCACCTCTTCCAGGCGGCGCTTTTTGTCCCGGAATAGGCGGGTTTGCTGTTTCCGCTTCAGTCTGTATCGTTCCACGTTTTGTCGCGTACCATGCTGCAGCATTGCAGCCCGCGCTGCATTCTTCTCCTCTAAAACCTCCTGGCACTCCTCGTCGACCCAATCGTTTCTCGAGCTCCGTTCCACATATCCGACAACGCTTTCGGCAGCGTCGTTAATGGCTGCTTTGATTGTCCTCCAGCAGTCCTCAAGAGCTGAGACGAGACTCGCGAAGACGGTCTTCTTTTTCTGTGATTGCTGAGTTTTTTCTTATTCCACTTTGTGTTTATACTAATTATACGCATGCTGTTCAAAACCTCACATGAACCTCTCAGCAAAAAATGATTGAGTTTGCATCACATCGAATCATAAATAGCCGTTTGAGTGAAATTTCACGCCAGCAAACGTAGCAGACATTAGAAATAATTAATCTTCTGCTTAGATTTATCTGCAACTTTGGAAGAAACTGCTCCGTCGACTGAGGTTTTTAATAACAGTTTACTTTGAACACAATACTTTTCACTTTTTCAGTCATAAAAACGGTGGGCTGCATTTGACGTTTCGTGAGAGGGGAATCTGGGCTGCATATGACGTTGATATTTTTCCTCTTCGCGAGTCTCTCTCAGCTCAAGAGAGGCCCTATCGAGCTCGCCCTTATACGGCAACGCTGCCTCATGATGATGCGCGTATACGCGTCGCGCTAGATTGTACCGAGGCGGGCGTTGGTACCGTACATCGTTGATGACGGATAGTTTTGGGCGCAGTTTCACCATCACCAGGTAGAGGTCGGAGTCAATGTTAGCGCCACGATAGGTTCTGACGTCGGTTATGTCGGAGAAGTGCCGTCCATCGATCAAAACGTGTCGATTTGCGATTTTGTCTGCTGAGGTGATCTCCAGCTCTCCATATTCTTGGAGGTGGCAAAATCTATCAGTCGTAAGCCGTTCTCGTTCGTCAGCCGGTGGGCGCTGAACTTTCCAATCGTCGGTCTGAACTCCTGCTCCTGGCCAACCTGAGCGTTCAAATCTCCTATGATGATCTTGACGTCGTGGCTGGGGCAGCGGTCGTACTCTAATTCGAGCTGTGTGTAAAATGCGTCCTTGTCGTCATCAGTGCTTCCGGAGTGTGGGCTATGCACGTTGGTTATGCTGAAGTTAAAGAATCGGCCTTTGATTCTTAACTTGCACATTCGTTCTTTGATCGGCCACCACCCCATCACGCGCCTTTGCATATCACCCATCACTATAAAAGCTATTCCCAGTTCACGTGTGTTATTGCAGCTCTGGTAGATGGTATGATTACCTCTGAACGTTCGCACCATTGCTTCTGTCCAGCACACCTCCTGCAGCGCTACGAGAGTATGCTTCAGATGAAGTTGAGAGATTTACAGTTTCACGTACCGAGTTTCCAATCGCTAGTTTAAATGTATGGAAGGCCATAGTGCACAGTTGAGCTTAGAGTCCTTCTCTGGCACTCGAACGATGATCAGCCACCCATGACATGGGGAACAGACGCTGTTGTGAGCCGCTCCTAACATGGAGTACAGACGTTCCAGGTTAGCGGAACCAAATGACCAAATGCCGTGAAATGACATAAGTGTGAGCATGAAAATGTATATCATTGAATGAAAATATTTTCGACAAGGTGACAATTAAAATATAACAATAAATTGCAACATTTTTCAACATTGAGAATGATTTTCAAAAATTTGAATATTGATAAGATCTTTTAAAAAATGGAAAATTAAAATTTAAAACGTCAAACCCTAAGATCTATTTATGCTAAGAATTATCGTGATGAAATCATTTCTCTTAGGGTAAAGATCGTTTCTAATGTTCCAAGAAGATTTTTACATTTAAATTTTCAATCTATTTAGAAATGGAACCATTTTTTGAACTAGACTTCATAAATACCGTTTTGACTCATATTCCGAACACTTAAGGTCAACAGTGACTTCAAATGCATCTGATAAGCATAAATTAACTGATAATTGTGAAAAAAAAAAATCTTCGCGAAGCCTAACTGTTAGCTGTTGAGTGTGCCTATAAAAATGTTTATTTAAGCTTGTTTAGTATTGTTTTTACATAAAAGTATGGAACAACATTTTGTTTCAAATGCCGAACACTGTATTCATTCTGTCTCATATTCCGAACATCTTGATTCAAATTCCGAACAGCACGAATAAATCGAGTTCAAATGAATAATTTCGAAACAAATTTATCTGAGCTAGTTCTAGTGGTCTCGAACTAGAGAATCGTCACTACTCCCGAGGTATAAAACATATTGGAAGATGTTAAAATTGATTTGCAATTGACTGACATTTCCTGGTAGTTTCATGACATATTTCAGCGAAATATTTCAACCTAGTCGCCATACAAAAACGGAGTGTTCGGAATATGAGTCTGTTCGGAATTTGAGACAAATCGGTACACTTTTTCAGAGCACTAATCGAAAAAAAATCTAGTTTTCATTGTACCGTTTTGACTCATATTCCGAACACTTAAGGTCAACAGTAACTTCGAATGCATCCGATAGGCATAAATCAGAAAATATTTGTGAAAATTGTAATTTATCCGCAAATACTAACTGTTACCTGTTGGATGTGACGATAAAATTGTTTGTTTGAACTTGTTTAGTATTGTTTTTAAGCAAAAGTATGGAACAACATTTTGATTCAAATGCCGAACACTGTGTTCATTCTGTCTCATATTCCGAACACCTTGATTCAAATTCCGAACAGCACGAATAAATCGTATTCAAATGAATAGTTTTGCAAATAAATTTATCTGAGCTAGTTTTACTGGTCTCGAACTAGAGAATTGTCACTATTCCCGAGGTATAAAATAGATTGGAATACGGTAAAACTGAATAGCAATTGACTGCCATTTCCTTTTAATTTGATGACATATTTCAGCGAAACATTTCAACCAAATCGCCATACAAAAATCGAGTGTTCGGAATATGAGTCTGTTCGGAATTTGAGACAAAACGGTACATTGTAGTGGGAAAAAATCGAAGTCGGTTTGTAAGGAAACTTCAAATTTCGCGGACTTTTTTGATCAGAATTTGTATTAAAATGTAAGCTTTCAATACAGATACGTATAATCGAATGTTGACTCTTAGACAAAACAAAATGTCGACTGTTTATGCAAAATAATGAATGAAACTAAACATTTTTTTATTTCCAAGACTGCGATGTTGACGTTGCATTTTTGTATTCTAAATAGCTGTGATTTGTACCATTATTTGCCCTATTTCATTACATTTTCTTATTTTCGCGACCAAGATCAAATGTCGCCGAGTTTTGTAACTTCTGAAATGTCCTGTTTTTGTTATTTGTTTGCCCCATTTTCATCTTGTTAGCATCAACCTATACCCCGCCATACCCTAGTTCTTATTGGAATAACCCATTTAACAACAGATGAAAATAAATCTGCATCTGGTAAAGGTGAATCTAAGTAAAAATGAGCTACCGGCCAGAAAAACTTATGCTAAAAACGAAATTTTCACGAGTTTTGGTTAAAATGAAATACTTAATTGAGATTAACGTTGTTTAAAGTTATTTGGACATATGTACCTATTCAGGTTCAATACGGAAAGAAAACCATGAAATTTATGTATTCTGAAATGTTTTAAATGAATATGTTTGGAAATCTGGTTTTGCCAGCTTTTTGAATAGAACTCCCGGAGAGGATTTCCTGGGTAGTTCCATTTAATTGAAGAATTAATCATCTCTGTTCAGACAAAAATTATCGCGTAATTTACTTTTCACGTCATACCATCCAATGTCATCATTAGATCACTAATTTCAATATTTATTTATTGTTTTTTGTAATAATTAATAACAGTTTTTAATCATATAAATATCTTTTTGACGATATGTTTTTTCCAAGAAAGATTATATGCAATTCAAATCTTTCGAGAGACGAATTTCACGCCAACTCGACAAAGGGATTGGCAGCACCCCTTCAAAATTCAATGAAACTTTCTGGGTGTGAAGACTATGTGAAACTAAGATACTTTACATACTTTGTTTTTTTTTTTTCAAAATCGATCTAGAACATTTGGAAAGGGTTTGGAAAAAAACGTTTTCTACACTGAAAAAAAAACATGATTCAAATCTTTAAAGTCGATTTAAAAAACGGCCATTTCAGATTTTGATCATCCTCAAGCCAAAAGTTTCGTAATTAAATTTACTAAAAGTCGTCCATACATTGCAAATTGGGCATATTTTAGGGAAAAAAGTATTTCTAACATCTAACATTCAATAGTCTAGTATGATCATATTTTCAAGTGATAAATAAGTTTTAATCACATAATAGATCATATTTGTTTTATTGGGAGCAGCTAAAAGAAATAAAACGGAATTAGAGTTTTTTTAAACAAGTTCAAAAGCGTCCATTGATGATGTCTTATAAAGAGGCGTACATGATTTTTGAAGAAAGATGCCAAAATTTAGAAATTGGTTTTACTATGTTGAGGCCTAAACATTGTAGGCTTCCCGATAGCACAGGAAGTCACAATGTATGTGTGTGCCCATACCACGAAAATGTGAAATTAATGCTCAACAGTTTAGGTATTGTCTCTCAGGCAGAAATTAGAGAAAAACTGATATGCGATGTTTTAGTAAGAACGACAGATTGTTTTTTTTTTTCGAAAATGTGAAAATTGTAATTCCAAAGAAAATATTACAGGAGAACTAATCTCGCTTTTAGAGGAAAGCGACAAAGAAGATGCAGTTTTGCATCAATGGCTCACCACCGATCGCTGTAACTTATAAACTATAATTAAGCCTGTTGAAGAATTTGTTACGTATTTCGTGAAAGTTGATAAGCTCATAACTCATGATGTTATTTGCAAAGAACAGTCTTCTTTTCTACGAAACAAACAAGACTCATTAAAACAAGGTGAAATACTGGTAATTAGCGACTTTTCCGAAAATTATAGTTTTACAATACAAAACTCTGCTCAAGGGTATCACTGGAATAATTCCCAAGCAACGATACACCCATTCGAGATTTACCATAAAAAAGATAATAAATTGGAAAACGTTAGTTTTATTATAATATCAGAAGTGTTGACCCATGACACAGTAGCAGTTCAGCTAAATATTTCAAAATTGATAAATTTTGTCAAAAAAAATTCTCAAAAGTTATTTTTATGTCAGATGGAGCTGCAGCTCATTATAAAAATAAAAAAAATTGCCAGCTAATGTAATTTCAAGAAAATATATGGATTGGAAGCAGAGTGGCACTTGTTTGCCACATCCCACGGCAAAGGCCCCTGTGACGCTATTGGTGGCACTCTCAAGCGAATGGCAAAAAGAGCAAGTCTTGCACAAGACTATGGAAACTCAATCGCAACTCCGCGAGAGCTATTCGACTGGGCAGTGAAACAAACTGATACATGTGTTACCAAATTGAATTTCTGTTATATATCTAATGAACAATATGTTAAAATGTCAGAGTAATTGGTGGAATTTTTTGATAATTTTAAAACTGTCCCTGGTACCCAAAAATATCATTGTTTTATGCCTATTAGTGATACACAAATTGTAGCCAAACGGTATACCAATTCAGAGGATGAACCAAAAGTATTCAATTTATTCAGTAAAGCCCAAAAATGATGTAAATATTCATGAGCAGATACTACGTTTTAGGGTATAGAGCAATAATAAAAATAATAATGCATGATAAAAACAAACCACGATTTTTTTTTTCATGAGCATAATATTGACCCTTTCCAGACACCTGTTAAGATTGGCTTTGACCAAATAAGAAATTAAATTTTATTGTGATATCTTTCCAACTATAATAAAACCCATCGGATTGTTAGACGGAGTAAATTATCTCGTAAGCGAATTGGTGCGAGATCAATTGTATCAACTACTCTCAATAAAACAAATATAATCTATTTTGTGATTAAAACTCATTTATCACTTGAAAATATGATCATACTAGCAGTGTTGATAGACTCACACTCAAAATCTCAATCGATACGCTCTCCCGTGAGAGCAAACTCTCAAATCTCACGCTTGAGATTTTGATGCAAAATCAACTCAATCAGTTCAAACCGTAAAAAATGATTCAGTCGCAAAACCCGGCAAAAACTCTTGAAACCCGAATGTTGTTGTTTACGTTAGAAAGGGTTAACATAATTTTACCAGGCTAACAAGAAATTATTGCCGTGTGCGAGTAAACTATGGAAATATGAGACAATGAGTTGAAAAGGTGAGCCAACTCATCCATGATTTTTTGACTGCTGAGTTGCATGATTGACAACTCACGCATGAAATATCTCAAGCGTGAGTTGTGAGAAATTGAGTTTTTCACAACACTGCATACTAGACTATTTGAAGCGAAGAAAAAATAAAATAAAAAATTCATTTTGGACTTAAAAAATTCAATGTTAGAAAAACTTTTTTCCCTAAAATATGCCCAATTTCAAAATATGCCCAATTTTAAAAGTCGTCCATTTTAGTAAATTTAATTACGAAACTTTTTGCTTAACGATGATCAAAATCTGAAATGGCCGTTCGACTTTGAAGTTTTGAATCATTTTTTTTTCAGTGTAGAAAATGTTTTTTTATGTTTTCAATATTTTTTAAAAAACTTCAGGAAGTTTCACGACAGTCCCCCATACAACACTTATTTGTAGGTATTATCATTTTCCAGTTAAACAGGTTTATAGAAAAAGTAAAAAAAAACAACTTTGACCCTTTCCAAATCACATTGTTTCATTAGTGCAGCTAAAAGAGCATTGAAACAGATGTTGGAAACTGAACTCAACTCAATTTTGACGAAAATGCAGATGGAACTGACTTGCGATTTACGGCAGTATAGTCTATGATAATAAATCTTCGAGCTGTTTAGTAGAATTCCTATAAGTAGATGAAAAAAAACGAATTTAGTACTATACCATTTGATTCCACTAGAGTTTGTATCCTTTGATAGATACGCGTATTTCGACCTCAACCGTCGAAACCGTCGTAAGGCCGTCTTCAGTGTCGTGTACTAGACTCGATTCATCAGCGTAGTGTTCTTATTAGCACTTCCAAAGCTATTAACTGAGAGCTTTTTATGCCAAATTTGCCATTTTTCGCACTCGTATATCGTGTGGCAGGTACCATGATACTCTATGCCCAAGGAAATTTCCTTTAAGAAAAGATCTTGGACTGACGGGGATTCGAACCCAGACACCTTCAGCATGCCTTTCCTTTGTAGCCACGGACTCTAACCACTCGGCTAAGGAAGGCCCCATATGAAACATATATCGATAATATTCTTGACGTTAACATATCTTTGCAAACGAAATTTTATATTGACAAAACTCTCCAAACTTTAACAATGTTTAACAATAATCGGATTGAAGCAAGGGACATAGCAATACCAAAAAGTGAAACGAATAAACTAACAAAAATCTGAAAGATATTTTTTCAATTTGACTCTGGCTCAAAAAAAAACAGTGTTAGCCGCATAGCTAAGAACAAATTTTCGTATAAAATCTAAAAATAACGCTATCGTCATTATTTTTACATCATCTGAAAGCTTTTTATCTTGGTTTTGGGAAAAATATGGAAACTACTAAAACTCATATGTAAGTATTTATTATCGCTTGTGCCTCTATAGGAATACATGTGCCTATAGTAGCACTATTTCTTATTTCTGTTCCTATAGTAGCACTAGCATCACGGCGTTGACAAATACTAATCAAAACCGTATTTTTACGAAACTTTTATATTTTTCCTTCATAGTGTAGATGAAAAGCTTTCGTTTGATGTAAAAAAAGTTCTTAATTCATTAATTATTTCGTATAATGAAAAACAGTTTCTCTCAATAGTGCTACTATGGGAACAATAGGTTTACTATAGGCGCAAAGGAGTTCAAATTTTAAGCAAAACTAATTATTTCGATCATTTTTTGAACAAAATCAAGCTGTGTATCAATGATACTTAGATAAATAGCTCCTGACCTTCATGTCAAAAATATTTTGAAAAGATTTATAGCAAAACGGCCGTAAAAAGCCACTAGTGCGACTATAGGGGACTGTCCACTAAGGGAACACTGACCCTACTTTATTTTGGAATATGCAGTATAGTTTTCACGATGGGCAGCCCTACTCAATAGTCAAACTATTGTTGTCATTATTGTAAATAATCCAAGATTTTTTTCCAGCTTTATGTGCATGTATGTCTCAATATTATTAAATTTTTATGTTAGCGTTAATTAATGCTAACTTACTTTAATATTATTTTTTTCTGGCATTATGTCTATACTGGGACAGATCCTGCTTCTCAGGTTAGTGTTCTTATAAACAATTCCACAGTTATTTACTGCCAGCTTTCTTTGTCAATTTTTGCCATTTTTACATGTGTAGGTATTATTGTGTTGAAGCACGAAAATACTTTATGCCTTGGGAGTCGAGAAAATCTTCACCCCGAAGCATTTCGATACATCGCGATGGAATTCGAACCAACGACCTTATTCTAAATATATTATTTTAAAGTTTGATCACCCTGATGTTGATACATGATAGCTGGTGGATAAGGTTCTACCAGTTAGGCCTGTTCGGCCATTCGACATTCAGCCTAACGGCCTGCTCCCGGTGAATAACATCAATGCAGTCGTGCTAGATCACCCTAATGGAACGAACCATCAACTCCCACTAACGTTTTAATTGACGTTTTCATACATTTTGCGCAAACTGCAATACGTTCAAAGTAATGCTTATGCGAGTAATGCGGGCCCAGATAGCCGTAGCGGTAAACGCGCAGCTATCCAGCATGACCATGCTGAGGGTCGTGGGTTCGAATCCCGCTGGTCGAGGGTCTTTTCGGGTTGGAAATTTTCTCGACTTCCCAGGACATAGAGTATCTTCGTACCTGCCACACGATATACACATGCAAAAATGGTCAATCGGCAAAGAAAGCTCTCAGTTAATAACTGTGGAAGTGCTCATAAGGGTGTCCGGCCATTTGGCCGAACGCCGTTTGGCCGAACACCATTTGGCCGAACGGGTCGTTTGGCCGAATTACGAACAAACAATATCAAATTACTATAACACTTATGTGTAAGATTCTTAGGTATTGCCCAATAATGGATCAGCTAATTAATTAACTTTAATTATGTGACGAGACGTCATGTTTGTCACTATATAAGTGCTCCAAGAGAATGATAAAATTGGCCCGTTAATTTAGGACGAAGTTGTGAACTCCACTCATTTCATCAAGACTCAAAGCTCATGACTGTTTCATCTGGGGTTACCAACGGTATGATAGGGTTCAAGTTTTTTTATGATTTCATTAGAAGTTTTCCCTTCTTTTAAGCATAGGCTATTCTTTCGAGTTATACTGGTTTCGTTACTGTTGGCAATAATTCAGCTTATATTTGTAGTTATACTAATATAAAAGTTGTTTGCATAAAACTTGCTTAAATTTTCATAAGAGTTTTTTCCTTCTTTTGATCATAGGCTCTCCTTTCTGTTTCTCCTCCAATATTAAGATTGCAACGTTTGAACTGAGCTCTCTGCACTATTGCTTGCGTGTAGCAGTAAACCGATTGACTCGGTGAACAATTACGTGGAAAAAGCTCACAGTTTCTCCTTTGTGAAAAGAAGAAGCCAAAATTTGCGGTTACTAGAATTATGAATTAGTTTACTTAATACGATTCGAGGGATCAAAGCAATCCAGTCCTGCAGCAGGACTAATAATTCGTGAACCGTTTTAGTTGCTGTCAAAAGCTGACTACAAACACAATGCAAAAGCTTCTGCTGGCAGCTATTACCACTAGCAGAGAAGTGAATATTTGCTTACATTAAGGATGTTCTTTTTTCAGCACTGACTGTTTGTTGAACTGACATCAAAGAGCCAATTATGTGTATATCAATGATGATTAAACTTCTTTAAAAATAAGCTGAATAAGTTCTTTGAAATTCATCTTCGTAGCTCACTTCAATAATATGCTAACTGTAATTCACTATTATTTCCTATTTCGGCCAAACGGCATTCGGCCAAATGACCCTTTCGGTCAAACGGCATTCGGCCAAATGGCATTCGGCCAAATGACCCGGAACCATAAGGGTGTCCGGCCATTTGGAGCAGGCTTTGTCCCGGTTGGTCAGCTAATGGTTTTGTGATAGCTACATCTACTAAGACCAATTCAAATATTGTGAAAGTTACACCCTGAAATAAAAACCCGGTCAAGAACTCCCCACCTTCCCCTACAGCGATTCCGAATTCGAACCTAACTTACATCGATACCATACGCCACAAACTATCTTTGTCCTTTTCAAGTGGAATCTCCGGTATAACGTTTCGGCCTGATGCCTTTTTAGTTGTGAGAGGGGTTGTAAATTCACTGATCCGTGACGTTCGCTCTTTAGATCAAACGCAGTAGTTTGAGAACCACCATACAGTCAACTGTAACGGAAATCTAATTGGCATCGAAGTGAGGGTGGCCGTCTCTGAACGCTAAACTTATTTTCTCTTCTTCTTTTTTTCTGGCGTTACGTCCCCACTAAGTCCGAGGCTGTTTTCGGCTTTTTACTATTATTTATGTCTATCAGAGTGGCTTTTCGGCCTTGGCGTGTTCACGTCACTTTTTCAGCTTAGTGTTCGTATTAACTGTCGTTGCCATTTGTATATCGTGTGGTTTGTTCAACAATACTATATGCCTTGGGAAGTCGAGAATATTTCCAACCCAAAACATTCTCAATCGCTAGGGTTCGAACCTACAACTCTCATATATGAACTGGAGGATTTCTAGCGCAGTGTAATTTTCTGAAGTACAAAATTAACGCTTACGTGGCGTTTTAAATGTGAAATTGACATATTTAAACGCCTGTTTTACTTTAGCTCAATGAGTCCTTATAATAAAATATGACAGCATAGTTCTAATACAACATTACCTCATTTGTTGTAACATTTCTAGGTTATTTCATGGAGTTCTATTATGATTCTAATCCCATTCAAGTCGGATATGGCTAACACGTGTAGTGGCAGAACAAAAAATCCAAAACATCATTGAGGGGGTGGCATTTGGCAGAATGGCAGACGGGTTGTTGATTTCCGAGTTCTGTTTTGTTTGTCTGCGGCATTCGCTGCAGAATACCTCCAAAATAGTGCGCCTCTGCTGCACGCTGCTTCATATCGCTTGAAACAGTAGGGCGATTCAAATCATAAAAAATGGTTGAAAATCCAATCACCCATATCTTTCCTAAAATTCTTATGATGAAAAAAATATCAGGGCTGGTAGCGAGGCACTCTTTAGTGACTCACTAAATTCACTATATTCTTGATCTGATGATAAAAAATCGATAATCTTGATTATTTCCTAAACTGAAACAGTATTGTTTCATAGATTTTAGGTTTCAGACAAACTTCTTTTCAATATCGAAATAAAGAAGTCAAAATGTTGGATACCTCAGTAGAACGAGCGGGTTGATTTAGGTGAGATATCAACATTTCTGTAGGCATATGCTGAGAGAGAGGAGACAGCTCACTGACAACTGGCTTGTTTTCTCGGTTTCTTTGATTTTCTTCTTCTCATGTTTGGGTTGTGCACAATGGTTCGTAGATCACAAACTGGGTCAAAACCATTTTCATATTCCATTTGTTATCAAACTGATCATAAAATTTAAAAATTTCAATATCAATTTGAGTTCAATCGACAGTATTTAAATAATCAACGATTTTACATGCGAGATCACAGGAAAACAACCTAAATGTTCAATCATATCCAGTTTTAGTTTGGCCAAATTTTGACGGTTTTTCACGTTCTGCCCTTCAAATGTGCGGTTTTCCAGTGACAGTTGATGACAGGTTCCCTTGACTTTTGGGAGCTCGCAATCGAAGCCAGCTGTCTCCTCTCTCTCAGGGCATATGTATCTGCAATTTTCCGAATTTCTTAAAGAAAGATGTAATGAAAATTCTGGCGAAATTTTGGAAAAGTTTTTCCTGCATTTAACCATTTAACCTAGTACGTATTGTTTAGTACTGTTTATATCATAACGATTGTAAAACGGATATGTAACATGAAGTTTTTTTTAGAAAGTTGAACCGCCCTAATGCAGCTCCGAGAACGAGAGAAGAGGTCACACACAGTACAGAGCAGAAGCCAGGTCAGGTACCGTTTTGCTTCGAAATCCGGACACTTAAGCACTTTGGAGCATTAAACAGTGGTTTCGTTTATAAATTTGAAGTCT
The DNA here is from genome assembly GCF_002204515.2 of Aedes aegypti. Taxonomy (NCBI): domain Eukaryota; kingdom Metazoa; phylum Arthropoda; class Insecta; order Diptera; family Culicidae; genus Aedes; species Aedes aegypti. Next base: position 93,095,445 of record NC_035109.1, on the reverse strand, counting down.
AATGAATATTATTTTCTGCTTATTATCGAAAAAATATGATTTTCGCCTGTTAGTTGAGCAAAAAAAGCTTAAAATTTGGAATAAATCACTAAAAATATAGAAAAAGGAAGATGCGTTATGCTTCGAAATCCGGACACTCTTTGGAGAGTGTTTCGAAATCCGGACACTTTTGCTTCGAATTCCGGACACTTTAATATTATCATTTAATAACATTTTTGAAAAAATACATGTAAATTAAGCATGTTAAATGTTATTTTCCTTTGGAAGTAATATTCCTATTTGTTTTGCTTTATATTAAATATCTACAAAATTACACAAACCATTTAATCAGTGTGTAACAGAAGGTCTTGATCCTTTTAATTTTTCCGTAGACTCTTACGTTCGTTATTTTAAATTTTAATAGCTAAGTAATTGTTTATTGGTTACCAAAATTCACAGTTGTGTTTAAGTACCAATGGTGTGTGATAAATTAATATACCCGTCGTTGGGAATTTAATATGCATCAGCAATATATTTTCGGTAGTTTAATCTCCAAATAAAATCTAAACTCTATGCAGAACATAGAAGAATGCAATTTAAAAAAAAGGCGTGTTTCAACATTTCCTTCACCTGGTATTCTTACTGTTGATATTTTTGTAGGTCTCAAATAATTGATGCTACAATAATCGATGGTTCCTATTCTCAGCAGATAAATAAAACCATTGAATATTCTATGAGGTAATCCGTTGAGCATGTTCACTTTTAATAACCAATGAGTGGTTGTGGTTTGACATTTAAAGAATTAACTTAAAATAGTATGTACCGTCGGACGGGGCTACTTTTGATTCCAGGGGCTACTTTGGACACTCACCTTTCGTATTTATTTGCAGCGTAAATATTAATCTGAGCAATTTTGTGTCTTCATCACTTTTATTAACCAATGTATGCTCTACCACTAGGCATGATTAATTTTTGGAACAACATCAACAATAACAGGATAAACAAGAAAACATTTCAAAAAAGTCCGAATAAATATTCACAAGGTATAAAACATTGGCCATGCAAACATTGTTTCAATTTTACCCATGTCGTGGAAACTTGTAGGGAGCATCACAAAACTATCAAATCATCATGTTTCATGAAAATCTTGTGAATTGTTTTGCTTAAAATTGTTGTTTTATTAAAATTACTGATCAAAGGTCTTATTTTTACGACTTTAATTTTATTATAATGTTTTGGTTTGTATGTTTTACAACATAAAACAAATAAATAAATGTTTGTAAAAGTGAATAGACATAAAACACACATATTTCAATACGTACCAATGACAAGTTCACAACAAAATCTCTAAAAAATATTTTCCGTCATATTTTACATGAATTTGCAGTACTAAACAATTGCATCCTTCAAATGCTTAAAATAAACTGCTCTTAAGCCAGCTCTAAACTGCTAAGAAGCTAAAAGCATATTACAAAAGCAAATTTACTTCTTTACGATCTTGCAAAACTTTACTTCATAGATTACGTTTTTATTGAAAATTACTTACTGGTATGAAATTAGTTATTGGTATTGATGTAATCCATATCGTTCATATAACAGTAAGAATAGAAAAAGTTTTTGTTTTTGTAATCATTGCAGTACCTAGTAGTACATCGTTTGTTTATGTCAACTTGAAAATCAAGCATTCGTAACTGACAGTTCCATTTAAGAGGAAGTTGCAAGTTTAAGTTTCATACTGCAAACTGAGAATAGTGAATGGCATGTTTCGTTGAATTTTTTTATATATGTGTAATTGTTTCTAGCTTTGTAATTTTCTAAATTATGATTATTAGTGGAAAACGTTCAATAACATCACAGTGGATGATAATCTATAGAATCAGTTTGAAAGTTATGAGGAAAAATCATTTTATTATCAAATTGTGAAAGTGTCCAAAGTAGCCCCTTTTTTGTCTTTAAGGAGACACTTTTTTCGCTATTCAAGCATTTTTGTTAGTCTGTGATGGATTTGCCTCATATTTTGCACATTTGTTACGTACATATACAACTTAAATAGACAAGAATTATCAATATCTATCAATAATTCTAAGAGTTACAAATCCTCAAAGTTAAAGAATGTGGAAATAATGTCAAAAAAAGCCCCGTTTGACGGTAGTTAACTTACTCAAATATGATGCTTTTTTGTGGTACGCACAATTGACTTATTGTGAGCGAAGGTACTGGAGCACATATACCGTGTTGGTTCTAAGTGTGCGCATGATTTGAATCCCGGATACCGACCTTGAATCACCCAAAAATATTGTTTCGACACTTTTTATGCTTGGAGAATGTAGAAGACATCGTAATTATGGATTCTAGGTAAACAAATAGAATTTGGATCAAAAACACCTTGAAAAAGACCAGTTCCGGCTTTCAAAGCGACCGGCAATTCGATGCAGCACGGTATCGTACTATTTCATTGCAAAATTTGATTTCTCTGTCCATGTGGGATCGAAAATCGGAGTATCACTTTGTAGTTCAATACGTTTTTGAGATAAAGATTTACTTCATAATTTCTTCAATAAAACAATCAAGACTAGAATTGGTTTCATTGTAGAACAACTATGCTTTAAAAACTGATTTTCTCATCTAATTTTCAGAACAATTGTTGAATCATATAATGTTGAATCATATATGTTTATTCTCATATAAATTGTTAAAACATATTATCATATCATTATCGTCATATAAATGTGTTTTGAAGTCATTCACAGTTCATCTTCACATTGGGAATTGATTTTTAAGACTGAAAACAATTTCTATTCGTTAACCATGTATGGAACTTAGCTATATAGTTCAATTACGTGTGTTTGATTAGCTTTTCTTCAAGATTAAGCACTTTCACGTCATTTGAAACCACCAGGCAATAGGGAACATATCAGATTTCTATAATAAACATATCAAGAGTTAACGGTAGTGTCCAAATTTTGTTTATTACTACTTACCAAAAGTTTTAAACATGAGCGTCCGGCATTTGAAGCATATCAGAATTTTGCTTCAAAATCCGGACACCTGCAATTTGTATTAAAAACACGCAATTTATCCATTTTCAAAATAATTCCACTACATGTCTCACTTACTCGAATACAATATCAACCGTTTAGAACATAAAACAACGTGTATAAGCTTTTGAACTTTGAATAATAAGGAAGAATAAATTCAACTGAATCTTAACCAACTGGCTAAGCAGTGCAAAAACAAGTACGTACGATGACAAGCGATTATGTTTTTTATGTTTTTCCGGTAATTTTCGCCACCTACTACGATGCCAATACATTTGAAATGTTCAATTTTAATGTATTATTTAATTGGAATGCTAACATTTACATTTGATGTTATTTTCAACAGCAGAAAATGCTGAAATTGATCAGAGTGTCCGGCTTTCGAAGCGTCCGGGAATTCGATGCAAAACGGTATACGAGTTCGCGTCATCACCAACCAACCAACAACCCCAAATGTTTTGGGCTTCGTGTTCGGCAGTCGGTGTTTGGCGGTCGCGCGGTTCACATCAACGCGGAACCGGAAATAAGCGTATGAACGATCCGTTAGGCTTTTTAAACTTCCAAAAGCAGATTGGTTACTCGATTTTGGGTTCAGTGCTTCCGCGAGTGCGTAACCTTCATACTTTCCATCAGATATTGCAGATGACTTATTAATCAGTGAAGGGAGCAGCGAAAATACTCGAAAAGCAAGAGTGAAAACCAAACCAAACAGTAGTGCTCGCTTGAATTGAAGGTCGTTTCGAACTTGTCGGAATACGAAACACCCAAAAAATGAATGCGGCTCCGAAATTTCGTTATTGATTAAAGAGAGGTGCTTATTCGGTGGCGTGTTTGAATGACGATTTCATTTTGACGGAATAAGGTCAGCCCGATAGTGAAAGTGTTAGCATATTGAATGGAAATTGCCATAAAGCTTGCTGAATTTGGATGGAAATTCTGCGTAGAGCAGTGGGCACGTGGTTTTGTAATCTTCCGTTTCTATATATGTATTTTAAATTTGAAGATACGTATTCCTTAGTTACCCAAAAGGTATGCTTTGCCCAACAAACAAGAAGATTAATGTAACTGCCTATTTTTTTAGACTTTAAAGTGAGTAATAAAATTTAGTAACAATCAATTGATAAACAAATTGTTGACAGGTAGTAAATAGAAAACAAAGCCTATGGTAACACATTAGAGATCCTCTCTAAGCTGCAGATGTACGCACAACTGCAAGAACAATTTGGATACTCTAGGCCCAGTAGTCGAAAATGTCGACGTTCCAGAATCCATCTTTGTAATCATATAATCGAAACTTCGACAGCACTTCTCTGTTCAAAACTGAAATTTATTCTATGAATATTTGGTCGGTGTTTAGACAGACCGGACTAGATGATATTTTGACGCTTTAAAGATACGTTAAGGTGACACGGGAGACCGTGTTATTATCCCTATCTTTTGTCTCACTCTAACAATTATCGTCAAAACTTTGCAGAAGCAAATCTCGAGTTATAGCGAACTGATTAAGCTGAAAATTTATTGGGTTGTGCACTACATGTATAGAATTATATTGATACATTTTTCGCATCGATATATTAAGTGGTACTTGAGATTTGCTTCTTCAAAGGGATTGGGTGATTACAATACCGTCCCGTACGGCCTTAAGAACTCCATCAATTCTGATTTTCCCGATGTTACTTTGACATAGATGAATCATCAAATAGATGAGTTCCATTATTACAGCAGATAATGCAAATATTTTGATATTTCGAATGCTTGGGGTACGTTTTTCTGAAACCATTATAAAACACTTGGTTCAGTATGGACGGATTTCACACCAACTCGACACGCGATTGGCAGCACCTCTTCAGAATTCAATGAAACTTTCTGGATGTTAAAAGTATGTGAAACTAATATACTTTGCATATTTTTTTTTCAATCGATCTAGACTAACATTTGGAAAGGGTCAAAGTTTTATAAACCCGTATAACTCGAAAACGGTACGACCTACAAAAAAAAAGTGTTGTATTGGGACTGTCGTAAAATTTCCTGAAGTTAGAAAAAAAAAAAAAACATTTTCTACACTGAAAAAAAAATAATTAAAAACTTTGAAGTCGATTTAAAAAAACGGCCATTTCAGATTTTGATCATCCTTAAGCAAAAACTTTCGTAATTAAATTTACTAAAAGTCGTCCATACATTGCAAATTGAGCATATTTTAGGGAAAAAAGTTTTTCTAACATCGATTTTTTTAAGTCCAAAATGATTTTTTTTATTTTATTTTTATTTCGCTTCAAATAGTCTAGTATGATTATATTTTCATGTGATAAATGAGTTTTAATCACAAAATAGATTTTTTGCAATTCGATTGCGTATCGGCTTACTTTTTATCAAGGAAATGACCTACATAACAGCCTACTTTTAATACCGATACAAACAGTGCTGAAAAGTGTTACTTTTCAGCACTGATAACAGTATCGAAAAGTAGCACTTTTCAGTTCTGTTTTGGAAGTTACCGAACCGGCGTCGGATCACCTCCATACGTCATTTATTGAAATGCTGTGATTTTCTCAAACAATTTCTGATTCTAGGATCCGAATCCGATTCAATTCGGTTCGTCAAATGGGTGTAGAATCAGAACTCAAGTTGATTCTTCATCCATTTGACTAACCGAATTAAATCGGATTCCTAGAATCAGAAGCTGGTTGACCGTGGGGATTCTGAGTCTTGCGGAAGTAGAGGATTTATGGGGTCACTATATAAAAGGACGGGAGCGTTATGGGGCGGTTCTTGTAATGTTGGCAATTCAGCATATACAATATGGTTGAAAATTCTAAGCGGGGCGTCCTTACCTGGTCTGTCTTTAAAAGTAGAATCAGCAATGAAAGTGTGAAAATTTGTGACAGTCATTCCACAGCCTACCTGATTGAGAAACACTGAGTTGCTACAACGCATGGATGGCCATGTGGATATTCTTGAAATATCCCCAAAAATCCAACTTTACCGGCATTTTTCGTTATTGCAAAATATGTTGTATGCAACTCGTTGCAAAACTCGATTTTTTCAGCACTCGTCGTATTTATCCAACTCGGCGAGCCTCGTTGGATAAATGTACGACTCGTGCTGAAAAAATCATCATTTTGCAACTTGTTGCATAAATAACTAATATTTGTTTTATTGGGAGTAGTTAAAAGAAATAAAACGGAATTATACAGAGTTGCGTCTAACAATCCGATGGGTTTTTATGGTTGGAAAGATATCACAATAATAGAGTAAATTCAAATGTAGATCAAAGTTAGTGTGGGAATGCATTCTTTCTCTGAAGCAATTAACCAGTAGGAACGAAGTTACATTGTACTGGGTGCCCGGCCATTGTGGAATTGAGGGGAATGAAATCGCCGACAATCTAGCAAGACAGGGTGCAGCCTCCAGCTTTGTCGGCCCTGAACCGTTCTGTGGTGTTCCTGAGTGCACTCTCAGGATGAAACTGAAAAATTAGGGAATGTCCATGGTAGAATCCAATTGGAACGCCACGGATACATCCAAGCAAGCGAAAAGATATTATCGGCTTGATTTTATCGATACGATATCCGATATCTGTTGACCCGATATTATCCGATATCGATAAAACTATTGTCTGTCCGATAATCAGGACAACATTCAATGATTATGTTAAAACTAGTTAGACGGAATTTAAGATATCCGCTAAACATAACATACCATAACTGCAAAACTCAGACAATTGATTCCACAATGCAACAGTTGATTTCAAATAAGCCCGAAATATTCGATATTGTTTGAAAATCGCATCATTGAAAAATATCGGATATCGGTTCGATACCGATAATGTCAAATCCGATATATCGCCGATATCGATATTGAAACATTGGAATATCGCCGATACCGATAAATCGTCATTGTGCACAGCCCTACTACCCATGGTTTCGAATGTGGACGCGCCTCTTTCGGAGACCTTGACCTAAAGAGAAGCCAGGTATGAATAGCTAGACTTTTCTTCAGGAGCTACGCAATGTAAGAAGGACGGACCTACAATCTACATAATAATTGGTAATTAATATCGACTCATAAATTCGAGTCCACCAAAACCAGGAGGCACTAATAAACGTGACCTTGCAATTCAAATTAATCGTACCGTGGCGCTCACCGGACGAATTTCGTCAACCCGACAAAGCCGAACAACCCGATCCTAGGTTCTGGAATCAAGTCCACGGTGAGCAATCGATTTTCGTCGGAAAACATCATTTGAATTGCATATTTGCCACTTGTTCGGACTATGTTGATTTACGGGTATGCTAGTGAAAGCACATATGCACCTTCCTGTACGTACCTACATGCCAGCATATAGTTAGAAAAAAATACTATTGAAAATGGAAAACGGCAGTCTGCCAGTCACAATATTTCGCAACCATGTGCTCTCCCAATGGAACTGAACGAAGACATGAATAAATAACAATCCTTCGTCGCCGCCATCAACATTGCCGTCTGCTAACTTTGCGCAACGACCAACGAGGCACGCTTCCAACAGGACCTACCTACATATTATGTTTACCCAACTTGAAGTTGTTAGTTTTTCATGTTCACAAGCCATGCCATAGTTAAAGGGGGGTCGGAAGGTATGCAGAACATAATCAGGTCGATGGTGGCACGCTCATCTTTATCGCCGTGGGATAGCCTCGTCTCGTCATCTACACCAGTCAAACAAACGGAAACCCTTTCAGTGGAACCGTTTTGAGTAGTAGTGCCCACGTGTATTCTACGGAACTTGTAACGTGTAATCGACCACTGGTTCTGTTCAAGCATTGAGAAATACTGTTGTTCATTTGGTGGAGTAAGTAACGGAATCTATATAGAGCCACGTTTTTAAACTAGGGAACCGGAATGAGCACTGTTTTTGGGTCACATCGGTGTCACTATGGTTTCGATCAGTGAATTACATGGATTACATGACCTATCTATAGCTTTTCGCCGTTTAACCCTTTCAAAACGGGTGCGAGGAGAACCCTAAACCGAAGACAGTGTTTAAGCCTGATTCGCTGCTGAAAAGTAATTTTTACCATTTCTCATCGTAATAACCTGTTTTTCATCACGCCAATCTGTCATGAAACGGTCTACTTTCCTGCACTGAAGTATGCAGTGCGGAAATTGTCATTACGCAACTGAACCGAGTGCTGTAATGATTCATTACGCAACGCTTTATCATTACGCAACTGTTATGAATCATAACACAACAATTTTTCAGAAACTATAAAATGATGATGAATGCATTCCGATATAATTTCTGATACCCTCAAGTGGTCTTCCACGAAATTGCAAAAAATGTACGTAACTCGTTGCAGAACTCGATTTTTACAGCACTCGTCGTAATTGTCCATAATTTACGACTTGTGCTGTAAAAATCATCATTATGCAACTTGTTCCGTAAACTACTATTCTTGGGCTATATTGATGCATGAGTAATTCCTGCAAGGAATCGGTCAAGGAAGCACTTTTTTCTGATCACAGTTCGCAGTTGAAAAACATGTCAGTTCTAACAGGAGTCGCTGAAGAAATTTTCTGCAAGAAATCGGCGAGAAATTTCTTCAACAATTCCTTCTTTGCAGCTTCAGCATGAAGGCTTGATTGTAAAATTTTAAAACTTTAATTTTCCAACATACATTGTTGGAATAATTCAAAGTTATCTGTCAAATGGTACACTTTAGGTTATTTATCAGAACTTCAAGTCTGAAAGACTTCATGTAAAAGCTGATTTTCCTAAAGGCAGCATTTTGGGTCTAATATTATAGAATATTCTCACATCTGACTTACTTGAGTTACCTCAGGGATGTCAAAAATCCTTGTTTGCGGATGACACAGGCCTCTCCGCCAAAGGACGAAGTCTGCGTGTCATCTGTAGTAGATTGCAAAAGAGTTTGGATATTTTTTCTTCATACTTGCAAAAAATGGAAGATTTCTCCTAATGCTTCCAAAACTCAACTAATTATATTCCCACATAAACCAAAAGCTCTTTATTTGAAATGAATTTGAAATTCCAATGATTTAGAATTGGATGTATTGGCTCATAAATAAGAACTTAACTTTCAAAAATTACATTGAGGGCATTCAAGCCAAATGTAACAAATATATAAAATGTCTGTATTCACTTATTGACATTTGTCTTAAGAACAACCTGATCTTCAAACAAATTTTCAGGCCAGCCATGTTGTATGCTGTACCAATATGGACTAGCTGTTTTAACACCAGGAAGAAAGCTATGCAGAGGATTCAAAATAGAATTTTAGAAATGATTCAGAAGCTTCCTCCCTGGTATAGTACTAATGAGTTAAAAAGAATATCCAATGTTCAAAAGTTGGAACAAATTTCAAATAAAATAATCAATAATTTTAAACAAAAAATCGTTGCAATCTTCTATTGCCACGATTAATGCGTTATATAGGGAAGGTGTACCGGTATTCGCCATGTACCAGTTATTCGCCACCCTAGATTATATACCGTTTTACGACATATATGGTTGCCAACTGTTTAGTGTTCGCTAAATTGCTTTAAGATGATACGGAAACATTCTTAGAAACCGCAAAATTTTCTAAGAAAATAATAGAAAAAAATCATTTTCCTTAAAATTTTTGCACCTATTTTTCGCCATGGTGTTCCTGATTCGCCACCCTTCATAAGAAATCAACGTAAGTGGGGAATTCATTAACCGAAATTAAAATCGTGGCGAATACTGGTGCAGAAGTGGTCCAGTATTCGCCGCCACCATTTTTAATACAAAAACAAAGTTTCTGATAAATTTTCATATTTTCCCTGATGAGCATGGATTGAAAGCTTTCGTTTGATGTATTGACAGTAACCAAAGGTCGTTTGATTTATGTATAAACAATATTTTTCCTTAGGGTGGCCAAAACTGGTACACCTACCCTATTTAGGTTAAGTACACCCGATTCTGTTTTTGCACGGATTTTTTTTACACGGCCGTGCAAAAAAAGTTTCCATACATTTTTTTTTCACCAAAACCTTATTTTTGCATGAAACGTCGAGAAATGGTGTTACTTTTTTTGCACGGTTTTTGCAATTTTGAACTGAAAACTTTTTTTTTCACGGTACGCATCCCCCGTGCAAGAACAGAATCGGGTGTAAATTGAAAACTGTTTTTTTCTCTTTTATATGCAGGTAAAATCAACTCATCTGTAAAAAATCTGAACTGCTACGGCAAATGAAATGTTATATGTTGTCAACCAAATGTTAATAAAAGCTCAATTTTGTTTTACCACATTAGGATTATAGTGTTGTCTAATACAGAACACCTAGAAATAAGAAATGAATGCAATGTTTGGAATGATACTAATAAACAATTAAAAAAAGCTGTACAAACAAAATTTGAGATAAACAAGCCGTTGTTCAGCAACCAATGTCACTTGGGTGGCGACTTTGTCAAAGTAAGCTCAAAGTTAATAACTGAGGAAATACGCAGAAGAACGCTAAGTTGAGAAGCAGACGTTTTCCCAGTGAGGACGTAATGTCAAGAAAGAAGGAGAAGCCGTGGTACAAAGAAATGTTTTTGAACAAAAAAAACTTTCAAATATTTTGTGATTTGGTAGATTGACCTCCACAACAATTTGAAGAGCCTAGAATATCTTGATTCTTCCTCTATTTATGATTTAATTGGATAGAAGGGTTTACCCTGGTCTATCCATCCTTTTTCGATACAAATCCTAACATAGATATTCCAGAACTTTTTGTAAGAACCTTTTTCTACATATGTACTTATTTTGCTTTTTCTATGATTGATACATCCAAAAAACAGAAAAACGAATTGGAACGCAAAATGAGTGTAGAAAAAAGTCGTCCTGAAAATGTTAAGCCAAAGTCTTTGGTTAAGCCACATATTAGCTATGAAATGCATGAAATGCTTAGGCAACGAAGCATCGTAGTAACCCAATCCGCAAGACTGTCGCTGTCAAAGCTCATTTTTTACACGAAAGTCTTCAAATCTGTCTCGTAGCCGTAACCGTGTAGCGAAAATTGGTTTCGAAATTATAAGTTCCGGAACTTTATTCCATAGCCCATCTCCCCCACCTGCTAAGCTGCTTCTCCGTCCCCAAAAGTGTTTTCCGAACCCTATCTCGACTTTGACTCTCAAAAAGGAAAAATTTCTCCACTCAAGACTTCAAACATGGAAAATTGCGATGCCAAGTAAGTTTCTCTATGCTAACACACATATGTTTCACATCGGGGCCGTGAAAGCTTGGCGGGTTGTCCATCCGTCTGCCACTTCCCACGGTAGAATTCGTTCCGACCTTATTCCGTCTAATGAATTTTTATCGACCAAATAAATTCCCTGTTCAACGATGATAATCTGCTGAACATGAAACTGCGGAACTTTTCTAACCGAATAAAAAAACTGAAGCAACCTCTCTCTGGATGCCGCCTTTGCCGAACCGATTCTAGAACCTGTTGAAGCAGTTGAAGTCCCTTCGAATCTCCCAGTCGACTGTAGTGCCCAAGTGGACGATGGCGTTCCGTGTGATTTCGTAACACAGTGTGCCACGGGCAGCATTTCCCAGCCGGCTATGACGACGGAATGCTGCGGGGGCAATCCGGCCCTTCCAAGGCAGCGATCCCAGGGCAACGTGCCACAGCAAAACTGCTACAACTGCTCGTGTGGCCGCCCTGACTGCACTCCGGTTAAAAAAGTGGTAAGTGCTCAATAGTTTGCCAAACTCGCAATTTAATCCGCCCTTGATGCCTTTATCTCTGCACGGTGCTCTCCAGACCGTTATTATTTGAAAATAATCTCCATCAAATCTGAGCTCACCCGTTTTTTTCTATTCCTGATAAAGAATATTATAAAAATACATAGTAGCAGTGTTTTTTTAAGCTCCCCTGTACCTATAGTAACACTACAGGTCGGACTCGATTATCCGAAGACTCAATTATCCGGCAACTCGATTATCCGGGATTCGATTATCCGGAATTTTAGACTCGATTATCCGGAATTTGATTATTAATATTCATGTTTTTCAGTTTTTATGCATAAATTTAAAATAATTTGACATTGCAATTTACAATATGAATGGTTTTGCAGTTTTGGACGTAGGTAAGAAAAAGGGGGCTTAAAAAGGGTTTTTTGTGTATGTCGGTCAAAACATTTTTTTCTTCTCAAGCCTCCTAACAACGTTCCTACAAATAATTTCTGGCTACGCCACTGCATCCTTTAAACGAAACAACGATAAAGGATAATATTTAAGTTCTTTTATTGTTGATTTTAATTTGTCTTTTAGTGATTCGATTATCCGGAGGATTCGATTATCCGGAGTGAAAAAAAAATGATACTCCGGATAATCGAGTCCGACCTGTACTAGAAAAAAGTATTTTTTATTTAACTAAAGAGAAAACTGAGAACTTGTTTACATCAATCTAAAGCTTTTGACCTATTGTTCGTTGGAACAATACAAAACTTATGTAAAATACCATTTTGACTTGTGTTTTGCCTGTGGCGTGAAGCTAGTACTACTGTAGGAACAGAAATTAGAAATAGCGCCACAATAGACACATGTGTTCAGTGCCGTAGCTTGCTGTTGACCACGTTGGCAACCGCCAAGGAAACCATCCATTAAGGGGGCAAGATCCGTCATTGATTTCGGAATTTTCAAAAGCAGTTTTTTCGTTCAAAATCAAGAAAATTTACAGGAAAATTTATTCACTGTATTCATTCTCCAACCGAAACACAGTGACACATTTTCATCGAATAATTTTTAGTTTTGAACAGAAAACTGTTGAAGTTGAAGTTTCGATGATGACGATGATTACGATCTCGGTAGAAAAATTGGTTTTCCGATTTCTCGGTACAATAAGTACCGAGATTCGGTATTGAAAATAATTGAATTCTCAGCTGTTGGATACTCGGCGGATCGCAGGCCCCTGACAACCATATATCGATACACAGTGTTCTTCGTAGCCAGGATGTCCCGGGCGATAAGTAAATATCGCCCACTGTCAGTTGTAAGAACTGTGAAAATAAAGACCATTGTTTTGTTTAATTGTTTGTTATGGTTTGGTTATCAATTTTTGATATTGTTAAGCAGCTAATAATGTGCCAAAAAGTTGAAGCACATTCAACATTTCGATGGTTTTGGAAGGAGAGAAAAAATTGAAAGGCATCCTGCAAGCCTCCAAGCAAGCAATCAGTTATTTTATTGCGACACTTCCTCGATTACGGATCATAAACATCAACCCGGGAGCATCATGACAGCTGCAGTACAACGTCAATGTACCGAAAAATTTTGGTCCGTGGTACTGTCAAACTCAATGAAATCATGGAGTGTTCTCAAAATAGGGCGTAAACTAGAATTATGCTTGATGGACATAAAACAAGTTTTACATATTTTGTTTGGCATTTGTAACATCATTATAAACGAGTTATCACCAAATAGCGATTCTCTAAAAGGATTTGTACGGTCATCGGGAAGATTTTGTATGGCCCACGAGCGAGTTTTGAATAGTGGTGTGATGTGGTCCGCATGCTGTGAGTTGCTTATAGTAACCGTTCCTTTGTTTACGAAATTATTTTTTGACCACTTAGCAATTCAAAGCAAGACAAATTTGTTAGGGATCGTTCAAATATTACGTTCAAACACAACAAGGAGAGATAAGGGATATTTTGTAGTGTTTCGGTCCATACAATAAATTGAAATTTTCCATATAAAACCTGTTACTTCAGGGAAGGAGGGGGTTTAAATTGGCAAATTTCTTCGTTACATAATATTTTAATCATCCCTTAGATATTTACGATAATCATTAATTTATGGGAAATTGACTGTATTTATAAGCTTGAAATCAATCTGAGATTATATCAACTCGCAGTTCATTTTCTTTTGCGGGTGCAAACACTTGTTTCTCATACTCACCACCAGATGTCTAAATTTCAATCAGATAAGCTTATTGGATGAAGTATCCCGCTTTTACGAACGCTAATATCACCAAAAATTAGCCCACTTTTACAAAAAGGGATCTAGTGATCTGGCGTTTGACTTGGGTCGCTTGATATGGACTTATCCACCGGTGCACTAAATTTACTCAGTCCAAGATTTTTTACACTTGACCGAAACACGTGAGAAGCATCTACGTAACCCGCTAAAACGTCAAAATTCTTTAACCGAGTGAATTTATAACACCGGTGGACAAGTCAATAGGCTAATATTTTCAAAGCTGAACGATCACTTCGACATCTGGTGGCTAGTAGGAGAACCGTCATAAAAGAGGTTGAGTTGAGACCGCACCGTGTGCAGCATAGGGAAGAGCAAACATATTACACTTTTTCTCGGAATAGTTATGTTGTAGACAATTAGAGAGCATTGAAAAACCTGATAAACTTTTTTTCCTTCGAAAATGTACAGATCCTACAGTGCTCTTGTACGATTAGTGGGATAAAATTGGAAAATTGGTGTTTGGCTACATAGGTTATTAACCTCCGGATTCTTTGTTTGTGGTTAAATTTGTTATGAAATCACGCGTATCGCAAGAATAAAGGGTCGAAATGATTATGCCAATGGAAAATAGTTTAATAATTAATTGATTATGAGCTAATTTTTGGGTAAAAAAAAAATGAATTTTGGACGTAAACAAACATTTTCAATGACATTTCTCTCCTTCTTTCCTAGCGACCTCTATGATGGTGGCGCATTAAATTTGCCTATTGACCGGAATAAAGCCAAACGTCAATATGTTGGATCCCTACCAGAAAGTAAGCTAACTTTTGGCGGCCATCACCGCTTTCAAAAAGCTGGATAGTTCAGCCAATGGACTTACCCACGGTCTACTTTTCTTGTTGATTTTTTCCGATCTAAATATGTTTACATAAAATGACATCCACGCCAACACGAATGTTCATCGGATGAACAATGCGTGGATGAATGTGCAACGAAATCATTTATTTTTCTGTATACATCGCCCGCTGTAAAGGTTTTCTTCACGCTGAAAGTTGCAGCGTGACGTCATCGTATATTAGTTCATAGGCTTATTTGATTGAAACTTAGACCTCTGGTGGTGAGTATGAGAAAAAGTGTTCTAATCCGCATAGAAAAAAACTGCAAATAAAAAAATATCACTTTTCGACTTGATTCGATCTCCAATAAAAAGATAAGGACACCGTCTTCAGCCATTTAGCTGCACGGAATGTAGCTTAACACTAGACAATGGATAAGGATGCTTCAGTGGCACAGTTGAGAAACATTCCTGACGAAAAGTTTCAATGGCTGAAGCGGGAATCGAACCCACACCCAATGACACGATGCGCTTAAAGGTGAAGATGAATCGAAGCCAAACCACAAATTTTCAAGAGCACGAATTTGGAGAAGCGAACATCCGTTTAAGCTGAAAACTTAATCGATTGGTCACGAGCTGGTAGAGACCAATCGATTAGGTTTTCAGTTCAAACGGGTGTTCGGTTCTACAGATTCGTGCTCTTGAAAATTTGAGGTTTGGCTTCGGTTTATCTTCACCTTAAATGCCTAACGACACTAACCGCACGGCCACGAGGCCCACAATATTTTATTTTATTTTATTTTATTTTACGGCCAGCGCTTTCTTTTGAGGGCATAAAAGCGATCCACAAATCAGTTAGGCTGTATTGTAAGTAATTTCTTATAGATTACTTTTCCGCAAAACAAAGCACTAACACGTCATTTAATCTTTTCATCGAACAAATTGGTACGCTCTTAAGTTCATTTGGTGCTTAAACTTGGTGATTTTATTAAATTTATTTCCATTGGCAGACGAGAATATCAGACTCGCCCTTATTTCATTTCATTCCATTCGTTGTTTTGCACCCGTCAACAACGAAACAAAATTCCGATCTGCCATAGTGAAAAATTGTGCCGGCAGCGGTGGATGGCCCCATTGTTTACGTTGAAAGTAGGTACGTGAAAATTGCGTTATCTGTCACTTCGCGGGGGGGTTGATAAACATTAAACAAAACTTCTCATCCTGATTGCACTCTCGATTCAATTTACCCGAAAATGGATAAACACATGGAGATGTTGACTACGCTAGAAGTCGTCCCGTGCCATGGGCCTGGTGGAAAGGATACAGGATGCATTCAATGCACAGTTTGTCATGGGACAAAGAGTTTATCGGATGTTGTTACAAGTAGCGATCAACTTGAATCATGCCGCATTCGCGCTACTATTTTTCGCTCAACCAATGTTCGAACGGTTTCAGAATCACAAACAACATGTCCAGAGGTAAATCACTACGAAAACGTTAAAAAATCCTCAAAATGATAGAACTTTGATTCGCGAACAATGGATCATTAAAATAACCAAAACGGCCGCTATGGGAAGCATAGATAGCGCCACCGTAGCCTTGTGTGTTTGACAGAACAGCAAAGCTGTCACAATGTTAAATCCCATATACAGTGGCGCCTTTGTTTTGATGCGGTGAGCACTGATAAAAACTACCTTCAATGATCCATTAATCGCTACCATACACGCAACACGATGCATTATTCGCCGAGCAAAGTTTGTTATGATAACTTAACGACAAAAGGTTAATCGTTGTCGCTTTGATCGCAGGATAAAGAACAACCGCGATGCATCATGTGTTTTGTCATGATCACTAGATTTCCATCCTTGCAAAAGACTGCACTGCCAAAAGTTATCTTTGTGGAAAAATGTGAAGTTAGTACAGAATTATATTTAAAAGACACAACAGTCTTTATATGAACTTTCGACCCCCACAGAAACTAAGAAACGTGGATTATGTTCAGAAAATATTTAAACTTTGAGCGATCATTTTTCAATGTATACTTTTTCATATGGAACAGTTCGTTCCCTTAATGCTACATCTAAATAACTCGAACTTTCGATTTTTAGAGTTCAATTTGTCGAAACATAAATCTTAATTAAATCTGCCATATATTCACTGATCATAGGCGTGTTATTCAAAGTAAACAAGTCAAAGGTTACTTTTCAATCATATAATCTGTGATTATCCACCCACCTTGTAAAACGGTCAAACTTTCAATATAAAATACAGTCGACTCTCCACAACTCGATATACTCTATAACTCGATGGATTTTTCAGTCCCTTCAAATTTCCATATATCCTGCTCTCCATAAGTCGATATTTCTATAACTCGATATCTCCACTAGTCGATGTCACGTGAGAGGTAAATTTCCCTCCATAACTCGATATCTATTTTAAAATCATTCTTATTTGGGGAAACTTGGTCTAATTCTTGTTTAGAGGTGAATAAGTACTGGCAAGTTGAAATGAAAGTTGAAAAACATGAAAATATAAAAAAATAATGCCAGTAACAATAATAAGATTTTTTGAGCATTTCGGAAAAAAAATTCAAATAATATTTTGTAAAACATTATCAACAAAATATTATTGCTCTCTTGCAGAAGAGACCATATATGTACTGGGAATACAGAAATTTGTTTCTTCGATTTTGTGATTTTTTGTGTCGGTATATTCTATAACTCGATAATTCTATAAGTCGATGGTCCCTTCAATATCGAGTTATGGAGAGTCGACTGTGGTTCGAAAATTGGATTTTCGAGTTATCTAGTTGTATCATCAAGGGGAAGAGTTATGCTTTTATGGACAGTGCATGCCAGGGCATAATTTACAAAAATATCGCGTGGCCTGTTTAAAAGTTACACTCTTTGCAAGGCTGGCAGCAGCTCTCTTTTTAGAGATTTGGTCTTTGATACAAGTCTGTAAAAAGTCTTTTTTGATTAAATGAAGTCTCTATTTTGGCCAAATGATATCTGCTTGCAGTGAATCTTGTTGACAAATTCTAGAGAGTCATGAAAAAACTTCAGAAACAACTGCACAATAGGCCGTCCCTTTTTTAAATTTGAAATGTTATAAGCTCGTCATTGTAAAGTGCTCGTTTTGGTAAGAAACAAATCAGGTAATATTTTGAAGTCCGTACGTGGACGCAAAGTGGTCCCCCAACGGCCCTGAACGTAGATGACATCGCGAACATTTGAAGTCCGTACGTGGACGCAAAGTGGTCCCTCAACGGCCCTGACGGTAGATGACATCGCTAAATCGAGCTCGCTGCTCTAGTGAAGAAAAATTTTCTTCTTAGAAAATTAACTTCTGTACTGACTATCAACGCGCGCAGAATTTGTTACTAGTGGCTTTTAGTACTCATGTTGCGTGCACTAGAACAGCGAGCTCGATTTAGCGATGTCATCTACCGTCAGGGCCGTTGAGGGACCACTTTGCGTCCACGTACGGACTTCAAAATTTTACATGATTTTTTTCTTCTTACCAAGTGCTCATGACGAACTTATAACATTTCATATTTTCGAAAAACAAGGGACGGCCTACTGCACAACTATTCGACTGGTTCATCAGAATTATTTTCTCAGATTTCATGAAAAATGCTCCAGGAATTCTTCTAATCATTCCTTCTGGCATACTTTCAGGGACTCCTCCGAAGGTCCCTCCAGAAATTTATCTAGTCATTCCTCTACCAAGTCTCCCAGACATTCTTCCAGTGGTGTTTCGAAAGATACTTAGAGAAAGTTTTTCATAAATTGCTCCAAGAACTTTTTGAGAACTCCAACGCTTCTATCTTATTTTATTTCCTCGTGTTTTAATGTTGCCCAAATATACAGGTTAGCCATAGAAAACAACTGGTGAGCACAGATCTGATGATTTTTTTTCTGATAGCGCTCCGGGGAGCACCGTGTAACCATATTTTATCGATAATCGCTCTACCAATCGCCAACCTTCCTTTCTCCCTTATCACACCGATAGCGCTACGTTCAGCCATCGAGGCGGCAACCCTGCAAGCCGGTCTCGTGCTACAAACCGCCGGAAGTGGAATTTCAAGGTGATTCCGTGTACAAAACATCGTTCAATGCCGACCCGGCGACGATCGTTTGTAATGCGCGCCCACTGCCGATACCGCCCCGGAACAATCTGGCGATGGCACCCGGATGTCTGGAGCAGAACACCGTCACCTCGGTAAGCAATGAGAATCGATGCTGCGATTTGTAATTAGGTAGATTAGTAAAGTGTAATTGTTCTTTCAAAATTCAATAATTTTCAAATAGGAGTAACTATTGGTTGTGCTATTTCTCTTCCAACTGTCGGATTTCTTAAAGTCGGTTTCCCCAAAAACAAGTTCCACGAATGCCCAACTTTCCCTATATTATCCAAACTTTCCTGAATGGATAAAATTTAAATGTTACTGAATATGGATAAGAAGTTCGAACTTTCCTTCTGGTGGCATAAAACCAAAAAAAAAAGTATAAAGCGACCATCGAGAAAAATCGGGAGCTTCAATAGCCTAAGGCACAACATATTACAAAATTCTTGCACAATTAATTAATTGTCATGTCATAGACAATTCCAGGAGGAATTTTGTTGTTTTATAAGTTTTGAAGTTTACATGTACACGACGAAACACGTGTCAAATGTACAAATTGAAACTGCGAAAAGAAAGCACGTGCTCGGGTGTGAATCGAACCCACGACTCCCTATTCGCTAGATGGGCGCTTCAACCTACAAACTGCGGAGCCCCTTGAGAAACCGCTCGAAAGCGAACTGACCTCGATTATTCCAAAGCACATGGTGTCATCATTTCGCAGTCTAAACTCTCTTCGGATGTATGAGATGTATGCAGCTTGTAGGTCGAAGTGCCTATCTGGCAAATAGGGAGTCGTGGGTGCGATCCCCACCAGAGCACGTGTTTTTTTCGTAGTTTGAATTTGACACGTGTTTCGTCATGTACATGTAAACTTCAAAAAAAAAATATAACAACAGAATTCTTGGAGGTCAAAAATTAGTGCTTTTCCTATATCTTTTAGCTACACTTTTATCACTTCACAATGCAATTTTTCTTTTCCAAATATTCACTAGGGGTCATTTAACCACAATCGGTTTTTATATTTGACCAGCCGGAAATCGCGGAATCGAAACAAATGAAAATGTCATCATCCAGAAACCTTAATTTTACAATTAATTTAATCATAATTTTAAAATATTGAAATTTACTAACATTTGGGAGACATTCGAAACTATTCATGAAAATATCGCGTTAGGCGCCGCACACTGGGACAGACCGCTGTTTTCGACGGCCAAAACCTCTAGTACTCTTGATATGCATCCTAGAGGTTTGGTGTCTTGGACAAAGTATTTTGGAATAACTTGTACTACATTTTAACTCATTCAGATTTGATCTAGATAAGTGGAAACTGATCTAGATCAGTTCTATCTTTTGATAGGAGCGTCCTAGCAAAAAACTTTCTTCTGCAAAGTTGTTTATTGAGGCATTTTTTACATTTCATCCGAAGACACGTACACTCTATTACTGACGTGGATGGCGATATTTAACACTTTGATAAAAACAGTCAAAAAATCGATGTTGGCCCTTTTTTTCGTACAAAAAAATTTCGTAAAAAATATTTTGTCATCATGATAGCTGATTAGCGTTCATGACTTGGACCCTCTAAAATTAAAACATTTATATGTATTACCTCATTCTTTTACATTGCTAGCTCTCTTACCCCGGATACAACAATGTTGAACGGCAGAAACCTATCATGCCCACCGGGAACCAGATGATTGCACCCGGTCCAATCCAAGAGATAACCACCACCAGACATGACTATGTCGCTAAAACGACACCCAAGCGCTACAAAATCATTCCTGAAGGCCACATCCGCAGCGCGAGCGCTCCGTTTGAAAAGCAAACTGTGAACAAGCTCTCGTACGGCAGTCCCGACATGGCTCACTTTACGCCGGCAAAGTCCTGTAAACCTATTCGGCATTATACGAGGTCAGAAGGTTGGTATCAGTATTTCAGTTGTCGTTCTGAAGAACTCAATCACATTTTGATCCATTTACAGTTCCAATGGATTCGGAAACGACGGCCAAACTGAGTTACCCTCCAGTTTGCCCGGCACCTAAAGAGGATCATCCATGGGCCAAACGGGCCGGCTATCAGCCCCCATGCATACCGATGGAGAACGACACGACGTACAAGAAGAGTTACATGACTAGCTGTGGCGCAGAGCGTCCTAAAATGATTCCGCCCTTCAATAACTTACATGTACCTGCTGATTCCGGGTTTGAATCAAAGACAGTCTACAAAGAAAGTTACCATAGCGCTTGTGGCGAACGACCGCCAGCGATCCGCCCTGTGGAACAGCTGCGGATACCGCATCAAAAGCTGGAAGATGACACCGTTTACAAGGTATTGCCTAGCTATGTGGTGGATCATTCCAAATTCTTTTGATCGAACAAAGCCAAAACCTGCCGATCAAAGTCTTCTACATTTTCCGCACACTCTTAACACATTCATGCATTACATGGAAGGTAATTCGGTTTGACTTATGCACGACTTTGATTTATGAACTGAAAATGTCCGCAGGACAACCAATTTGTACATACAATACCATTTAGAAATTGTCTCCTAGCATGCCAAGACCTACCACCACACCGTGCCTACCACAGAAATCCCACAAAGAAGCAAAAGTTTTCTATACTCACCAAACTGTAAAACACATATCCAACACACGGTGTAGAACTTATGCCCCAAAAATAGTTCATAGAAGGATATAGCTTTCCCATACTTCTTTCAGTTATCCTTCCCTACGTACTGTAATACGGAGCGACCTGCACCGATTGTTCCTAGACCTGCACCGCTTATCGGAGATGGACCGATTCAGGAGATAACGACCACCAGGCACGACTACGGTTGTAAGAGCGGTACCAAGCGTGAACCGATCGTTCCCCAGAACCTGCTGCACATTCCCCAAGGTAGACTGGAAAGCAACACCGTAAATCGCCTCTCCTATCCGGCCAACAAGGAGAACGTTCAGCCTCCGAAGTCTTGCAAACCGATTCTGTCGTATAAGCGGCCTGAAAGTAAGTTTCTGATGTTTGACCTTGGAGTCCATATGGGGTATATTCGGCCATCGTCATATACCTTTAGAATTTAAATTGTGTGTCGCTGATCGATACAATATGCTAGAACTAGTAGAGAAGCGTTTTGTTTAACCCAAATTGGTGAATCAGTCGTTAGCCAACAAGTTAAATTGTTGCGAAAATTTTACTTTTTTCTGAATCTTAGGTATTTTATCACGAGGTGTGTCTCTCATTTCGCTTAAGACGCATAGGAAACTTAGCGGCACCGTATGAAGGAAAGATGTAATTGGTGTTCATTAAAAAATGAGAATGATTTCAATACCTTTCTGTAATTAGAGTAAAGAGAATTTTTTTTTTCTCTCCGAGAGAATTGCTCTCTGGACTCCAAAAAATGTTTCTTTTCGTTCGGGTCCTGTCAGTTCAATCGAAGATGGCGTCGAAACAGCAGCACCCGGCGAGCGTGTTGTACGGTTTAACGGATTTACCGTACGTAAGATAAGAACCCGACCAACTTGCCCCAGTGCCGTCCCATTGAGGATTTTTTTCGGCTCCCTCAAGGCCTTAGTGTACAAAAATAATTGGAGACCAAGGATCCGGAATTGTATACGGAATACGGATGTCAGTGTCGTTCAGCGCTCTTGTGAGAACATCGCGACTAAGTTGCGTCTTACGCCCTTCTCCTATATTAATTGCCGTTTTTTTTTTTAAGAATAAACCTTGGAATAAACATTATGTTTTTAATAAAAAAAATACTGATTTTTTTGTTTGTTAATTAACTTTATTAATAAAAAACTTCTCATTTTTTACTGAACACTCGTTACTTGTGGTATGTTCCAGCGAACAGAGATAACAAATTTTAATTCTAACAATATGACGGCGGCCTAATTTCAGCTAGATTTACTTAACCAAAATCCATAAATGATTCGCTTCTAGTTCCGATGGAGAGCGAAACAACGAACAAGATGAGCTACATGCCGGTTTGTCCAGCGCCAAAGGAGACCTACCCGTGGGCCCAACGAGCCCGCTATCAGCCACCACCACTGCCAATGGAATCGGAAACCACGGCCAAACTGAGCTACCCCCCACCTGGTGAATTTGTGGAAGAGTCGTGTGGTTCCGGACCAACTGGTGGCCCATGCTGCCAATCGTGTAATCCATCCATAGTCAACTGCTGTGCGAATTTGGCACCAGATGGTGGCTGCTACCCTCGGGCGGCAATCGTAAGCTAAAGGGTTGGACGAACCATTAAAGAAGCAAACTGGATCGGATCATAAGTAGCTACCAATTACCCATGTACGTACTATGTGTAGAATGGAAAACTGTATTAGCAGCAGCATACCAAATTTTGTACCATAGATTGAAGGAACAAATTCTTCATGTAGGATAACATATTTATTGAAACTTTATCTTTGTAGTTTATATTTTACGTTATCTGTTTAGCGAAAATTATACGTCCCGTAAGACCAAAACAAGATGCCTTACTATGTGTTCCCAAAGCTAGTGTGTTTTTGATTCGAAAGAAACTACTGAGAGGGGTGCTAGGCCGCTAAACTGCCCCTCTTTGCACAACAGTCCCATGTTGGAAAACGACAAACTGAGAAAAAGACGATTGAAATGTGGAAACAATTTCGTTTCATTTTGAGTCTCTATTTGGCCTAAAATGTGTTAAATTTTTACATATCACTGTTTGTTGAGTACACGAACAAACCTAATAAACTTCTTTTGAATTCAAGTTAAAAATTTGCCTTAAAATGCAGAAAAATCGTAGCGAGACTGTTATGCGATTATATACGATATAATATACCAATATATTTGCATACCAGTCCCATCATGTTCATCGGCTCGTTCGACAGCTACTAAAACACTCATTGTTATTAATGCACTGGATGTTTCATTTGCTATTTATGTTCTTTGGCCGTAAAAAAATAGTTATTATAGTACAGTCAACTCTCCGTAACTCGATGTTAGGGCGACTATCGAGTTAGGGAAATTAAAGAAAGTGTGTTTCTTGAGGAACACAAAATCAGGGTAACTTTGGTTAAAGGGACCATCGAGGTATCCATGAAAACTCACATTTACTACACGTTCTATAACTCGATACGGAATAGCGAGTTACGGATAGTTTACTGTATGTCCATGGATGAATCACCAGATAAACAAAAACATAGGATTGAATACTTTCTCAAAACACACGTCATGACGTGGAATGCGCTTACAGTCATGAGTCCCAGTCATGAGAGACCCAGATGATCATCTTTTGGATAATGCGGAAATGGAATCCGATGGAAATTATTCGAGATGTTCCAGAACAACCTGATTCAGGACGAATCTAACTAATCCAGCAAAGAATCATAACAAAATTTAAATGAAAAATGTAGAATGAACTTTATTTTATTTTTCTTTTTGTTCCTTTTTTTATTTTTATTTCCCTAGTACCACCCAAATGGTTAAGTACGGACATAAAATAAGATTAATATTTGTATAAGCCTTATCTAAAATGAAAATCTGTAATGCATCGTAATTTAAAATACATAATTATGTGTGATATCCACTAATTTAAACATATTTTCGATAAAACGTTGATACATGACATTTACAATGCCGTAAGCAAGTGTGTATTAAATACAGTCAAACCTCCATTAGTCGATATCTGAAGGGACCATAGACTCATGGAAACATCGAGTCAAGGAACAGAAATGCTTTGGAATGCTGTTTGAGCGAGTCATCATAGTTACCATGAAAGTATGGTTCCATGAGTCAATATTAAGACATAGAACATCGACTCATGGAAGTTGCACTGTATAGTTGATTTCCCTTTACTTTGTTACGCATAACTAGTAGTACCGAGAGACTGTATGTAGTACTAGAAGTGGTGCCCCCTTCTGAGCCCGGCCACTATACGGACTTTGATGTGACTGTTATGCGAATATTTTCAAGATGGGACAACACAAGTGGGGTTTGTTTTTGTACAAGTTAGGCACAAAGGCTACTTTTTTAGCAGTTTTTATCGATCCTCTGACGATGTTGATTTGATTTATGCAAAAAACGCAAATCGGTCAAAAGTCGACATGGGACTGTTATGCGATTATGGGCAGTCACGATTAAGACCCAAAGATCAAAATGACTCCTCTGGCTAGAGTAGCTCTATAAGGTCTAGATTTCTATGTTGAAAGATCATTGAAAGATACGTTGAAAACTGAACTCAACTTAATTTTGACGAAAATGCAGATGGGACTGACTTGCGATTCACGACAGTGCAATAACTTCATATTTTTGCACAACATTTTTAAACAAAATGTGTTTATTTTTCGGTAGAAAATGTGTTGTTCTATTATAGTTATGCTCTTTCTTGGAAAGGCAATTCTTTATGGCATGCTAAATGATCTATGCCCATTTAATTAATTATGCCATATAGCGTTTGGCAGACTTCACGGCAACCGACCTTATGGCTAACGACTTTATCTGGGTGTCTACTCGTTTACCGAAATGAAATTCCCTGATATTTCCAGGTTTTACAAAAAAAATCCAGGTTCCAGAAATACTCTAATTTTATTTGTCTATGATTTTTTTCACCCCCACTTAGGTCTTAAATCTAGTTTTATTATATGGGTTTAACGTGGTTTACGGCTTAAGTGAAGGTGAAGAAAAGGGCCCTCAAACAAACAAATAACAAATTTTAAAATATTTTCAATCTAATAGCTATTTATACACTTCTGAACATTATTTAAAGCATGCTGATGCGATTCCAATATCCAATATTACAATATGAACATGCTAACTATACCAAAGCTTAAATTTTATTCAAATGAATTGTATTTTCCAATGATGATGTATTATATTTCGTTTGTTAGAGCTCCGTGAACTGAACGAAACTTTCAAGTACATCAGTATGCTACTTCTTGAAAGTATTTTTAGTACAGATGAATGGTACATATCATTTCCATCGGTCGTTTAGATAACTAAGACAACTTCATGGGCGCAAAAGTAAAACTTTATTTGGATTTGTGGTAATATTTTAAAATAAATACTAAGTTCATCGATGTATTAGCAAGCAATCATACAGTTCTGATCTGCATAAAAGCCAAATTCTTTAAAATATCTTAACATTAACACGGTCATCTGCTACATATTTAAGTAGATATACATATACCCATCTAAATTAGTACAAATAATCCGTAAAACTTTTGGATCCCGATCCATTTTTTTTCGGAAATAGAAATACAAATTATCAAGCCCCTGGGTAATCGCGTTCGACCGTATAACATATCACTGTGGTAATTAAAATAAATGTTGAATTTTCGCATTTCCTTCGGAAAAGTTCTAAATTATTCATGATTGTTACGAAATTTTCAATTTAACACTTCAGTCGTCGCGCTGTTGTATTTTGTACAACACCGCTGAAAAAACCTCGCTTTTCGTTCACAACAGCAGCACGGTGTTTATGACTGTGGCAAACCGCGCGACGACTAGAAGGTTGAAGTTGTACAAATTCCAGAATTCTTTTCGAAAATCGTTTGTTCTAAAACCGAATATTTTCCAATAATTTTAAAAATTGTGCATGAAGCAGGGCTGGTGGTGACTGAGTTTCTTGAAAACAGGAAATTTAGAAACCTCTTTCCAGTAAAAAAGACACTAAAAAGTAATCAAAAAGAGACGAAACAGTAATCAAAAAGCAAAACGAGACCTAACAGGAACCAGGATAGAATAGTTTGATCAGACCACATTTTTCTCTGAGAATATTTTAAACTTTTTTTTTCAAATTTCTCGTGACTGTAGCATCCACCCTAGCTACACCACTGGCTGTCTGGTACAGCAGTGGATTCGTATCAATAAAAGAAACTGTTTATCTTCTGACTGCACACCCGAACAGACGCGCGTTTCATTACTGTGTTTTACCGTATCACAAGTCTCGGTCATAAACAGTTAATTATCGTTTAGAACCCAATCTCCCACAAGATATTACAGTGGCGACGAGGTGGAGATTTGTTTTTCGCGTCCCGGGAAGTGCAAATCAGTGAAAGTTTTCCGGTTTCCCAGTGATTTTTTGGTGCATTTCACCGGGGGAAACAGTTTGTTTGCAAGCGATCCATTCATCCCGTTGGATTCAGTTTTGCCGACGGAGGAAAGCAACAGTTTGCGCTGCGCAGTACCTACACTGCAGGAGTTGGTTTGGTTTCACTTTGCACAGGTTTGCTGCAAAAACCGTAAGTTTTTCTCAAAAGTGGAAATAAATAGAGAAAACTTGTTTTATTTTGCATGCCGTTTGTGTGTTTAAAGTGAGTTGAGCCATTTTCTTCTGTCTAGCAAGCAAAGAATTTGTGTTTCATTTTGTTTTCCCGTACTGTGACCCGGCTTTGTGTGTGCATAATAAAAATTAAATCAATCACAGCCGAAGTGTTTGTCACGTACGAGGAGTTTGTTTCGCCAACATTGTAGTGTGTTGCGCCTAAGTTTGTTTGCAACAAAGTTTGTATCGCGAGAATTTGGTTTGTAGCGAGAGATTGTTGCACTTGTTTATGCTCATGTTTGATAGCAACTGAAGTTTATGCTAGTGTTGAGCAACAAAATTGTTTGGTTTGTTTGTGTTTCACGTTTCGTTGATAAAGTTTGTCGTTGCTTGTTGCATACGATCGTTTCGAAACAGTTGCAAAGTGTTTAGTTTGACACAGTAGCAGTTTATGTTTTGCACTGTGGGACAAATTGTTTCAAAATTGGACAAAAAAAGTTTTGCAAAAAAGTTTTTAAATTTTTGCGTTTGTTTAGTCAACTGTTTGTTTTGATCAAGTTTATTCGATTGTTACACTGAAAGAAATTTTTAGTTGAATTTCGTGTAATAGTTTGTCGAATCGTTTTCAGTTTTTCGTCGTTTTTCATCGCTGTCAGTATGCCGTTGGTGAATCATATCGAGCCGTATGTACCCGGCACGATTCCGTTTAGTCAGTACTTGGAGCAGATGGAATGGGTGTTCATCGACAACAAGATGGCGGATGCGAATGAACAGAAAGCATCGTTTCTGGCGGCATGCGGAAAGGAGGTGTACAGCGAGTTGAAGCTTTTGTTTCCTGGAAAGGATTTGAAGACGGTGTCGTTCAAGGAAATCACCGATTCGTTGAAGAAGCGATACGACAAGACTGAAAGCGACATGATCCAACGTTTTAAGTTTTATCAACGAGTTCAAGGCCCTACTGAAAGTGCGGAAGATTTCATTTTAGCTGTGAAACTGCAAGCGGAGTTGTGTGAGTTTGGCGAGTTTAAGGACATCGCAATCCGCGACAAGCTTGTGTGTGGCATTCGCGATCCGGATGTGCAACAGCGTTTGTTTGATGAAGAAGCTTTGACACTTGCGAAAGCGGAGAAGATCATCATCAACAGGGAGCTAGCTGGAGCGAACCGAAAGCTAGTTTCTCGTGAATCCGGTCGAGTGAGTGTTTTGAACAGGCTTGGTAAGAGGCAAGAGCCAACAGTTTCACGTGCGAGATCCCGTGGTAGGAGTCGTGGACCAAGTAATCGGTTCAGGAGCCGTAGCCGATCAGTTTCGTTTGACCGTAGAAATCGTTCTTCATCACGATCACGAAAGTTTCGCTGCAATTTCTGTGGCAGAGATGGTCACACGCGTCGTTTCTGCTACGATTTGAAGAGTAAAGAGAAGAAATCTGTGAAGTTTGTCGATTCTCCAGCAGCAAAGCCGAAGATGACGGAGTATCAAAAAAGTTTGCGTCGTCGGTTGAACAGATCTGTCTCGGATGACGAGGATATGGAGTGTTTGTTGATCTCTTCCATAGGAAAAATCAACGAACCGTGTTTTCGATCCGTTTTGATCGAGGGTATCCGTGTCGAAATGGAGATAGACTGTGGAGCTGCAGTTTCTGTCGTCAGCAAGGAGACGTACGAGGGAGAATTCGGCGATATACCATTGCAGAAGTGTACGAGGAAGTTAGCGGTGATCAACGGAAGTCGTTTGGTGGTTGAAGGACAGATTCCAGTGCATGTGGAGTTGAACGGAAGACGGAAATCCGTTAAACTGGTTGTTTTGCGCTGTGGAAGTTTGTTTACACCGTTGCTTGGACGTGATTGGTTGGATATCTTTTTCCCTGAATGGAGGAATGCGTTTGGCAGTGGTACAAACCTGAACCAGCTGTCGTTGCCGACTTCAGAGGAGCTTGTCGTGAATGATATTCAAAGTAAGTTTGCCAATGTTTTTGATAAGTCTTTGTTTACTCCGATAAAAGGTTTTGAGGCAGATCTAGTGTTGAAGAAAGGTGCAGCACCGGTTTTTAAGCGTGCGTATGACGTTCCATTGCGTTTAAAGGACAAAGTTGTTGAACATTTGGAAAGTTTGGAAAAAGATGGCGTCATAACACCGATAGATGCGAGTGAGTGGGCATCGCCGGTGATCGTTGTAGTGAAGAAAGACGGCGGAATCAGGATGGTGATCGACTGCAAGGTTTCGATCAACAAGGTGATCATCCCGAATACCTATCCGTTACCGTTAGCACAAGACATGTTTGCTTCACTAGCTGGTGCTAAAGTGTTTTGTTCCTTAGATCTGACCGGAGCGTATACACAGTTGTTGTTGTCTAAAAAGTCAAGAAAAATCATGACAATTAATACGATCAAAGGTTTGTTTTCGTATAATCGTTTGCCACAAGGTGCTTCTTCAAGTGCTGCTATTTTTCAACGTGTAATGGATCAAGTTTTGAAAGGCATTGATGGTGTTTATTGCTACTTAGACGATGTTTTAATAGCGGGTGAGGATTATGAGGACTGTTTAAGAAAGCTTTATTTGGTTTTAGAGCGACTTTCTAATGCCAATATAAAAGTTAGTTTGCAAAAATGCAAGTGGTTTGTGACAAGTTTGCCATTTCTGGGTCATGTGTTGACTGATAAAGGTTTGTTGCCGTGTCCAGAGAAGGTCGAGACGATTCGTAGAGCCAAGGTTCCGAACAACGTCACCGAGCTCAAGGCATTTTTGGGTTTGATAAATTACTACGGTAAGTTTATCCCTAATTTATCCTCACGTTTAAGCTGTTTGTATCGTTTACTCAAAAAAGACGTTAAGTTTGTCTGGACCGATGAGTGTCGTCGTGTGTTTGATCAAAGTAAGCAAT
The DNA here is from genome assembly GCF_002204515.2 of Aedes aegypti. Classification (NCBI taxonomy): domain Eukaryota; kingdom Metazoa; phylum Arthropoda; class Insecta; order Diptera; family Culicidae; genus Aedes; species Aedes aegypti. Next base: position 93,065,429 of record NC_035109.1, on the reverse strand, counting down.
CGTTGTTGTCTTCAAAACTTTTAGTGTTTTTCGATCCAAAAAAGCCTGTCGTTGTTGTGACAGATGCTAGCAGTTACGGGTTAGGTGGCGTAATAGCTCACGAAATCAATGGAAAAGAGAGGCCTATTAGTTTCACCTCCTTCAGTTTAACGAAAGCACAAAAATCCTACCCAATTTTACACTTGGAAGCGTTGGCCGTTGTAAGCACTATCAAAAAGTTTCATAAGTTTTTGTTTGGACAGAAGTTTACTGTGTATACCGACCATAAGCCGTTGATAGGCATATTTGGCAAGGAAGGCAAAAATTCGTTGTTTGTGACGCGTCTGCAGAGATATGTAATGGAACTAAACATCTACGATTTCGACATTGTTTACAGACCGTCATCAAAAATGGGCAATGCTGATTTTTGCTCAAGGTTTCCTTTACCAGTTGAAGTGCCAGTTTCGTTGCAACGGGAGTTTATCAAAAGTTTGAATGTTTACGATGAGTTTCCTTTGGACCATGTTTTAATTGCAAAAGAGTCAGAACAAGACGAGTTTATCCAAAGAGTTGTTTCATACATGAGGCATGGTTGGCCAAAAAAGTTGGAACGTTGTTTGTTGGACGTTTATGCACAACATCAAGATCTCGAACTGGTCGATGGTTGTTTATTGTACCAGGATCGTGTGTTTATTCCTGCTAGTTTGCAAAAGCAGTTGATGAAGTTGTTGCATCGGAATCACTCAGGAATCACCAAAATCAAGCAGATGGCAAGAAGGACAGTTTACTGGTATGGCATGAACAGTGACATTGAAAGCTTCGTCAAATCATGTAGTGTGTGTTGCCAGATGAATGCAGTTGCAAAGCCAGTTTCAAGTTCCAGTTGGATTCCTACAACAAAACCGTTTACCCGTATTCATGCAGACTTCTTCTACTTCGACAAGAAGGTTTTCCTGGTCATTGTGGACAGTTTTTCAAAATGGATTGAAGTTGAGTATATGAAGTTTGGAACAGATGCCAGGAAAGTCATATCAAAGTTTATGAGCGTTTTCGCTAGGTTTGGGTTACCTGACGTAGTTGTTACTGATGGCGGACCACCGTTTAGCTCGAAAGAGTTCATCGTTTTCTTCGAGAAACATGGAGTGAAGGTGATGAAGAGTCCACCGTACAACCCATCGAGCAACGGTCAAGCGGAGCGCATGGTCAGAGTAGTGAAGGAAGGTTTAAAGAAGTTTCTGTTGGATCCGGATATGATTGGTTTGAGTACTGAAGACATGGTTTCGTACTTCTTGTTTGGTTACCGGAATACTTGTTTGGAAGATGGACATTCGTTTCCGTCCGAAAGATTGTTTAGTTTTAAGCCTAAGACGCTGTTGGATTTAATCCATCCAAAGAATAGTTTTAAACATCATTCGACGAAGCCCAAGGAAGTGGATAAGCGTGTTGTATATAGTCCTAGTCGTAAGAAACATGACTGGATCGACAAGCTGCGTCCTGGAGATACTGTTTATTATAAAAATTTCAGACCTACGGATATTAGACGATGGTTAGAAGCCAAATTTCTCAGACGTATCTCATCAAATGTTTTTCAGGTTTCCGTTGGAGGGAGAGTCTACTCCGCTCACCGAAACCAGCTCAAGCTGGTTGGCACCCCAAAGCGCCGAGGTTTGTTCTTGGGGAGGAGCGAGAGGAACCAACGCAGAAAACGTACTAGAGAGGACGATGACGATGACGATAGGTTTAGCGACGACGACGAAGAGGACTTTTACGGTTTTCCTTCGGATTCATTCATCTACAGTGACGGGGGCGGTCGAAACGGGGTTGCAAGTCGTAGTCCTGAGGCGGAGGTTGGTGTTCCGCGCCGTCGAAGTGCGTCACACGTGGAGGAGGATCTACGAAGATCGTCGAGTTTGCCGGCTGAGCAGGTCGAGCCGCAGACTGGTCCGTCGCATCGAGCTGTGTGCCAGTCGTCACCATCGAAGAATCGACAGGAGAGTGTCAGGCGTTCTAAGCGACCTAAGCGTCTGAAGAAGGATTTCGATTACGAGTACTATTGAACTGTTGTGTTTGTTTATAGGCCATGGAGGCATTCAAAAGTGAATTAGTTTATCGGCAGTCATGTTTTGCCGTGTTCTGTAGTTTTGGTAGTTTTTACCGATCAAATTGTTTAGACGGCAGTGAAGTTTCGCCGTAGTTTTGTTTGAAGTTTTCGGCAGTCGAGTTTTGCCGACAGTCAGTAGAGCGGCAGTCAGGTTTTGCTGCGTATTCATTGTAAATATGTTTAAAAACTAAAAGGGGGAGAACTGTAGCATCCACCCTAGCTACACCACTGGCTGTCTGGTACAGCAGTGGATTCGTATCAATAAAAGAAACTGTTTATCTTCTGACTGCACACCCGAACAGACGCGCGTTTCATTACTGTGTTTTACCGTATCACAAGTCTCGGTCATAAACAGTTAATTATCGTTTAGAACCCAATCTCCCACAAGATATTACAGTGACATTACGACGACATACCAACAAATCTGGTATATGCCAGTAAATGACAAACATTATTATTATTATCTTTATTAAAGAGACTTTCAGCTCAGATCGTGGCTGGTTCATCTCTGGAAGAAAAAGGGAGAGGGCTTCACAATGAGGGGACCCCCTATCATACAGTTTCATAGTTTAGTTACAATTACAAAGGATATTCTTATAAAATCCCTGGCCACGATCACAGGGTTTGACGGTGCCAAAGTAGAAGGTGCACCATAATAATACCCGTCTGTGAAACATATCACCTTCCCAATACTTTGGCACACCTCCAACGGTTCATGATTTATCATGAAACGGCTGCATTCAGGCGGAGGATCTGTTAATATGTTTAGGCATATTATCAGGTCCTCTTCGAACGGAGGGACCGCCAGGGCTCATTAGTTACTTATAAACCAGTGCTGGTTGTTTGATGTTTCAATTCGTTACACGAGCTGTAGCATCCTTTGTACTAATCAGTAATGGTGGTTAAGTTTCGAAGCCAACGTGTGATCAATCGTTTTATAATGCAACATAAGAATAGGTGTTTGGTGGAACTGTGCGTTACACTCGTCGTTATTAAATTTAGTGATTGTGAACTGCCCATACTCGCATAACAGTCCCATTTGAATTTTTACCACTTTTGAGTTAGCTTCAGGAATAGTGTTATTTTTTAGAGTTCTTTCTAAAATCAATCTTAAAATTTTATTTTTGTATGGATGAAATGCGAAAAAAATACCAAACCAGGTGCGTCCCATATTGAAAGTACCCGCATAACAGTCCCATTATTTTATTACAAAAATATTGAAACAAATCTACTCCCGTCAGGATTTCTAGACTTTTGCATTATGATTTTCATTCCTACAAAAGAAGAAAAAGTACAATAACGGTGATAGAAATGATTTAAATATAACAACATTACTTATTCTTATGTATTTTAATGCCATCTTCACTGAAGGGGTAGATTTTATTCTTGCCAGCATCAACTATAGCAAAATGAATTAAATATATAAATTTTCTCTGAGTCAATGCTACCGCAGACTATCTATCGCCCTCTGATCCATAATCAACTTACTCGCTGGCAAGATCACCATCTAACGGTATGTAGTGACAGCTTTTTCGGACGTCGCAGAATTTTGAATTGTCGGTAGCATTTCCATGATCAAACGGATTGTTTACACTACAGCCCCTAATTTTGCTCATCTAATCTACACACGGCAATATTATCCAGGAATTCCTTCATCATCATTAAGCTGGCCAAAACTTGCTAGTTTTCTTGCTAGTGCTACCTTGACATGCAAATTCAACACCCACGTACAGTGAGTGGATTCAGCGAACAGTCCGTTTAGTGCGACCACAACGGTTGAATCAAATCTTCATTTAATCAGTACCATGTTGAATATCACTGACACCACCTCCGTACAGTTTAATAACTTTAGGTACATTTTTATAACTAAAATATACGAGTGCATTTACTATACAGATTTAGAAGAAAAAGTGACTTGGAATCGGTTGTGAACATCAATATGTCAAGGTGCGCGATAACAAAGTAAGCGAGCCCCATGTAATGGGACTGGTATGCGGGTATTTTTGCATTTGACTAAAGAAATACTCGGATAACGAGTCCCATTTGATTTAATTCCCTTATTTGGCTATTAAAAATCAATGATTCAATATATTTTAGTTGTTAACTATTGTTTTCTATTGCATTGACAACATTTTCAGCAATGCCACTAATTTCAACTTCTACAAGTAGCGATAAAAGACGAAAAGGGCACTCATGTTTAAATGCTTTTTTCTCGACACGATGATTTTCATGATGGGACTGTATTGCGAGTATGGGCAGTGAAGGTGCTAATAGTGATTTTATAATTAAATCTATAGAGATGAAAATTTGAAAATTACGGTGGAAATGATTCTGATAGTTTTGTTAAAAATATAATAATAATGATGTGAACTCTACTAATTTAATAATGGCCATAATACATTGTGCAATCATTTTTCTGAATATAAACTTAATTGCCTAGTTCTTCAAACGTGCATGATAAAGGTGTTAATACATAATGACAGCGAGTGCAGAAGAATGTATCGAAGTGATTTTTTTTTAATGTAACTCTTTGATCATAGTGCTAAATCGTAGTTTGAATAGTAATGACTCTACAGCAACAAAAATAATGATACATTTAAATTGAATATCTTTTAATTACTTAGTAATGCTAACAGATGGTAATGCTAACAGATTTATATGAAAATGGTGTGATGTGAAAAGTGATATAATAGAAAGTATATCTGAAGTGTATTACGAAAGTTGATGAGTGATAATCGGTGATATACGTGATAGTGTCGAAAATAAAAGTGACGATAGTGAGTGATGAAATGAAATGGGGAATGAGGACCTTTTAATAAAACTATTTCGTTCTTCACTTTAACCACTCTAGTAGCATTTCAGGCCTTATCATAGTTTGATAGTAGTCTGAACTACTAGACTGCAAAACTACGGCAAGGGCTGATTGCTGCTAGCGTACACAGTGACCATTTGAGCAACATTGCTTAGGAACGTCTGTGTGATGAACGCAATAGAGGCTTATAAAAGCAAATGCTGGGAAGGAGCTTAGGGCAGATTAAGAGTGCCAGTACTACCCCTATCGCTACCGACAAAAAAAAAAAAAAAAAAAAATTACAAAGGATATTCTTATAAAATCGATATACAACACATTAACACAAAATCGTAGCTTAGTTGATCCGTATGATGAATGGTGTGGATATTTTATGTTGGGTCTGTGTTTTGGGGCTCAAATGGCCCGGTGTAACCCGCCATCTTTGATGAATGAAATTAGTGCTGTTTCTCTGGCTGGGTCGTTCGCAAGGATGTCTCTTATGTTGTTTGATATATCATAGCGCTCTCGTATTCCCTGGTAGAATGGACAGTTGACTAGTAGGTGTTCCACCGTCATGGTTATGTTGCATGTTGAACATATTCTGCGAAAAGGCCCCGTGGATCCCATATTGTGCGTAGCGTGAGTATGTCCAACTCGTAGGCGAGAAAGTATCAGTTGTTCGTGGCGATTGGTAGTGTCGGTCCATTGTGTAATTTCTCCCTTAATTTTGCGTATGAAGGGTTGTCTCACATTGGCCCATTCTTGAGCCCATGCTACGCGGATTGTAGACTTTAACCAATGTTTCAGATCCGCACCTGGTGTCAACCTGGTAAACATGCGACCGGTTCGTCCTATGGCAGCGAGGTGATCTGCTTCTACATTGCCTTGGATACCACAGTGGCCGGGTACCCAAAGGAAAACGGTTCTTGCGGGACAGTCCTTCTGAATAGCTTGAATCCATGGGTGCTGGGTTGTTGGAGAGTTGATCGTAGATAGGACGCTTGCTGAATCGGAGATTACGCAAATTGGTTTGGATGCTGGTGTTGTAATGGCCAACAGTATTGCAGCAGCCTCAGCAGAAAACACTGAGCACTGATTGGGGAGCTGGAAAAAGTGGCTGCTGTCCGTATCGGTAACACCAAAACCGGTTCTCCCCCTGGTCTTGGAACCATCAGTGTAGCGGAGTTGGTGAGTATAATATTTTCTAGCTAACAATTCGGTGACATGTGAGCGCATAGCAATGGAGTTATCTCCTGCCCGGAAGCGATTCGCGATGGAAAGATCAACATGTAGGTTTGCAGCGTCCCACCTTCTGGCTCCAACCCAGTGGACCTGCTCAACCGGGGGGAGTTCTAAATGGGCCAGATTTGCGAGGGCTCTATTCGCCTCTCTGAGGAGAAAGACCTCGTGGTCTCCCGTGTTTTTTTCGAGGTAGCCGATTGTTCGGCAGCACAAAGTCTCCACCATTTGGTACCGAAAAGGAAGCACACCTAGTTCTACGCAAGCTGCATCTGCTAAATGACAAACATGTATTATGACGACATTACGATGGGGATTGATTGATTTTTTTTTTTGAGATTTTCACTCTCCAAGAATTTTCTAAGGAATTCCTCCAAATATTTTGTTTTGGGTATCTCAAAAGAGAATCAAGATTTTTCCAAAAAAATGTCACATACAATACTTCAGGGCTTCCATCAGAAATTCCTATAATTATTTCCATTATTTCAGATATTTTTCAAAAAGCCTTTAGTCCTCTAGGATTTTATCCGGTGATTCTCCAATCAGTTTTTCTACAAACATCCTTCAAGACTCACGTTTAAAACATGTTATAATATTCAGCTAGAAACTTCTCTCTCTTTTGTTTAAAGATTTTAACATCAAATTTCTCTGAGGAAACCTTCAGGAATTACTCCAGAGATTGCTCCTAAGATTTCTTCGGAAATTCCTCCATTAATTCTAAAAGATTTCTCAAGGAAGTTTTCGCAACTTTTTTCTCGAACATTCTTCCAGGAGTTTTCTTCGTGGAAATTTGAATGAAATTTTCCAGTATGCTGAGAAATTGTTGAGAAAAATTCGTGACGTATTCCTAAAGCAAATTTTAGGGTACCTTCTGTTACAGTTACTTATGTAATTTCTTAGGTCACCTTTGATGGAAAAGATTTTTAGAAAGAGCCACTCTTGAAGAACTATTAGAAGATTTCCAAGATTATTGCTAAATTATTGCTAAGATAATTGAAAAATATAAAAGAAAAAATCAAATCTCGCAGGATATTGTGAAGCAACTCCTGAAAAAACAGGACGAAATTCTTAATAAAAAAAATGTGAAGGAATTATTGTTACTACAATCGTAGGATCTCATGAAAAAATGTTGGAGTGTTCACTGGTGTGGAACCTTAAATGAACTTTTCAATATTCTATGGGGATTTTTTGATAATTCATTCAAAACGTTTGGATGAACTCCAAAATTCCTTGGAAAAAACGCTGGAGAAATTTCTAGAAAAAAATCTAAAGAAACTTAATAATGAAAACAGGTCGAATATAAGGAATTATTTGTAATGTTCTTAATAGATTCATTCGAATAACCCCTCGAGGAACGTTGGAATAACCGTAGATGAAATGGCGTTGAAATTCTTGTCGGGTTTTCTTGGAAGAAATTCTGTGGGAAACTTTGGATATCTCTTAGATTAACGACTGTAGAATTCGGTTGAAAAGTTAGTGAAAAAGTATCTGGAAGAAGTCCTAGGATAGACTTTGTTCACAGGGAATACCCTGAGAAAATTACTAAAGGTAGTAACGTTGAAATGCTCAATCCTGAAGCAATTTCTGGAGAAATTCTTGTAAGCATCCTACGAAAAATTGCTGAAGAAATTGGTAGAGGAATGATGAAATCTCTGGAGCAACCACAATTATAATTCCTGAAACTGTTCTCGAGAAATATGAGAAGAAATTTTGTATCTTAATTATCTGCAAGCAAGATAATGGAAAAAGAGACTTTAGAGATTATTTTGGTTAAAATAGAGACTTCAGACTCCTTTTATCAAAAATAAAGACTTTTTAGAGACTTGCACAAAAATGGTATCTAAAATAAACCTGCTACCAGCCCTTGATATGTTAATCTTTCACTAAATAAATAAAGAGACATTAAAAACGTCAATCATGTTTTGGTAAGCTGATAAAAATTCATACTTAAAAGGATCTTCATTGAATAGCTCATATAGTGCTCATGAGAGCGGCGCAGCCGAAATTTTTTTTCGACTGAAGAGAGTTTTCTGTCAAATAATGGTAGCTCTGGATTATGACGCAAAAATCCATTGTCGTTAACATATTCTATCATAAATTACTGCCTCAAAGTAATTTCCCTGATTGTGATCAAAATTCCCTGAGGATTCCAGGTTTTTTCCAGGTTGAATAAAATTCCCTGATAATTCCAGGTTTTTCCGGGTAGTAGACACCCTGTTTATGTTATTTGGGATAGACCCGTCCCGATCGTAGTGCGATGCGGTATCCCTATTGTATTCTGCCACAAAATCAAATCCTACACCACCAAATTTTATAACCATTTTGACCCATTTTGCGAAGCCCATCGAATTCAATAAAATTTATATTGCCACTTACCCTGTCCTTCGTTCCAAGCAACGGTCCTATAATCAAGGGAAAGTTCGAATGCATCAAAATAAGAACACTTCGGTTTTCCTTGTTTTCTTCCCTCCTCCTACTCGTATTGTGTTTTTGCTTCCGTTTCTCCTCCTTTTCACTATATAAACAATTAGGTATTATATTTATGCATACGATACATTATCACGTGTTTGAACACCAATCGTGTTGTCTCTACCCTTAGGATGCTGGTTGGCGTTCAGTTCAAATTCACTCCGTGTGATACACATATCGGATACAACAGCGTGCAATGGGGGTTTCTATTCATTCTTCAATTTTACCTTTGTGTGGTCAAGAAAAAAAAAACTTTACATTAACGCAATTTGGAAGCAAAAGTGAAACTAACACCTATCAGATTGGTTGCAACGTGAAAATAAGTGACTCTTTACACACTTGATCCTAGCAACGGAAAAATACCTACAAAACATTTTAAATCTAGAAAAAAAAGACATAGTTAATTAACGGGTGTTTCTCTCTCAATTAGTTTGTGGCTCGAAAGCCAAAAACGATTTTCAGGTTCAATGACAATGCATCTAAATAAAATAAAACAATGCATATGAATATATTTGCCTGTCTCATTTAATAATTTTGATACTCCTACTCCATAAAGTGGTTGTTGAAGTGTTATATAACATACTAACCCAGTTGTGGCTGTTGTGTTTCAACTGGACAGCTGAACCAATCTAGATTATAGAAGGATTTTACCTGCAACTGCATACCGTTTCTCATCCCCCTCATCGCTGTTAAATATGTCTGAGTGTAATATTTTATACTGAACAAGTCACGAAACAATCGGAATTTTTCTGCTGTTTAACTGCTTTTGCTGCTGCTACTGGTGGCGGTTTTGGCGGTGACCGATCAAATAGCATCCACGGCGTCCACCTCTTCCTCGGAGCTGTACTCGTCACCGAACTCGATATCGTCGTCCAGGTCGTTGTCGACGAATGTGACTGTGTCGTTGATGCGGACCGACTCTGGGAACTCACCGTAGGTCTTGAGATTTCGCGCCTCATCCGGGGTATACTTGAGGATGACGTCCGCTTTCGAGTCCTGGTAGTCGCGCAAGCCGATGAGGATGATGTCGCCCTGGTTGATCCAGACCTGGTGTTGGGAAGGAAACGAACAACGGAAAAATCGGTGAGATTAGTTTACTGAAATGGATGTTATTGATAACATAAAAATCGATGCCATTGATGACCGTGCAATTCGTAGTTGCTACCCCGTGATTGACCAGAACAATCAACATTGAACTAGGAATCAATTGACGTAACTTGAGATTGGTTTACCATCTTCAGTGTACAATTTCAAGAATTCCAAACATTTTAAAGTCAATAACGGCGCCGGCCAAGTCCTTACGGTCATCGATGAAGGGAAGGAATCTTAGGGGTCTATTCTGTAAATCGAGTGGTTTCATGTGACTCATCTGTAGTCATTGTCGATCAAACAAGCATGCATATTTCAGATGTCACCCGTCGACTCCCATAGTAATCTAGTCACATAAAGTGACATCTGTCGAAAAACTCGAGTGACAGAGCCGAGACGAGCGAAATTTTTGGTCGACAGTGACTCCAGTCGAGTCGTTTTTGATCGACTCGACTTATAAAAAAGGGGGATCGGGAAAAGGTTTTTTGATTAGAGGGAAGGATTCAGATACAATAGGGGTATTCACTTAAGTTTGCGTAAACTGAGATAACTCTGAAGAAATATTTCAAATGAAATATTCCTATTCTGTCTCTATGGGATGAAAAGTAAGAAACAACAATCTAGTAACCTACCCAACAAAAATGTCAGGCTACTCAAAAGTTAGGGGTCTATTTTATAAATCGAGCGGTTCCATGTGACTCATCTGTAGTCATTGTCGATCAAAGCAAGCATGCATATTTCAGATGTCACCCGTCGACTCCCATAGTAATCTAGTCACATAAAGTGACAACTGTCGATAAACTCGAGTGACAGAGCCGAATCGAGCGAAATTTTTGGTCGACAGTGACTTCAGTCGAGTCGTTTTTGATCGACTCGACTTATAAAATAGGGCCCTTAATCACAATGTTCGCAATGTTTTGTACGATTTGTGTCAGTCGAGATTTCAGTTTAGTGTCTGTCCTTTTGATTGCTTTGGACATTTTGATTGTTGAGACCGTGTCTGGATCTTTGTTCGGGTAGTTTTTCACGATCATAAAAGTCATCCCAGTGTTTTGCAATGGAATAAAAATCATATGCATAAGCATAGATCACCATACAATTCGTAGTTGCTACTCCTGCCCTCATCGCCCGCCCCCGCAGGAGCAAGCAAAAAGAATCAAACACTACTCTGCAATGGAATAAAAAATCATATGGTCCTAAAAATAAAATAGTCAAATCTAATGCCTTTACTGCCTAAAACCTAATGTGATGACGAATGACAAAAACCGATGCACGTTGCGTTTAAATCTCGTTTAAACTTATTTGAAAAGGACGAACAGTACCCGGAGAGAGCAGTACTTCTGACAAGTTCTACCACCTTCATCAGTCGCATACATAACATCCCTCCAATCGTTTTCTTTAAAGCTCTTTGAAATCAACCTTCAATCGTTTTCCTTTTGTGTCTGAGCACTGAGATGTTCATGCGAAATCAGTATTTATTTTAAATCAATTTTATTCGCAAGTTTTTTGTTCGACTCGTTTCTGAAATTAATGTTTTGTTTGTTTATAAATAACAAATTTGATGATCGTTGTTATAACGTCCGACGCATTCTTGGACTGATCGACTGTGGAATCTCAACACATTGAAATGTTTCTTACACAGTTTATACAAATTTGTGAAATATTTGAGATACACAGTTTATCACGATATACGCGAGAATTTACGCCGATAAGTGAATACCCCTAATATGAATACATATCTGTAAGTGATACGATTTATGTAATGAATGTCAATTAAAAAAGTCATCTAGGAGAAAAGCACTAATCCGATTTAGGCCTTCTTTGTAATGAAAATTCGAAATTTGGAACAGAATTCTTACAAGTTGGAAATACGTGCTTTACCCAACTGTCGAAAAACTCGAGTGACATGGCCGTGTCGAGTGAAATTTTTGGTCGACAGTGACTCCGGTCGAGTCATTTCGATCGACTCGACTTATAAAATAGACCCCTAAGGGACCTATTTTGTAAATCGAGAATATTCATGTGACTCGTCTGTAATTACTGTCGATCGAAGTAAGCAGGCATATTTCAGATGTCACCCGTCGACTGCCATAGTAATCCAGTCACATAGAGTGACAACTGTCGAAAAACTCGAGTGACAGAGCCGCGTCGAGCGAATTTTTTAGTCGACAGTGACTCCAGTCGAGTCATTTTGATCGACTCAGGGGTCTATTTTATAAGTCGAGTCGATCAAAACGACTCGACTGGAGTCACTGTCGACCGAAAAATTCGCTCGACTCAGCTTTGTCACTCGAGTTTTTCGACAGTTGTCACTCTATGTGACTGGATTACTATGGGAGTCGACGGGTGACATCTGAAATATGCTTGCTTGCTTTGATCGACAATAAATACAGACGAGTCACATGAATCTGCTCGATTTATAAAATAGGCCCCTCAATTTAGGGGTCTATTTTATAAGTCGAGTCGATCGAAATGACTCGACCGGAGTCACTGTCGACCAAAAATTTCACTCGACACGGCCTTGTCACTCGAGTTTCTCGACAGTTGTCACTTTATGTGACTGGATTACTTTGGGAGTCGACGGGTGACATCTGAAATATGCATGCTCAGTGATGAGAAAAGTACTGGAGCAAACATTTACCGCCTCTACATTTACATCTTTCTACACGACCATCAAAATCCAAAGCAAACCATGACCGTTCAAAACCAAAAAATGTCACGGCTTTTCAAAACTGTAATCTTCTTCTTCCTAACGTTTTTCAACCCCGAATGCGAAATGACTCGAGCACAGTGGTGACACGATTTTTGCGGTTTTCGGGGTTTTGCATTTTTGCTCGATAAAGGTAGCATGAAATTGAACTTGTTTATATGTATCGCAACGGAATGATTGTTCTCTTTCTGTAAGAGCTAATAGATTTCAATTAGTTGAAAACACTAGCGAAATATTAGCGATTGAATGATTTAACACTATTTTCAATCATTCACCTTGGAATGGCTGCCCGAAAACGGTCATAGTGGAGAGACAAAAACAGTCAAGCAGTGTGTGAACCGTTGGCAGCGCAACGCCTGATGGTATTGATGCTGCTGCTGCTTTGTGTTTTGGTTGAATGGCAGAATCGATGAACTGTGGTGAATTGTGGTCACAGTTCCCAAGACTGTGCATGCTTACTTTGATCGACATTGTCCAAAGACGAGTCACATAAATCTGCTCGATTTACAAAATAGACCCCTTATAAAATAGGGCCCTTAACATGAAATATGTCATCACCAGCAGACCACTGGGAGCCCGATCAGGTGGAAAAACCTGAACAACAAGATCAAAATTTGTTTTCTAAAGGAATTACTGACGATCATATATAAAAATCAAAAATCTATATCTATATAAATAAGCAGTCTATTTTGCAAATCGAGCAGATTCATGTGACTCGTCTGAGGTCACTGTCGATCAAAGTAAGCATGCGTATTTCAGATGTCGCCCATCGACTGCCATAGTAATCCAGTCACATAGAGTGACAACTGTCGAAAAACTCGAGTGACACAGCCGTGTCGAGCGAAATTTTTTGGTCGACAGTGACTCCAGTCCAATCATTTTGATCGACTCAACTTATAAAATAGGTCCCTTAGGGTTTTGTATGTCACGAAATAAATTGAGAACAGAACATCCGATTTGCACAATTCTTACACTGTTGTCTTCTTGAAGGGCTCCGACGTGTTCGTGTGACGAAAAAGTTTAGGGAAGTTATCGGAAAATTTGGTAAAACGGGGCAGTACTAATATGTCATTTTCTATATACCACTGCACGAGTTCACTAATTTGACGTTTGAGCGGTAATAAGGGGTCTATTTTGTAATTCGAACGAATTGATGTGACTCGTCTGTAGTCATTGGCGATCAAAGCAAGCATGCATATTTTAGATGTCACCCGTCGACTCCCATAGTAATCCAGTCACATAGGGGCCCAGATAGCCGTAGCGGTAAACGCGCAGCTATTCAGCAAGACCAAGCTGAGGGTCGTGGGTTCGAATCCCACCGGTCGAGGATCTTTTCGGGTTGGAAATTTTCTCGACTTCCCAGGGCATAGAGTATCTTCGTATCTGCCACACGATATACACATGCAAAACTGGTCAATTGGCATAGAAGAAAGCTCTCAGTTAATAACTGTGGAAGTGCTCATAAGAACAATAAGCTGAGAAGCAGGCTTTGTCCCAGTTGGGACGTAACGCCATAAAGAAGAAGGGTGACAACTGTCGATAAACTCGAGTGACAGAGCCAAGTCGAGCGAAATTTGTGGTCGGCAGTGACTCCAGTCGAGTCGTTTTTGATCGACTCGACTTATAAAATAGGGCCCTATTTTATAAGTCGCTGCCGACCAAAAATTTCGCTCGACTTGGCTCTGTCACTCGAGTTTATCGACAGTTGTCACCCTATGTGACTGGATTACTATGGGAGTCGACGGGTGACATCTAAAATATGCATGCTTGCTTTGATCGCCAATGACTACAGACGAGTCACATCAATTCGTTCGAATTACAAAATAGACCCCTTAGTACTATACCATTTAATTCCACTAGAGTTTGTGGGGCCTATTTTGTAAATCGAGCAGATTCATGTGACTCGTCTGTATTCATTGTCGATCAAAGCAAACATGCATATTTCAGATGTCACCCGTCGACTCCCATATTAATCCAGTCACATAGAGTGACAACTGTCAAAAAACTCGAGTGACAGAGCTGAGTCGAGCGAATTTTTCGGTCGACAGTGACTCCAGTCGAGTCGTTTTGATCGACTCGACTTATAAAATAGACCCCTGTATCCTTTGACAAATACGCGTATTTCGACCCCAACTGTAAGGGTTCATTCATTTATTTCATAACGCCAAAAATGACCATTTTTGACCCCCACCCACCCCCTCATAACGCTTTTTGTATGAAAATTCTATAAATTTTGTATGAGCCGTAACATCATGAGGACCCACCCACATCCTTTAGCGTTATGAAATTTGTGAATGAGCCCTAAGGCCAAATATATTATATTAACAATATGGTTCACTTCCACTTATCCCATACACAAATTTGGCGACCCGTTTAGCATTGCCAACAGCACCATCTGTTGACGAAAAAGGTGACTAAACCAAACTTTGGTTGATTCCTTTTGATCGTGTACACTGCTTTGACGTCCCTCGGTGACATTTTTCATTGTTTTGATTTTAGATTTGCAGAGTTCGAGCTTAACATTTGAAAATGTACCGTAAAAACACCGTGCACAACCAAAATCATAAACGGAAATAAAAGATTGATTCAACTTATGATAACGTGAATAGTAAGACGCTTTATGTCTTTCAATTAGGACATGACTGTTGAATAACACCCGATGATTTTTAAAATCTTAGCTATTTTTGTACATGTAAAAGATGTATATTGATACTTTTTTAACTATGACAGTGCATCATTACTTCGATATATTTTGACGCGTGCAAATTTCAACGGTGGTCTACTTCACTTTATTTAAAGCCAAGTAGCCCGTCTTTCTTTTCAATGGACCGATGCACGAATTCACTAATTTGACGTTTAAGCGGTGCCGAATGCACTGGTTTCCTTGGTCACATAAATAACACGGCACCGCTAAAACGTTTAATAGTGATAGGTCCATAGCCATGTTGTTGAAGTTCCATCGACTCATGGAAATATCGAGTGATGGAACAGCAATGCTATGGAAAGCTGTTTGAGGGGATCATCATAGTAACCATACAATTTGATTTTTAGTATGGTTCCATGAATCGATATCGAGTAATGGAACATCGACTCATAGAGGTTTAATTGTAATGACAAGTTGTCTGAAATCGACACATAATTCTGTCGACCTTTTTGATAAAGGCGAATGATTCAGAGACCTTCCGCTGTGAAATCAATGCAAAGTATTCGATCCTAACGCCTTCATTTACAAACTCTTATGAAGCACGGTGTATAAATTGAGCAGCACTTAATTTGACTGTTCATTTGTCCCTTTTTCAAAGTCTGTCCAATGTTCCAGCAAATAATTTTGTTGATAATACAGACTGCTCTTCTATCGTATGTGTACAACTTTTTTTGAAACTTCGAAAAAGTTCATTTAGATTTTAGCTTGGTACTTTTCATATGTTACGCTGGATATGATATGAAGTGTCACTTTGATGAGACGAATGTTTAGAGTGTATTAGTTGCCACGTTTGCCTTGTTTGGCGCTACAATCACTGAAAAGGGGGTCGCCAGAAATAAATGAGAGTGACTCATATTGTTAATATAATATATTTGCCTAAGGCCGTCTTCAGTGTCGTGTACTAGACTCGACTTTGAGTTTGAGCGGTGCCGAATTCACTCGTTGCCATAGTTACGTAAATAACACGGCACCGCTTAAACGTCAAATAGTGAATATCATAAAATAGTATGGAGAAGTATTGAACCATAACTTGTTAAGATATTAAGGGGTCTATTTTATAAGTCGAGTCGATCAAAATGACTCGACTGGAGTCACTGTCGACCAAAAAAATATCGTTCGACACGGTCTGTCACTCGAGTTTTTCGACAGTTGTCACTCTATGTGACTGGACTACTATGGGAGTCGACGAGTGACATCTGAAATATGCATGCTTACTTTGATCGACAGTGATTACAGACGAGTCAAATGAATATGCTCGATTTACAAAATAGGCCCCTAAGGGGCCTATTTTGTAAATCGAGCAGATTCATGTGACTCGTCTGTTTTCATTGTCGATCAAAGCAAGCATGCATATTTCAGATGTCACCCGTCGACTCCCATAGTAATCCAGTCACATAGAGTGACAACTGTCGAAAAACTCGAGTGACAGAGCAGAGTCGATCAAATTTTTCGGTCGACAGTGACTCCGGTCGTCATTTTGATCGACTCGACTTATAAAATAGGCCCCTAATATGGGGTCTATTTCATAAGTCGAGTCGATCAAAATGACTCGACTGGACTCACTGTCGACCGAAAAAATCGCTCGACTCAGCTCTGTCAGCCGAGTTTTTCGAAATTTGTCACTCTATGTGACTGGATTACTATGGGAGCCGACGGGTGACATCTGAAATATACATGCTTGCTTTGATCGAAAATGAATACATACGAGTCACATGAATCTGCTCGTTTTACAAAATAGGCCGCAAGGGGTCTATGTGACTGAATTACTATGGGAAGCGACAGGTGACATCTGAAATATGCATGCTTACTTTGATCGACAATGACTACTGAAGAGTCACGTAAATTCGCTCGAATTACAAAATATGCATGCTTACTTTGATCGACAATGACTACTTAAGAGTCACGTGAATACGCTCGAATTACAATATAGACCCCTTAGTTTTAATAATTTTAATATCTGCTGTATTTTAAGTTTTTGAATTTTTCTTTATTCATCGTTTCAACCATTTCCACTCAAGCTATAAATGTATAAACAAGCCAAATTTTTATAAAATTGTTGCTGAACAAAAATTTACAAAAGAAAAACTACTATTATTTTGAGCGATTTCACCTGGTGCATAATTTTTTAGCCAGTAGTGTGAAATGTTTCAAATTTTGTGATAATGAAATTGAGTATATTTGTAGTTCACTGCCAAAATTTCATGCCGCTTTCTCATAAAGAAACAAAGTTACAACATGCCAAAGTTGAGCATTTTGTATGTAAATCGGCTTTCACTACTATTATTCTGAACACAACTGTACAAAATATACCCCTAAATTGATAAAAAACCTGTCGATTGTTGCACCGACGCTTATGGATGTTTAACACAGCGATCAACTGACTAATCGCCAGATAAAATCGGGTGACCGACGGTATCTGGTGTTTAGTAGGTCAACTTTGTTGGATTTTCCTTAAAATACCGATTTATCCAGCTGTTTAGTAGGATTACGTCGGCCCACCCTATTAAATCGGGTAATATTCGGTTGGTCCCTGTGTTAATTTTTCATCAGCGTCGGTGCAACAATCGATCGATTTTTTAACCAATTTAGGGGTCTATTTTATAAGTCGAGTCGATCAAAATGACTCGACTGGAGTCGCTGTCGACCGAAAAATTCGCTCGACTCAGAACTGTCAGTCGAGTTTTTCGAAATGTGTCACTCTATGTGACTGGATTACTATGGGAGTCGACGGGTGACGACATCTGAAATATGTATGCTTACTTTGATCGACAGTGACCAAAGACGAGTCACATAAATCTGCTCGATTTACAAAATATACCCCTTAGTCGGCTGTTGAACTGTCAAATGTTTAATGGGGTAGATTGAGAAAAAAGGCTGACTGACAATTTAAGACATTCTCACACCACGTACGTATCTATCCCAAGTTTGCTAGGACCCTGTTCTTCAAGCAGACACGAACCCGTTCTCCACAATAAAACCTAAGAATTAATGAGCAGTCTTATACAAACTGCCATACAACATGAAATTAATAAAAGATTTTCTAGCGAAAAAATTTCTAATTTGTGTTGTTGATGACCCTTGGGGGTGTCCCATTTTTCCCCGACCATCACGGATTTGAGTTCCCCCTAAATCCATAGAAGATCAGATACGTTTTCCAACTATTTCTCTAGTTTAATGCTTTTAAAACGTTGGTAGGGGCACAGGCCAGCCATTTTTGGATTCCGAAATGTTTCACCTTAAATAATGATAGGCCTTGAGCTACTGAACAACTTTGCCAAAGACGTCATCTTCCTAAGTAGTCAGGATCCTCAGATAACCACAAAACAAAAGTTTCATGCTCATTAGCGCCGCCTAGTGGCAGGATTCCGCATTTCAATTACCACCGCATATTACCCCATAATCTACTGAACAATTTTGCTGAACATCATTATCCTCTATATATTAATGGCTTTTCAAGATATCGATCATTCATAAAAACGGTCGGTAAACTGAATTTCGGTCGTAAAAAGAACCGTTGTATATAAACAGTCGTAAAAAGAGGTTGGAGTGTAGTTCGTTTTCTCGCGTCAACGGAGTAATTTTGTGTTCCTATTTATTTTTCCTAGATTTTGACTTCAATCGAGGATGGATTACCAAATGGTGATTCATGCTTGTGATAGCAAAAATGTGTATCATGGCAATATTATGTTTATGTAATCTTTAAACGAACTTTGGATGGTTCTACACTATAAGTGTCGGTATAAGCCATTAAAATTAGTTAGACGTCCTATTCTTTTATTTATTTGTCCAAAATACTAAAAATTACCATTGGGTAACACTAAAAAAGTCGACGCGCTGACAGATAACTTTTTAAATTGAAGTTACATGAGTCGCGTGATGCATCACTTACCAGGGTGATTCCTGATCATGCAGTTTTGGAACCCTCCCACTGACAAAACTCATTCCTATGAAAGCCATAGAGATGCAAAATTGATCTCGGTCTCTAGCTGTCTCCAGTAACAATGTACGTCCCACTAACATTCCTTTCCTTCCATGAAGACCAAGGGCGTGGCCGGTGCCGTTATTGACAATAATTTTTTTTTTCTATCTTTATTAACGAGATTTTTAGCCCTGGGTTAGTTCATCTCGGGACCAACGGCTTTACTTCCCTTCCGAAGGAAGTCGTCACTACTGAAAATTTTTAGTGACTATCTCGGGGATGGGATTCGATCCCAGATCCTCGGCGTGAATTGACAATAATAAGTTTGGAATTCTCCAAATTGTAAATTGAAGGTGGTATGATACTCCCAACCCAAGCTGCAGTTGATTCCCTGAACAATTATGATTATTTCGGTCAATCACGGAGTAGCAACTACGAATTGTGCGGTCATCAATGCTTATGTTTATGGGTTAAATATTCATCGAATTCGAGAGTTTCTTGCAAATTTTAGATTGCATTACTCAAAATAAATCTGCGTCAGATCACCTTGGAACGGTAAACTTTCAAAATCGCGCGAAATCTAGGTAGTTGCAACAACCCTGCTTGCAGTGCAATGCTATCGTAATGAACATGAGAAATAAGGCAAATGCTAAAATATATAGAGACCTAATTGAATGATTGCAAATAATTGCGTTGTAATAATTCGGATGTAATGCCAGTACTAATATAGGAAATGGAATACATACAAGCTTCGAAAAATTTAGAAACGTTCTTAAACTGAATTCGTCTTATCTGTGGAACATTCTTCTTTATATTGAATACAAAACAAAGCTACAAGTAACAGTGCATTTCTTTGCATTTATGTAGTTTATACTTCAAACACAAATGAGTAACATTCCTTTTCGATTCAGGATTTCACAACGTAAGTTAACGTCATCGAATTGTCCTATTTTATAACAAAGCTATATCTACGTAAATTGATCTTCATGCAAGGCATTTTGCATCCCCTTTTGATCGAAACAGCCAAGGCTGCATTGCGAAAAAGAAAATAAGAGTTTGCGTCGACGTCATAAACTTTTGCAAACACAGACTTGCATTCGGAACGCGGAAAAGGGGGTGAGATTTTGCTCTGTCAGCAAAAACCTCAGCGTTCTGCCACCCCCTTCATATTTGGACTTAGATCTACCTGGCACGAAACGCTTCCCCCTTTTTGTGCAGCATCGATTTCTTTGTTTGCCCAGCCAGAGGAGAGGAATCCCGGAAGTCGTGCTTACCTTTTTCCGGAGCTTGCCTCTGATGTGACACAATCGCTTGACACCGTCGAAGCACATCGCCTCCAGCCTGCCATTGCCGAGCATTTTTGTGACCTGTGCGTATTCCTGTTCGTCTTCCTTGAAGATCAGCTCACGCTTTTCCGATTCGTTTTCGTTCTTACCGCGACGACGGTTCTTTCCTCCCTTTCCCTTATTCTTCGGCATGGTGGTTTCTGGTGCTGTTTAGTCTAGTTTCAAGCACTTCCCGTAGGTTTAACGACGGAATTTCCCGACGACAAAAGCGATTAATCGCAAACACACAAATGGCGAACCTAGTCGCACACGCGAAAAAGAGAGCTGGAAAGCAGTTCGGCCTCGCGGATGACAGATACGGGACCGTCGTGCGCACTCGGTGAAGTTTTGCGCTTCGCAGCGCGGCCGTAATGTCAAAAGGGAGCTGAAACGAATGTGCGTTCAATGCCACCAAGGTTAGTTTACATCGCGGTGGGAAACGTGATAAGAATATGGCTGCGTACTCGGCTTCATCGCCATTTCGTATAATAATCATTTGGCATAATGTACGTTCGACAGAGATCTTTCATTCAAAAAAACGGATAGTCACAATAATATTGAATTTTAGTTATTAAGATTGCATTTGACCTATAAACCCACTGCGGTAATGTTGAATCGATTGTCTGAAGTGTCATTCAACTCTAATACAGTTCCAGATGAAACCAAGGGTTCTGTAAGCCTTCTTTTTTACATGCGACGTACACCCAAAATTTAATTGAACCCATTTAAGCCCCTGTTGTCCTTCTGACATCAGCTAGAGTGAGGAGGTATCCTAAATAGGGGCCTAAAATGTTTAATAAAATCTTGTTTTTATTTAATAACACGAAAGAGTATGTTACTGGAACAATTTTAGCAATTTTTCCCGATCAAATAACGGCTATATCATATTTGAAAATTTGGTCCGTAAATGAACCTTGACACTTTTGATCATGTTTTATGTTCGTTTAGTTGACAAAAATATCACAGGGGTTTTATTTTTAACACTGGGGTTGTCCCTATCTGACATTTCGGAAGGGACACGGTAAACAAAATACACCCAAATTTTGAGTTTGAGCCAAAGGGTGTGACAAAATCTAAAAATAACTTAATAGAATGTTTTTTTGATTTGAACAAACAAAAAACATTTAAAAATTGAGTAATCATGTGTTTTTAGCCTAAACTTAAGCGTTTGGTACTAAAATTGGGACAGGGCTTTAGGACCCTGTTGCGAAAAGTTGGCGTGTGCGTTGCTAGTATTCAGGAAGTGCGTTGGCTAAGATCTTCTTCTTCTTCTGTCTGGCGTACCGGTTCCGCTTTCCGTTGCCGTTCCGCTATCATTGTGTTTGGGCCTTAACGACAAACCCGATGACGTGAAAGACGCGGTTTACGAAAGTCTCGACAAGACCTATGGAGAATGCCCAAAACACGACGTGAAAATCGTCATCGGTGACGCTAATGCGCAGGTCGGAAAAGAGTACTTCTTCCACCCTATCATTGGTACAGAGAGCTTTCATTCTGTTACCAACGACACACCAGTAGCACCTGTTTTGCACGCAAGGATATCCGCAAGCACACTTGGCAACACCCAAATGGCGAACTTTGCAATCAAATCGACTATGTTCTACTAGATGTCCGACATTTTTCCAATGTCATCGATGTTAGAACTTACAGGGGTCCTAATATCGACTCAGACCACTATCTCGTTGTAAGCAAAATTCGAGCGCGATTATCAACCGTTTAGAGTTCTAGGAATCGACAATCGTTGCGTTTCAATATACAACGCCTGTCAGCGGATGGTGTAGCAGCAGACTACCATCAAAAGCTCGACGAGCGGATTAGCGAAGACCAAGGAACGGTTGGTTCGACGAGGAGTGCCAGAGAATGACGAACGAGAAGAACTTGGCTACAAGCCGGATGCTGGTGTCTGGTACCCGTCAGAGCAGAGAGCGGTACAAGGAAGCAAGGGCAGCCGAAAAACGGATCCATCGCAGAAAGAAAAAGGAGCATGAAAAGGCGCAAGAAGCTATGGAACAGAACGACATGCGACGGTTCTACGAATCCATCAATGGTGTGCGGGGAAAAACAGCGCCGTCTCCCGCCATGTGCAACGACCGTGAAGGAAACTTGCTGACGGATAAAACAATGGTGGCCGCCAGGTGGAAAGAGTACTTTGAGTCATTGTTAAACGGAGATTATGGAAGTGGATCTGGTAGCACAATCCAAATCGATGACGATGGATAGGCTGTGGAACCTCTACCGCTAGATGAGGTAAGGAAAGCTATCAATGGGCTGAAGAACAACAAGGCTGTTAGGAAGGACGAGATCCCGGCCGAACTTCTCAAACACGGAAATGAGCAGCTGCACGAACTCCTTCACCGTATCATTTCGAGGATATGGGAGGAAGAACAAATGTCTACTAGTTGGTTGGAAGGTCTCATTTGCCCTTTGTACTAGAAAGGGCATCGATTGGAGTGCGCCAGTTACCGAGGGATAACACTCCTTAATTCGGCGTACAAAATCATGTCTGGAATTCTGTTCAACAGATTGAGACCGTATGAGGAGTCCTTTGTCGGCGAATACCAAGCTGGTTTTTATTAGGGCCGATCTACGACGGATCAAATGTTTACCCTGCGTCAAATCCTAAATTCCAGGAGTATAACTTGCAGACTCATCATCTGTTTGTAGATTTCAAAGCATCGTACGATTCAGTGAAGAGAAACGAGTTGTGGCAAATTATTTCCGAACATGGCTTTCCGGCGAAGCTGATTAGACTGATTCGTGCAACGCTTGATGGATCAAAATCAAGTGTGCGGGTGGTGGACGAGATTTTGTCATCGTTCGTAACCTTAGATGGATTGAAACAGGGTGACGCTCTTCCTAACTTGCTGTTTAACATAGCGCTCGAAGGTGCTACCGGATACCATCGTTGGTTTGACCACATCTAATCTGAACACTTTTTAATTTATACCGGGTACCCCCGTTGGTTTGAGTAGTGTTTGATCCTTCGACCTTGACACTTGCTTCTGCGGGGCGGGTGATGAGGGCAGGATCAAACATGTCGAGTGTCGGTAGTGAAGCGGTGAAAAAGTGATCGGTTCGTTAGAAGTGTTTGATCCTTCGACCTTGACACTTGCTCCTGCTGGGGCGGGTGATGAGGGCAGGATCAAACATGTCGCGCGTCGGTAGTGAAGCGGTGAAAAAGTGATCGGTTCGTTAGTAGTGTTTGATCCTTCGACCTTGACACTTGCTTCTGCGGGGGCGGGTGATGAGGGCAGGATCAAACATGTCGAGTGTCGGTAGTGAAGCGGTGAAAAAGTGATCGGTTCGTTAGTAGTGTTTGATCCTTCGACCTTGACACTTGCTTCTGCGGGGGCGGGTGATGAGGGCAGGATCAAACATGTCGAGTGTCGGTAGTGAAGCGGTGAAAAAGTGATCGGTTCGTTAGAAGTGTTTGATCCTTCGACCTTGACACTTGCTCCTGCGGGGGCGGGTGATGAGGGCAGGATCAAACATGTCGAGTGTCGGTAGTGAAGCGGTGAAAAAGTGATCGGTTCGTTAGAAGTGTTTGATCCTTCGACCTTGACACTTGCTCCTGCGGGGGCGGGTGATGGGGGCAGGATCAAACTTGTCGCGCGTCGTTCGCTCAGAGAAATGAAAAAGCGCCGCGGATCGCTAGTAGTGTTTGATCTATTGATCGCGTCGCTTGCTCTTGCGTGGGCGAGTGACGAACACTTGTTCGGCGTTTAATGCGATTATCGAATTATTTCGCGAATCCGGTTAGGCGTGATTATATCATGGATCGCATCACCAAACATTGGTGACTCCCAGATCTTTACCTTATCCCACTAACCCAATATCCTCTCCATGACAACCGTGGAGATGCAGAGGTGATCTCGGTCTCTAGTAACAACGGTAGTCACACTAACATTCCTTCCCTTCCCCGATGACCGTAAGGACGTGGCCGGCGCCGTTATTGACTTTTAAATTTGAGCTCTCGATTTGTGCACATTGAAGAATGGTAAGCTAATCCCAAGCCCCATTCATTAATTCCCTGTGCAACTTCGATTGTTCTGGTCAATCACGGAGTAGCAACTACGAATTGTACGGTCATCTATGCTTATGCTTATGCTTATGCTTATACCGGGTACCCCCGTTGGTTTGACCACATTTAATCTGAACACTTTTTAATCTGTACCCCGCTAATTTGCACATCGTTCAGATTAAAAATGGTTCAGACGTCATTTAGCTCATAGAACGGAGTAAACTGAAATGGAACGCTGTAGAACGGAACGCAGAATCAAAACAAAACAGTGAAAGAGGTAACCAGAAGCACGGTTCTAGGGCGACTAAACGTTCTAATTAAAAATGAACCCCAATGGTTTGAATGAGGTACCGTTCAAATTAGCGGGGGTGCACGGTATCAGGAGAGCCAGTGTGCAGCGAAGCGGTACCACTATCACACGTTCTCATATGCTCCTTGGCTTTGCGGACGATATCGACATCATCGGGATTGACCGTCGGGCAGTGGAAGAGGCGCTCGTGCCTTTCAAGAGGGAGACAGCGAGGATCGGGCTCACGATCAACACCATGAAAACGAAGTACATGATAGCTGATGGTCAACGTGGGTCCGGACGTGTTAGTGGTAGCGAAATGGTGCTAGGAGGTGAAAAGTTTGAAGTGGTGGAAGAATTTGTGTATCTTGGAACACTAGTCTAGCGTAACATTTGAAAAGGGCCTAACTGCAAAATGTAAACAAACTTGATTATTCATTATTCGTATCATTTTTTACGTAAATTACTCCTACATACTCTTACGGGCATGCAAAATGCATTATTAATGGTAATTTTATTCAAATTTAAAAGGGCCTATCTGAAAATGATAAAACTAAGAGGGCCTAACTGGTCATAAAAGGGCCTAACTGAAAATTTCCATCAAAATCAGATTGGCCCTTCCGTGCATTTTTAATGTTCCTCCATATTTTCCAATATTTAGCCATTGTATAGTGTTTTTCTCACATAATGGAACCTAGTGAAATATTTGAAAAGGGTCTATCAGCATAACGTAAAAATTGAGAAATGCTCGATTGAAGATTCTGTAACATATTGATTGTTACTATTCTAAAGTCAAGTCATTGCTATCCAATAGTTTTAAACTTTTGTTCGACACTCATAGTCTATTACTGGGCCACGTAAAGTTTTAAATCTGACATAACATAAAAACTAGTAAAAAATGTTGAATTCAAACATCATCGGCAGATAGGCCCTTTTACGAGTCTTCAAACCAGTTAGGCCCTTTCAATTAGGCCCTATAATTGAACATGGTTTCAGTTAGGCCCCTCCAGTTAGGCCCCTTTACAATTTGTTAATTTTATTGATTATTGAATAGATTTTCAAAGTTTTAGAACAAAATCAATCGATTAAGTGAGAAAATCAACATTGAATATTGAAAATTCTCAATTGAAGATTCAGTACTATATTGATTATTCATAATTCAAACCCTTTCTTAGCTTAGCTTAGCTTAGACTGACTACACATATCAATGGTTGCTATTCCGTGATTGACCGAAGTCAGTGAAAATGCACAAAGAATCAACTAGAAGTTTGGCTGGGATTGGCCATAATCTTCTTCAATGTGCATAATTCAGTGCCTCTATTTATACAGGGTCAATAACGGCGCCGGCCACGTCCTTGCAGTCAGGTGGGATTGGGGGAAGGAATGTTAGTGTGTAACCTTTGCTATTTGGAGACCGTGTTTGCCTCTGCATCTCCACAAAGGTTACTGGGAGGGATGTTTGTTAATGGGAAGGATCGTTGGGTCACAGGATTCACTTTGATAAGCGATTAGACCATGATAAATAATGATTTGTGAGATATATACATGCTTATTTGTAAATATAAAATTTTCATTTGATATGATACCTACCTTGATACCTTGATGGCTACAGCGTAGCATCACGCCATTGCCGGGCGTATTGTAGAGCTCCATCTTCGTCGGTCTTGGGCGAAACTTCTCCAGTTGCCCCGAACGTTTAGGGTCGCCAGGTCCTCTTCCACTGCGTACAGCCAGCGTATTCGTGGTCTTCCCCGAAGCCACCGGCCTCTACCTGGTTCCCTGCTGAATATTATTTTCGCAATTCTTTCTTCCGACATTCGCACTAAGTGACCAGCCCACTGAAGTCTGCCGTATTTTACACGATTGATAATATTCGCATCTTTGTACACTTGATACAACTCGTGATTCATGCGTCTGCGCCACACACCATTTTCGAGTTTCCCACCGAGTATTGTCCGCAGCACTTTACGCTCATTTGATATGAACAATTTCTATTTAGTGGAAAATTATGCCGACACTTGAGGTGACGAACCATTCAAAGTTTGTTGAACAAATACCTAAATGTAACATTCCTACAGCTGTCAGGACGAAAGCATGTGTTATTATATTTTACTTATTTGAAAAGAAACAAAAAACTTGATTGGTTGGAACATCATAGAACACTCTTATTCTTATGCCGACACTTACAGTGGCGAACCATCCAAAGTTTGTTGAATAAAGTGAACTTTTCGCAAGTCTACACTTGTAGTGTCGAACCATTCAAAGTTTTTTTTTTAATTACAAAAATAAATAAAGGTAAAAAGGGGTGTTCTGAAAATAAAAAAAAATGTGAAACATAAATAATTCATGAATCAGAGTTTGTGTCGACACTCACAGTGACGAACAATTCATAGTTTGTTGAAAATTCATATTTACGTCACACAATTGTAACGATTAAATGTGCAGTCATACATATTTTATAGATTAGAAATAGTAGCATGAAACGAGCTCACCAATTGATCCTTTATCCTTCACTGTGCAGCCACAATCCACTCTCAGCCTCACTCGTTTGCTCGGCTATATAAAAGCACTCAGAAAAAAAAGGCGCGCGACCTGAAAAGGAAAAAAAACTTGGCTTTCTTGACGCACTGCCCAGCAGCAAGCGTCAAGGTCAAAGGATCAAAAAGAACTAACCGATCACGCCACTTTTTCACTTACTAGACCGACGTGCGACATGTTTGATCCTGCCCTCGTCGCTGGCCCCCGTAGGAGCAAGCGTCAAGGTCGAAAGATCAGACAGAACTCTATTCATAATTCAAACCCTTTCTCCTATTTACTAGTTTTATACTTGTCTTCGACTCTCATAATAGTCTACTAGGTGGCCCATAACGTTTGAAATCTTAAATAACAAAACAACTCGTGAAAATGGTTGAATTCAAACATCATCGGCAGATAGGCCCTTTAGCGAGTCTGCAAACCAGTTAGGCCCTTTGATTGAACATGGTTTCAGTTAGGCCCCTCCAGTTAGGCCCTTTTATTAAACTTAGTTCCAGTTAGGCCCTTTTGGAGTTTGTTAATTTTATTGATTATTGAAGTGATTTTCAAAGTTTTAGAACAAAATCAATCGATTAGGTATGTGAGAAAATCAACATTGATTAATAAAAATTCTTTATTGAAGATTCAGTACTATATTGATTCCTAGTTCATGCCCATTCTCTTTTTTACTAGTTTTATCATAATCTTAATGCGAAGTTAGTTGAAAAACTGATTTTTATCCTGAAAAAAAAATCAATTACATTAAAAATTTTGAATAATTTTTATTTGTTAATTTTTATTTGTTGCCTCTAGTTGTGGATCGAGTTCCAAAAGTCGCGATTTTCACAAAAACAAATTCGTTTGTTTTTGTAACAGCCCTGCAAGAATTCTTCTTATACTTCTTCTTGGAATTACGTCCTCACTGGGACAGAGCCTGCTTCTAAGCTTTGTGTTCAATGAGTACTTCCACAGTTATAAACTGAGAGCTTTCTTTGACAAGTTGCCATTTTCGCATTCGTATATCGTGTGACAAGTACGAAGGTACTCTATATTCAGGAAAGTAAAGGAACACAGGCTTTCGGAATGATTATGAACTCCACTTGTTGATGTATAACATGAAAAAAGAATTTTATTATCAGCATTACATACATGTGATTATAAATAACATATCCATGAGCACTACGAAAAATAGCTTTTATTTAATTTGCAGTCACTTTTGATTATCACTCCTACATTCCAATTTTAGAGAATCACATAAAGAAAATAAATCTGAATTCATCTTATGTTTTGCAACGCGAACATTTTTAACTTAACTCATACGAAGACATACGATTTATGAAAGAAAAGAACAACTATCCAGAAAAAAAAAAACGTTTCGAGACACGGTACAAATGCTAGAAAAAGCTAGCTTTATTGCGGGCCAGTTTCGATACCAGTCCCCAGATCTAACGAAAATTGATGGGCCTTGTTTTAGAGGTAAAGGAAAAATGGCCCATTTTCGCTACCAAAAGGCGCTTCGATGGGATTACGACGTGACAATGCCGACAAATATGACTCTACATAACGATTACTAAGCTGCGTCTGCAAAGAATGGTGGCTGTAGCGCCGAGGTTGCGCATGGAGCTCATACACTTCGATGCGCGTTCGGCGGCTCCCGGGTAGACCCTGAATTTCGTCGTCGTCCGACCGTCATATGCTGTAGTCTTTGGTTAGGTGCACTTCGATGTCCACCCGGCAGATGGGACAGTGCTTGTTGGTCACCAGCCACTGGTCGACGCAGTCCTTGTGGAATAAATGCATACACGGAAGGCGCCTTTCGTGAGAGGGGAAATGAAGGAAAATATTTGTTATCCTATTGATGGTTTTATCGAGAGAACCTATTCAACGAACCTCACGTCGTTGTCGACCTCGAACTGGGACAGACATATGGTGCACTTTTCGCTGTCTTCGTCCGTCTCGCTGGCGCGACGCAGTCGTTTGTACTTGTGGGGGAAGGTATTGTGCTCAATCATTTCCTGCAAACGAAGTAAAATTAAAACTATTGCAGATGGGCAGATAATCTATGTTGTAGAAACCTGTGTTGCTCCGCGATTGGAGCAGGTATCCTCGATGACGCGAACGAAGCGGTTTAAGCTGGACAGCAAACTTGGTCGGAGCTGAAAAACATATTTTTAAGGATTAATTTTTGAAATTGTACCATGTTCTCTACTAATTTCCGATATCCTTTATGCTTTAGGTAGTCCACTAATGGCACCGGCACCCTAGCATATTTAAGGCGAAGTAGGCCGTCATTGAAATTTGTACGCGTCGTTAATGACTGTTGCTAATTCATCTCACGATTTCGAATCAAAGAAAATCAGTTGGTTTTGCACTGACATAGCTGAAAAAGTATCAGCATACTTTATGCATGTTAGCGCGTACAGTGATTCTTTTTCAAGTCAATATAAACTATCAAGACTGAGTTTTATCACTTTGAAATGCATGCTGAAAAGTCATCATTGTTGCCAAAACGAATGACGGGCTACTTAGCCTTAACGGGACAGTACCGTTTTAACCCTTCTATCGGTAGCATTTTTTTTTTTTACAAAAATTATTCGGATCGAGATAATTTTCTTATTTTTTATATTTTGTCATTTTTTTCACAATTTCTCGAGGGACTCTTCTTTTTTGGAATTTTTGGATCGACATTCACCATAAAAATAATTTATTTGATCACCATTTTGTTTTAGTCAGTTTCCAATGATGGCGTCCAAGAAGGATTACCATTGTTAACGAAATTACTTACAAAAACGAGTCCAACCAAAAATAGGCACGGGTCCTAACAAGGATCGAAAAGGGATCGATAGGTACAAAAGTAGTGCTAAAAAATAGTAGCAATTTGTATTTACACAGTACGCGAGTACATTGAGCACTTAGATTTAATGGAATAGTTTTAGGGATTGTTCCATGGTTTCGTTCAGTAACAGAGAAAACAAGTTACAATATTTCTTAACTTTGCGACTTACCCCTATGCTGAAATGAACCTGCGGTGCATTGTTGAGGATTGCTTGTGGCTGGAAATGGTGGTACATATGATGGTGGACGTGCTGATGATCGTTTCGCCTGAAATGAAAACGAATTACAAGGTCAATACGAATAATGGGTTTATCCTCATTCAACATACCTCATCGGTGGATAAACCGTCGTATGATACGAAACTCGTCTCGGTCGATGATTAAACACACGCAGATCCTGCTGGTAATTCAGCCCGTAGCGATTGAAGTTTCGGTCCGCCCAATACGTGCCACCGTCGTCGAAGAGTTCTTCCCTAGAACCGGAGGCGCTAGAGCCAGCTCCACCGGAATGAGCCGGATTCGGACCGGCTGCGTTGTTGTACGAAGAATTGATCAGATTGTTTCTGGATCTCAACGCACCATGATGAGGAGACACCCGTTCGTTATAATCATTGAGTTCCCCTAACATACGTCGGTGTGCTTCCTGAATATTATGCTGCCGATTCCAGAGTTGTTCGTGAACCGCGTACGGCGGTCGAACTCCACCGGTATGTAGGTAGCGATTTCGATTCATGTGGTTCATGTAACCATAGCTGCGATGATAGCTTCGCGGCTCCGGATGGTTGCTTCCGGCCGGGGGTGGCGCTTGTCTTCCAGATTCATATCCAGGTTGATTGTTGTTGTCGTCGTTGAACCGTCGATTATTGGTTCCATCGAACTCTCTGCCGTTCGGGCCCAGCCTATTGGAGTAGTCGATGGGACTTTCAACCGACGAATGCGGACATCCGAATCTTTGTTCGCCGCTGTTGTTACCCTCACCACGCTGAACCCCATGTCTGTGATTGAAGATCTCACCCAGAGGGGGGACGTATGGTGTGAAAATATTCCGATTGAAACTACCACTACTGGTGTTGTCTATCACAATTCCTGCATTGCTGTCGCTTCCGTTATCTGCACCACTGTGGGTGGGTCCACCCGATGTCGCGCCATCTGGCGCCGGACGATGTGACTCTTGGTTGTGACCCGTAGCCGGATAATTCGTCGAAAGCAATGGAGTCGGTCGCATCATACTGGGATCCTGACGGGAAGTGCGCCCGTTTGGAAACCAACGCCGGACGCTTGGAGAGTATCCGCCCTCTCGACTACCCTGATGCAGAAATGTTCGGAAATGTCTCTGCGCAGGAATGGGAGAATGGGGCTGTTGCGATCCGTGATGCGGCCGAAGACGATGAAACGATTGCGATTGCTGTGGTGGAGGGCTGTAAGAGATAAGATGAAATAAATATGTTTTCAACATGTTCAAAGTTACGCCGGTCAATCCCAGCTTGAAACTTAAAATTACAAAATCACCGGTAATTCATCAATGCACCCAATTGCACAATATTTTGCACACAAATATTTCATTATTTAATGTCACGTTGTACAATATGGTCATGTGTATGCCGGCTTAAGGTATGACTTCAGTCAATTATTCCAAATTGTTCAGGAATATTGGTGGCTGACTGAAGTAAGGACTTAAGGTGATTATAAAAGGAATCCACGCTTTGACTTTGCATTTGAAACTGCGCCGAAAATTCTACGTCGATAACAGCGTACGGTACCGACGGCCGCCCCGGTATGACCTAGAGCGGCTTAAGCCGAGAGCAACGCCGGGTACGTGGGACGAAGTCAACGGAACGATTGGTTCGACGAGGAATGAAGGCAGATTCTGGAGGAAATGAATGCAGCACGGGCGGTCATGCTGCAGCAAGGGACGCGGCAGAACGTGGAACGTTATTGACGGAAACGGCAACAGCAGACCTCTTTCGGGAGAAAGAACGCCGCCTAAAGGATACAGAGTGCGAGGATATGAAACAGCTGTGCCGGTCTAAAAAAACACGAAAGTTCTATCAGAAGTTCAACGCATCCCGCAACGGCTTCGTGCGAGGCAGCGAAAATTGGACTGGTGGTGACCAAGACAAAGTACATGCTAGTAGGTAGAGCCGAGTGTGACAGGGTAGGTATCAGTGTTACGATAGACGGGGATACGTTCGTAGTGGTCGACGAGTTCGTCTATCTTGGATCCTTGCTGACGGCTGATAATATTACTGTGTGCATTTGAAATGCAAATATCAAATGCGGGAACACCAAACGCAGTAAGATGTTTAACAAGGAAGGCAAAGTAAAAAAATACTTTTCTTTGCTAGGTTGGCGATGATATGGATCATGGTTGCTTAGTATCCTTTGAAAAGTTTGTTTATCCGCATTTGAAGCCCAGTTAGACCAGATTTGCACTTCAAACGCGAACAGCAATAACGTTAGCCGTGAAATACGGAGGCGCATCATCATCAGTGGAAGTCGGGCCTACTATGGCCTCCACAAGAAGTTGCGGTCAAAAAAGATTCACACCCGCACTAAATGTATCATGTACAAAACGCTAATAAGGCCGGTAGTCCTCTACGGTTATGAAACGTGAACGTGCTCGAGGAGGACCTGCAAGCACTTGGAGTCTTCGAACGTCGGGTGCTTAGGGCGATCTTTGGCGGTGCGCAGGAAAACGGTGTGTGGCGGCGGGGGATGAACCACGAGTTCGCCCAACTCTACAGCAAACCAAGTATCCAGCAGGTGGTCAAAGCTGGAAGCATACGATGGGCAGGGCATGTTGCAAGAATGCCGGATAGCATCCCTGCAAAGAAGTTGTTCGCTTCGGATCTTTTTGGTATAAGAAGGCGTGGAGAGATGCGAGTATTGTGGCGTGAAATAGTTGATTCAGTATTATCATTTAGATGTTAACTAAATAAAAAATAAATAAAACGAGACCAGAAGCATGAGAATGGCTGACCGTCCGCAGTTGGTACTCCGTTATTACAAGAACAGCTGCACTTACACAGGGAACCAAATGACGCTATTTGGCTGGAGGCTGTTTGGGCACGTCAGGAGTTAATCATCAATGTTAACTTCCTTTTCCCGATCAGCCTAGATAGCCGTGTAGTGTTGGTAGCGATTGTTTCAATTGGCTAAGAATTAACACTACGGACTGCCTGTTCCGAAGTTAAAAGTTCACCTAACAGGTGACCGCTAATTCATGCGGCTTTAAGCTTACCGTGCCTAAGAATGAATGAATGCCTAATCGCAAACGGAGCCAGGGAGTACCAGGGCGCCCTCTACAGTATTATGCCCTTCCTGTGCTACCCGGAGCAATGGTGCAGGTGACCTTGTGTTTCTCCGAGATAATCGGCTGCCCTTCTTCAGTCTCAAGCCTGAGGCTAAATAAGGGTGGGATTATTAATACGTTGTAATTTAGTTTAAATTTTCACCTCTATAGTTTCGCATTATGCGTATTACACAGTGTAGTCTGTGCTTTTCGCCTTTGGCGACTTTTAAGAGATACCGATCTGTTTTTTCGCTGCTGGTCTTTTTCGTTCTAAAATTGCGAAAAGCTTAATCCTGCGTAGTTTGGGGAGTGGCTACGGTTAGGATAGCTTAGTTAGACCAATCTTCAGCATAAAATATCATTAACGATCAATCTTTGTAGACTCATGCAAATGGTACAGTTCAAATGGCGCAAAAAACCTTACTTTTGTGAACTTTTATCTAGGTAACCTTGTGGACCCAGTTTTTGTTACTTTCATAAACATGAAATGGCAAACTCGCGTGCTATACCTCGTGCATGCGTGCTCGTAAATAGCGCTGACGTTGCTACACTTATTTCTGAGTTAACAACCAGAGATGTATGTGCTGTCACAATTGATATTTCTGTTGGTGACCTCAATAGGAAATACGTCTTTCGTTTTGTGGTGTATTTACCACATGATGAACCAGCCCCAATGGATGATTTCAAACGAGTTGCCTTTCACTGCCTATGAAAAGGCCTTCTGCTGATTTGTGGGTAGTGATGTTGATACTCATCACATCATCTGGAGCAACTCAGATATCAATTTAAGAAGCTCCAGTCTGATGGAATGCTTAAGTAGTTCAAATCTTGGATTACTTATTTTAGGGAATCGCCCAACCTTCATGGTCTTCATGGTCATCTGCTAGGGAAGAAGTGTTAGAAATAATGCTCTGCTTGAACAGAATCAGTCACGAGTTGACGAATTGGCATGTATCAGATGATGAATCATTATCTGATCATCGCTACATCTCTATATGAATATATGAATGTAAATTCGCAAACTTTGCATTTGTTATACTCCACAAACTGGGAATTGATTGTGACCAAATTCTATGAATTCTCTCCGTTCATTGGAAATCCTAGTGATTTGAATGTTTCCACTTCCGGTGAATTGGGACACAATTGTCCTTGCTTCGAGTGAATCCCACAATTGCTTGTCACTTTGTTCCTCACAACTCCCTTCGCGGGACGAGTTGACCACTGGCTATTTGTAAAGGAATATGTCAGATAGTCAGGCTGCTTTTAAAGCTCTTGTCTAGGCCAACTCAAGGTCTAAGCTTGTTATCGCACGTCGAACTCAATTTGAGGAACTGAATTCAGTGAACTCTGTAATACTTATATGGATCCTTGCTATTCTTCCATTGCTGGGAATGAATTGGCTTATGAATTAGCTCACAATGGAGCATTAGACTGGCCCACCTTAGTATGGGAGAAAAATAAAGTTGTTAGATTCCACGGGGCACCCTCCAGGATTATTCCTTAGGGTTAGAGAAAGACTTCCTGAAAAATTCAGCTCATTTGGTCCTTCCTTGAGCTGGCGCATTTGATTTGAAGTTAATATGAGATGTTCAGCTCCAACACATAGGAAACAGCACATCATCTCCTGTTTGAGTCAGGAAAATTGTTGATCGCGTTCAATTGAACCCAGAATGTCAAAAACACTACTTGATACTATAGCAAACAATATTGTAAAAGGTTGTATGATGATTAAAATTGATAAAGTTGGTGTTTTAACTATCTGAAGTAGATTTGCAATATTGCATAGTATTCCTTCAACTTAGTTGGGTTTTTTTTTTTAGTTTTAGAAGGTGGTAAATTACAACCCAGCGTTTCACGTTCGATATGGAGGCTAGTCATATCGAATTCGTCCATCGTGCGCCAGAGTGTCGGACTCTTTTATACCGACTAAAGTCCACCTTCGCCCACGAGCCATTCCCCCCGGAACTGCCTCTTGGCATTACTTCATGGGGGAGGCTATTGTGCTAACCACTGCACTGCTCCTTGCTTCTTACGCTCCTGTACTTCCCTTGCTCTCTTCGTACTGCTGGCATCACGCCAGGGCCATGTTTCTACTGCCGCTTCTGTCATTGCTACGCTTCGTTGCTCTACTGCGACGTGTTTGGGGCTGGCATCTCGCCAGAGCCCTGCGCAACTTTTGCGCCTGCTGCTAATCCGCCGATTCTCGAGTTCTCCAGGTTGGACCAGTTGGATGCCGAGGTCGGTCCTTAGTTGGGTGGTAGCCACTAAGCGCATCATAGCCACCTATGACGCTGGGCGAGCTGCGGCACAAAGTGCATGCACATGTGTGATTGTACGGGAGTGCTGATCTAAGCCTAACTTTCAACAATTGAAAGCTTAATGAAAATGAGCTTAAATCCAGATACAACCTTCGGCAACTATGTTCATTAGCGTATAAACTAGTGAATTTGTCATTCTGGGCTCAATTGAACGCGATTGACTAGTCTACGAGACGAAACAGTGACATAGGGTCATTTTTCAATATATTTGAGACGAATATTCCATACAAACTTTGAATTGAATGCGCCAGCTGGGGGAGCAACCAAATGAGTTGAAATTTTGAGAGAGCTTTTTTCTTACCCTAAGGCACATATCTAGGGGGTGCCCCGTTGAATCGATTCACCGATTTAATCGAATCCTATGAATCGATGTTTTCGAATCGATTCGAATCGGATGAAAATTGATATTTATGAAGCTTGAAATGAAACAAAATGCATTTGTATTCGATTTCAACATCTTTCAATCAATTTAGTTTCGAAAATCAATCGAACAGATTTGCTACTTCAAGATATGTTCAAAATATGGTTTCTTTTCCACACACTCATTAAGAAATATTTAACTCTCTAATACCCAACCCCGCCTTTAGACGGGGTACACTTTAGAATTTTGTAAATTTTTTCGTAGCTCGGAAATCAAAATGTTTTTATTTTTGGCTTATACTTTGACTCATAACAGGCATATTAGAAAAAAATTTTATGACTTTTGAAACTTTTTTGTATTTTTAGAAATTGTTTGAAAAAATGCATTCTTATATAACCTACAAATGCCTGGGGTTCATTTAACGTGTAATATAAAAAATCGTACTTCTTATATTTTTCTACGATCAACCTATCACAAAAGAAGAGCCTGGTGGTATTAGTATAATTTCAAATCTGTTTTCCGTTAGTTACACGGAAAATAAAATACGCTCCGAAAAAAAATAAAAAAAATAATGTTTTTAAAAGTGCCGTAAAAATTTAAATTTTTATTATTGCCAAAAATCAACAACTAGAAAAGGCTTCAAGAAAAAATGAAAAAAGCTAGGGATGTTCAAAAATAAAAATTATAAAAATCAAAAACCAAAATTTAAAAATTTGCGAGTAAAAATAAATAATTGCCCAAAACGTGTTTAGAACGATTTTAGATAACGAAAAATAATTTTTAAATCGAAAATAAAAATTTGGGTATTAGAGGGTTAACGATTTCAACAAAATTAATCAAATCAAAGAATCGAATGAAGAGAGTCGATTCACCCGATTTTATGTGCTCAAAACATCGATTCAAAATATCGATTAATCGGAAAGCAAACATCGATTTTCGGAACATCGATTCAAAATCGCCCAACGCTACTGCCGACTCAACTATCACATGGCAAATATTCAGTGTGTTGATATATTTGTGTGTGATAGTTGTGATTCCGATTATGGAACTTCTTATCACCTGATATGTAACTATCCAATCTTCGCGTAATTGCGATTCCATTTACTTGATTAACACCTATTAAGTGAAACTGATTTCAGAAACCTGAATCTTCATGACATTCTGTTATTTTTAACCCGCTGTGGTAATGAGCTATAGGCTCTCTTTACGCTCATGCGTTTTGCAGTGTCCTTTTTAGGGCGCTGTTCGAACCCATTGCACACTGGGCCAGGAGCAGAATTTAGCCAGACAAAACCTCTAGCGCTTGTGTCTTTGCTCTAGCGCTTCAGGAGTGCATTTTTGCGGTTTGATGTCAAAGGAGACTTATCTTGAATTTGTGTGTTCTTCAATTTTATGGTAAAAGTTAGTTGGAAATTTCACCGCATAGGTGGCGCTGCGATGCAAACTTTTTTGTTTTGCGTCCTAGAGCTTTCGCGTTTTCGGCAATGTTTTAGAACGTGTAAAAATACGACAAGTTGTCGAAGACACCAAAGTTCTTGAACTTCAAATAAGAAAGTAATGGTAAAAAATGTTTCAGTTTCATTTAATCACTTTTGTATGAAAATCTTATGCGTCAAGTTAGACACACAATGTTCCTTATTGTTTGCTGAACAAAATGTAGGATCAAAATTAGAAAAAGAAATATTTATGGTGTTTGCATTTAAAAAAATCGTCCACAGGACTACCCAAAGCTTTAAGGTGACACAACTCGGAACCCAAACAATGGCAAGCTTGTGCCATTGCCGATTTCAAAGGCACTAATCAGCTGAAATAATGAACGTACAAAGTCAATCTTAGGGGGGTGCCGTAGCCTTGAGGTTACGCTTTCGATTCGTAAGCGGAAGGTCATGGGTTCGATTCCCAATCCTCCCTCATAAAAAAACTCCGTCCAGTCACCATAAGACGTCGCACGAAGGGCCGTGTATTGGGGAACACATCCATCCTTCGTCAGTATCGGATGGTGACTGAGACAAACTGACCCTCTTTGTAGGCTGATGCCTCACACGACACGGATACATGGCAAAATGAACCACCGCACACCAATGGACTACGGCTATATGGATATGGATTGGACCAACGGCAGCTCTCTCCTCTACCTGCTCGGTATGAGAGGGATAGCTATAAGGATATAAATAGATTCTGTAAGATATGATAATCGGCATAGTAGTGGCCAAGTGCACGGAGTGCCTTAAAAAAAAAAAAAAAAAAAAAAAAAAAAAAAAAAAAAAAAAAAAAAAAAAAAAAAAAAAAAAAGGTCAGTTTTCTTATTTTAAGCTTTCTGTTAGTGCACAAAGCTAAAATAGAAATTGCACTGAAGTTTGATGCTTCTTTCGCGAGATTTGTGCCTTCAAAGTTTCGGTACATTATTGAATTTTGATTCTAAGATGTTTCACCTTAAAGGCGGTCCATTTCTTACGTAAGACAATTTTGGCAGTTTTTAGCCCCCTACCCACCATGGTAAGATTTATTGTATGAAAATTAAAAATAATTTGTATAGCGCGTAAGAAATCTCAAACATACCCCCCCCCCCCCCTCTTTCCATAACTCCTTACGTAATCAATGCAAGCATGGGAAACACTCACTCAGTTTTTGTGTTTCCCTCACTCGCTTCCACGCACAGTCGGGAGCGAGAAAACCGTTTCTCTAACCAAGCCGAACGTTTCAATTTCCAGTGCCCATTCTGCTTCTTCGGCGAGCACCAAGCGAAACAAAAAACGGCAACTGATTGAGTCGCTACCGATTCTAAAAGCCGAAGGCAACCGAATGCATACCGAATGATTTTTTACATTCTGATTCCGTTGGAGTGGCATTCGGATTTGAGTGCTGATGAGTGTTCACTGACTGGCAATCCACACCACGGAATGATTCAGTGAGTGGGAATTCGCTCACTCAGTTCAGTGCATTCGGCGAATGGATGCTTAATGCTTTCACTCGTGCCTCGCAGATAGGTACAAGTGTATTGGTATTCACTTCTCTTCGTGTTCCTTCCGATTCTTGCTTTTACATAATCGGCTACGTTTTGGAAGAGGATAAGGAGTGCTACGAAGCTAGTAGTACTAGAGGAGCCCGGAAGATTGCCCGAGCCGACACGATGGTGAAATGGCAACGCGAGTGGGATACCGCTGAGAAGGGAAGGTGGACTTATCGCCTTATTCCAAATCTGGCGAAATGGGTGAGCAGATCCCATGGAGAAGTCAACTTCCACTTGACGCAGTTCTTGTCAGGTCACGGCTGCTTCAAGAAATATCTGCACAGGTTCGGCCACGCAGAGTCGCCGCTCTGCGCTGAGTGCCCAGTCGTAGAGGAGTCGCCGGAACACGTCATTTTCGAGTGTCCACGTTTTGCTGCGGAACGTAGCGAGATGACAGCGGTCTGCGGTGCTGACGTAACCGTAGACAACGTAGTGGATAGAATGTGTAGCGATGAGGTGATGTGGAACGCGGTGAACATGGCGGTGACGAAAATAATGTCACTGCTTCAGCGGAAGTGGAGGGAGGAACAAGCCGGTGAACCGGAAGTCAGTCTCCAACCGGAATCGCAGAACCGACCTCGGCACCCAACCGGTAGGTAAGCTTGATCCACCGTCGGGGACAAGACCGAGTAGATCGTGGAAAAGCCCCGGAAATTGTAGGCTTCGTGGCCGTGCGGTTAGCGGCGTCAGTCGTTTAGGCATATTGTGCCATGAAGTGTGGGTTCGATTCCCACTCCAGTCGGTGGAAACTTTTCGTCAAACGAAAAATTCATCATTGGGCTACTGGGTGTTTCGTGTTGTCCGTTGCCTAATGTTTGTGATTGTTCAGTCTGTGCAGCCTTGAGCTGAAGACGGTGTAAATTGTCTTGCCAAATTGGTCGTCAGGGCACCTGTGAACCGGAAGTCATCCACCAACCGGAATCGCAGGATCGACCTTGGCACCTATCCGGGCAGCATCGGTACCGGAAGAACTTCCACCTCCGGGGAAGTCTTCGTCGGGGTAGGGTAGATTCACCGCCGGGGACTATCCGAATAGTGCGCGAGAACCTGGAGTGCTAAATGGCATGCGTCCAGCACCGAGAGAACTTCCTTCGTCAGGGAGTTTCTGGCACCCATGGTATCGTGAGCCGAATGGCTGAATATGGCATGAATATGGCATGTTTAGATCACAAACTAGGAATACTAACAAATTATTAATGGGAGCCGAAGGGCTCAGCATGGCATGGATTAGGAACTAACAAATTAATGATGGAGCCGAAGGGCTTAATGAAGGGTGCGCGTAGCATGTGTCGCCTCTTCTTCGAAGGAATACCGCAAGGTGGTGCCGGAGAAGAATTTTTTACGGTGACGGTGTACCTAGGAGACTGTTTTTTAGTGGGTAGGCGCCCCATTGCGAATCCCACACAGTGCCAAACCATACACTGTGGCATGAGCATGAACAAATACAGGCCAGTCTTGAGAAGATTTTTTTAACTCCTAGAGATGCATGAAAAAAAAAAAAAAAACATAATCGATTTTGACGCTTTCATGCTACACTCCACCCAGTACGATTCAGCTATCACTGAATGTTCGATAGCAGCAGATTTTTTGCTATTTTTTATCGGTGGCGTTCGGGTGAGTGGGTGAACTTTCCCATACTTGAATCAATGGACGGTCCCTTATGTAATCACATGTAAATGGCCATCCATGAATTACGTAACGTTATAGGGAGAGGGGGTTTCAAGGAAACGCGACAATTCATACAACATGTTCGCACTCTCCATACAAATAATGTGGCCAAGGCGGAAGTAGGTTGAAAGTAGTAAAATTTAGCGCGATTTATGGACGTCCCTTAATGTTGTTTGAAGGGAGCTTCAAGAAATCACGTCAGGAGGCAAGGTGTTGGTTCGACGGTTGGTTTAGTAACAATATGGGGCGTCCATTAAGTACGTGACGCATACCAAAACATACCACAACAACCCCACCCATCCGCCCCACGTCACACTATTCACACGAAAACTTTTAAAAAGATTGTATGAATCGTCACATCTTGCAGAAAACCTCCTCCCCCTAATAGCATTACGAAACGATTGATGACCCCATATATGTTCTCGATCGTTTTGGAGACCCATACAAAAAGCAGTATATCAAAAGAAGGATGGTGAAAAGGTTTCATTTGACGTGTTATGTTTATGGAGATTTTCATACGACAATTTTCAGAACCGGTTATTATCACTTTAACAGGGCGTACAGCAAAAGGTACTTCCGGATAACGTCATTCAAATTTTTTCCAAAAAGTTCCAACAGGTTCTAACTTGTATGTTCACCCTAAATCACTTTTTTTTTGTTTATTGAGCTATAGAATACTAGAACTATTGTATGTTTTCAACTTCAGCAATTATTTTTTAGTGCGTCAAATAAGGAACATAGTGCGTCAAATTAGGCACATTGAAGAATTAATTCGTCAATTAAGGAACCTAATGTGTTCTACAAAAAGTCATTAAAACATGCAGAAAAAAACGTTCAATATATTTTTCATTTTCATTTAGCAGCGTTTGGTGGGGCAATGAGAGCGCAAGTCAGTCTAAAGCCGGGGGCAGGGATAGGTAATGGTCGTAATAGTCTATGCGGACCACTTGAACACCATCGGAAATGATAGGAAGGGTTGGGGTAGGGTGTAGGAAATTGGAGAAGACTTGACACAGTAATGCGATTAATGCTGCAAAATGTAAATGTGCTGAGGGCAATTTAATTTAAGTTTTGAAGTTTGGTTTGATTTATTAAAATTTCAAACAATTGTACAAGAAAGAATGAGCTGATCGCTTTATATAAATTTAATAAACAACAAAGTAATAACAATATGAGAGTGATGCTAAGAACTGCTGATGGCACGATGCGACGCTTTAGGAGCTTTTGATAATGATTGAACATTACTATAAAGAACGCAATTCAATCGATGGTGACAACTTTACAAACTTTATCTGTTTTTATCATGTACAGATATAAAATTATAATTCAGTTCACTGATTGGCGGTGCTGATTTATATAAAAATATTTGATATTATTAAAATGAAATGTGTTACTTACTCATGATATTAATACTTCCCTGACCAGAATTATTCTGTTTTGAGCATCCTTTTCGAAGCTATTCTATCCAGTTATCCATTGACTGCTTACAGTTCTGAAATTATTCTTATTGTGCATGCTCATGCATTATATTAGTAATGATCATAATCATGCAACAGATAAGAAGGTGAGAAAGAGAGAATATAGGAACAGTGATTAGTAATGAATAATTATGTAGTTTTGTTAGAATAATAAACAATTAAACAATTAAATTTCGGATCATAAGACCGATGTATACAAATAATTTTGTTTCGAAATTGTCCGCGTGGTCTTCTAGTGCCCCTTTTAGATCAGAATCAGTCATAAGACATACCGTAAAATGGGGCGAATAGAAACACTTTCCGACATGTTTGAATGTGTACAATTTAAACCGTGTGGATAAAATCCAATTTTATTAGTCTTAAATATGGGTCGCGTCTTCCTTTGCTAAGACCCCAATCGCTGTTAAAAAATAAAAATTATATCGTACAAAGATTTATGAAAATGTTGTATGTTTCTATTCACCCCGCAATGGGGCGAATAGAAACATTGTTCAGTAAATATCAATACTTTTTTTATTTAAATGGGAAAATAAACACATTTTTAACTGCATCTTGAAGAAATATCAACATGTATTTACTCAGTGAAGAAAAAAATTAAAAATTTTGAAACCAAGTTCAATTTTAGATCATTTTTGAAATCAGCCAAAATGGCGGATGTTTCAAGCTATCAAAAATGATTGAGATTTGAATATTTTCTTCTCAAATTTTTAATGAGAAATGTAGCAAAATTTTTAATTTGAAAATAGTTTAGCGATAATCTGTTGTTATTGAACTAATGGAAAAACATATATTTCAGTAGGTTTCTAAAGTTTAGCATTGCATAATAGTCGCATTTTTAACTAAAGGTCGCTTTGTTTCTATTCGCCCCACTTTTTCTATTCGCCCCGTTTTACGGTACATACCGAATGCTCGCCATGGCCCTATGACCAACATTTGTATGTGTATAGACTTAGCTGATGTGGCTTTTCTAATAGGTAGTTCTTTCACTTTCATTGATTGTCTTCAAAACCTTGTCAAGTATAGAAAATAGATTTTATTTCATTTATTACTAGATTGAAGCTACATTGTACTTATTGAGTATTAGGTATTATTTTATGTTTAGCACTATTGATATTATCAAGGCCAGAATTCCCAGTGAGTGAATAATTTTATAGTACTAGAACACCATAGAAGATCGCTAAACATTACCTAATCATGGAACAGCTTTTTGCTCTATTATTTTAAGTAGATGCTATTGATCTCCCTTTGCTCCTATCTAGAGTGTCCATCCCGGGACATCCCGGGACAAGAAATCCCGGGATTTGACAAATTTCGGGATTTCCCGTTTCCCGGGATTTTAGTTCTGACATCCCGGGAATCCCGGGATTCCCGACATGTACGTAGAATTGGATGAAAACCACCTAAGTCCAATGCAATACATTGACATTTTTTTTATTCGATAAAATAGAAAAGTATCATTGAAAAGAGTAATTATTTTCCATAACAATGTACTAAGTAAGAAACACATATTTTTATTTGTCTAGTTGCAAAGTTTTAAGGCGAAGTAGGCCTTCATTGAAATTTGTACTGGGCATCGATGATTATGGCTAATTAATCTCACGATTGCAAATTGAAGAAAATCACTTGGTTTTGCACTGACATTGCTGAAAAAGTATCAGCATACTTTCTGCATGTGAGCGCAAGTAGTGATTATGATCAATATTACTTATGTTGACTGAGTTTTATCACTTTGAAATTGCGAGCTGCAATTTGATGCAGCCATGTTGATGGCTGCCAAAACGAATGACGGGCTACGTAGCCTAATTGCTTTTCTAATCAACATAAGCCATTTTTATAAGCCAATTCTGAGAAAGCGATTGATGATATTCTAAAAAAAATCCTTTAATTATCTTCAATTGTGTCTTTTGTCTAAAGTATTGATGAGTTTTCAAATGTCTGAAGCAAATAGTTTTATTATTATGACTTAATTTGTTACCATATTTCCATCCAAAAGTATTATAAAGAATTTGAATAAATCCCTAACAAACCTCATTCACTTCACAAGTATTTTCCGTAATCTAATTGATTTTTCC
The DNA here is from genome assembly GCF_002204515.2 of Aedes aegypti. Taxonomy (NCBI): domain Eukaryota; kingdom Metazoa; phylum Arthropoda; class Insecta; order Diptera; family Culicidae; genus Aedes; species Aedes aegypti. The sequence continues at coordinate 93,021,246 of NC_035109.1, read as the reverse complement.
ACAAAATTTTATTTTTTTTTCTGTACGGTGTCTGAAACATTGAAAATGGGGGTGAGATTGGGTCAAGCAAGAACGATAGTAAATTAAATTGCAAGACCACTTTTTTGGCATTTTACGATGCCGGGTGTTCTCATTCCTCATTAAGATGTGTTTATTCTTTCTAAATACAGCATCTCTGAAACATCAAACAAGTCTACTTGAGGATTCCGTGCATCGAATAACAATGCAACGAATTTTGACAACTTCTCAAACCAACAACTGTGTTTCGTGCGCAGCAACATCGCAAAATTTTATTAATTGTTTTTTTTTTTAATAAATTTAATTATTTATTAGTGTTTTCATATTACAGAAACATCTCACGAAAGTACGAATGAGTTGGATCGCTGAAATACCGGTACTATGAAGTCAAAATCTGCCTGAAATATATTGATCGAGGAATGTCGCACCGAAATATAACTATTTGCGAGGGTTTAAAATAATCACTGTTTCACCTCTGGGAAAACTGAATAGGCTTAATGGCAATGGGGATGAGACTTTGAAGATAATTTGAGGGAAACAAATAAGAAAATTTATGTGAACTTGACGATAAATGTTGGGTCTCATATTTTTTCTCATAGCTCTTCAAATTTTTGGTATAATCGTTCTTTTAAGTGGGTTTTTCATACTTGAGAAACATCTTAGATATCTTTTCGTCTTGTTTGCATCGTATTTCATCAATATTTTTCAGCTGTGAATGGTTTTGCAATCATATTCTCAAAAATAGGTTATTTCAATAATAGTGACCCAATGTCACCCCCTCTATGGGGTGAGATTGGGTCATTTTTCATTCACTTGTAGTGCCACTGTGAATAAATATTTTTCAATAATTTTTTGAACAGTTGTTAATGTACCATCAAAGTACATACACACCAAATTTGAAGTTTATTGGAGCTAAATTGCGATAGTTATTCATTAAACAAATCGTACATATGCCTTTTTGACCCATTGTCACCCCCAACGACGGTACTTCAACAGAATACGAAACCATGTATGGAATATTTATTTATTTATTTTTAACTTGAAATTTTGGATGAGGGAAAAACCCCTTTGAGTGATTTCTTACCGAAATCTTTCTTCAAAAGGCACAAAACCTCTTCATCTTTTCTAAAAACATTACAAAATAAAAAATCTTAACAATAAGAGACTCAAAGGGCATTGATCCATAGCAGAGCCCAATCCTTGAAGAAGTGGAAGGTCCTAGGAGAGGACCTATATAGTTAAGGTATCACATATAAAAAACTGTTCTTCAAAGCTGAAAAGAAACGTGCGAAAAAAAAGACAAGTATCATACATAATAAATTTACATTTCCTAAAATATTTGTAACAGATGTTGGAGTAGTATGATTTAAATTTTGAATTTGTTTTAAAAATTTATTTCTTGGTATAACGTATCTTGAACAATGAAAAATTATATGATCGATGTCTTCATAGAATGGTCCACAATCACATAAATTTGAATCTTTTATGTCGATGCGATATAAATGACTGTTTCAATTATTGTTGGATTTGTACTTCCATTTCTACCAAAATACTAGTTTTATTGAAAATTTTATCCAGCTTTTTACGAGCGCTAATGACTGCCACCAACAGGCTTGCTTTCTGATAGGGATTGGTCAATTTGACGTTTGGCTTGGGTCCGTTTAATATAAAACGACCCAAGCCAAACGTCAAATCGACCGATCCCTACTAGAAAGCGAGCCTATTTGCGGCAGCCATTAGCGTTTTTAAAAAGCTGGATAAATCCCGGGATCCCGGGATTTCCCGGGACAAGCTAAGATTTTAGTCCCGAATCCCGGGACGAGCAAAATGGCCGGGAAATGGATACTCTACTCCTATCCGCAACCCGGTGCACGCGCCCTGATGGTTTTCGAAAACCTTGTAGAAGATTACAAACCGTCAATGGCATTCCCAATTACTACCCCACATTGCACATTCAAGGGTCTGACTGTGCGCCTAACCCACCCTCAGTTTGTAATCTTCTCGCCAGTTTGAAATTATATTTTCCCGAAGTGAAAGTAATTTTGATGAGTGATAGCCGTACTATGCAGTAGTTTAACCAAAATCTTTAGGTCAGAAGACAAAATCTAAATTTTGTAATAAAAAGGTTGCCATTGCTTTGAAATTCACCCAACATCTAATCAAAGCTACTAACAACAGCGATCAATTATCAAAACTCATCGCTCCCTGGAAAATATAATCCCAACCCCAGGGAAAAAAACGTTCAATATATTTTTATTGATTTTTCTTCTACTTTATGATAGTTCAGCTAACATAGTTTCAAATGTCAACAGAGTCGGACAGATTTTGACGACTTGACAAATGTTTGAATTTAGAATTTCCTTTACCGCGTCAAATATGGTACGTGCACGGTACTGGTGCTCTTAATATTGTTACAACCAATAACGATACTTGCTGCGTCCGAAGGCAGATCAATTTGAGGTGGGAGGGAAATGTTGACGTGTTACTTGCTTCATGGAAGCCGAGGAGTCCTCTGCACTTCCACAAGAAAACACTTGTGGACACGATCCTGATTTTGCAGCTTGCTCAACAGAAGCGTGCTATAGATTGAACGGATTAAACTCGACTCTAAGGCTGTAGTTAAACGAGTTAAGAAAAACATCTATACTTACGTTGAGTTCCTGCTTCCGTTCGCGCCATAGGCCATGAAACCGGAACATCGACCGAACATACCACGCCCCTTCTGATCATGTGGAATCGGTGACAATCGTCCATGGCTGTTGTACTCTCGAGCATCATCCCCCAACCTCGCCCCGCCACCCATGGCACCATCGTCGTCCGATTCGTTGGTGAGATCAATCGGCTCCCTTCCATTCCCGTTGTCCTGATCCACCAGAACTACGTCGCTTTCGTCGCTTATGCTGCTCGTATCGGTGACCCAATCCAGTTGCAAGTCCGGCGCCGAAAGAACGTCACTGGCCCGTTGCTGTGCGGATTCCTGGCTTTGTTCGGTTTGGGCATCCGAAGTATCTGATGATATCCTAGCATGGTTCAATGGGTCGGAGCTATTATTATGTTGACTAGACACTTCCTCCAAGCTGCTCGCGCCAGAATTGTTGATCGTTTGAAGACTCGTGTTCATGGAGTCGTTTAGGACCACGGGGGATATATCCGCTTCTGTTTCTTTGATGATATCTGTAGTGTTAACGGGTTCTACTTCTACTTCAGTGAGTACGCTGTATTCACCGATAATCGGAGAGATTCTAATATTTTCTGAAGCTTCTTGATTGAAGTCATCTTCATCGGTGTCGTCGCTGTCGTAATCGTCATCGTCGTCGTAGCAATAACGCGGATAACGTCGCGTTCGACGATTCCCTGATTTGGATGCAGCTTCTTGGAGGATTTGGTCCACGAGATGACGATTTAGTCCACTCGGACCTGGCATCGGTTCTTCCGGGAGAGCAGGTTCCGGAGGAATGGTTTCTTCTGTTCTTTCGTCGATTTCAGCCTTACAGTCTTCCTCTTTCTTGAGTTCATACTCCTGTTTCATTTCATTGGCACATTCCACCTTTGGTTCCTTTTTGATCATGTTCTGATGGTGAGATGGACAACTTCGCTCTACCGTTGAGCAATTTGTGGTGCAACATTTACACGAACATGGGGTTTCCTGTTTAATTTGAGCATTATCTCTTGGTTCGACCTTTTCCTCCTTTTTCACCGGTAACATCCGACACGGTTCACTCGGCGTGGGAGCATGATCTTGCGGTTCAGATTTGATCGGTACTCGTGATCGACTGGGAGGGGGTTCCCTTTTGATGTGTCTAGGTTCTAAGGATGTAACTGGATGGTTAGGATGAGATCGTTCCGCTTGAGTCGTTTTCTTGGGTCTAAAATGTAAATCACAGTTGTGGTGGTGTCGTTTCCTATTGAATCCTCCGCGAACATCGCGATCTCCATTCCATGAACCAGCATAGTGAGGTGTGTAGTGACAATTATACTGGCTCCAGCCGAACTCAGATTCCTCGGAAGATCGTGGAGGCCTTGTGTATGACCGAGGTCTTGTGACCGAACTGGAGGAGCCTTCGTTGGGTCCAGGGGCGGAATCAGCATCCACTGGTTGACGTCCGGCGAAGGAACCCGAAGAATTCGGACGCGAACTGGAAGATCCATGATGAAAGGTCGGTGAGTACCGATTCGCTTGCTGTTGTTGAACATGAGGTGCGTGATGGTGATGGTGGTAATGGTGATGAGATGGGAAATATCCAAAGGAAGTCGGTCCAAACAGACCGTAGTTGGTGCGAGCTGATTCTACATGCGCCGTAGGAGGAAAATATGTCGGCATCGATTCGTAGAAGTTTGGAGGATTCCTCACCCGTGGTAAGACTAGAGGGGGCATGTAATCATGCATGCTGCCGGTGGCAAACAGTGGTGGCTCGACATCCAACTCTAAAAGAAGCAAGGAAAGTACAATATTTTAATACAATTTCATTTTGTAACATCTATCAAAAGCTGTAGTATATTTGAATATATATTAGTTAACAGGACTGGTAGCGATTTAGTGTCCTAAAAATTGACGACCTCATGCCTACAAAAGAGACCAAACAGGAACAACAAAAAAAGCATAACAACCGAAACAAGACGATAAGAGTTTTCATAAGGATTTATCAGAGTTCAAAGTTGTGACATTAATACAAGTATCACTGCTTACATAACTATATGAAATTTCAGAATTTTAATTCGGGTGTTTGCCCAAAGTTTTATTCAGATTCCGAAGATTTCTTTAGAACTAAATTAGGAGATAATTTTACCCCGCAAATTACTCCAAAAATCAACCAGGATTTACTACAAAGATTTTTTCATTATGTTCTCAGAGTCGTAAGTCATTTATTGATATTCCTAGAATTTCTTGTCCCTTGTACCCTCACTTTTTACGTATTCTACGACCCTATAAATTTATATTTTGACTAATTTACAGTCCAATGCAACGAATACACATTAAAATCAATTATTCAAACCATGCTCCACTCAGTAGAAGCGCATTTGTTTTGAAAACTTAAGATTTCTATTCATATAACAGATAGATTTGTAGTTAGAAACTCGCTAATGTCTTCAAGTATTCAATCAGTAATTTGGTGCCTCCATGAATTTCTGAGGATTTCTTTCAATCAGGATCAGGATTTTTTCTACGAATGGGGAGTTTCTTTAAGGGTACCTTAATAAATTACTACCGAGATTTCTCTAAGAAAAATACCTCCATGAATTCCTACAGAAATTCTAAGTTTTTAAACAGTATTTTTTTCTCAGGCATTTACCAAGGAAACTTTTCATAAATTCACGCGAGTATCTCAGAAAGAACTGAAAAGGAAGTCTTGGAGGATTTTCTGGATAAATATTTAATGATTCATAATTCGAATCTTTGGGTTCTAACTATCTTGCAGGATTTTATGAAATAATTTCTTAAAACGTAGGATGGAGTTCCTGAAAAAAAGTCTAAAAGAATTATCGGAGCAATAATTGCTGTAGTATTTGCTGCTCACATATTTTTCATTATTATCTCCTCGATTTGTGTCAAAAATTAACTCTGATAGTCACCCAAAGTTTCCTTCAGATATTATTCCGAAATTTACTCCACGAGTTCATCTAGTGGTTTTTCCCGAGCATCAAAGGAATTCCTCCAAGATACACACTCACAGTATTATTGGTCACCTTTTCACGATTATTAGTCACACTATTCCACATGTACTTCAAGGGCGAATGATCCATGATAGTGTAACTACTGTATCTTCAAGAAAGTGCTATGAATTTTTATAAGAATAAACCAAGAAATTATTCCAAAGAATCCGCAGATTTTGGTTTGAACTTTTTAAAACCTTCATGAATTACTTAGGGATAATTCCTTTTTAAATATTCCTCCAGAAATGCATTAATAAATTGTCCAAGGAAGTTTTCAAAGAATTTATACAGTAATTATTTTAGAGATATCTTAGGGAGTTACCAAGGGAAATGTTTAAAAGTTTTTGGAGAAATTCTTGAAAAATCCAGGATTTACGGATTTTAGAGAATCCTCAAGTAGGTGCTGATGTTCGAAGGATCTTAGAAAGAACTCTGGGCTCTTATGAAGTCTTGCAGATAAATTGCTATTGAAAAAATGATAAAGCGTATCCCTGGATAATATCCTGCAGATTTTCTAAAAGCATTGCTTGAAACAAAGAACGGGACGGATCATGAATCAATTTGTAAAGAAATTACCGGAGGAATAATTTCTGTAGTGTTCGCTGCTATGGAACCTTCTTCTTTCTGGCGTTACGTCCCCACTGGGACAGAGGCCTGCTTCTCAGCTTAGTGTTCTTATGAGCACCTCCACAGTTATTAACTGAGAGCTTACTTTGCCAATGACCATTTTTGCATGCGTATATCGTGTGGCAGGTACGAAGATACTTTATGCCCTGGGAAGTCGAGAAAATTTCCAACCCGAAAAGATCCTCGACCCGGTGGGATTCGAACCCACGACCCTCAGCATGGTCTTGCTGAATAGCTGCGCGTTTACCGCTACGGCTATCTGGGCCCCTGCTATGGAACCTTAAATAAACTTTTAAACAATCCATGGATATTTTACTTAGGGTAAATGCTTGGAGGAACTGCTGGAGTAAATCCTGGATGAAATGCTGGAGAAAACCGTAGACAAATTAGTAAAGGCATTTCATGAGGCATTCCTGATCGAAATTATTGTCCCTAGAGCAGGGGTTTTCATCCTTTTTGGCTCGCGGAGCACTTTCTGATATTTAATCGTTGCGCGGAGCACCTGTTTTTCATCTCCGTTTGAAATCGATTTTTACACGCTTAAATCGACCCTATAATTCCTACTAAAACCGTGAAGTAAGATTAACAATCATTGATAAAAGTTAGTATCTCAGCTTCTGGTAGTCCAAATTGACTGAAATTTGGATGACGAGATACAAAGAACCATAAATTTTGGAAATTCTTTGCAATGTAGTCATTTTCAAATGAGTTTTCGAGAATTGTTCGAAGACAAAAGTAGGTTACCGAGTATTTTTTTTTTATTTAACTTACAAACGGCACTTTGTGAGTGGTTGATGTGTTCTGCAAAATTCTAACTTCTGAAAGTGAATGGCTTCGCCGAGCAAACCAATTTTTTTTTATAATTTCAGGCATAAATTTTTTTTTTACATAATAAAATTTAGTTTATTTGTAGTTGAATTTTGCTAAAATAATTACAGTTACATTAATTACATTTCAACTCGGAGATAGAATTCTAACTCATTCACGTCCACTACATTATCACATCTCATGACAAAGGTGACATAATTTATAAAGAGTTTTAGAATTAATAATTTTTGCCTTCTGGATGTATTGTGCAGAAACCGGTCTAATAAGGTCCTCGAATGTGAGCCTCCTGTGCCCACCCAAGATTGTCGCCAGCACGCTTTGCAGGTGCCTCCACGCAGCAGTTACTCGCATACATTCACTAAACTTGTGTTTTAATGTTTCCGCCGTCAGGTTACAATGTAAGCATCGCTCGTCGTCCGCCCTTCGGATGGTGCGCCACAAACATCTGTGTTCAATTTTCTCATTCACGAGTAAATACCAACCGCTTCGTTGCTCTGGTGTTAGCTTTTTACTTGCAATGTTGCGCCAGACTCTCTTCCAATCAACTGCTGGGTGACGTAGTTCTACTCTTGGCTGATCAGTTTGTACTAGGTAGAACCGATGAATGCAGTTAGAGGAAGGGTTTTGCTGGGTTTCAGGAGGCAAACGTGGATAGGTTTGAAGGATAAATTTCAAACAGGGAAGGTCAGCGGGAGGAGGAGGATGATTTGTTTGAGAAAGAAAAGAGTTGTAGAATGGAATGGAATCAATTTCTCGGAGATGTCGGTTCATCAGCAGAGCTTTCGATTTGAGCATGGGTAGCTGTAGTTTTAACCCTCCTTGGTCGAGCGGTCTCGCAAGTTGCTGTATGGGTATACGAGCAGGATGTTTCTCCATAGAAAATTTCCCATGGCACTTGTCAACTTCGCCGCGTGGATGCAGTATAATGGTAACAACGAAGATAAATACCACACCTTCGACGTGATAAAAGTGTTGAGAAGGATCACTTTCTGATGGAGAGTGAGTGTACGAATCGAGTGTAGTCCGATTTGTTGTCCAATTTTTGTAACCAGTGATTCCCAGTTCAAAGCGATCATTTGCCGTATTGAATTGGCAAAACATCACACCTAAAATCTTTATTTCGGTGTTTGTCCTCACCCAGTCCACTTGAATTGGATTTCCATTTATAAAACCGACATCGATAGATGTTGTCTTAGTTAAGTTCAGCACAGCGCCAGATACATGTCCAAATCGCAGAATAAGTCACGCATTTCTCGAGCTTTGCATGCAGTCGTTACTATACATGCTAAATACGTCGGCATACGCTACAACTAGATCGTTGGGACCGCACACACGTTCAAGTGAGACCATCAACGGATGCAAATACAACACAAACAAATGCATCGATAGTGGGTCCCCTTGCCTTACCGATCGTTGGATTGGAAACGGTGTAGTCATATGGCCATTAATCAAACAGCGAGAAGTTGCGAGTGAAGAGATTCGTGTGAAGGAGATCTACGAATCGGTTGTTAAAAGCCGAGAGCTCGCATGTTCGCAAAGAGAAAAGAGTGTCTCACTCTATCGAAAGCGTGATCGAAGTCGAATCCGATGAGCTTGGCCACCTGCTTACGTGCCGTGAGTTGAGCTATTCGATCCTTCAATGCTAGGGTAGCTTGAAATATATTTTTCTCTCCGTTTGAGCACTTTTGAGAGCCGCTGAGAATGTGGTGGGTTCTCATGACATTGTCCAGTCGTGACTTGAGTATTCGAGAAAGTAGCTTGTAATCAAAGTTAAGTAGCGAAATCGGTCTATACGAACCAACAGTGTCGCCAGATACTTTTTTCTTCACAAGAACCACGACACCTTCGACGAATTTGGACGGAAAGTTTGATGTTAATGCTTCATTCAACAACAAATTAAGCTCGCGGTGGATAACATCGAAAACACGAAGATAAAATTCCTTCGGGATTCCGTCCGGACCAGGTGATTTTTTGGACGAGCTTGACTTAATTGCAGACCAAATATCGGCCGTGGTGATATCGTTCATGCATGCATTATTTGCTGCGTCGTTGTCTGGAATGATTTGGTTGCACTGAAATTCATCTGGCCGCTGTGTATCCTCTACTGGTAACGAATACAGGTCTGAAAAATACTGGAAGATGTGTTCTTCAATTGCTTGCGGGTTATCAATGATCTCTCCATTTTCGGTATCGAGTCGAGTTACAGCTGTTCGTTTCCTTTTTCTCTCGCCCAGCTGGAATACTGAGAAGGGCTCTCCGGCGACAATTCGCTCGTTTATACGAACGAAGGCTTGAGTGAAACGACGTTGCAAGTTCAGCATTTCTCCCTTGAGACGGTTTATAGTTGCTAGCATTGCCGGGTTTTGATAGTATGCATCGTATGCCCGACGTAGTTGAGCGTATAGAAGTTGCTGCGCATGATGAAACTCGTCATAGGCCTCTTTTGATTTCCAGCGAAAAAAGCTAGCTACTTTTGGCTTACCGAATTCAAGCCACCAGTCCATCCAGCTGCGGTAGTTGCGCCTTTGCCGAGTCCAGAACTGCCAGCGGTTTTGGAATTCCGCTATGTTTTCGTTTGTGAGGAGGTGCGGGCGCAGTGACCAAAATCCTCGCCCTTGCGGACGACCAAGATTTGGTAAACATAATCGTGATGTCACTGCCATGTGATCAGAAAACGAACATACGTGTGTATGAATGTTTCGAAGCTGTTCACACAATCTGCCACTGACGTATATACGGTCTAGGCGAGACGTTGAGTTCGCTGTAACGTATGTGTGGCCGGGATCTCTGGGACGAAGTTTAATCCATACGTCGTGTAAGTTTAGCTGTTGTATCGTGGTTCGAAGGGACGGGCTGGAATTGTGACCCGTAGCATCGCATTGCCGTAAAACCGAATTGAAGTCACCGGCGAGAATGACATTCTCGGTGTCGTGACGGAGATAGTAGGCTACGGTAGTGTTGAAAAAGCGTTCTCTTTGTGCTCTAAGGGCGGCCCCGGATGGTGCATAGATGCAACAAAGTGTAGTATCGTGGACTCGTACGGCAACCAGTCGCCCATCCAAACTTTTTTCCACATTCGAAAATTGGATATGGTCTTTCAAAGCGATGGCAGTGCCTCTTCTCGAGTGGTCCACGTTTGCAATGACGTTGTAGCCGGGTAAAACGAGTTGCTCGTTTTCAACCTCTTGGATAAAGAGAATGTCGATGTCCAACGTTCGAATGAAAGTACGTAGCGCATTTATTTTGGTGTTGTTCGTGATGGTGTTCACGTTTATAGTCGCAACGTTATAACTGGTGAAGAGAGGGCTTATTGATGAAGGGCATTGTCGTTGAGTTCGCCGGCACCATCGCACCGCATTTTCTTGCCGACTGGGCGTTTCACCGAGTGTCGGCTGGATGTTGATGAATCTGTTTCATTGCCGTCAGTTTTTTTGTGCATTCCTGATTTCCTCGTCACTCTGACCCACTGTTCAGTTTCGCTTCCTGCTAGCTGCACAGTCGATTTCGGCAGCTGATTGCTGTTTTCGGTACCTTGCTTGTCAGCCGGGGGTGGCATAGAGGAGGTAGACGGACACACATCTACATTCGTCAATTGTTGATTCTTTTTCGGTGCTGGTGGCGCCGATGATGACGTGGGCTTCGTACGGGGAAGGGTCGGGTTTTTCATAACATCGGCATACGATGCGTTGTTCGCTGCCAGTTTCTGGACCAACAGCTTTTTATTTTGTACGCACGATACGCCGTTGTGTACGTATTCGGTACAATACTTACACGTTTGCTGCTGTCCATAGTAAGACAGATTTGTCTTCTCGCCATCTATCGTGACGTACGAAGGGATGTTTTTCTTCACCGCCATCCGTACGATACGCACACCAGTCGGTAGACCGGAGAATAGATGGCTATCGTCCCACAGCTCCTCTCGGATTGCATGCGGCTCTCCGAACGCGCTGAGAAATTTGACGATCTTGTTGTTGGTGACATCTTCAGAGAGATTGAGCAGTCGAACCTCTACTGCTCCATCCTCCATCATCAGACGAAGTTTGTACGGTTTCCCGTCGATTGTTAGCTCATGTTTATCGTCGTGCTCTTCGACGGTTTTCTGCGCTACTTCGAGGCAGGTCGTTTTCACGAAAGCGATGCCATTGTTTCGACTATACTGTATTCGCAGCACTTCTTCGCGTTTCAGCCCTAACGTCACACCGACGAATTGGTGGACCTCCTCGGAAGATGGCTTTTTCGGCACATTCGCATAGTCGATGCGAAATGTGTTTTCGCGGCGTTTAATCGCGGACATTTGCACGCGATTGCGGCACAACGCGACACGAAAAACTACGATAGTATCACACTGAGTGGATGTAACTATTAGTAACTTGATCAAAATAGCCGGAGAAGGACTTCCGCAGACAATCACGACCGATCGGCTCGGAAGTTGAGCTCTAACTGTACCAATCGCTCAAAACTAACCGTTCTTAGAATTAAGTAAAACAAATCGCTCAATTACTTTGCTTTGTCTTCGGACAACCCTCTGAAACTCATAGAAAAATGAGTGCATTGTAATGAATTTACTGCAAACAAAATTTCAGGATATTTGTAGTTCGTCATGCAAATTTCAGCCAATTCGGACTTACAGAAGCTGAGATGCAGAGCCCTAAGCTCAGGCATTTCGTACGAAAAAAAAAAACATTTGGTTACTTAATACCGTCACTGAATGTATGTTGGTATGTTGATCTAATCTCAAAAGATTTGTTTAATTTGGTTGAGCAAGCTTTTTATTTCAGAATAACACTGTGACAATTAGGCATATAAGGCGTCATGTACAGGAGGAGGGGGTCAAGTAATGCGTAAAAAAAGTTGTGTAGCATCCCTAAATGGAACTATACCTATTTGTTCTTGTCAAATATTTCAAAGTTTATGACAGAATGGCTTTGGTTAGGAAATTTTCTGATCGGTGTTTAGTCAGACTGGACCAAGTGCCTCCGTACAATTTCAGAAAAAACGTATTCCAAGAATTCTGATCAGCATAAGATTTGCAATATTTTTAGTTAAACTGGAAACTTATCTATTTGATGGAGCATCTGTATAAAAATTGCATAGATATCATAATTTTTTTTCTCAAATTCTTAACTCATATTTACGAGGCCGAAATATCATCTAGTCTGCTCTGTCGGAACACCGACTATTTTTAGTTCGAACAACTAAGCGAGTTTCTGCAGCGAAACCTTTCTTTTTGAAGTTGAGTTAACCACAAGTTCAACACACAATAACATATTTATAAAACCCGTGAAATATTCCTAATGTATAACTAATAGTTTCATAATTTCGAAGATTATCAGAGTTACTTCAGTTCAATTTTTTTTCGACCAACTAAACTTTCGCACACTGAAAGTTCCAAATTATTCTACCGGGAAAAATTTATCTGAATCCAGGAAAACCTAATTTTGCAGCCAAAACTGCTCCTATGATCAAATTTTCGCTGACAGAATACTTTTAATCTTTCGATTCAATTTATTGCTAACCCAAATGCGTGAAAATATCCGAGGCACATGAAAGTTCGATAATGATAAAGATTTAGATACCGTGTATATAAGACTCGTAAAAAATACGATTCGTCATCCACCATAACTCGAAAACAGCATAAAATAAAGATAATTTAAAACCATATCAGGAGAACAAAACAGTTGTCAGGTTCTCAAAATCTATGCACATGAAAATTCAAAGTTGAGCTTCGTCTTATAATCACCCTAAAAGCATATTTTGAAGCTAAATGTTGTGATATCTCAAAGCACTGGTACAAATTTTCAAAGCTATCGCGGAGCACCTGCCATGGCTTCGCGGAGCACCAAGTGCTCCGCGGAGCACGACCTGAAAACCGCTGCCCTAGAGGATTCTTTGAAGCAATTATTGGAAGAAACTAAGGATGATTTTTTTGAGGGAATCCATATTGAATTGTCTGGAAGATAACTGGACTAATTATCGTAGCAACTCCTGGAGGAACTCCTGTATGGTTTCATGGAAACATACTACGAATTTCATCATGAACTCTGGAATAAACCTTTGGGGTTGTGAATCTTTTGAAGGTTTTCATAGTGAAATCGATGGAAGAGTCAGTGTAAAATCTATGAAGGAAATCTTGGAATAGTCCCTGGCAGTTTTCAATGTAAAAATTACATGAGTTACAGCTACATGAGGTCGTTGGAGTGCTCAAAGATTTCTTGGAACGAATGGTGGAGATATTCGTCTTATTCTTTCTTCTTCTTCTTCTGTCGGGTGTGAGATCACTGCGTCCATTTTTTAGAACTATTGTGATATACTTTTTTGCTTTTACAAAGACCCTCAGTGGCGAGAAAGCCACCGGAATGCTTTGCACGGTGACTGAACTTTTAGCCATCTGCCATTGATGGGCAGAAGTCCTAAGTTGCTGCATTGTGAATCCCCCAATCTGGTACAATCAGCCCGATAAAGCCGACCACTTCCCTGGGAGATGCGTTCCAAATATCGGCCGGCTCCAAAAAGGGCTTGCCAAATATTTTGGATCTGCGTTGTATATGTGCACAGTGCACTGCAGGAGCAGAGAAGGTGTTGAGAGGTTTCGCACGTTTCACTACAGAAACGACAATTTGGGTTTTCGATGGCTCCGATCTTTTGTAAATGGTATCTGCTGGGGCAGTGTCAGATACAGATTGTGGCATTTCTGTAATTCCTCTCTACGCTGAGCTGCGCACATTCAATGATAGCATACACTTCAGCCTGAAAAACTGTAGGCCACTGTCCGAGAGGGACAGAGATTTTAGTTCTTGGTCCGTGCACTCCAGATCCAGAACGATTGTTCATTCTCGATCCATCAGTGTAGAATTTGACTGAGTTTGGAGAAATACTCGGTCCACCTTCTTGCCACTCTTGGCTAGAAGGAATGAACACCGTATATGGTATGTCATAATTCACAACCATTTCCATCCAGTCACTGCATTTTTCTATAATTGGATTTATAGAAAATTCGCTTAGTATGCTTATTAGTGTGAGACAAAATTTAGATTCGCGCTCCAGTCCACTTTTTGGATTGCATTTAGGTCCCATAACAACTGTGCAAAATTTCAGCGCGATCGGAGAAACTATATTTTAGCGCTAGCCGTTCAAAGTTTGTATGGGATTTACTATGGGAAAACTTATTTTTGCAAAGAAAAATCGCCAGAGGTCGCCCATTGACCTCTATAAAAATTCTGAACACAGCCCTAGATAGGTATTTTTATGATGAAAAATATTGCCGAAGACCGTGAAACAATCCGACACCTGTGAGAAAAGTTATTGAATGAAAACCTATTGGCAAGGCGACGTTGATTAACACGTAAAGGAATAACAATAATAACAAAATCGGGCAAAATTCCCGAATAGTCTATGCTTAATAACTTTCTTCACAAGCATCGAATTGCTTTGCGGTCTTCGGCAATGTTGTTCATCGTAGAAATACCTATCGAGATCTGTGTTCAGATTTTTTATAGTGGTCAACGGGCGACCTTTGACGATTTTTCTTTGCAAAAGTAAGTTTTCCCATAGTAAATCCCATACAAACTTTGAACGGCTGGCGCTAAAATAAAGTTTCTCCGATCGAACTGAAATTTTGCACAGTTGTTAGGGGACCTAAATGCAATTCAAAAAGTGAACTGGAGCAAGAATTTAAATTTGTCATATAACCGTGTCCCAGGCTAATGCTTAGGTGACCGGTCAAATCACCTGGCAGAAGGTTTATTGATCGTTTTAGTCTCAGAGCGCTTTTCTCAGCATCCAGCTTTATGAACTAACAACTAGGGCGAATAAAGGGGCGCTGCGAACTGCACCAGTAATGGCGACGCACGCAGCGCGTTGGGTTTTGTTCAGCTTGGCTCTAGCCGTAACCTCGCTTGTTTTTGGCCACCAAACAAGGAAGCGTAGGCTATTCTAGACCGAACGATGGTTTTATATATCCACATGATCATATTAGGTTTTAGGCCCCACTTCTTTCCACATATGTCTTTGAGCATACCCACAGAGAATTGAGACCTTTATTAACCATGTATTGAAGATGTGTGTTCCAATTGAGTTTAGCATCAAGCATAATGCCAAGGTATTTGATTTGATTTGAGTCAACCAATTGTGTTTGATTAAGGAAAAGAGGTTGCAACTGTACCTTTCTGCGCTTTGTGAAAGGAACAATCTTAGTTTTTGAAGGATTTATCCCCAGTTTCTCTTTCAGAAACCAGGAGAGCGTGTAATCGAGAGCTGATTGCATTCTTGCAAGGACAACGCTTTCAATTTGCCGCGTACAATGATGACAACATCATCAGCGTAGCCAACAACCTCGAATCCTCTTTTTTCCAAGGTATTATGAAGATCATCTACCACTAGAGACCATAGCAAAGATGAAAGTACCCCTTTGTGGCCATGACAGTGGCGCACGATCCGCTCAACTCAGATGAGATTCGACGATTTGCGCGCATAGCATGTACCCAGGTAGCAATGCATGGGCCAAATTTTCTCCTATGCATTGCTGACACTATAGACGAATAGGAAGCGTTATCGAATGTCAAGAAATGCCACGATGGCGATTTCCTTTGCATAAAAAGTTTTCTCGATCTTGTTGACCAGCATGTGTAGTGCTGAGATCGTAGATTTTCCACTTTGGTAAGCGAATTGGTATTTGGAAAGAGGCATTGCTTCCATAAAGTCCAGTCATCTGGAATATGTCCTAAGACTAAACTGGCCTTAAAAATCTCTATCATGGGAGGGATAACCTTTTGCTCCTCTTTCTGGATAAGCGCTGGGAAAATTCCATCCATGCCAGCAGATTTAAATGGCTCAAAGGATCTTACTGCCCTTTCCACCCATGCTCGCGTAAAGGCTTCTTTGGCAATCTTCAATATTCGTCTTAGAAACACTTGAACAATTACTAGAAGAATTTCTGGACGAAATCCAGGGAGGTTTGGCGAAGTAATCTTCAAAAGAAATTTGTAGTGATCTCTAGAGAAGTTTGAAAGTATGCCACAAAAAAACCTGGAGAAATAACTCGAAGAATTCTTGAAGCTCATTAGGTATCAGGTATCAGAAGGCCGGCTCCAAAGGCACGTTCCCCACAAGTTGGGAGATTTGTGCCATCGCCATATTTGAGCCTATTTCATCATCTACCTGATGGGAGAGGAAAGAGAAGGGAAAGATGGGAGGAAATAAGAGTGGGGTCTCTTGAAGAGGGAAGATCGCATAAGCGAAATGAGAGCATGTAGCTCCATACCACAACAGCGCCCTAAAAAAAAGGCACTGCAAAACGCTTGAGCGTAAAGAGAGCCTATAGCTCATTACCACAGCGGGTTGTGAATAACAGAATGTCCTAAACATTCAGGTTCCTGAATTCAGTTTCACTTAATAAATGTCTACCAAGTAATTGGAATTTTGCAGAATTGTCTGTAGAAATTTCTTAAAACCCCCTCCCCTGACATTAAAAGTATGATTTATCAAACTTTTTTGAGATCTTATCCATCAAACATGCTTGAACTTCAACTTTAATTTCAAATATAATTTGGTTGAAATTGCACGATAAAATTAAGATTAAAACGATTTTTTCAACATGCTTGCAGTCTCCATACAAAACTCTTCGTTTCTCTTATATGGCACAATACAAACTTTTCTAAAACACCAAAAACAAATAACTTTTGAGCATCGATAGTATTATAAAATTTTGATGCTCGAGACAAAAACGTGTTCCGCAGTGTTATCGGAGGAATACTTGTTGTGGTATTTACTAGGAGTTACTTGGTAATAATTCAAGAGATGCATGGAACAACTGGAGGAGTAATTCTTGGATGAAATGCTGGAGAAAATTGTGAAGGCACTTCATGAGGAATCCCATAAAATTTTGTAATGGGTTTGCTGGAACAATCTCTGTAGGATTTTTTTAGCAATCCGGAGAAGAAATCTTTATTTTCTGAAAAAAAGTGCATGAATCGGTAAAGCAACTCCTGAAGGAAAAATACCTAAATAAATTTCTCCAAAAACCCTAATATTAGCGTTCATGAATTGCCTTGGAACTGTCCTAAACTTCCTGGTGAAATCGATGGACGAATCAGTGTGAAAATCTATGAAGGAAATCTCAGGATAGTCCCTAGTAATATTTTCAGAGTGTTCTTTGTGGAAATTATAGGAGGCTAGCGTTGGAGTCCTAAGAGATTTCCTGGAACATATTCTGGAGATATTCGTCTAAGAATCTATTTAAAAATCACTGGTGGAATTTCTGGACGAACCCCTGGAAGACTAGGCGAACGAATCTTCAGAGGAAGTTCTGAAGTGATCCCTGGGGAAGTTCTTGAAGGTATGCCAGAAAAATAAACTGAAAAAAAAATCCGAAGAATTCCTTAAACTTTTTTCGAGCAATCCGAGAAGAAATTCCGGAAGAACCTGTGCAATGTTTGCGTAAGAGATTCTGTAGATGCAAGTAGACTTGCAATTAAATAGTACCTCGAGTCTCTAAAAGAGAACTGCTACCAGTCCTGCCGGTTAACAATACTCACCCGAAACTTCGGCCGAATCCACATTCGATTGGATAGCCGTGTCTAAAATGTCTCGCAAGGTGTCTGGCCGGAAAACCCGACCAGAAGAGGGCGATGAGTGCATGTCTGGATCCGCTCCACCATTGGCCCCTCCCTCATCTTCCATACTTGTTCGTTGGGGGGTGCGATTCGCTGTGTATATCCCCAAAGTCCCTAAAACACCGATGGTCGCACCTCCGTCCCTAGAACTAATCCTTCGAGTGCCGAAGAAGTTACCACAGCACCTTCATTCTTCTCAAATTTTTCAATGAGAACACCGATCTTCTTTACAAATAGTACACATGATAACACCTTAAATCTACTAAATCAATCATATACGCAACAAACAATAACATTCTATTCACAGACATTTGAGTCGCCTTCTTCCATCTGGCATCTGCAAAATGGCACTTTTCCTTCCTGCCTTCGAAGAAGCCTTTCAGAGTAGGTTCTGATGTTTGACTTGATACGAAAGCCAAATGCGGCGCTTTCTGCTTATTGCACCCAAAAATTCAAATCACTAATCGATTGGTCCTGGTCGCGGCACTTCCGAACGAAACGGCCACCGAAAATAATCTACGCAATAAATTTTTATTTTGCTTCACTCAGCAATATTTTCATTTTCAACTCAGCCAGCAGCTGATATGGAACAAACACACAATCACTAACAACATCGAAAATCCAGAGAGGAGTGTTTTTGACATCAATCTACTAGCAGAAGGAGAACGTCGCAGTAAAAATTTCGATATCCACTTTTTGTTGCTGGTTTTGTCCTCTGGCTTCCTTTTTGCGGAGGTCAGCAGATGATTGCCCCGAAATAAGGGGGACACTTGCGTCGAGGAAGCGCAACGGGGATCGTTTGCCGTCGAAGAAGTTTGAGTTTGTGGGATGCAGCAACACCAAAACTTGCGCGGATGATCTTTTGAACGGGAAAAAGACGTCATCGATGGACTACTCATAGAATATGAGACGAAAAACGTCATTAGCACACTGATGGATGAAAAGGGGGTGGGACATTTGGCCTAAAGACCTTTTGCATAATTTTAAGAGTGGATGTTTCGCATATTGTGGAAACTTAGGCCACAGACAAACAGACGTCACACTCTCATCATTGTCCATTCTTCTTCTTTTCTGGCGTTACGTCCCCACTGGGACAGAGCCAGCTTCTCAGCTTAGTGTTCTTATGAGCACTTCCACAGTTATTAACTGAGAGCTTACTATGCCAATGACCATTTTTGCATGCGTATATCGTGTGGCAGGTACGAAGATACTCTATGCCCTGGGAAGTCGAGAAAATTTCCAACCCGAAAAGATCCTCGACCGGTGGGATTCGAACCCACGACCCTCAGCATGGTCTTGCTGAATAGCTGCGCGTTTACCGCTACGGCTATTTGGGCCCCAAACGCCCATCATTGTCCATCGACCACCTTTTTAACGGTCAATTCAAAAATATAGTAGGTGGCCAATCCGCCACCCGCAGCGCTCGCATCGTTTTTGTTCGCGTTTGACGTTTAAGCTAAGTATGCTGTTTCGCTCAAGAAAAGTAAAGAAATTCCTTGACTAAAAGGGTCAAGAAATTTCCTACAGAGAGCCCCCTTTGAAGTGACATTTCTCGCGTGACTTTTCAAAACGTCCTAAGTAACAAATGTAAACAAATCGAGATTGTCATTGCAAATCATTTGCGTTGCACCACTTAGCAGCACACTAGAACTCTCGTTCTGATATATTAACAATAAATTAATCTATTAAAAGCTTAACAAAATGACCAATGTTCAAAACTGCATCGCTTTTAATCAATTGTTACATTGGACCTTTGATCAGAGAACCAACCACATGTCCTATGTAACATTTATGAATAAACACGATTCTAATGTTACATTGGACATTCCTGAATAAAGCTTTGGAATGGAGTACAAAAGGTAGAATGATTTGTAGAAGCGTGTCTGAGACACTACTTAGATGTATAGAATGCCATAATAACTGCTTCTCAATCATTTCAGTCGATATTTTCAGAGTCGCACTGCCTCGCAAAATTGAAAACGCTCAAGTGACAAAAAGAGAATGAGTTACACAAAACTGTATTTTGGTCTTTTTGCCAAACCATGTTTTACCGTTTCGCTGGATTCGATCAGCTGCAACTTCGCTTTTCATATTATTAGCGCATTGCGTGCATATAGGGGAATGATATTGAGCACAAGATTGAGCATCATGATGTCATTGTATCAATCTGATTCAGATGCTTGATCGATCAAGCATATAAATATGCTTCCCGGCAGCAACACGAGCAACGTACATGCGCGACTTGCTCACACATATTTTCAGAGCGATCAATCACCGAAGGGAGAAGCTGTATGTATTTGTTAGGCGTGGGCTCCTTTCTCAAGTTCCTACAACAAGATGGACGGCGTCGTCATCGTCATCATTTCCCACCGCAATTTCTTGTTTCAACCGACGGCTGGCGCTGATTGCACCACCACGTCATGCAATGGGAAACTCACACATGATCATGTGGGCGAAACCGTCATAAAAACGGGGGGAGAATTGAGGGAGAATCAGTGAGAGAGCAAAATGTCCTACATACAGATCAACGTTTCCCCTCCTTCTGTTGTTACATAGGACACATAGACGGAGGGAAGAAGTGACGTCGTGGGATTGAATGAATCAAAACAAAGCAACAGCTGGTGTCTCCGATTAGCACACCGCAACAAAATGTCGATATTTTCAGAGTCGCTCTGCCTCGCAATATTGAATACGTTCAAATAAATAACACAGGTACACAAAACTGTATTTTGGCACGGCAACAACACGATCAACGTGCATGCGCGTCTTGCGCACATATATTTGCAGAGTAATCATTCACCGAAGAGCGGAGAAGCTGTATTTATTTGTTTGGCATAAGTTTCCTACAACACAATCGACGGCGCCGTCATCGACATCATTTCTCACCGCTATTTCTTGTTTGCGCCGACGGCTGGTGCCGAATGCAACACAGTCGTCACCACCCGTCGTGCAGTGGGTAACTCACACACGAACAAGTGTGGGCGAAACCAGCATTGAAACGGGGGGAAGATGTAGAGAGAAACAGCGAGAAAGCAAAAAGTCCCATGTACAGCTCAACGTTTCCCCTCCTTCTGTTGTTACATAGGACACATAGACGGAGGGGAAAAAGTGACGGCGTGGCATTGAATGAATTAAACTGTTGTTGTTTGTGAGATTTTAACCCGAAGGTCATTCGTCCCTTCTTCAAATGAATCACAACAAAGCACAGCTGGTGCCTGCGATTATCACACTGCAACAAAATGAGCAGTTCAACTTGAATGTTGAAGCAGTTCAACGCACGTGGATACAAAATGAAATAAAACATGCTTGCTGTGTGCTCAAATCAAAATGTCCGATGTTACTATAACTGAAACAAAATGACCGAAGTGAATGTCCAATGTAACAATTGTTGAAACAGAACGACCTATGTGATTTATCCTATGTACATATTTTTGGTCAAAACGTCCTATCTGATGTTTTTATAGATTTCAGTGTAATTTCCAAATAAATTGACAAAATTTCATTTCTTACGTTGAACTCTATTACACTGCTTCCCTCTACAAGCAACACAGTGGGGAAAAATTGTTTCATTTTGATACAGTTTCAAAATATATTTCCACAACCTTCAAGCTTGATTTACTCGAAATGTGTGAATTGTTAGATAGGCCGTTTTGAAAAGTTACGCGAGATTTCTTCTCAACTGCGTACTGCGATCAGTAAAAAGTAATTTTCTTGACCATTTCTTGGGAGAAATTTTCCACGCATTGAGATAGGCGATTCCTTTTCTTGTCAGTAGCAAACCGGCCTTTACACACTAGTGCCCTCTGTTGGTCCGTCGGCCAAACATATCGATCTTAGCATTGGGCATACATGTCCTCGTGACTATGATTTTTTATAGAGATTTGTTCTAAGTGTTACGTCTGTTTGTCTGTGCTTAGGCTGTGAACCGTTTCACCGATTCGTTTAACTTTTAGTTAAAATTTGACAGCTCGATAGTTATTTCCCCTCCGATTAGAAACAACCCTGCTCTGGAGCATGGTTAAACTTGACAGCTCGGAAGTTATTTTCTGCTCCCGTGAATTTGCGAATAACTAACCATCTGTCAACTTTGTTCTGAAATAACTACTCGACTGTCAAAGCTCAAATGGGTCGACCGCGAAGTTCAATTTAACCATTTGATGGGAAAATAACTATAGAACTGTCAAATTTTAACTAATGGACCGATGCACGAGTTCACTATCTGACGTTTGAGCGGTGCCGTGTTATTTACGTGACCATGCCAACGAGTGAATTCGGCACCGCTCAAACGTCAAATTCGTGAACACGTGCATTGGTCCATAGTTAAACCAATTGGTGAAACGGTTCACAGCCTTACCTGCATACTTCCCGCCCCGCATTCACACGCAAAAAAATTGTGCGGTAAAAACTACTATTTTAGGGGGTTAACTTAAGCGCTCGCACCGGCATTTTTCAGCAGACCAGAAATGCGCTTGATTTTACCATGTCTGTTGTCGAAATCAGATTGTTGTAAATTATTTCTGTCAAATGTACCAGTAATGTGGTGAGGTGTACCGTAAACATAGTAAATTGGTCTGAAATTCCATGGTAGTTTCAAGAATGGGCGTAGTCAGCTAAAAATAGTATTTTTTACCACAGAATTTTTTCCCGTGCATTTATTTCATAACGCTGAAATTGGCCATTTTGAATATCCACCCACCCCCTTGTAACGCTTTTTGTATGAATATTATTAAATTTTTGTATGGGCCGTAACATCGTTAGGACACCCACCCACCCGGGGCCCCTCTAGCATTGAGAAATTTGTGAATAGGCTCTAAATATTTACTGTATGCGAAGAGTTATAAACATAACGCAACTATTATCACTACTGTTACGCATACGCGATATGTTCCCAGTAATCTCCATGATTAATGGTAAAACTGTATCATAGACATTGTTTTTGTGATTACTGTGTTGTCGCGCGCCCACCAAATCGGAACGCGCGTGTGGGACACGTGACGTGTGACTCGTTCCCGACATAACTGTCATAATGACATGTGTGGCGCTGCATTCTTACGATGTTTATGAACACAGCGCACTATTCAAATATTAGTCGCGACGCTTAGAGATTGAGAAAAAACCTGTGTCGTGCATTTAATTTAAATCATCAACATGGTATTTTTACCGCAGCGCTGCTCTCAGTGTAGAGTATCTAATGTTTGGGCTTCGATAGAGAAAGTGAAGTTTCATAGATGTCATGTAAGGCTCTGATAGAGAAGGCAGTTTCATTTGGGCCCATTCACATATTTCATAACGTTAAAGGGGGTGGGTGGGTGTCTTCAAGATGTTACAGGTCATAAAAAATTCAAAAAATATTCTTACAAAATGCGTTATGAGGGGGTGGGTGGGTGTTCAAAATGACCATATTTGGCGTTATGAAATTTGTGAATAAGCCCTTTGAATGGATCATTAAAATAACCAAAACGGCCGCTATGGTTTTTTGTGTTTGACAACAGCAATGCTGTCACAATGTCAAATGCCATATACAGCGCCACCTTTGTTTTGATGCGGTGAGCACTGACAAAAAGTACATACCTTCAATGATCCATTGGACTTCGATAGAGAAGGCGAAGCTCCAAAACGCTCCATAACGCTTTTTGCATGAAAAATTTCAAATGTTTATATGAGCCATAATGCTTGAGTCTACTCCCCTCCCCTTAAAGCGCTATTTAATTTGTGGACGGCGCCTTAGTTGAGTGTTGAAAAGCATGATGGACTTATCCACGGTCTTCTTTTATTTTTGACTTTTTTTATTCTTTTTCGTAGTAAATGCGGGCCATGTTTACATGTTCATTGTTGGGCGAGCTTCCTTCGCAGTTGACAGCCGTACACCCATCCTGGGGAAACCTTGCTTAAAGGAGAGGCCCTTTTGGAATGTTGGCCAGCTTGCATGACGTTTCCCGCATTTTCCCACCCTGCAGCTCATCGAAAAATTTCTGTACGTACCTTGGCACCATTTAGCTGTAAACAAAAAAAAGCAGCACCCGCGTCAGCACGCAGCCACATAGACTGCGAGAAAAACGGAGAAGCGTCCGTCGTGCGAAAGTGTTGTGTTTTGTGAAAAGAGTGTCCCAGAAAAAGTGGTAAATTTCCCAGGAAATGGTCTCGCTCGGACCGAAAAAGGACGGCAGTCCGAATGCCGAGTTCTTCACGGCCCCGGAGTCGCTGCAGGGGTTCGAAACCGTGCGACAATGGCTGCAGAAAAACTTCAAAAAGGTGCGTATGGATTGCGAGGATTGTGTGTCCTACAGTGAATGCCGCCGTGGAAAATGAGCCATCTTGATTTTTGTATGTGGGGGCTTGGTGATTACTAATAGGAAAAGTTTATGGATTTCTGTAGTGGAAAGTGTATGTTAATCAGGATACATTTAGGATTTCTTTGTGTAGAACTTATGTTGATTACTTATTCTGCGAAAAACTTGCTCCTAATAGGTCTGAAAAAGCTCTGGCTTGCGTTCTCGGCAATAATTCGGTTCATCGGCATTCACGGATTACACATTTTACACCTTATTCCTTTGCCATTTTAGTATCTGGCACCTGATCCTCCGACGAAGGAATCGTTAGCGCAATTGATTATCCAGTTTGTGCAGTACCAGGAGACCAAGCTAGGAAAGAATGCACAGGACCCACCCACCACTCGATTGCCGGTAAGTATCCATTGCACAGTGGGCCAGATCGTAAAAATAGAAGGAAACAAATTATGTTGACTATAGGGGTATCCGTCCTATTATGGAGGACTTATGCACGGTGTTGAAACTTAATTCGTATTTCTGTGTCCACAAACAAAATATTGTCGTATATGGGCTGTGACGTATTCAAACTCGTTTTTCATAAGAATATTCATAAATTTCCAGAGTATTGGAACATGTTCCAATCCTTATGAAACTTTCACAACTTGCTTTTCACTACAATATCTTTCCGAGAAAAATATAAAGATCATCAAAACAAGTTACATTTTTATGTCCCATGGTGCAAAAGTCTGTAGAGGGACTGGTATGCGGTTACTTTTCATTATGGGACAAATTGACTTGCTGTTTTTTCCTATTTTTTTCCGAATAAATCATATTATTTCATTAAGGCAGTTGAAAGAGCATTGAAAAAGATGTTGAAAACTGAACTCAACTCAATTTTGACAAAAATGCAGATGGGACCGACATGCGGTTCACGATATTATAGCGCTTTTTTATCCTTCTGAACAGGCAGCATTGCTGAATCTGGCGCGAAAGATAGCACACATATGGCTACTATGTTTCACTGCATATGTCATGCCCGCAGAGCAGCTAAATTATTTAAGGCTAAGCAGCCCGTCATTTGTTTTGGTAACAATGATGACTTTTCAGCTTGCATTTCAAAGTGATAAAACTCGATCTTGATACAGTTAAACCTCCATGAGTCGATGTTCCATGACTCGATATCGACTCATGGAACCATACTAAAAACGAAATTTCATGGTTACTATGATGGTCCCTCAAAACAGCTTCTCAATGGATTTCTGTTCCATGAGTCGATATTTCCATGAGTCGATGGTCCCTTCAATATCGACTCATGGAGGTTTGACTGTAGTTTATATTGGCTTGAAAATGTATCACCGTACGCGCTAACATGCATAAAGTATGCTGATACTTTTTCAGCTGTGTCAGTACAAAACCAACTGATTTTTTTTGATTCGAAATCGTGAGATCAATTAGCAACAATCATCAACGACGCATACAAATTTCAATGACGGCCTACTTCGCCTTAAGCCAAACCAATCGATGCTTACCAAATAAACGTAAAGGGTAGAGATCTTTGCGTAGCTTCTGTTTATTTTCCTCCAAGAGTTTTAATAAACCGCCATCATCTCTAGAATGCAGTCTCCATTCTGTTCCATTACCCGAAGAGGAACAAATAACTCCCCAATAACTTATGCATACCATTTTTTGGTATCATACCAAAATTAGGTATTGTTCAGTTGTCAATACCTCAATTTGGTATTATAATGGTATTGAAAAATATCTTTAAAACAATTAAAAATACTTCATTGAAGTATTAAACAGCTATTGAGGTCTGCTGGAGGTATTGAACTACAATTGAAAAATTTCATTTTTATATGAAAATCCATAAAGTATTATTGAGGTATTACAATACCTGATCTAGTTATCAGTTTGGTGTTCGTAGAATATGCTTGAGATATTATTTGAGGCATTTTACCTCTTATGCAGGGCTAATTCATACCTCATTCAGGTATGTAGTATTGGAAATTATCTGGTATGGAATACCTCAATTTGGTATTCAGTAGTTATTTTC
Organism: Aedes aegypti; assembly: GCF_002204515.2. Classification (NCBI taxonomy): domain Eukaryota; kingdom Metazoa; phylum Arthropoda; class Insecta; order Diptera; family Culicidae; genus Aedes; species Aedes aegypti. Next base: position 92,995,189 of record NC_035109.1, on the reverse strand, counting down.
TTCTGCTCGGGTAGTGCTGGGTGATATGAACTCACATGCTACTGGATTGTGTGAATCTTATAACGATTATAAAGCGGCTATTTCCTATGACTTATATGACGATTTCATCTTGAACATTTTAAACACAGGTAAAGTGACACGTATTCCATCGGACGGCAAAGAAAGCCGCCATGACTTGTCTTTGGGTTCAAGTTCACTATCATTCGATTGCATGTGGATGATGAACGATTATCCCCATGGTAGTGATCACTTGCCCATAAAAACCATGTATCAGAAACAATTGTAAAAGGTCAGAACAGTCAATTCAAGTTCCTTTTGACCTCACTAGGAATATAGATTGGCAAAAATTTGCATCGACGGTAACTTTTGGTATCGAATCATGGATAAGTATCGATTCCTAACAGAATTGATCTATAAAAGTGCATTAGAATCCCAAAAACAACGAGTTCCAAGTGCAGCCTTCAAAATAAGCCAGCCACATACGGTTGGGATGATGAATGCACTCAGTTGTATCGAAAATAATCTAATGCCTTTAAGGGGACACGGGAGACCGTGTTATTTTCCCTATCTTTTGTCTCACTCTAACAATTATCATCAAAACTTTGCGGAAGCAAATCTCGAGTTTTAGTGAACCGATGACGCTGAAAATGTATTATGTTGTGCACTACATATATAGAATCATAGTGATACATTTTTCGCATCGATATATGGAGTGGTTCTTGAAATTTGCTTCTTCAAATGGATAGGGTGATTATGAAGACGTCCCGTGCGGCCTTCTTTTCGTAAATATGGTATCTCCGAACTCGAAGCTTGAAGCTGGATATTAAGGTAGCTTTTGATTCAGTTTTTTTTGTCTGTTGCTCAGGCTTAGACCATGGGTTGGTCCATCTTGCCTTTTGTTGTCACTTTGCGTTTGTGAATTGTTGTTTTTGATGTTGATTTAGGGTGGAAGTACCCTATGTTGCTAGGTTTTTTCCGTTTTACAGCTTAACGTTAATGTCTTTTAGGAATTGCACTATGCTTTTCAACTCATCAATCTTGTGGTCTTCAAATATTCTGACTATGGGTTTTCTGTTCTCTAGCACTTTTGCCTTCGCTCTGGTGTTGAGCCATCTGATGCAATGATATAATGTGTGCTCTAGGTCCTCTACTTCGTCGCACAAGTCGCACAATTCGTTATCCTCCCATCTCCACTTGAATCTTCTATCCTTCGTCATGCAGTGATTTGATCTTATGCGGCTCAACACTATTTTTTCTTCTGTCGTCATTTGAAGTCCTTTGCACCACGGTCTGTTCATAGATTCCTTAGCAAACTCGAAGTATTTGGCTCCTTTTGTTGTTGATATTTCTTGATATATCCTGGTCCATTTTTGCCAAATGGTTTTTTTTTAGCTAGGATTACTGCGTCACCTAACGATAGTGGTGGTGGTTGGTCCCTAGTGATAAATCCTACCTCCGTTCTGGTCACGATCTTCAGATTATCGTGATTCGTCAACATTCGTATTGATAAAGTGGGAGGACAGAAGTAAAATTTGAAAGAAACGAATGCCAGAACAGGTATCCACCGGCGACGCCAAACGGACCAACGTAATGTGGTGTAATTTGGAATTTGTGGATTGAATACTGACACCTATATATATTTTTTTTGCCAAGCATCAATATGGATGACTCTCGAGGATTGCTTAACGTAAAAGGGGTTATGACAAGGTTGTGGATTTACTGGGTAAATCCATCACATTGGGGTTATGACTTTGTGTCTAGCCTAGAATAGGGTCTGATTGGTATGGTAGAATGCAATAGAGTTCGGAATTGATAGACAGACTTTGAGGAAAGAAGTTTTCAACGTAAGGCAGCAGCACCTTGGAACTTGGAGGGCGCAGATCTGGAGAGTTGGGCAGCTGTTCATGCTGGGTTACATTATGTAGAAAGTGGAATCTGTTTTGCCGCGCACAAATTATGGGAAGTATTTGAAAATGGCTTCTTGTTTAGATTGTGTAACGCAAGAGAGCATTTTTAGCTCTGCGTTATATTAGGAGGTTATTATAGTGCAGGGTCTACTGATGACTGTGTAGGTATTTTAAGGGTGATTGAATGAAAGTTTTGTTGAGGGTAGTTATTGTTGAATTTTAGCATTTCGTAATTGTTTTGAAATGTTTGTCGTACAATGAGAAAGAATTTTGGGGTATTTGTTTGGTTATTTTTTGCGCTTTTGCACTTGTAAATGTTTTATTTAATAGAGATACTTTGTGTTAGGGAAGTGTAGGAGGCTAAATTATAATTTATTAGAATTTTCTGATAGAGGCAGAGTTCACATGTTACTTAGGTATTGGAAAGCAAATGAGAACCACATTAAATAAAAGATAAACACTAATGCTCATATTTTTATATTTTCATTTCATCGCGGTCCTCATTGCCCGAGCGGAGACGATAAAACTCGAGTTGGATATAATCGACGCAACTACGATACGGAAAAGAAACAGACGAGAAACTATCGATACATTTATTTAACTATAAAAACCACGTTTAAACGTAATAACTTTATTTATTTCTTCTCGTTTCAGCAATCCAACAGCCAAACCATCTCTACTATCTTTTTCATTTCCTCTTCGTTACATTTATAGTCCCTCTGGTACTGAATCGAATGACGCATTCCGCTTTTTATCAGCGCTGTCTTTGCTGTACGTTGAGCATGGTGTCGGAGGTGGTGTGCTGTGTAAAACATCTGATGTGCTACACGGCACGCTACTTCCGGCATTTTGTTGGCGCGCGGGATGGGCAGTGCTGGTGATGATGTGGAGGGCGCTATTCGGTTTAGTGCCAGAGGGACTATATCTATTTAATGTATCTGAAACTTGTGGGACCGCTTTAAATACCGGCGCCTGCTTGTGGAAGATCCCGGTGTGCTAAACGGTATAGGACATGTTAACGGGGGAGGCTTGGTAGGTCCTCACCTAGCCCGTGTCTATCTACCGGACGGATGTCTGCCAGGGTGTGGATCGAGCAATTACAATTACAATAGAATTACTGCGTCACCTAACGTTAGTGATCCATGGGCTTCTTGGTCCTTAATCTCGCTATTTTCTGTGGCTTGTACTGCTATCTTGTCCGCTGTCTCGTTTCCCTGGATCCCTACATGACTGGGCATCCACTGGATCGTCACCTGTACTCCCTTCCTTTTCAGCGATTCTATCTGTAGCGATATGTTTCTGACTATGTGGTTCGTTCTACTTTTTTCCTTGTTTTTGAGGCATTCGCAGGCACTTTTCGAATCTATGATGACTGCTCGAAGGTATCCCTTCTGTGTTACGATTTTGAGCGCCTCTGCAATCGCGTTGGTGATACTCGTGTTGCTGTTGATCTTCTCGGCGCTAAATGTGTTGTCTGTCCCATCTACTGCCGCTATTGCTGTTCCGTGCGTGTTCTTTAAAGCGTCTGTGAACAGCTTGTTGCTGTTAGCGTACTTGGTGTTCTGAAGCTGGTTTGCTGCTGCCTTCCATTGCCCCGGGCTTATATTCGTTTTTTTCGAGTCTATTCCTGGCAGGGAAGTTTTCACTGCGAATGAGCAATTCTGAACCTTTCGCAGCTCTTGTTCTAGATCTGCCGTGTTCGTGCTTAGCTGGTTCATAATTACTTTGTGTTTGCATGCTAGTACTGATAGATAGGAGCCGTTGCCTCGGTTGCTTGTCATAGCTTTCTCAATGAACTTGCGATTGGGATTTTTGCTCTGTTTTACCTTCAGAGTTTCCTTCAGTGCTAGCCACTCTAGTCTCAGGTCCATCGGTAGTTGTCCTGCGTCTGCTTGCATTACGTTCACCGGTGTACTTTTCAAATTGATTCAGTTTCTATAGAAATATTGTCAGAAAGCCTGCGCAATACTGGACTACCTGGAATATTGAATAACTTTTTGCACAATTTGTTGTCAGAAAAGCAGATGAGCTTCATTCTCGGCCAATTCACAACTTTCAGAATTAGATATATGGGCCTTCCCCAAGGCTCATGTTTAAGTCTCTTGCGTTATAATTGTTATGTTGAGACAACTTGCAGATGATGCTGTGGTTTCCATTAAGGGCCCACGAGCGGAAATCTTGCAAAGACCATTGCAAAATTCCCTTGATGTTCTATCCACTTGGGCTGCACATTTAGTGGTCGAGTTTGCACCGCAAAAATCTCAATTGATTGTATTTTCTAGGTAGCAGAATCCAGCCTAACTAAAGTTTAAGCTTTTGAAAACAGACATCAACCAGTCTTCGACTCCAAAATATCTTGGGGCCTGGTTTGATTCAAAATACATTTGGATGGATTCTAAGTGTTTGGTAGAGAAATGGCAAAAAAGGATCAATTTTCTACTAACAATCAGCGGAACATGGTGGGGTGCACCCGGAAGTCCTCTTAAAACTCTATAAAACAACAATCCTCTCTGTTCTAGAGTATGGCTCTTTCTGTTTCCTCTCAGCAGCAAATGGCTATCTTATTAAGTTGGAACGAATTCAATATCGTTGTTTGCATATTGCCCTAGGTTGTATGCACTCGACACATTATGCGGGCCTGGAGGTACTAGCAGGGGTTTTACCGCTACCGAACCGGTTCTGGTAGCTCTCGCTAAGAATACTTATTAAATGTGGAGTGAGCAAAACGCTCGTTATCGAAAACATTGAAGAAATGCTCAAACTGAATACTCAGTCAAAATTCATGAGAGTTTATCTCTACTATATGTCATCTAACATAAGTCTTCCATGTTATCCACATGAACGCTTCACCAGAGACAGTTCCTCTGTTGAATACAATCTGTCCATGAAACAAGCTACTCATGGGATTCCAGATCAACTTCGATGTATAACTATCTCACGTATTGCAAGGTTTATGTTGCTGAGCTGGCAGCCATAACTTCGAATACCGACAAGAAATTGGTACCAACGCCATGATACAATATACCTCCTGGATGAGCTGCAGAGAACCCTCAACCCAATTCTTACCATGTCCTTCCTTCCGAAAATTGTGACCATTACCTCGAGTTGCCACGAGTACCCTGGCTCCATCCCGTACTTACTTTGATAATTCAAATGTAAATACATTGTAAATAATACTAAAAAAAATTTCGGGTCCGTAAAGCGTTAAACGCGATTGAGCCTCAAATAAACTGCCCATACTCGCATATCAGTCCCATTTATATAGGATATCCCATATACTATGAGACTGTTATGCGAGTAGGAGCAGTAAACGAACTAGTTAAAAAAAACTATGTTCAATATTTTAGGACAGAATAGGTAAGACGCTGCTGTCGGAAGCAATTTTCTACCATTTTTTTTTTTTTTTTTTTGGGTAGGTTAAGCCACTGCGTCCATTGGATTGAACTTTTGTGGCATGTCCCTTTTTACTATTCGCATCATTGAAGGAACTTAAACTGTCCACCATGAATCAAGTGAACAGCTTAAGCACTTTGACGCGTCTTTTCCCAGTCAGGCAAAATAGAGTTAATAAAACCCACAACCTTACTGGGATTTCCAGTCCAAATTTCACTTGGTGGTAAATAACCCCCGTTTAGAAATTTGGATCTGCGCTTGTATAATGCACTACAACTGCAGAGCAGGTGTTCCGAGGTTTCGCGTTCCATATTACAGAAACGACAGATATCATTCTGAACCTGACCAATATTCTTTAAATGATATCTACTCGGACAGTGTCCAGTTAATAGGCCAGTGTATATACAAAGAACTCTCTTGTTGAGCTCTAAGAGTCTTTTCGTGATAGTTTCATTTGGAACTAAAAATCTTTTAGATTGATTACACCTTGTGGTGACCATCCAATTGGTCATCACCCTTTGTCGTTCCCAGCTTTTTAGTTCCATATTTAGTGCACAGTACGATATGCCACAGAATGGCTCCGGTCCAATGAACTGTGTATTTGAACCCTGTTTAGCAAGCTTGTCTGCCTTTTCATTTCCTACAATGCCATTGTGTCCCGGAACCCAATACAAACATACAGAGTTTTCTTGGCACACCTTTCGCAATGAGAGAATGCATTCCCAGACAAGTCTTGATGAGCATTTATATGCGCCCAATGCCTTCAACGCAGCTTGACTATCAGAAAAAATACAGATATTTGCATGTCTGTATTTTCTCTTAAGACAAATATTTGCGCATTCTAGTATGGCAAAAATCTCCGCTTGGAATACTGTTGGATAGCTTCCCATCGCCACGGAGACGTTTGTCCCAGGGCCGTAGATTCCTGCTCCAGTTTGTGTCCCAATTTTTGAACCATCTGTGAAGAATTTTATGGAGCCTTGACGAACATTGGGACCTCCAACATCCCAATCCGTACGCGTCGTATCGCATACATTGTAAGGGATATCAGAATTGTCCACAGTTTTCATCCAGTCCTCATACATAGTCATCACTGGCCCACAATGGATATGTTGTGAAATATTCAAGTGCCCAACAAGATCACCTGATTTGAACTTATTTAATCTATTAAGCCTTAGAAAACTCTTCTCCGCTTCTAAGTGTACAAATTCGTACAACGGTAGCAGATGAAGAATAGCATCTAATGCTTTTGACGGAGTGCTTTGCATCCGTTTGATAGCCCGTTATAGCGATGGACACAAGACGTTGTACTTTTGATAGTTTTGCTTGTGTTGTGGCCTCTTTTGTTTTTGGCCACCACACTAGCGAAGCATATGTTACTTTTGGACGAATTATGGCCAAATAAATCCACATTATCATTTTTGGTTTCAAGCCCCATCTTCTGCCAAATATTTTGGAGCATGCCCAAAATGAACTTGTAGCTTTATTAGTCACATATTCAATATGAGCATTCCAATTCAGTTTACAATCCAAAATTACTCCTAAGTATTTGACTTGTTCACTAAGGTGCATTTGTACTCCTCCAAGCTTCAAAGCTTTTAGGATGAACTTCCTTTTCTTAGTAAAAGGGACAATTACTACTTTTGAAGGATTTATGTTAAGGCCCTCCTGAATACACCAAGAATTGGTTAAGTTTAGGGCCAGTTGCATACGTTCTGAAATGATATTGTCAAACTTCCCTCTCACAATAATGACTATATCATCTGCAAATCCTACAACTTCGAAACCTTTTTCTTCCAAGCTTTTAAGAAGATCGTCAACTACTAAAGACCACAATAGAGGCGAGAGGACTCCTCCTTGTGGACAACCTTTTGTAGCCCTTACTGTTATAGACGAACTTCCCAGCTCGGAAGTGATTTCTCTTTTTACAAGCATATTATTGATCCAGTTAATGATATTCTTGTTGAAATTCCTTTTCTTCATTGCACGAGTCATTGAAGAATAGGAAGCGTTGTCGAAGGCTCCTTCAATGTCCAAGAATGAGCAAAGTGCTATTTCTTTCACTGAAAGAGCTTTTTCCACTTTTGTTACCAATGTATGAAGTGCCGTAACTGTTGACTTACCAGATTGATAAGCAAACTGTGAGTCAGATAATGGACACTTGAGCATGTATGTTGAATTGATGTAATCATACAACACTTTTTCCATAGTCTTTAACAAAATTGATGAGAGACTAATAGGTCTATATGACTTTGGATGCATTTTATCTCGTTTTCCTATTTTAGGAATAAAGATAACCTTCACTGCTCTCCAATCAGATGGAACATAGTTTAATCTTAAGCTCGCCTTAAACATCTCAATTAGAGGCGAAATCAGCACTGCTTCTCCGTTTTGAATCAGTGCTGGGAATATTCCGTCCACTCCTGCAGATTTGTAAGGTTGAAAAGATCTTATAGCGTGTTTCACTCTTGCATTTGTAAATATTTCGTCTGCAAGATCTGGTTCAGAGATTACTGTTCTATCAGATGACAAAGCTTCGACAGAACACCTTTCATACTCGATTGGTTCAGAGCTGTTTGAATCCACACAAGAAATTGACCCAGGAAAATGAGTTTCCATAATCAAATTTAAGGTTTCATCCGGAGTTTTCGTAGAAACTCCGTCCTCTCGTTTCAACGACCCTAGCTTGAACGTGTGATCTTTGGCCAGCGCTTTCTGTAGTCTTGCGACTACAGGAGTAGCACTTATATTTTCAAAGGTTTGAATCCAAGATCTTCTCTTAGACTTTCTTATTTCCCTGTTGTATTCAGTCAAAGCTCTCCTGTATTGAGCCCAGTCTGAAGTTTGTTTCGCTTTATTAAAAAGTTTACGAGAGAGTTTTCGTAACCTTTCAAGTTTAGTGTTCCACCAAGGCACGTCTCTACTAGAAGAAGATTTCTTCATAGGACAATTAGTATGGAACGAATGAATAATTTTTCCCTTTACTTCTTGAGAAAACGACTCTAGTTTTTGAATAGAATCAATGTTTTCATCCTTTGTAAATGAGTTGGAATTTAAGCACTGTGCATATTGTTCCCAGTTGGTTTTCCTGGGATTTCGAAAAGCAATACGCGGATAATCACCTCCGCTCCACTCAAACATAATGTGCTTATGATCGGACAGGGAAGTTTCTTTTGACACGTGCCAGTTTGAAATTTTATCATAAATTGCAGCATTACACAATGTCAAATCCAAAACCTCCTGTCTGATTGCATTTGAAAAGGTAGGTTCATTACCCTTATTACATATATCTATGTTACTAGAACACAGGTAGTCCAGAAGACATTCACCACGGCTATTAATATCCGTACTACCCCATACGGTATGATGTGCATTAGCATCACAGCCAATAATGAACGACTTATTGATTTTTCTGCAATGATTGACGAATGAAACGATCTCAGGAGGAGGAACCTCTAAAGCGTCTCCAGGGAAATAAGCTGAGGCTATTACAACCTCTGTAATTCCTCTAGTGGTCGGTACCTCAACCATGACCGCAACAATGTCACGTTGTATAAATTCAGTTAAAGGGTAGCATTTCAAAGTGTTATTAATGAGTACAGCAGTTCTGGGTGAACTCTGATTACCATCATAAAATAAGTTACACTTATTGGTTTCAATTCCAAGTATTTTTCCTTTATTATATCATGGCTCTTGTATTAGTGCCACGTCCAATCCCTCCTTTCTGAACCTCCGACTCAAAACAGAAGATGCACCTTTTGCATGATGGAGGTTCACCTGCAGGAATTTGATGAACTTCATATTTGTGATTATTTATGTCACAGAAATGTTTTATTGTTGTGTGTCTTAGGCAACCTTTATGACGTAATACTCTTGAAGAATTATGACCAACCATGTCACCTGTGACACAACTTTTAAAACTAATCAAGACGTTTATCATCCACAAAAAAAAAATAAAAATAAAAAAAAAATAAAAATGTCAATAAGTTAAAAAAAAAAACAATAATGATAATAATTAAATAAATGAATAATGATTTTTAATATATTTTATGGTTTACCGTTACTTAAAATATATTTTTTTTTTTAAGCTTATAATTTTCCAGCGAAACATGCAGCACTGATTTGATGCAAGTTTCACAGATGTCATATCATCCAAGTTTTGACAAAATGTTGCATGCAACTTACCATCCAAGCATATAATAGCATGCTATGCAAGAAAAAATCTTGCTGTCACTATCATCATGCATGATGGCCGTGTTCTTTAATCGTTTTATATCTTTTATTTACCGTCACACCAGATTTTTGTATGAGGAAAAGTCGTTTATTTTCACTGTTTCTCACTCTTACACACGCGAAAATCTTCAAAGCGGTATCTAATGCACCTTTTGCACTGCCACTCACGATTTTTATACCGGTAATTAAACATAGAAAGACAATTTCTATGTGAGCCGGAAAAACACTTGTGCACTTGAGAACAGTGGGCCAATACTTTTTCTACCATAATTTACAGTCAACCCACGCAGTTGAATCACCCACAATTTATGAATCAGCTGATTTCAAATGACAAAATTATTATCAAACTTTTCACAAAACATCACAGAATCATTTTTACTGATAAGCAACACATAGCGTTTAGTCATTTCAAGGCTTTTTATCTCAATAAAACAGCTCTTGATCGCGGTATGAACCAACAATATTACTAAATTCTTTTTGTAGCTATTTAGGCTGTATTTTTGGCCAAATTTGTAAGCCGTGTGGCTATTGACGCTTAGCTAGAAACGACGTTTTAAAGTTTGTTTCAAAGATGTTTTGTGAGAGATTGAGCGCCAGACAACATTTACAGATTCAATAAACATAGCTATGAGAGATAAATGCGTATTTATACGGATTTGGCTAAGATTTTTGAGTAACTTGGTCAATAAATTGTGGGAAATATACACACCAGTCACAATTTATGAATCGGATTTCAAACTACTAGTACTTAGTATTTTGAAAAATGTTAGTTTCAATTAATTTCTAATGTAAAATTTAGTTACGGGAGAGCAAAAGTGGTTTGGGTCCGTTCGTAAACTACGAAAATTTATTTTTTTTTGTGGAAAAGGAATCTGAACATACTAATGAATTTCCATGATTTTGGAAAAAAAACTAATTCTTATGAAAAAAGTTATTTAGAGGGATTATAGTCTTATATGGCTATACAAATTGTGGACGTTGTTTATGTAAGGCCTCGAAGATTTGTATGTTGAATAATTTTTGGATAAATAAAAAATCCTAAATTTGTGAGGAACAAAAGAAAACAGTATAGATGTAAAAAATGTAAAAAAAATTTTTAGTTACACCTTATAGGTTCTTCCTAATTTTGCTATGAAAACGGGGTATTGCTTAATAGTAAGTTAAAGTTAAAAATCTAAAACCAAACCATCATGCAAAACAACCGACAATGAAGAATTTTGTGTGCTTTTCCGCAGAACTTTTTTTCAAGCCAAGACTATTATTCAGCAATAAATAAAACAAAACAACATTCACTCATATAAAAAATTCATTTATTTGTGAAGCGACATGAAGCCCCTTGTTTTTGGTGTAGTATTGTCTCAAAAAACTCGAAATCTCAAAAAAAAAATCGTTCAACAGTAACAAAATATTCAAATTCATGTTATCAGTGTACATAGAATCCGAAAACAACCATCAGCCTCGAATCATGACAAGTTTCTTCTTAACCTTCACTTTTGAACTCTTCGGCTTCCTTTCCATTTTCTTCCGTGCACGCTCTTCCGCTTTAGCCTTCTTAGTTTCCTCTCGTTTCTGTTGCGCTTCACGTCGCACCATGGCCTTTTGTTTCTTTTGTTGCCCCATTTGCTCTTTTTGCTCCTCTTTCTTAGGGCGATGACATATTGCAGGAGTAGAGAAGGGATAAAATGAGAGAAGAGAAAAGAGTCAAAGCTCTCTCAATGCAAACTATATGGAAAACGCGCTTACCTGGTATACTGAAGGCGAAGCAAAGAGGTTCAAAGAGATCTGTGGAAATCATTTGCTGCTTCGACGCGCAAGAACGCTAGTGAACGCTAGAGAAATATGATATGACTGCGCTCGTTTTTGGCGTAAATGGAGCACGGATCAGAACGTTTGCTAGTAAATTAAATCCAAAAATAGGGAATTTTATAATTAAATGAATTAAGTTTAGTAACTTATCATAATTACAACTGATTTATTGATAAACTGTTACCGTGATAAATCAAAATCCGGACAGGACCAATATCCGGACACTCTGGTGAAATTCAATCATTTCAATGTTAAATAGTGTGAGAATATTATTCCTACTATTAATGTTAAATATTGTTGACCATTGTAACATGAATTGACATCAAGTTAGCCTTGTAAAACATAATTAAAGACAAAAACAAAAGTCGGTTCTGCTAGGACGCGTTTGCTTTCAAAATTAACGATAAGCAAAGAAATTCTACTCAATGCGCCATCGCGTTTCGGCGATTCATCACGCGTTTGTTACGTGCTAATCATATGTGGTTCATGTTCTGTAGTGATTTGTTTGTATTTTGTTCTCGGTAAAGTCAATAGTTTCGAAGAAATTTATGAAATGCATGTAATTCTTTGCCAGAAGAAGACTGTCCGGATACTTATATGTGTGGTTTCGAATCCTGACACAGTGTGTTAGCATACAATTTTTCAAAGTTCAAAAAGAAATACAACATCATAATTGTTCGAAAACCTGGAAAACTCGTTGAATGTTGAACCGTTGTGATTTTAAATAGTATTAACTGAAAATGTTTGTAAATTATGTGTAATTATTGGGGGAACGATGCACATATCACAAGTATTTTTTGCAGACTTCAAAACCTACGTTTTATGATGTTTCTGTATAATCCAGCAGAGGAACAACATTAATTTTACAAATCCATGAATCTTTGTATTGTGATATCAAGGTATGTTTAATGGTTTTTATTTTTTTTTTAAAGAACTACTGCAATTTTTTAAATGTTCGGAATTTGATGCACCGATGTCCGGTTTTGATTCATGTGTCCGGATTTATGGACACGACATGATGCAGAATTAACTCATTTTTCATTCATTTCATTGTAAATTTGGTGAAAATTATCAAGTTCTAACCTAAAAGCTATCATCTCAAAGTAATACATAATAAAATAACGATTAACCAATCGTATGCAAGCATTTGAATATGTGTATCATCTTAGGTGTCCGGGTTTTGATGCATCACAGTAATCAGTATTTTTGTTTTCTATATTATTTTATTGCTTTCTCCAGTTGATAACTACTTCAAAACATCTTTTATCATTAAATGTGGTGGAAGAATCCCTACTTGGTACTGTTGGCGAAAATGAAAAACTGTTTTCGATCGAAATGGCATTTGAATATAAACAAGAACAGGGGTGACTAATATTTTGCTTGTTCAGCACTAATCTCTCTTTTAAATATCTAGATTTTTCAACAATTTTATTACAATCATGAATAATTATAATTCGTCAATCATCTATTCCTTATTTCTATTTATCTTGTTTCCTGTATACATTTTCCTCATAAATCGAGATAAAAAGATGTCGAAAAATATGATCAGTTGATCATGTAAGCTCAGGCTTTGATTTAAACTTTCATCAGTTTGAACATTCACTCTTGTGTAATTTTCAGAGTACTCTTGGCTTTATGTGACTCCATTTTGCTGATTTGAAGAGCAGATTGTTTGTTGTTAGATGATTTGACAGCAAATAAACAGAAATACAGAATGATAATACTGACATCTAAATTTGAAAAAAAAAAAATATTCAGATGGATTTTCCATCGAAAATTGAAATTCAAGGTAAAAACAATATTCTCCGTCCCAACCTCACCTCCCAAATAATCTATCCAGCCCAATGTAAAACAAAACAACGCCATTATGGGTTCCGGGAAATTCGATCGGATAAGATTCGATTTGATAAGATCTCAAACTATATTACTTAGTACAGATAGAAAGCGAGGATGTGAAAGAGGAGCGTACGCGTTGAAGGTCTCTCCATGCATGTTGTATGAAAATCGCGCATACCTGGTATACTGAAGCGATGCGAAGAGGGATGGAAAGTGTGGTCAAGCGTGAAAGCAGTTCGTGTGGTGCTTCGACGCGCGAAAACGCTTGAAGATAATTTGAACTATTATTGGCAGCACTAATATTGCGCGTGAATTTCGAACTGATGAAAACAGTTGGGAGTAAACTAAATTAACAAACACAAAAAAAAAGTTCTTTTTTATATTTGAAAAAAAAAATGTGTGCTTTGTACCACTGAACTGATCTTATACAATAAAATTCCCCAACTCAAAATTATAACTCGGCCATTCCGTAGAAAAAAAAAAAAAACCACAATGTTCCTTGACTTATAAATAAGAGAGTCGATTTGTTATCAATCATTAAAACCATAGCTTTAACTTTAATAAAGCGGGAAATTGCTCTCAAATTTGATCGATTATTACCCTTTCAGAAAATCAATATTTACTTAAAAATTAACTGCAATTGCAACCATTCGTGATCTTGTTTATAATATCGATGATTCAAGCTTAGAAAAAATTCCCATAAAACATTTACAGTACTCGTAGAAAAGGTATGCAATTAACATACTATTTCATTCCAAAGATACAAACATGATATTATATCTATAACTAGTGTATTGTTTAAACTTCCAGTCGTCGCGCGGTTCACCACCGTCAAAACCACCACACTGCTGTTGAGGACGAAAAGCGAGTTTTTTTTTCAAAAGTGTTGTACAAAATACAACATCGCGACGACTGAAGTGTTAAGTGAATTTAAAGAAATTATTCGTTCATAACAGCAGAAGTTTAATAATTTAATTTTGCGTGGAAAAAAGCATTCAATTTCAAAATTCTCGAAAATTATAACCTTTTTTGAAAAAATATTCGGTAGGCTTGATAGATATCATTTTTTTAATTTCTTTATAAGTATCATTTCAAGCATTACATTCATTTCTTCTGTGTGTTCTGTGTTATTAGACAACATAATCATCCTTACTTGGTAAAACAAATTTAAGATTTTAATAACATTTTATTGACAACATATTACATTTCATTTGCCGTAGCAGTTCAGATTTTTACAGGTGAGTTGATTTCACCTGCTTATAGAAGACAAAAAAACGCGTTTTCAATTTACTTAACTTAACTTAACCTTAATATATAACGCATTAATCGTGGCAATAGAAGATTGTAACTTTTTTGCCTGAAATTATTAATTATTTTATTTGACATTTGTTCCAATATTTCAACACTGGATATTTTATGTAACTCATTAGTACTATATGTACAAGGGAGGAAGCTTCAGAATCATTTTCAAAATTTTATTTTGAATTCTCTGAAGAGCTTTTTTCCTGGTTACAATTACAACAGCTAGTCCATATTGGTACAGCATACAACATGGTTGGCCTGAAAATTTGTTTGCATATCAAAAGCTTGTTCTTGAGACAAAGTTTTGATTTTCTATTAATAATGGGATAGAGACATTTTACATATTTGTTACATTTGACTTGAATGCCCTCAATGTGATTTTTGAAATTTAAATTCTTATCTAGCATGAGCCCTAGATACTTAACTTCATCTGACCAATTTATTGGAACCCCTCTGATCGTGACAACATGTCTACTTGAAGATTTCAGATAAAGAGCTTTTGGTTTATGTGGGAATATTATTAGTTGAGTTTTGGAAGCATTAGGAGAAATCTTCCATTTCTGCAAGTATGAAGAAAAAATATCCAAACTTTTTTGCAATCGACTACAGATGACACGCAGGCTTCGTCTTTGGCGGAGAGGCCTGTGTCATCCGCAAACAAAGATTTTTGACATCCCTGAGTTAACTCAGGTAAGTCAGATGTGAAAATATTGTATAATATTGGTCCCAAAATGTTGCCTTGGGGAACACCAGCTCTTACAGGAAGTCTTTCAGACCGGGAGTTCTGATAATTAACCTTAAGTGTACGGTTTGACAGATAACTTTGAATTATTCTAACAATGTAGGTATGTTGGAATTTTTTTTTTTTAATTTTACGATCAAGCCTTCAGTACCAAACACTGTCGAATGCTTTTTCTATATCTAGATAAGCAAGACCAGTAGAATAGCCTTCAGATTTGTTGGAATGAATCAAATTTGTTACACGTAAAAGTTGATGAGTGGTTGAATGTCCATGGCGGAACCTGAACTGTTCATTGGCAAAAAATGAATGTTCGTTGATGTGGGCCATCATTCTGTTCAAAATGACTTTTTTAAAATGTTTACTGATGAAGGAAAGCAAACTGATTGGACGATAGCTAGAAGCTTCTGCAGGTTTTGTGTCTTGTTTTTAAATTGGTACAACCCTAGCATTTTTTCATTTGTCAGGAAAATATGCTAATTGAAAACATTTGTTAAAAATATCAACTAAGAATGATAAGCTACTTTCGGGAATTTTCTTGATGAGGTTGTAAAAAATTCCATCATCGCCAGGAGCTTTCATATTTTTGAATTTTAAAATAATAGTACTCATTTCTTCCAAATCAGTATCCCAGGAATTTTCCAAAACGTTCACTTGATTGAGAATATTTTCGAAGTCTATTTTGAAAAACTTGATTTTCTATTGGACTAGTAAGTCCTTAATTTAAATTGTGCGCGCTTTCAAACTGCATAGCAAGTTTTTGAGCTTTTTCGCAATTAGTTAGTAGTAATTTGTTTTCTTCTTCCAATGCCGGTATTGGCTTCTGAGGTTTTTTTTTTCAAAATTTTAGATAATTTCCAAAAGGGCTTAGAGCCAAGGTACAATTGAGAAATTTTATTTTCAAAAGTTTTTGTTTCTTAATTGAGAAAAACGTTTCTTGATTTCTTCCTGCAAATCCGGCCATATAATTTTCATAGCAGTATCGCGAGTGCGTTGAAATTGCCTTCTCCTCACGTTTTTTTAAGACAGTTTATCATCATAGTCTATAATCACGTATTCAAATTTTACTTCACATTTTGGAACTGCAATGCTCCTGGCTTCAACAATGGAATTCGTTAAAGTTTCAAGAGTATTGTTTATATCAAGTTTTGTTCGAAAGAAATGTAAACAGATTAGAGTCAATTTATGTTCCATACTAGGGGGAGGACAGCTTTGCTCTGAGCAGGCTATGCGCATCGAGCAACTCTGAGTAACTCACTTTTGCTCAGAAAGCCGCAAATTCAGTCAGATGTCAGTTTTGCTGTGATCGAGTTTTACAAATGTAGGATAGGACAGTTTTTTCTGCGATGTTAGTTCAGAATGTTGCGAGAAAAGGCCATCATACCAGTTGTGAAAAAGTTCGAGAGATGGGAAATATTAGGCTGGAAGATATATTTGCCTAATTCAAAGTAAACATGAATCAAACCTCTAAATTTCAAAAGCTCAAAGGTAGGGAATTAGATAGCCGTTCAAGCAGAAATTCTGATCGTTGGTCACTTGCTAATGATTATCAATCGATACAATTTTCAGCTTGAGAGGACTGCCTTTCTGGTTTTTCAGATTTGTGCTCTGGAAGATTTGGAATGTGCTTGTAATTTTCTCACCTTAACCTTTTACTAGTTTTAGCCTAGTCCTGAGAATCATGGCCTTCGTAAAAATACCAATTTATGTACACTACGCCATATTTTAAGAGTGAATATAGCAACTCTTTTAAATCAAATAAGTGATTTAACACCCCCCAAAATCGAAGGCAATTTTTGCCACATTTCTAATTCGTTTTAGAACAAATTATCTACATGCATATATGTTTCTTACTGTAGTTTTGCTTTAACGCGATGGTGCAAGGATAATCCTTGCAATACATGACTGACGAAGCCGCCCCACTCTGCAACATAAACGTTACGAGGTTCGTTTCGGGTTGAGGAAGATGTAATGCAAATAAATAGCTCAATGGGCAATTATAATATTTATCACTTTTGCCCCAGTACCTATTTGTTAAACTTCACACGCAAAACTTAAAGAAAGTGTTCGATTCCAGTTTTTAATTTAAAACTAGACCTCGGATAAGGAATTCCTTCCGCATACCTATGACACGATATGTTTTTTTTTCTCTGTAAAACAAACAATCAAACACTTATGGTTGCTATGTCCACATGAAGCCGAGCAAATCGAGTTACTCTGAGTTGCTCAAAAGCAACTCATGATCTACCTCAAGATCAGTAGGCTGTCCCGCCCCTTGGTTCCATATATATACCAGTCGGCTTGATAGTTATCATCATTATACACAACCAGTATTATATATATTTTGATTTATTTTTGTTCTCTTGAATTAATTAATTTAACTTTATAGTAGTTATTTTGATAATATGTGATAGTGATTCATATTTAAAAACTATGTCACGAAAATCTATTCATTGGTTATTTAATTAATGTAGTCAATCGTGTATTCAATCAGATTAACAACAACTTATTTATTCTGTTATATTTTTTCCAATTTTTATGTTGTACCATGCCCACACAGTTACGAATCACCCACAGTGACGGATCACTTTGGCGTTCAACATCAAATAACTTGCCTAAAACATAAACGTTGACGTAAAACATATTTTTCCCATGTTATACTATTTGTCTTCTACCATTTTTAATGTTAAGCACAACATTCAACCGCTAAACAACGGTGTATTTGACAAATGTTTAGTTGGTACCACACAGCTATCATTATATGGTCGTTTTCTGTAAGAAGTGCCGTCAGCATTCATAAGCTCCCACAGGTGGTAAAATTCAAATGTTATAGCATAAAACATGCTTGTTCGCCTTGATTCAGTATGAATTCATCATTGGAAAACATTTTTCTTGATTGTTGATTCTAAATACCAAATATTAGCACTTCTAACTAGTGATCCATAATATGGACCAGGAAATGATTGTTTACCACGGTTATGGATCACATCCAAAGAATGTAGATTTCTGCCATTTTAAGCATTGGATTCGACATTTTTAGACAAAAGCACTAAGGATATAACTAATAAAACATCAAGGTTTGTCAATTTCGTTTTTTAGCAGACCAAAATGGGTGGAAACTTGGTATGGAGCGAAAACAGTTCATGTCTCAGTTACTACAATGCAGTATCACAAAAAAGGGTATTTTACTCTTGTTTCCAGCACTAATACTGCTATTTTTTTTGCAGTAATATGTGACACATTGTTAACTTTCGCCAAATCAAGCAAAACAGATGCATTGAGTTGAAAATCTCTTGATTTTGCGCAATAATCCGTAATATGTCACAATTTGATCCATAATATGAAAATTGATCCATAATATGGTTTTCAGAAACCGATACAATTATTAATTTTTATGCAATCCTATGTAAATATTACATTCAAAACAGTTTACTTTATGAAGATCCAATTTGAAACGATTCAATTCGTGCTTTTAAATTACGTTTACCATGTAGTTTTATTGCATTTTATAGGTTGGACTCCACACTATTTGATCCATAACTGTGGGGTCATGGTATATACTCTGAATGATAGCCTACACGCTTAAGAAAATCTATACTAGATTGCTTAAATACCATTCTAAAACCATATTCGGTCTATTCACTCATTCGAATGCATTTTAATGGTTTAAGCATTGCTTACTATAAACGGATTGTATATCGGCAAATGATTTTTCGAGTATTATGCATTTAATGCTTCAAAATCCTGTACAATGTATTAAATAAGCCATTTTTCTCCAATTTCAGTAAACAAAAGGAATGCAAATGTAAAAAAACGATTTTTGAATGTAACGCGTTTATTTTCATATAAATCATATCTCGGTGTAAGTGACTCTGCTACCCATGGTTAAGGTTTCTTCAAATTTGTTCCGCGTTGATCAAAATCTGTTTGCCACATAACTGTCGCAGTTGTTTCCGAACTGCTCACGACAACCGGAATGGAGCTCACCCACAAAATAACCTGGAAACGTTTGGATGATGACGAAATACCAATATGATTACGATAAATGAACATACCTTCATCGGATCCATGTTTCACTAAATTCTGAGCTTCTAATCTCTTCCTGTGATAAATTTCCTGAGACAAATGTCCTTTGAGGATGGCGTCTTTGATAAGGGCCGAGCACGCCACAATTGCGGGAAAGTGTTATTAGGACTGCGAGAACAGATCCGCTGCGGGCATTTCTGTTTTTATTTTTGGGCTGGATTTAGACAACACTTGTAAAATAAACTGGTATGTGATTTCGATACCGAACCGAACAAACTGAACAAGTCCCAAGGGTAGCGTGTTTCACTATATAAGCACCACAAGAAATAAATCACGGATAAGCTTGGCAAGGTATAAAATAATATGCTTCTCAAAGATTAATAGTGTATAATATTGAGAAAATAATATATCGTACACTAACTAGTATATTCGCTTTTCTCCGTGTATGATTGCTATTTTTGCTTGTTTCATCCAAGTTGTATCGGCCCTATATTGTAATTTCTAGCGGACTTGAGTGCGGATGATGACGAAAAATAAACATGCTTAGTGATTTAAATGGTTTTCTTCGCACGCCATCGAGAAGCAGTCTTCCTGCTTGATGAGAAATGATTTTAACAAACTTGCTACATTCTACAGCAGTGATTCCCAAGGTGGGCGAATTCGCCCCCCTGGGGGCGATTTTCGGGCTCAAGGGGGCGAAAATTTGTAAAACAGAATTTGGGGGGCGAAAAATCCACAAAGGGGGCGAAAAAGCATTTGCAAATAATTACTCATAACCTTTGGAGGAGACACATCTGAAGGTTAATCAATTCCAAACTTAACTAATTCCAGGAATATTTTACTTTAGATCGTTATATCTCAAATCATGGTTGATAATTGTCAAACAAAAAATGTTTGTGTTATGCATTCAGGATTTTTAACATCAAATGAGTTTTAAGAATGGTAGGTATTTGAAATTTTTTGTATGGGAATTTTGGAGCCTTTGGTACGGGAATGTTGAGGTTAGTAAGCTAATATTTTTTCATTGGCATCCAGCTTTTTACGGAAAAAATCTACCGCACCTATTTTGAAAATTCGGATGCACTCATTTAGAAAAAATAGCAAACAAATGTCGGTTACAACGATAAATCGCTTGATGCCACAGACTAAGAAGACTTTAAAAATAGATTTGAAAAAATATCATAGATACGTCGAATTTGAACCTTCACAACCTCCGAAATAAATCAAAAACTTGGTGTCAACAAATATTCTTTTAATATATGGCACTGAAACATAAGTTGCAAAGCATTCTGGATTTTCATATATTTTTTTATTGTTTTTGGATTGAATAAAAAAACGGCCCAGAAACTTAAAAAAAACTGCAATTTCTGAAAATTATTGCAGTAATTTTAGAAATAGCACATAAGTAAGTATGAAATTACAATTAAGGAATCACATTATATATACACGCCAACTGGTGACGTGTTTGGGGAGACGAGCCCATCTGAAAACGCAACAAAATTAATACAGTTCACCCAAATATGACATATTTAAGTGAAAAGAAGTGCGTTTGTACGGAAACCATTGCATTTGGTTCAATTTTGGAGAGTTTAGCCTCCAACTACGTCACAAGTTGGCGCCTATGCATACTGATACGAAAAGTTATTCAGTAGCTTGTAATGCACCCAAATATTGTTAAAATTGCTATTATAAATTACTGTGTAGTAAATCATTCCTTGTAATTGTTAGTTATCGATATTTAAAAAAATATTTATATATTATAGTTATTGTATTGTAACTCTATGAATATGCGATTCGAAGTTATTTTTTGTCGGCGCTAATTAAAATAATTAAAACATTTGAATCACCTATCAGGGGGGCGATTCCAGATGAATATTGGCCTCAAGGGGGCGAAAGTTGAAAAAGTTTGGGAAGCACTGTTCTACAGAGTCGCCTTTACAGGCCTCTGTTGATGCGAATGGGACATGGGAAAGGAGAAGAAACCGAATAAAGCAGCCGTGCGCGCTCTCTCTCTGCCCGACCAACCAGTCTTCATAATTCTTTATAGATCTTTGACCAACGATGGCGATCGCTAACGGTTCAAAACGAATCTATATCGATCGCTATCGAAAATCGCTGACTGGTTGACCGGGTGGTCGCAGGCAGCATGCTGCTGCCGAAGCACAAAATCAATGAAAACACGGAGCGCATTGAAACTCTTTCGAAACCTCTCCCAGTATGCCATACCATTTTTACCTCTTCTCTTCTCTTTTCGCCAACACTTCACTTCACTTCTCTTCTCTTTCAATATGTCATCGCCCTTACGAATTTCTTCAAGTCGTTCCCCAGCTGTTAGGATAGGATGGTACTGTCTCACATATTTGCGATGTTTCGCACTACGACGAGGTGTAGGTGGTAGTTTTAATACACTAGAAAGTCTGCGCCTTTTAACGACTTGTCGCTTGTTCGTTACGTCTTTCAGTGGTTCGCCTGGACTTTCGATGAATGTTTCACCTTAAATATAATAGAAATATGACTAAGTATAAATAAAAAACAAAACTTTTTGTTTTAAACCTACTCTAATTGTTATTTGATGTCGCAGCATCTCCAGCGAAGTCTTTCCGTGAACAATTTTCCGTGTCGGAATGGCTCATCACACATTCATTAGAGTCGTTCGATTCGTCGAACTCAGCTTGAAAAGAAAAAATACATTACCAATAGAACACACATTACTCTTTAAATATACTTACTATTGCTGATGATATTGAAAGGTACGTCCGAAGTTTCTCCAATATTCTCATCGAAAGTAAGTTCTTCGACCTTCGAAAACTGATAAGCTTCAATGTCTTCGACATGAATGATTTCACAGTTGTTGATATCAATGTCCATGGGCAGCAGTGTAGCATCATCCTGTATTTCACTCGATTCAGCGCTGCCCACTGTATCAAATTCAAGCGGAACAGCAGATGTGATGACGGCAAGTCATGAAAATCGATATGAGGACGCACGAACTCTCGATAGAAAAAACGGATAATACGTTCTTCACGTGAGAGTAGTCACCTTCAATTTTAGCTATGGCATCAGCTCCAATCAAATCATATGCTTCGATGACTCTATCCATACTAATGGTGACGTTTCCAACATCGCTGCGGTATTGCTTAGTAGACTCATCAGGTTCCTTTTCAACAATTGGTTGAGGGACAGCTGGTGATGCAAACGTATCTGATGAAAGTGGCGGTTCAATGATCACAGTAAGTAATCAACAGCATTCGGATCAAATGGCTGCAATCCACACGCTCGAAATCCATTCTGCATGGTCTTAGCTGTTATTCCTCTCTCGACAGTTTTGCTCAAAACTCTTCCAAAGTGCAACATTGTAAGAGCACATCCTTGATGTTCATATCTCCATTCTTCTACCAATCGCTGCCATTCGTTTTTTAGTGGCTTGAACACAGCTACATCGGCTGGCTGTGTTATATGGGTAGTGTTTGGATACAGGGAAATCAACACAATCCCGAGTGATTGACACATATCCGCAACTTCCAATGCATTATGAGATGCATGGCCATCGACAAAGAAAATTACAGGAAACTGCACGCCTTGCTTCACAAGGAACGGATGAAAAATTTTACGTATGTATTCTCGGAAATTGTGCGTGTCCATCCAACCCCGGTCACTCTGCTCGAGACCCCATTCAGGAGGGAAACTTTAGGCAACTTCCTTCCGGATGCGTTTTCCAGGGAGAATCACGTGCGAACTAACAATAACGCCTGACGCCCCGAAAGAAAACATTACGGTGACGTTTTGCTTCCCAGCAGCTTGCTCGACCTCATACACATTACGGGATCCAGTGCGGGCGATAACTTCCTTCGATTTCGGATGAAGGTAAAAAGAGGTCTCGTCCCCATTGAACACTCTAGCAGGGTCGTCCAATACTTCTCGCAATCCGTTCTTCGTGAGCCAGTCATCAATCATCTGGAACCAACCGCGAATATCCTTCTCACTCACGCGGCCACCTGCTGATGATATTGCCTCTGGTGTGCGGTAAGAGAATCCCGGGTTGCGTCGCATAAAACCAAGCATCCATTTGCGTCCTGCAAAAGATCGATATTTGTGAATGATGGGGATGTCTTAGACTTTATATAGGATGCTTACCTGGTCGGTTATTGCGAAATGGTGTACGTCGTTGAGGATCCGATGACAAATATTCAGATATTTTAAACAGCAAAGCTTTCCGTGAAACCGGGAAACCACGGTCCTGCATTCTTTTTAGCCATTCGACGATTCTCTGCTCCTCTGGTTTTGTCAACACGGATTGTGGACCTGGCTTGTATTTCTTCTGCCAACGTCCACTCATCCGGTAACGGATCGTGGACATCGGAACTCCGAACTCTTTGCATGCTGCGTACATCGTTTTCCCGGAAGCGATGGCCTGGAGACACTTGCTTATCATTTCTTCGGAGTAATGTTTACGTGGAATTTGTTTCTGTCGGGATGCCATTCTGGAGGCAGAATCAAGCTGAATTCAGTTTTAATTGATTTATTGATAGTATTTCATTCATACCTGATGTTTATTACAGACATTGGAGCTTTATATTCTTGAATTACTTCAGGAAACTAATTCGTTTTCACTGAGAACAGATGTAAACATTCCACTATGACCAAAAAATGACAATGATGAACGGCGCAAATTTCACATGTTGCGACAATCGGTCTCTCGATGTGAAGTGGTACCAATTATGGCAGTAGGCAAAAAATATAGTTTTTTCGAGTAAAACTTGTTATTTTCATCATTCGAAGCATAACACAAACAGTAATGATCGCACTTGCGATATTTTCATTACGAAAATTTGTTTCGTGTTAAAAAAAACTCCTATTTATAAATGCGAAATTTTTAACAAATCGCTAAGAAAGATTCGTCAGTATGATACTGCTCATAAAAATTGCTCTTTTTTATGGTTTTGTAATAATTAGTACAAAAATAGCGATGCACATACGTGTAAATATGTTGATATTGATTTCCCAATCAATTTATTTAATGCATTTTTGTGTGTTAGAGGGAAAATAGGTCGTCATATTGCCATAATTGGTGCTATTGCTATAGTTGGAACTTCTACCCTATATAATATTAGAATCCTCCAGTAAAGGCAGTCGAAGAGTCAAGCATTTACGAGTTCTGCCATCTAGATCTAATGATTGTCTAATTATACTACCTGCGCTCTTCAATGCATTCTGCAATCATCAAATCCACAAATTGAATGTTCACTAGGCCCGCTCAGTAGCAAAATTGAAAATCAATCAATGTAATGCAGATTCTTGAAATACTTGGTTTCGGTTCACCTCCAGATATAATAAAAGTTGTCCGAGGCAGTGTTTTACAAACATATATAGCATTTAATTGCACAAAGTAACAAAAAGTAAACAACTGATTCATAAATCGTGTTCACATTGATTCATATTTGTGGACAACTTTTTTGCCGATTCATAAATTGTGGTTTTAGACAATGTTCAAATAAGTGGAACTTTCAAATGTTTTCAGCGATTTTAATGACAACGTTGTGCATGAACTGCAGGTATATACACCGCTTTACCATTCGGCATTGATTTCATAAAAAAATATTGTTTATTTTGCTCTCTATAATTTTTCAAATTTAAGCAGAGCCTTATATGATTCATAACTGTGGGACCAGTGTACATACAGTTTCTCCTCACTTTGGTAGATGAGGTTCACACGAACCGCTGCATGAAGTTCCCGATCTTTTTTAAGATAGCTTGCTGTTGTACTGCATCTTCTATGTCCTCTAAAAGATCCGATTCTAAATCAAATTGTAATGTGTTATAAGACTTCAATTTATAATTGACAGCTCCACAAACAGTGTTGAAAAGTGAAACTTTTCAGCATCACTTACAGTTCTGAAAAGTTTCTACTGTTATGAAAATAAGCCATTATGTTGTTCATCCTCTTGATGAAAAGTAGGCTCATATACAACGGAATTGCATAAATAACTATTACATAACCACATGATGCCAAAATGTATTCCTTGTTATATATAACAAGGCATTATTGTTCTGAAACTTCATCTCCATATCAACATATTTTTTCCTCCTAATTTTGCGATCCTAACGCACATAGTCAGAGAGTTCAGATTCGAAATAACCACCAATCATCTTCTTTCCGCAGATGCGATGTTTCATGGACTTCAAACCGGGCGGAGCGCTCTGCCACATTCTGGCCACAATGTACCGCTATAAAGCCGAACAGCGCTGGCGAAAGTTCGACTTCACGGTGAACAAGGTTAGCAAGTTCCATGTCCGTGCCGTTTTCCGTTTGATCAAATGATTCACACTTTCAGAACCCGATGCGTAAGGACCCCATTATTCAAATGCTGCTGGACATGGAAACGGCCCTCATCGAGGCCGAATGCATGCGTCTGCCGATTGTGTACGTGCGCCCGGAGGTGGACAAGGGCACGGCCAACCGGATAACGGACATTGTCACGAACCATCAGGGCGAGATGACGCTGGACGAGGAGGAAGCGACGCACATAATCTATCCGGCGGTGGATCCTCTGCCGGAGGATTACGCTCGGCCAACATTCCGGCGCGATAAGCACGTGATGATCCATTGGTATTACTTCCCGGAGTCGTACGACACCTGGGTGCCCAACACGTTTGATTTACCGGTGGAGTTGTTAAACGTTTTAATTTGTCTACTAATATTATCCGGAATCCGTGAACGTTACCGTAATCTCAACAGCTGAATAGTTCGACCTTAGCTACCAAAAAAGGAAATTATTTCATTTCTGATGTGATGATGTCGCAAGTTCAAAATTCAGAAACTAGATTTATGAAGACTCCAATAGATTTCATCAATTTTATATACCGTGTACCTATTCAGCCTTTCGATCGTTCAACCTTATGTTCTCTGCCTTTAGCAATTTCCGCCATCTGTGATTCCCAGCAATTCAAAAAAGCAGAAACCGCAAAAGATACTAATCGCGAATAGTATAGAGTAAAGTGGGGCAAAAGTTCGACCTTAGTGGTTAATCAAAGTTCCAGGAAAACAATAGCAGTTGAAACAAAACAAATACCATACAGTGTCAACATATTGGCTATAATATTGCTGAACAAACTTGTGTCAAAATATTTACTTATTTTTAGTTATAACAGTTTTCAAAATTGATTGTCTTAAACGAACTTTTGCCCCACCGGTGGGGCAAGAGTTCGAATATAGTGTGGGGCAAATGTTCGCTGGCTAATATACAAAATATCGATACTATTATGACAGGCATACTTTACACCAGCCGTAAACTTAAGTTTTCCGAAAATACACACTAAATTTTATCAAAAAATTGCCCAAACAGAGTTAATTTTAATACACTCGAAAATTGCCGTTTTTCGCGAAACTATGTGGAAATGTAAAATTTGTGTACGTTTTTCGCACGATCAGACAATTTTGCTAAATTTGAAGATAACATGTGGATTTTAGGCAATTTGCAAATTTTTCCGTGAGTTTATACATGGTTTCGAACTTTTGCCCCGCTGATTTGAACTTTTGCCCCACTATGAGCTAAAAATTGTTTCCAAGCATTTATGCAAAACTAATACACATCATAGCATCCTTATTATAGGCCTAGAAAAGCCCTTACATAAAATATTGAAAAAGATTTATCTTCAATTAGTTCCATGCAACGAAATTTTGACCAAAAATTACAATATTCACGTCGAAAAACAACAAATAGCCATAACTTTTTCTAAATCTCAATCGATTTTTATGATATATGGAGTGAAAGTTTCTTACTTGAATAGCATTCGAGCCACCATGATATTTATAAGTTTTGTTTTGAATTGAGCTAGATATCTTTAAAAGAAACTCTTGCCCCACTCGAACTTTTGCCCCACTTTACTCTACCGTTAAGTGGATTTCCGTGAATTGTTATACAATCGTGACACATTCTAATATTATGATCTATTTGTAATTTTTGTTACAGGATAATGTCCCTGATTCTCCTATGTCCCCGGGAGATCGTTGGCGGGTGTCTCTTTCCTGGGTTACAGATCTGGACGAATACAACGAATGGATGGCAGAAGAGGACTACGAAGTAGATGAAGATGGACGCAAGAAGGTGCATAAATTGCGCCTTGGAGTAGAAGATCTGATGTCCGGAGTGGACGATAAAATTAAGAAATCGAAAGTTGTGCACCAGAAGCGCAAACGGTCCCCTTCGCCTCCACTCAAGGGAGGAAAGCGGAAAAGTGGCCGATCACCGGCCGTTTTCCAGAAAAAGCCCCGTGCAGATGATGAAGAATCGGAAGACATGACGAAGGATATGGACGATCCGCAACCGGAAACGAATCTTACCGAAGTGAAAGCCAGTTCAAGCAATTCTACTTCAGGTCCGGCCACTCCGCAACCAAAGCGTGATCCTGAAATGATGCCCATTAAATATGCTACCATGACCGATCTGGATGAGGAAATCGACAGGGCCAATGCAGATCGTGCTGGAGACGACAGCCAGGCCGGCAAGACCAGCGATAACAGTAACACCCAAGAATTTCCGCACGGAAAAGACGATCTCGAGGACAATGTTACTGAACAAACGCATCACATCATTGTACCGTCGTATTCGGCATGGTTCGATTACAATTCCATCCATGTAGTTGAGAAACGAGCCCTTCCGAGTTCTTCAATGGAAAGAATAAATCGAAAACTCCGGAAATCTTTTTGGCTTACCGCAATTTCATGATCGACACTTACAGGCTGAATCCAACTGAATATCTTACCAGCACCGCCTGTCGACGGAATTTGGCTGGCGATGTTTGCGCTATAATGCGGGTTCACGCGTTCCTCGAGCAGTGGGGCTTGATCAATTATCAAATCGATGCTGATTCGCGTCCAACTCCCATGGGCCCTCCACCCACTTCCCATTTCCCATGTTCTGAGCGATACTCCATCAGGTCTGCAACCTCTAAATCCTCCCAAAACAGCGCAGCCATCGGCTGCAAAGAATCTCCTTGATTGGACAAGAAAACCGACAAAAGGATGATCCTGCCACTCCAGGAACACCGGCCGCTGCTGCAACGCCAGCGGACGGAATCAAAACCGAGGCTGGAGCAGTCGCTGCCGATCCAAACGGTCAATTTGGGCTTCGTTTGGATCAGTACGCCAAGAAACCGTCTGCAATGCGGAACAAGACCGCCGCAAGCATGTCTCGAGATTGGACCGAACAGGAGACACTCCTACTGTTGGAGGGGCTGGAAATGTACAAGGACGATTGGAACAAAGTGTGCGAGCATGTGGGATCACGCACCCAGGATGAGTGCATTCTCCATTTTTGAGACTGCCCATCGAAGATCCCTACCTGGAGGATGATAATACCTATCTGGGGCCACTGTCCTACCAGCCGATCCATTCAGCAAAGCTGGCAATCCAATCATGTCGACTGTTGCCTTCTTGGCTTCGGTGGTTGACCCGAGGATTGCTGCAAGTGCTGCCAAGGCCGCTATGGAGGAGTTTGCTGCAATTAAGGTATGTTTTTCTTTTGAAACCAAACCTTAGGATTTCAGGTTCTTTTTGATCTATTATACAATTTAAATCACTATCTTTCGATTGAGATAACCCAGAAATTTGCAGTTTTTTGACAATTATCTTTTGTTCCCACCTCATTTGAGTCGAGTATTGTCTCCTCGCTATACCAGACCAAGAGCTCTCACCTCACGCCACTCGTAGAATAAGCCCAAATGTCACCACAGGGGGAAGGTGTTTCTTAAAATTGATGAGTGTGTCTCTCACTGAATCCAAACAGAACAGAAATTGATTCTTGTGAGCTGTTCAAATATGGTCAAAATTGCCATTCATTTCAGGACGAAGTTCCGGCCACGATGATGGATGCCCCATCTGAAGAATGTTGAAAAGTCGAGCTTCGGAGGAAAGTTCGACCCCTACGCTGGATTGGCAACTAGTGGCATTGCTGGAACCGGTCCGGATAAGGACAAGGACGAAGAGGAAGGTAAATTGCCGGGATCTGTTGGCACTCCGGGTGTTCCCGCAACTCCCGGGTCCACCGACGTGGAGATGAAGGACGTCTCCAAGAAGGATGACGGTGAGTTTGGCTTGAGGTTTCTTTTATGAAAACCGTAACTTTCAGACTTGGTTGCTTGTTGAAAAGATGCTTTTAGGCTTTTTCAAGGCTCTCATTTTGTATCTATTTGTTTTCGCTTCTCGTTTCATTGATTCTGCTGCGCCTATGCTACATACTTCATTTCATTTTCTTTGGTTGGGCTTGTTGATTCGTTTGTTTCATGGTTTGTCAATTCTAAGACAAAGATAAAACTGATAAATCGGCACTAGAAGATAGTACTAAAACGTCTGATTCTAATGCTGCGGTAGGAAGCGATCAGCAGAAACCGATGGCGGTACAGATGCTGACAAGAACAAGGAATCTTCATCGGAATTGACCAAGGAGAATGGCGATCCGAAGGTATTTAACGAAGGAAATCTTCAATCAGCTGCAGCTGCTGCTTTGGCCGCGGCTGCCGTCAAGGCTAAACATTTGGCCGCCGTTGAGGAAAGAAAAATTAAAAGCTTAGTCGCATTGCTAGTTGAGACGCAAATGAAGAAACTAGAAATTAAGCTGCGACACTTTGAAGAGCTCGAAACGACAATGGAACGTGAGCGCGAAGGTTTGGAATATCAACGGCAACAGTTGATCCAAGAACGTCAACAGTTCCATTTGGAACAACTCAAGGCGGCCGAATTCCGAGCAAGGCAGCAGGCTCATCAGCGATTCCAACTAGAACAAGGACAATGGCAGCAACCTGCAGGTGGCGCTTCACAGCAGCAACTTCCCCAAGGAGCCACTCAAGGCCCGCCCGGACCAGGCCAGGCCCCTGGAACTAGTGAGTCTGATATTGAATTGTGGACCATCACCCGCTTTTCATCGAACCTTATTAACATTTCTTTATCTTTCATTTTAGACTCTCAGCAGCAGCCACCAGTGCCATCTACCGGTGGACATCCTGGAGCTCCAGCCCCGCCGAGCAGCGCCAGCACACCCAGCAGCAACGGAATCATCTCTGCTCCTCCTACTACGATGCCTACAGACGGTTCTACCCCAAATAACGTTATGCCTCCGACGGCGCCTGGTCAACCGCCGTCCTCGCAGCATACGTCGGTTCCACCCCAACAACCTCCAAACAATGCCACCCCACCCGGGCCATCCCGCAAGTGGTGCACCAATGCCTGGAGGTCCGCCTGGTGGTCCCCATCAGCCACCACATCATCCTCCGCCTCAGCAGCAACCACCCCTTCCCCCACAACAGGCTCCTCTGCCACCTACACAAGGGCCACCTCCACCGGTTCAGGCAGGACCAGGAGGCGCTCCAATGCCCGGACCCCCTCAGGGACCCCCCGGGCCGCCGCCTACCAGCGGGCCTATCCCTCCACCTCTTAAATCCTTAGATTAGGCACCCATTGTGGCACAAAGGCTTTTATGGAAGTAGACGATTGACATAATTTAGGTTCCCGCCACTTTGTGTGCAAGCAAGCCTCCGTTCCCTTAGTAGGACATATATTTATCAATTTCTGATAAGATTAATGGTAATCTATGCTGGACAACGTGGTATCTAACCACGGGATTTTGAGTTATTTCTCTCTCATAGTGTCCAAAAGTGTTTCTGTTTTTCCGATTTCCCATTGTGACATGTTGTCAAGAGACAGAATTTCACGCAGTCCCGATTATTCCGATTTTTACAACTTCGAGAACCGATAGATGTATAATTAGTTTTTAAAACTTACGCAAAATGCGGTGGATTCTAGGTGGCATCGCAGTACATTGAGTTTTTGCCCTGTGTCCGTTCAAGGACACTAGAATCCACGGAGGATGGTAGTGTAGTAAGCGTAATATATCTTTTATTGTAAGTGTAGAAGATGTGTTGTATTTATTTGGAAATAGTTTTTGAGAAATCCATCCACTGTCAGCTTCTTTCTTCGGTCAGCCTAGGTTTACCTTATTTGTTCAAGGATAATTCTTCGAATTAGGGAGTCAACGTGGCATAGTTGGCTGCACGTTCACTTTAAATGCGGATGGTCTTGAATTTCCGACTCCTTAAAAACATTTCCTTAGGTTGCTTGAAAACGATATCAGTCTACCTATTCAACACTATAGTCATATGAATGCGGACTGACAACTACCATGCTAAAAACTCGGATAACACGGCGTCTTCTAACAGCAAGGAACAATGGGTAGTATAAATAAAGAGCCAAGTTAACTTTGCTACTCATAGCATCTACTGAAAAACAAGGGGAGTGTTTGGTTCATCGTTTTTTTCGCTTCTCCCTACAGGGGAGAGTGATGCAAAAAGAGGTTCGCGCAGTGCGAAGAAAAAGTGGAGTGATCGAGTCAGTATAGTGTTTGATCAATCGATTGTGTCAGCAGGAGCGATACAGACTTAAGCGGAAACAGCAAACCCACTTATTCCGGGACAAAAAGCGCCGGACTGGCAGAGGTGGAATGCAAAGAGATGGAGTTGCTGTACCGTTCTCAAGAATCGCATCCCTAGAACCTGGATGACGCAGAAATCAGGCGCAGAGGTGTGGACAGCGAAGGTATAATGCGATGATAGATTTCAAAGAGGATTTGCTATAAATTGAGTGAAAAATCTGGGTTTTGATCCACTGAGTAAAAATGAGTGGCGAGAATCTTATTTTAATTTGGTTTTTACATTGCCATAATAAGAATCTCTTTTGTAACAATGGTTATAAAAATCTGATTCCAGCCTTCATTTTCGTAAAATTTACAAGCAGAAAGTAGATGTTGTTAAGCATTGCGTTTGCCACCGAAAAGTGAATCTTGTGGGATACTGTTGTATATGTTAAAGCCTAAGGTAACTTTACTAGCGACGATTCGGCTATCCAACGGCGAACAAACTGTGTGAAGAAAGCAAGATGAGAATTGGCTGGTCGATATGCCCACTGAGACTCATCACACGAGCAGATACGCAACCGATGCGATGCTCCAAGTGTATGGACTTCAGACACCCGGCGGCAAGCTTAAAAAGTTTGGACAGAATCGAACTGTGCAGGAAATGTGGAGAAAGAGGTCACCTTGTTTGCTTGCTCTGCTCACCGAAGGAAGGAAACATTTGACGGGCAGCTAAATTGCCGTGCGATCGCAGCCAACAGTAACGGAGGTTACGCAGATCAACCTGAATCACTGCGACACAGCACACCAACTGTTGTGGTAGTGTACACAGAAATTAAGTGCGACGTTGCGATATATCTGAACCGTTTCAAGGTGGTGCACAGGCGCAACGGCGATACAAATGACGGGTAGGTTTCCTATCCAGGAAGTGGTTGCCATCTCAAACGCAGGGTTCGTGATCGCCAAAATCAACGGAATCTTTTGTAGCTGCTACGCGCCTCCAAGATGGACGCTCGAAGAATTTGGTCGGATGTTGGAGGAGTAGATCGACAATCTAGTCGATCGAAAACCAGTGCTGATTGGAAGTGACTTCAATGCATGGGCCTTGGAGTGGGGTAACCAATGCTAGAGGTTGCAACCTGCTGGAGGCTCTAGCAAAGCAAGACTTACGATTGTACAACGAAGGCACCGTTAGCACATTTCGGTAAGACGGACGGGAGTCGATCATCGACCTAACATTTTGTAGCCCATCACTGGCGGGCAACATGAACTGGAGGGTAGGCGAAGAGTACACCCATAGCAATTACCAGGCGATACGCTACAGGATTGATCAAGCGGAACATGGCGGCAGTGCAGAGTAACACAATTGGCGACCGGCAGTGGAAGACGAAGGTTTTCGACATGCCCTGAACTTGGATGCGGTAGGACTTACAACAGCGATGGCAAGGGCATGTGATACAACGATGCCACGAAAAGGGATGCCCCGCAACGATCTACGTCTCGCGTAAGGTTCATTCAAATATTACGTAACGCAAAATTAGCCAATTTTACACCCCCTTCATTCCCCCAACGTAACAGCTTTTTTATGGACAATTTTAATTTTTGTATAGACCGTAACACTAGATAAGACCCTCCCTCCCCCTGTTGCGTTACGTAATATTTGAACAATCCCACTGGTTGAATGAGGCACTCAACGCCCTCCGTGCTGCTTGCCTTTAAGCCAGGAGTCAAGCCAGAATTCAAAGAGGAGGCGAAAGGTCGTATGCCAAGCAGCCAGAATGGCTTTCAAACGCTGAGCTACTACAAGGAGCTGTGCCGAGCAGCTGACGCCAACCCCTGGAGGAACGCTTATCGAGTGGTCATGGCAAAAGCCAAGAGCTCATCAATGCCGGTTGAGAAGCTGAAAAGCTGAAGATTATTATCGAGGGTTTCTTCCCAACGCATGATCAGACACCGTGGCCACCCACACCGTATGTCGACGAGGAAGAAGCAAATGCCGAAAATCGTCAGGTCTCCAGCGGTGAAAGCATTGAAGGTGACAAAGACCGCCGGAACGGGTGGAATACCGAATGTGACACTTTAAGCGGCGATGCTTTGATAGTCTATGCGAGGGTGCCAATTCAAGTCCATGGGGTGACGCCTACAGAGTGGTAATGCAGAGTGCCCAGCGCACCGGGAAAAAGCCGGGAATTCCAAATCACAGGGAGAAAACCGGGAATTTTAATTAACACCGGGAAAATATTACATACCAATTAATGTTTCAACCAGCACAATCTATATATTCTATGTGGAACTATTATAGCTATATAGCTTCTGGATTCGAATTCCAAGCTAGTCAATGTCAAAGTCAGGAGATAGTATATGGAAACACATGTTTTATGAAATGTTACCCTTTGCTCTAACCCAGTAAACAATAAGCACGTAAATGAAAAACAAAAATAAAAAATATCTTGCATTTTTTTGGTAGAGTTTCATGAAGCATTTTATGTTACAAACTATAATGTTCGGATGTTATCAATTGCATTTCTCTAAGCAAGCTTGCAATTCGCTAAGGTCAAGTTATATTCATTTACAACTTTCTATGAATCTTAGTTAGAAGTCCCTCCACTCAGTACTTCTTTTTTATCGCTAAAGATAAGTTATAAAGATGGAGCAATTGAGTGATGCAAATTTTAAAATTTCGGCTCCCATATGGTTAAACGATTTTATTATGGTAAATAGCATCCTCCTAAAGTTTGAAATGATCCGGAAGAAATTTGACTATGCACACGCCATTTGAAGTTTATATGGAGATTACTATGGAAAACGCCAATCTTTTGCGCTCAACCCTCTAATTCTTCATCACAATATTTTACGGAAAAGTGAACAAACTCTCATCATGTGAAATCCTTTCAGCTACAACTTTGCTGAAGACTACATTTGAATTGGACGTCAGGATAAATTGTTATTCATCATCATGGAGTAGGTTTGCATGCAGCATGCTCCAGCAACTGTTCGGCAAGCAACAGTGCACTGGAGTGACCCAAGGGCGTCGAGATCGTCGGCTTTGCTGATGACGTCGTCCTAACAGTAATAGGCGAATCGCTGGAGGAATCGGAAGTGCTAGCCACGGAGGCAATGGGCATGGTCAAGCTGAAGTTAGCCCACCAAAAAAAACGAAGGTGCCACAAGTCAGCAATCGCAAAGCGGTTCAACACGCTGATATTACCGTCGGGTAACATGTCATAGCATCATAGCGGTCGCTCAGACACCTGGGCGTGATGATAGACGATCGGCTAAACTTCAACAGCCACGTGGACTATACATGTGAGAAGGCTGCAAAGGCGACCAATGCACTTACAAGGATCAAGCCGAGTGCTCTTGGTCCGGGAAGCAGTAGGTCTTCTGGCTAGCGTATCATCGTATACTGAGATACGGAGCTTCGGCTTGAGGTGTAGCACTGCAAACCAAGCACAATCGGGACAAGCTCAACAGTACGTTATGGCTGATGGCCATGAGGGTAGCAAGCGCATACAGAACAATATCGTCGGAGGCAGTATGTGTGATCACCAGAATGATTCCGATTTGTATCCCTTGGAAGAAGACATCGAGTGTTATCAGCGGAGAGGTACCAGACAGGTGAGGGAATTGGCGAGGATCAGCTCGCTGGTCAAGTGGTAGGTGGACCCACAGACTCATCCCGAATTTGTCGACCTGGGTAAACAGGGAGCATGGCGAAGTAAACTTCCACCTGACACAGTTCCTGTCAGGTCACGGTTACTTCAAACAGTATTGGCATCGGTTCGGCCACACGCAGTCACCGTTCTGTCCCGTATGTAGTGAGAGAGAGGAAACGCCGAAACATATTGTTTTCGATTGCCCGAGGTTCAACATGGAACGAAGCGTCGTGACGGTTGCTTTTGAGTAGGACTTCAATGCAGACAGAATGGTAAGCTATCCTAACCTTTGGAATCTGGCGAACAATATGGTGGTGAAGATAACGTCTATATTGCAGAGAAACTGGCGGGTAGAGCAGGGAAACGGGAGACAGAGAGCAGTGCCTGTCATTGGGTGATCGGGGCGCTAATTAACCGAAATCGTTTGACCGACCTCGGTACTCGAGACAGTTAACGAAGATCTCTCCTGCAATAGCCGCCGGTAGTCGGGCACCGCACTGACGTCTCCCCAACCGGTACTGGTGACAACCTCCGACGCCGGGGAAGTCAGGAGGAGATGGATGCGAAAAGGGGAGAAGAGACAGAGCAGCGAAGGAAGATGAAAAGGCAGTCTGCTCAACATGCAAAAGCAAACCACTGGCAGAGTGCAAGAGCACGGAGCGGGAAAACGTAGCATTTTTTGGACAATTTTTGACACCCGCCTCCCGGGTGAAAGGGCTCGTCTAAAAAAATACACACGATAGACCGGGAACTTTGACGGTGTGCAGAAGAACAGTGCACGATGGCGAAGGATTTTTTTTTTTATTCAAGGCACTCTGTGCTCGTGGCCACTACTGTGCCGGAATCAGTTGATCTGTTGCTTCTTTACCGATACAGATCTATTTTCAACTTATCTATAACATCTACTTTCACTCTCTCCTACTCTTTTACTCTCACACCGAGCAGGTAGGAGAGAGTTCTGTTGTTAGTGAGGCTAGCTGCCTGCGAAGAGGGTCAGTTTGTCTCAGTCACCATCTGATACTGACGGAGGATGGATGTGCTCCCCAAAGCACGGTCCTCCGTGAGGCGTCTTCTGGTGGCTGGACGAGTTTTTTGTGGAGGGGCTGGGAATCGAACCCATGACCTTCCGCTTATGAAGCGAAAGCGTAACCTCAAGGCTA